>NC_048290.1:21771526-22457526 GCF_009762535.1 Notolabrus celidotus
CATGTTGATTAAAGACTTGGATTGTACCTGTTCTGTTTTGCTGCTGGACGTGCCGCAGAATGAGTCTGTTGGATAGTGGTGACGATCGAACCCACAGTCCAGATGTTGCGAGGCTGCTGAGAAGTGATCCACCCTCATCTGTTTCCTCGGGACGCCCCCGCTGCCCTGAGAGTCCACGCTGTGCCGACAACTCTCCTGATCACCTGAGAGAAACGAGGGTTTATCATAAACATTCTGACATGCTGACAAGACTGTGAATCATTGAACAAACACTCTAAACTGTGATGTTGTAATTTGAGTCGACTGATCTGAATCCTTTGTTGCCTTTTCTTTAATGCTTGCTCATGCTTGTAACAGAATACCTGTTGTTAATGAGTCTCAGGTAAATTATCGTCCAAATATGTCACTTAATGTGAAGTATTTTCGAGCTTGCTAAGATGAGATATATTGTTATTTAAAATGCCTTCAGCTTGCTGTTCCTAACAAGAACATGAAGGAGATAAAACAAAGCCCTCCTCCATCTTCGACGTTCATAAATGTCTGATGAACTTCCCTCAGCGCCTCGCCATAGTTAATGAAAGTCACACCGATGTGCGGCGTGTTGTTTAACGATCTAATTCTTACTGTCATCGTGGGTCCTCTTGCCCTCGGCGCTGGGTTGAGGGATACCTAACAAGCCACTGATGGAGTAGGTGGAGCCCAAAGAGTCTGAGTGTGGAGACTCAGGAGGAGTGACTGCCGAACTGGGGACTGTCAGAGAGAGAGAGAGAGAGAGAGAGAGGGAGAGAGAGAGAGAGAGAGACAAACGGATAGGTTTGAGACAGAGAGCGGAAATGATCCTGTCTACATCTCACTTTAGTCCTGTTACCCCAACGCCATGCACCTAATCCTGCAGGATGACCAGCCTGCTCTTTAATCTTTAACCTTAATCCTCCACTGTCATGTGATCATGCTGGATGTTATGGCCTGTGATATACGTGTGAGTGTGTGTTTTTGTGTTTGTGAACGGTAAAAACTCACTTAAGGTGTGTCCAGGACTCAGGCCCTTTCCATCCAGAGGCAGGTTGAACGGCTGCTGGACTTTTGTTCGAATTATTCTGAGACAAAAGGAAGAAAACATTTACACAAGAGTAATCACAGCAAGTGAATGTTCAGAGAGGATGCACTAAATCCACCCTAGTTTAGAAGTTTAATATCTACATCCTGTCTTTCCACATGGACTGTTCGTACCTCTTATAGGATTTCATTCATAATTCAGTTTGTCACCTGTTAATGGAGCTAACGCTGGGCACTGTGTCGCTGTCACACACTCCCTCTGTCAGCAGCCTGTCTCTGATCTCCCAGGCGAACATGGTGGGATTCTGCCTTTTGTAGTCTGCGATTTTATCCACAACTTTCGGGGTGGCCACCTTAGGTTTGGAGCCGCCGATCACACCAGGTTTGATACTGCCTGTCTCGTAGTAACTGGAAGAAAAAAATAGAAGAGGTTTTACTTTGAATCAAAAGTTTTGAGTCTTTACTCCATAAGCAAACAAGCTATGCGGGGTCAGAGAACACATTAACAGGAAGCTGAGTAAGATGCTAACCGTCCCAGGATCTTGCTGACGCAGCCATGGCTGACTCGGAGCTGCCGTGAGATGTCACAGGGCCGAACCCCTTGGTGGGCCATGTCCACGATGCGTTGGCGGATCACCTCCGGAAGCGGGCGACCATTAACAAACATTCCACCTAGTTGGTTAAGACCCCCATGACCTGGGGGAGGAGGGGGGATGAACACTGCTAAATGTCATGAACTGGAGACAGTGAGTACCAGCGTCACTCACTACATTTTTGAGGCCTAAAGAGGTCACAAAATCACCTGATGATGGATAAATTACAGTGGTAATACTTAACACCACTCAAACAGTTGAACAGTACCTGTAAAAACAGCAACAGGAAAGACAAATCATGTGAGAGTGGTTAAGTGTTAGCCTCGGGGATCACAAAATATCTATATTTTGAGTAATGAGAAGAAAAATGACCATACAATTGTAATTTCAGAGTTGAGCCAGAGCATATATTTTTTTTTATAAAAGATTATTATTATCATTATTGTGTTTTTACAGGATATTTACCTCCTTATAAATTATAATACTGTCAAGCCTGTTCTCAGTCTTTAAGACCCTGGTTTGTTCTCATGGTTGTAACACAAGTCTCAGTGTGCCTCAGCGAGGAGGGCTTTCTGTGCCAGGAAACTAAAGTTAAATATGATATTTACAAGAGAAGACACTGTCTTTTACCAAATCAAAGGTAATGAATTATTAAGACGAAAGAACACGTTAAACCATTCCAAAGGTATTTAATCTGTATTTTTGTCTTAGGTTTTTTCTATAGTGAAGTAGCTGTACTGTACATTTCTGCTGAAATATATGACTCATTCACTTTGTAAGTATTAAACTTAAATCTTTATACTCATTTTTATTTACAAAAATATTGAGCAGATACTCATCTCAACATAAAAGTGGTCACTATACGATGGCACAGTAGGCTACATAGCAATGTGCAATATTTTCCGTATCAATGTTATTACTAGCGTCAGGATGCTTATCTGTTAACATGCTAAAAATGAGAATGACTCAAAAAATGTGATAACCAGACACTGCACACTAAATTGACCTTTAAATAAGTTATATGAAGCAGTTTTGCAGCAGTAAAACATTGCATTACTTATAATACACCGAGAGGTCTGTAAAAGCTGCTCCACTAAAAGAACGTAGAGGGGAACAAATTCGTAAACACCGGCCGACAAGGCGCTCGCGCCAGCTCTATGATCTCCATGGACTGCACGGTGGTGACTCTGCAAGAACACCATCGCTTTTAATTTAACCCATTGAGACGCTTCTCTTTCTCAGCCTTTCCCCAGCTTTCATTTCCACTTCAAACACTCGGACGAGGCCGAGAGAGGGAGAGGGGAGGTAAGGGGAGAGAGGGGGGAGGGGGTGAGGGAGGGGGAGCCTCTATTAACGCTGCCAGCGGAGTGTGGAAAAAAATCTCCCCGCCAAGCTTCATCAACCTGCAGGATATTAAAACGGAGCAGAGCCGAGGGGGGGGCAAGGAGAGCGAGAGAGGGAGCAAGAGAGAGAGATGTGCACGCGGATGGTGCGTGGACACTGCCAGAACAACAAAAAACTAAACTAGAATTGACCAAAAAACTTTAGATAGATGGATAGATAGATAAATAAATAGAAAATGAAGACAGAATGATACAATTGACAGAAATAAATCTGATTTATTTCCCACTCTGTTTCCACAAACAGGCCTACTTGTTAGTTAATGTGGTAGACTACCATTCAAACAAATCGAACTTAATCTACAATTAATGATTCAAAAACTATCAACAGCACCTGTAAATACACTGATTTCTTTTTTAACTTGAACAGTGACTGAAACTAGGTGAGAACTACAGAAGAAGAGTGTAGAAGGTTTCTCTCCCATTTTGTTCATCAGCCCTGTTCTCCTGTTAAACGGTTATAGAGAGCCCAGAGCTGTTATTTGTTTCATTTGGTTGGTTGTAAATGGTTGTTTTTGTAGTTTTTCCCTCAGCCTTTTAGAGCCTGTAGGCTTTCTGCTTCAAGTTCCTCATCGTTGTACTGTTTGTTGTAAAAACTTTCAGTGTTATTGTACCTCAAGTGTTTGGCTTGTATTTTCTCATCTTCGTTGATCTTTGTCAAACTTATGTGATGCTATTGTTCTCACAAGACACACTTCAAAGAGTTGTAAAAATACCCAAAATGCCGGGCTACAGTTTTCCATAACTGTGGGTAATATGATTCATACTTTGGTGCAGTAATGGCAGTAATTAAATGCTGATTACATGTAGTATGCAAGCATTGGAAAATACTTTACAGTGTTATCAATGTAGTTTTCACCCTACATTGTGTTAGATTGACACTACACTGATTCATCAGTTTAACTTCTCCTCTGAGGATTTATTTTGCAGATGTTTTGTTAGAGCTGTTCTCATGACATTGGTGTAGACTTGATGATAACTGAGGTAATATGTTAGCAAGAACCCAGATGGTACCATACATTTCACGATATGTGGCTTATGATTCAATAGCTGACATTGTGATAACATGCTGAACTGTAAGCAAAGTGAAAATTTGATATTTGAGCTGGTTTCAGTAAAACTGTCATCAGAACATTGAGATCTGCTTTTATGTTCAGTGCAACCAGGAGGCTGTCACTATTTTTTTTCGCTGTCTGAGCAAAGGGTTGATATTTGGCTTTTCAGTGAAAAAAGCAAAGGGACATTTTTGAATCTTTGTATTTTAAATATAAATGAAATATGAATACAGTTTTGAGAATCAAGTCAGTATCTAAAAACGTATATATTTGATGTTATATTAATTAATTCCAACTTAAAAGAAAGAGTTGTAAGGAACATAAAGCACTTGTCAAATGTTTGTGTACTATGAAGAAAATTTTTTTTTGAATTACTTTCCAAACTTCAATCCACAATGCCTATAATTACGAGGATTGGAAAAGTGGAAGTTATATGATGAGGGTTGTGTTGTATATTTACCTCTCCCACTGTTGCTGGACATTTCCCTGAGTCTCTGCTCTCTGCTCCACCAGCTGAACGTCACGTTCTCCTCCACGCTGCCCCACTTTAAAGTGTTTTTACTCCCTGGCCTGCCTCGTCTGGCATGAGTGTGCTCCTGAACGCACCGTCGAGCATGCGCTGCAGGAGAACACAGAGGTTTATGAAAGTGGCTGTTTGTCATGTGTGACGCCTGAGAGCTGGTACTGAACAAACACTCAGCTGGTGCTCACCGTGGCTCTCGGCAGGGAAATACAGCTGAATATCGACTTCAGGTGACTTGTGTCTGTCCATCAGGTTGTTTATCTAGAACTGCAATTGAACAATTCAAGAGAGCAGGCCTGTGTAAAATATACTAAAAAAAAAATTTGAGTGACCAGTGTTTGTAAAATATTATAATTCTGCCTTCTCTTCGGCCTAACCAGAAGGCTGCTGTTCTGAGCAGATTTCATTGACTGCTTGGTAATAAAGATTGACTGGCCTCATTAATCATCATACAATTATTGGGAGAGGGTTTCATTTTTGGTGTTGAAAAATGAAAAACTAGGTGTAATAAATGTTTGATAAAAATTGATTTATTTTAAGGGTGTAATTTAAATTTGATGACAAAACAACTTAGCAAAATAAATTAACGTGTAACAGACTTTAATCTACAATTATTGGCCTCTTTCTTTTTGTAAAGGAATGGAATTAAATAAGATTAGAAACAACTGATAAAGTTTAGATTTCAACACATAATAAAAAATTTAAGTCTTTGTCAAAAGACTGCAAAAACCATCCCTACATGTTAGTTTTCCTCATATTTAAGAATTGTTTCAAGCTCCATCGTGTTCCACTCATCCAGCCAAATATATTGAATGTAATCATTTACATTGTCAGCAATTATTGGAAGAATCTGATGTTCATTTTACCATTTAACACAGTGCAGCACTCAGAGATATTCACAATAATGATCAGTTTCACTGTGTTGATTCCAAGCTGCAGTTTTAAGCAGGTTTTCTTTTCACCTGCTGGGTTGATCCTTCAATATGAACCGAATAATCATGAGACGGTCACAGACTGTTGGATGTGGGTTTAGTGATGACTGACAGCAGAAGTCATTGTGAAGTGTTTGGTTTAAAGCTAATAACATCCACACTGTTCCCCACTGTGCACAGTCAGCTTTCATTAGCTGTCGTCCTTTAATGCTTATGTGTGTGAGGTAACTCCACTGGCATCAATAACCAAATGAAAATGTGGAGTGACTTCAGATTTCTTCTAAACTTTTTTGTATGTGTGCTGTTTTTAAATTGTTTTAAAGGTTGTTCACAAAAAATAACCCAGAATATTTTAAAATTCAAATTACTTAAAAAAAATAAAAGCAAATGGAGTGAAAAAATGTCATACTGGAAATCTCAGACACCAGGATTTTACTTCTTGGTTTTAAAATAAATCTATGTAAATTATACATTTATATAAAATGTCCACAGTAATTTATAAACTATTGATAAAGATAATCTATTTCTCATAATGAGGAATGCTTCTATGACAGGAGAAAAAAAAAACATTTGTACATTTTTATGATTTTTAACGTGTCAGCAATGATTTAAGTGTTTATTAAGTTTGTTTAGGTACTATAACATCTGTTTTCACGGTTTTTCCCCAGAAATTGTGCAACTAGCTTTAGTATTTTGCATTTATTTTCAGCTTATTTTGCAACAGTGAACAACACAGTGTAATGTAGCTTTTTTGCAACCTTTTGAAACGTCTCAAAGAAACTGAATTATTGAATATATTCTTTATGTCCTCGCTTTTATTCTGAAGAGTCGAAATTCACCTTCTGCCAAGGTAATAATCCTCGTTTTAGTTTTGGCTTTTTAAATATGTTTAACAGGAGATTTAGGCTTTTTGGTACTTCTCTCTGTAAGTTATCAGCGATTTAAAAAGTTCTTAAAAAGATGATAGGACATAAAACGTGTATTACAGCATACCTGTGGGTTATAACTTCAGAAAAGAACATGAAGGTCTTTTCATGAATAGAAGTAAAGCTGTCGGAGAGAACTCTTAAAAATACGTCACGATAATTAAACTTTTTTTTGGTTGTAACTCAGAATTATCATTACTGCTTTTGAGAAACTTTTCCTATAACTACTACCCGAGTCACACCTTTGCACCCCCATTATGAAAAACAGGAGAATTCTGCTTATTTTATCTAGCACCAAATGAAGTCTACATTTCTTCAAAAAGACTTTGTGGGTGATTTTTAAGATAATTTCAGCATCCTTTTTAAACCGCCGCTGGCATGCTGCCGACATGCCGCGAAGACGTCACCCTGGCTTCTGAAACAATGGATATAAACGGAAAATGATGTCAGCTTACCTTTCAGCGACGCAGCTCAGAGATAAAAAGCGTCCCCCAGCAGATACCGTGATATTATCCAAATGATGGCTCACTCCGGCGGTGTGATACACAGTGTGTGCGTGTGTCCAGGTTGTACTCAAAGAGGCAAGGGGCTGCTGTGTGATGTGTTGTGTTGTCTTGTGTTGTGTGTGTATACTGCCAACACTCAGCCAGGTTTTATCCAACCGGGGCTGCGCGGAGGACGGAGCCCTGCAGCCATTGGAGGAGAAGGGGAGGAGAGGGAGAAAGAGGGCGTGTCTTTATGGAAAACAGAAATACAGGAGAGAAAAAATAACAACCACAGTCACAACCCCGCTTTAGTTGGACTTTATGTCTGTGTGTGCGTCCGTGCGTGCTTGCGTGCATGCGTGCACAACCTTCTCAAGACGTCAAATATCGACGCAGCCTATTCCAACGGTCCGAGCTCTGCGTTCACACACTTTGTGCTTGAGTCGATGCAAATGCGTCACTGACAGGTAGACCACACACCTGACAGATGAACAGACCAAAAACCTGGCACTGATCTCATGAGTATTTCTTTCTTTTTTTCCTCATATAGGAAAATTGAAATAAATGAACTACCCTCTGTCTCATTAGGTCCTACACGAGTTAAATAGTATTCCTACTGCCCAAAAATATTATTTCCACGCTTTGACAGTGAATATATTTTCTCATTTAAGCTGGTAACCCTAGTATTAGTCCTTCAAAAAATGAACATATTACTCCTTGTCTACTGAGTCTTACTTACAATAGAACACCTGGATTCATACAGTGACTCCTTTCTTGGGCCTAGTTGCACCTCTGGGTGCTCCATTGAGGCTTTTTTTTTATTGAACAAATTCGGGCACAAGTACTTGGTAATATTTGAAATCAAATGGCACTGCAGTATTGAAGTTCAACAAACGATAATCTAAAATTAAGTTGATCACATCTGCTTGGATGTTTAAAAGCATATCTTGCTTTGTTGAAATTCAGCTTTACAGAGAAAATAGATTGAAGCCTTCATGGTCCAGAAGACTAATATCAATAAATAGCTAATAATTAAAGAAATAGTTTGGAGCACACTGAAACACTTACTGGATGAATAAAAAGGGTTAACAACGACCTGGTTTACCTCCCACCCCCCTCGTCCAGTCCACTTCGCCTCCAGATTCTAACCCAGCTAAAATGTGTTTTAACCAGAGAAAAGAAGTATCTCAAATGAGACTTGTTTTCTATATTAAGGGATATTAGCTTACTATACTGTAGGCTATATGCAGCTTAATTTCTTTCCCGCATGCTAACGACCTGCTAAAGCTTCTGGGCAGAGTTTGCTGTGCGTGAATCGTGCTGGTGCTCCTTTACGCGTGATGTCACACCAGGGTGTCAGGGTGTCCCCCCTGAGTTAAAACGCTGTTAATGTTGTTCTCACGCGCCTGTAAAACAAACACAACACCTTTAATGACACACATGCATGGCACCGTGTCGTCTGCTGATGGAAAAGCAGCTTTATGGACCCTATTTGTCTTATTTTAGGGGGTATTGTTTTGAGCTACTCTGCAGTGTAGAACATGAAACAAATTCAAAGTTAGCTTTTGTTGTAATTGGCAATCTTTGGGAATTAATTAATAGTTTCAAACGAATGAATTCTGTTTAAACGAGAGGTTTAAAAGGAAGAAAATGGAACCAAACGCGCGTAAATTCAGCCTCAGCTCTTATCTCACCGGCTTGTGATTGAAGTCCTTCATTCCCTGTCTTTAGAAAGATGCAGGACAATGGAGGCGTGTGTTTGTGAATAAATAGAACAGCCAGGAGACTAAAAGGGAATCATAACAGGAGCTGGAAACAGAGACAGTCCTCTGTAAAGCGACCAGAGCCCAGAGAAAATGACAAGTGCCTGCAGGGAGAAGAGGTAAGGAGAGGTTAAAGAGAGTTTAACAAGGGATTAAAAGTCACAGATTGGTATCTATCGCGATGATACCTTGAATTAAAAGAGCGCTTAATTATATGGGTCAACTCGCCAAGGGGCAGGGGAAACAGGAACACACGCCTTAAATGCAGACTTTCATAACGCAGAAAAGACGCATGTGAAGACAATATCCCACTGAAGGATTTTGCTTAATGTCAAGCAAAACTGACTCAATACTATCATACATTATCCAGGCTTTATAACACCTCGTTCATTTAGTGAAAAAAACTCATTAAATAACTCCAACTTGATTCTGACTGGGACAGTGAAATATGAAAAATCATGGATTAGATAATCTCTAGTTTGTACTGCAAAAACACTCAAAAGAGGACTGAGACCAAGACAAAAAACGCTCAGTTCTCAGCACACTTTAGTGGCTTATAGCGATGAAATGAACCCAAATCTAAAAATATTATAGACATAGACAAATTAAAGACACCAGTCCTGATTTAAAAATAAAAGAAAAAGGATCATTTAATAAAAAGAAAATAGCATCTAATTCTTCTGATATGAGCACTCTCACGAACTATTAGTCCCAGAAAAGTTTTTGCTCAAAGTTTAATCTAAGCTTTTCATCCATTTATAAGTTTACATGCAGGCCTATAGCTGGAAGATGAGGTTTGGCGCATTATAATGCTTCCTCAATGCTGACAAAGTGCACTGATACTAGAAGAACAATGCCAGCAGGTATACAGCCTGAATTATCATATCAAAACTCTGATGAAAAATGAAGGTTATGATTCAAAAACCAAACGAAAAAAACCCAGCTTAATTATGTCCAAAGATTCTTTACACTGCACTTTTCATTGCCATGTCCAGGAATCCGCAGCCCCACCTTTTTTCCTCTTGTTGTAGATTTTTAACAGAGCTGTTAAAAATAAATATGTGCAATAAAATTGGTGTTGGGTTATTATAAAAAAGTGCCAATTAAAGTATGTGTAAGAAATTATCTTTAAGCTGTCTCATTGGAGAACACCTGGGAGAGGACCTGTCTTCCCTTTGATGTCAGAGACGCAGATCAGATGTTCAAAGAGAGGGCTATTTTTGAATATGCATGAAACAATGTTTATTTCTGTTGTTCTGTTATTCTTGTGTCCGGGTGTGTCTTGTTGACGGGTGTATCTCCGGATTTACTTCCCCCGTGTGAGCAGCGTGACCTGCGGCGACAGGTGCAACAAGAGGTGAGGGGAAAAGTTCACTTCCGACTGCACAGATAAGGAAACAAGCAGAACTAATTTTTAACATATTTCATGATCTATAAAGGAGCTAGGCTAGCTACTGTGTAGTTATAATGACATTTTTGAGGATTGATTTTCCAGGTATTAGATCCATTACATATTGCAATTAAAACCTCAAGTTAAGGCGGTCAGTAATCTACTAAATTTGTATTATTAGAAAATATTTATTGAAAGCCAAAATATTAACAGGGAAATGTAAAATTTCCAAACAATAAGATGAAAAGTGGTGACATCATGGCCTATATCACCATTTAAAGCAGAGACGCACTCTGAATGCTAGAATAATACCATCAAAGTTGATAACACAATTTTTAAGCACCACACAATACATATCCAACAAATATCACTCTTAAGAAATATTATATAAGTCCTATTTTTCCCTCTTCACACCTCTTCCATCAAACAAAGCAAAGCTGTGACTGTCCAATTCGCGGTGAATGCGCGCTCCCGCGGATACAGACATACATCCGTCTGCGCGCACTCAGCAACGATGAGCGCTCACAGCCCCAGTAGGAAAAAGAGCACCCACTTAATGACAACTTTTATAAATGTAGCCGAGCGAGCGGCGTGTCTCTTTGTGGGCAGCGAGTCGAGAGGAGCCAGATAATTAGGTCATAATAGCTGCAGAAACACCTCTTATTGATGATCCCATTAGGACGATGATTTCAGCAGCTCACACATGCTGAAACATATAGTTTGTTAAAAGGGCTCCCCAGCCTGACATTTAAATGAAAAATAATGACATTTTCCTGTAGCTTAAAAAGAGGTTCTCTTGTAATTTGTGTTTATCTATTTAAAACTATATGTTTTTCTGTCTGTGGACTTTATTTACAGAACATTATTCTGTGTTGTTTGGCTTCAGACTTATGCATATTCACCCAATTATGACTCCACTCTCACAGTAGAAATCTGTAATACCGTTCTAACGTTGTATTAATGTTTTCTAGCTTCTAAAACCTTTGCAGAGAAACAGATTAATTGATGCATTTCATTGCGCCTTGATAGATCAGCAGCTTAAAGCACATAACAAGTGAGGAGACCTGGATAGATATCCTAACTTCACTTCCTAAAGTCACAGACTGCCATTATGACCTGAAATTGTTAAAAGAGATGATAAGAACATAGCAAGGCTAACAGTACTGCTGGCCAGGAGTCTCTGAATGTTAATGCTACCATTAAATAATATACAACATTAGAACCAAAGGACATAAATTCCTTACATTAGAAGCTATGGGTATTTGAATGCTAACATCACCGCTTGATAGTGTTACAAGATTAAATAAGAGAGATATTGATCCATAGTGCTCTCTTCCTATGATAAACGTTGGTTCCGGTTGCTTTTCAAGATTTTCCCTTCATGTCAGATGACCGTAAGTCATAGAAACGTCTGAAATAGCCTCATTAGTAAGGACAATTGCAGCATGTCATGTGTGTCAGAAAATAATCCTGCTATCCCCCTGAAAAATTGATTATAGGCATGGGAATTTTTTTTTGTAATAGAAAAAACAATTAAGTCTTCCTGAAATAACAAGGTCTTGGGAAACCTTGTTATCGTCAAGGGGCAACCACCGTTGTTGAAATTTTTGAGAGTGCAAAAAATATCTGCAGTTCCTCGAGTGTCCACTCTAGGCTTGCTCCAAAAGCTAAGGAATCACCATTAGGTCCCATGTTAAATGGCTCAATATTTCTTATTTGTACAGATAACACATGGTTGATTTCTTCTAAAAAATATGTTATGGTAATATAAAGACTACAAGTTTGACATACATTTGCACAATTAAGGGTGTGGCCCAGTTGATTGACAGGTGAGTGCGTTGTAGCTGTAAGCCAGGAAGCTAAAAGCCCACAAAGTCTTTGCTTGTCTAGGCTGACTTTAAGTGAGCTTGAGTCCGAAATTTTAATACTGTGACCGCTATCATTGGGCTTCAAAAGACCTCTTTGAAAACCAGTGGGTGACATCACAGAGACTACATCCAGGTTTTATACAGTGTATGGTTTTTCACAGGAAAATGGAATATATGAAATGTATGGATGCATGTCTGCTCAGGGCCACTGTAGAAGTGGCTGAATACTACTGCTCACGTTTGATTATGAGACAATGTCAAAAAAGAAAAATGAACACAAGTAGACACAAGTAAACATAAGTATTGGCTGAATGCTATTATTATCTTTTTACACCAACGTTACCTATTTTTATTGTTATAATGTGAGATTGAATAGGAAAGAAGTAAATTCCTAGCTAATAGTAACATTAGCAAGAAACAATGGATCGGAAGCTAATGATAGGTGTGACTGATCACTGTTATTACCATAACAATTAACACTAACAGCTATGTTGACTAGGGAGGGGCATACTGTCATAATAGTATCTGAAAGTCAATAATGAATTATCAAATGTGTAGCCAATATTGTATTAATATGTTGTTCAACTTAAAACAAGTCTTGTGGAAACGTAACTTTCCATTGTCTGTCATTTGCTGTTCAAGAAAGCACAAGTCAAACAATGAACATCTGATATTTTTCAGCAGTAATACATTTCAAAGTATGAGAGCTTCCAAGTGTGATGTCAGAGGAAAATGGCCACCCAGTGAAGATGGTGAAAAAGTCCTTGTGTTGCCTATTTGTTGCCATATGTGGTTCAATCATGTTAAGGCCTTGATCCTCTTTTCCTTGCTGCCCCTGTCATGACACTTGTGATGCCAATATCTTTTCAGCTTCCCTTCATCCTCTCTGAGTTCCCCCTTTCTCTCTTAAACCAGCCTTTACCATCTGTTTTGGCTCCCCTCCATTCGGTCCCCTCATCTTTTTCTCCTCACCTTCCTGTGTTTTGTGCACTGTCCACCCTCCCTCCAGCTTTGTCCGTCTTAGTCCAACCCCAACTATTGTTCCCCCCGTGCCTCCCATTTCCGCTTCGGTGTTGCCCTCTGACCCCACACCCTCTCCCTCCTGCTGACGTCCCCCCTTGTCCCCCAAATCTTCTTGTTCTTCCCTTGACTGCTCCCCCTTTAAGTTTTTTTTGGGGGCTAATAACTGTTGCCAGCAAGCTCCACACAAAATCCCAGCATGATTGCTATTGTGAAGCCTACAAAGGCATACAGGCTGTAATAGCCATTAGCAGCAGAGGGGTTTGGCCTGTGAGCAGTGTTAAGTTGTGTTTAGCCCACATGCAATTTGGACCGGTGGTCTTTAATCGGTAAGCGACAAGTTATTTTTCTGCTTAACCTCTGTGCCTTTTGTCACTGACACTCCTCCTCCTTTTTAAAATCTAACCTCTCCTTAAACAGTCAAATAAAATGTACCCATGAGTGTGGTCTTTATCTTGATGATTTATATTTTTGAATTCAGCATGGGGGATATGGGAAAAAGAACATCTGCACCCCCATCGACACACACTAGTAATTTGCTGTTTTCACTGACTTTGAAGATCAGAGAGGTCCTTGTCTTCATGCCTGTCAGTCAGAGCCAGTCTCTATGGAGACACTCATCACAAAGTTTCTGAGGGGTGTGGAGATGTGTGTCCTCAGATGATTCTTTTACAAGTGCTGACATACAGTAGGCTAAAGACCACAGAGTGACTCAGATGGATAGTATAAGAACCTTGTTATCCATGGAGCAACAACTTGCTAAGGATACACAGAGAAGGCCACATTAGGGGCACTTTGGACGGGAGAAAGATTACCAACAAGCACCTCTGAGAAAGACTACTTAAAAAAGGCAAATCTTAAAGGGTCAACTCCATTCAACTACAAAATATTGCTTTTTCTCTGTTATCACTTGGGCTCTCTATATGGAACTTTCCAGATTCTGTACTGTTGGGGTGCCAAAACCCTTTTTGTTTGTACTGAAATATTTCATTTGACATTAAATTTGCAGCAATATTCATGATACTCAAATGAGGAACCCAAATGACTTCAGTGACTCCCTGAGTTTGACACAACAGTTTTGACATCTGTGATTTAAAGTAAAATTTTACAACAAACATCAAAGTGAATGTCATAAAGTTTGTTACCAACAAGTGTATCTCCTTTAAAATAAATTGGAACACCTTTGTTGATCACCTGAATATTAATCATATGCCATCATCATAGGATCAGCATTATTTCTCCAATACTTTGAATTGTGGCCAAACACTATTACATCTGGTGTATATCCTGCCAGAACCAGCATTACTTTGTGCTACTTAGCAAATGTAAGCATGCTAGCTATCTCAAATGCTGAGCATGTCCAACAAACCTACCAAACACCCGCATGCTAGCTTTGCAGTTGTAATCATGTTAGCATGCTGGCCACGGGCATGCTTGTTTATTCATATTATCGCTTAAAAGTTGTCACCCTTGCTTGTCGGCATCAGAATTACGAGTCAGTTGAATGAATGATTCATATTTTTGTTATGTAGGCCCCTCATATGTCTTGCCTTAGCTCTAGCCCAGCCACTTGCCTCGAGCCCAGGCTGTAGGTCCAATTAATGACTACTGTCATGATGCTAAATTTCTCCACAACCTTTATGTAAGAGAGCATAGATGAATGTATTACAGAAGCATGGTTTGGCATTATTATGATCAAGAAAAGAGAGATAAAGTTGTGTATAGGCTGTGACTGGTTCAACTGGCATGTAACCATTCGAACAGATCAATGTGTAACCAGGAAAGGCACGTGGATGTTAGCTAGCAAGGAGGACTGAGGGCTGGCAGTGCTAGCTCTGTTGATGTTAGCCACACTAGGCAAACCAATTATACATTGATTACCTGTGTTTATCCGTATTAAATAAATTCTCTTTTCGTTTCTCCAAACATTTTCTTACCCTTAAAGCTGGGGTTGGTAGTCAGATTTAGATCCACTTTTTGTTACACTGGTTAAAATGATCTTTATGTCCTGATGGCAATCAATACATAATGTGTTCTTAAAAAAGAGCGGAAAACAGCTGCTAGCTACAGCCGGAGTAAACATGAGAAAACACCAACCAATCCCTGCCATCAGGAGCCAAAATATGAAACCAATCAAATCCTGTCCTGCCATTCTGCCCGCCTCCTGCGCGTACATTTCATGTTTGTTTGTTTTTTTAACTTTCACTATGATAATGTTTTGGTGTTTTCTTACCGCTGAGTGAGACATGAGTTAACGTAGTGCAAAACACAAACGATGTGCTGAGGACCAATTTTGAATCAGTCATGATCATATGGTCACGAATCAGCGGCGCTCGTGCATGTGAGCGGGGGCGTCATTTGGAGGAGCTCCAGGGGGAGGGGGGGTAGATGGAGTCCTGATGAAATGCTACATTCAAATTCATGCTAGTTTGCCGTGGGTACCAACCCAAGCTTTAAATAAATTCTCTTTTCCAAACATTTTCTTACCTTTAAGAAAGTTGGTTAGTCAAAACTTTGAGAACCGTGTAAACCACTAGGAAATTAGTGAATATCCCCAAGGCTGGCATCAGCAACAAGCTACATGTAACCCTGTGCCTGAGCAATGCTTTACATATGGTCACAACAGTGCCTATCAACTTTTTTTCTTGTTATATCTGGGATGAACTAGGAGTTAAACACACAAATATTCTAGGCTACTGTTTTATCTCAGACCTCCTGGAGCTGAAATTCATCATGGCTAACAGGCAAAACAGCAAAATATTAGCTTTGTAATTGCTCGTAGCCTATGTTAGCATACCAGAAAATTAGCGAAGCCAAATATGGCTTGAAAAAGTCTGTTAGCTGTTCAGCTTTTGATGTCCAAAAGCAGAATATAATACCTAGATAAGGCTGACTTTTAAAGTAAGTTGCAGGATTAATTATTGGACACTAGAGATAATGTTTTGTGTGGGTACATGCTTCGAGCAAAAGGGAAGCTGAACCCTTTATCCAAAAACCTCCTAAAACCACTCACTTAAGAGGTTTATAAGTGTTGAAGTACCTCTGCTGTCCATTCTGTTTTGAAGGACTAGTTTTACTGTGAAGCGGTGGGGAGGTATTCATGAATAAAAGAGAGATGTTAAGTTACATATATTTTCATACAGATGATGTTATATTTATTAGACTGTGAGAATGCCCTCAGTATATTTGGTTAAGTCCGCTGTCAACTGACGATAAAGTGGCAAGAAATGTTAACACTGTAATGATAGCCGACATTAAGAGAGACTGAAAGAGCGCCTGCAGATTTACTGCTGCAGTGTCCCACTGATGCGACGTGTTTGACGATTACGGACTGCCCTGGGTAATAGCAATGTAATTAGGCCTTTACTGTCATGTAATTCTCCGTCAAGCACATTGTCAATAGCTTGGCTGATGAGGTTGAAAGTGAGAGTGGGATCCAGTGACCCGGGCCAGCCGCCATAATGACAGCACACACACACACAGATTCACACACACACGGGCAGGCAGGCAGAGTGCTTGTAATGCAGTGTTGATGCTGTGATATTTGCTTTTGTCCCAGTGTTGATCTAAGCTGACATTATGCTGTATGGCCCTGATCGCTGTTTGTCTGAGTGTTACATTTGTCATCCTGTGGGAGGGCAAACGAGGGATCAAGAGGAGTGGAGGGTAAAGTGAGAGAGGGAGAGAGGGAGGGAAGTGTGGCCTGGCAGGTGAAGGAGGGAGGAAAAGAGAGAGTGAATGAGGAGGGGGTGTGTGTATGTGTGTGTGCTCATCTCGAGTGTGTGTGTGTCAGTTGCAGATCTGCTGGTGCGGAAGCAGATCTTTTCCCTCAGTGACTCTATTAATTTACCTCATTTATCTTAACCAGCTCCCTCCTCCCCCCAGTAAATACTGGAGACCTCAATCCATGTGTGTGTGTTTGTGCACGTGAACAACCGTATATGTGTATGGGTGTGTGTGCGCGATGGAATAAAAACACAGCAGCTCCCCTTTCTATTCCCAGAGGACAAATCCGTGGCGGAAAAACTCATTTTCCTGCAAATAGTTTGTCAGCCAAGCTAGGAGGAGTGATAAATTATCACAGACGTTAGGTGAAGGAGGGTGACTGGAGGAAGAGGGAAGCCCTCTCTCTCTCTTTCTCTCTCTCTCTCTCGTACACACACACACACACACACACACACACACACACACACACACACACACACACACACACACACACACACACACACATATACCCACACACATACACAAACACACACTCCTTTCACTCATCCTCATCCACTTTCCCAAACTACTCCTCCCTCTACTTCCTCCTATCATATCTATTAACATCCACTTCCTCTCATCCTGCATCTCAGATTCACATGAAGCTCTGATCAAAACTCGCACAGATACACCTACAGTGTGCAGACAAATGCACACACACACACACACACACACACACACACACACACACACACACACACACAAACACACAAACACACACACACACACACACACACACACACACACACACACACACACACACACACACACACACACACTCTTGCACACGCAAACACACAAACATTGCAAGCTGGAATTGGGAAAACGTGGTTGCCCCTACAACTCAAGTGTGACTCCACCGTTCCAAATGATAAATTGATGGCCAGAAAAATGGATTTGTTTTCAACTAGTAACACATCAAAGAAATAATAATTCTGTGCAGGGGAGAGTGGCGGGATGATGAATGGGGTGGACAGCTGGATCACAACAGAGCAATGGAGTGAGTGAGTGTGTGTGTGAGAGAGAAAGAGATGAAGACGAGGGTTGTGAAACTGTAAAATCAACACGCAAACAGAAACACTGTCAGATAGCTGGGGATGGTTTGGTGTGTTTTGTGAGAGGCTAAATGTGGGCGGACAAGTCTGAGCCCGGTGTCAACTTAGACCTCTGAATGTTACACCCATTCGTGATGATTTTGGACATCTCATTCTCAAATCAACAGAGTTTTAATATACAGTACTATGACAGGTTTACACTGATGGAAAGATGACTCAGATACAGACCAGAGAGGTGTTGGATGAGGTTAAAGTTGAGAGCTCTGAGCAGGACAGTCAGTTTCTTCCACACACGACTATGACAAACACATTCATAGAATCAGTGCTGTGCAAGTTGGAGTAGTAACACTTAAACTGAAAATCGAATTGTCAAAAGTCTTGCACTCAAAGTTTGAAGCTAAATGTTGTCAGATGTTTTCCAAAGTTCAACTAAAGAGCAAAGCTAAGGTTGTGGGGAACAGTTCCACATCAAAACATAGGAATGTCATGGAGATAGGTCTCCACACACCGATAAGAATATATTTTTCAATATTTTTTTTCTGCAGAAGATGGATCTGTTAAACAAAACCACATTACATTGATTTCAATGGGTATATTTTTTTGCTTGATTTATATTTTTGTTGAGATTTTCCTGGGATTTTATATAATACAACTCAACAGCCACAGTTTTTTTATAAAATGGAAATGATTGAAATAGCTTTTTGACACCCAGTAAGAGTTAATGTTAAGCTCATATGACACTACTTTGGAACTTTTAGAGTTAATGGCATGCTGTACGGCAACATTAAGAATATATACGTCATCATTTTTAGCTGAAATTACTCAAATCTCACATTATGTGTCATTTTCCACTCAAACTTCACCTCACTGAAACATGCCTTCATCATAATGTGATACTACCACCACAGAGCACGCTCTCCAAGTTTTTTAAGTCTTCAGAAAGTTTCTCAAATGAGTGAACTTGTCCAATGAAAGGTTCAGGGAATTTAACTGAAGCAATATCATACATGAGAGTGATAGTTGTCATATAAGCTGTCATATAAATATCAGCACTGGTTTGATGCAGTCAGGTACAAGGTTGCAGGCTGAGTAACAGCACAGCCATGCTGATACAACAGCACAACCTTGAGTGCCAAATTGATTTTGGACAACAGTCCTCCAAACTGCATAAATGAGTAAACAGTAAACACCAACAGTTATTATTTCACACATACGTTTCTTTGGTGGCATGTGTTATTTATTAAGGTAGACATCGTTTACTGTAATCTTAATTTACTACAGGGTTCCTTTGGCAGTGAGTTGTGGTGGTAGTTGCAGTGACACTCTGTCATAACTCCAGCCCCCCCAGTTTGTGAATCACTGGTTCACTGTATTCAGAACACCTAAAGCAGAATTGTTCATTTTGTTGAAAATCCAAGTGCTGTTATACTCTTTATCAGCGCTAATGGAACGCCTCATATCCAATCAGATCACTTTGTTGATACTTGATGTTGTACCCAGTGATAGTTGATTCCTGCACTCCCTCTCTGCCCTCGCCACTACTGAAAGATCTAAAACATTATAGCAAAATGTGTGAGAAGTGCTGCTCAATACAATTCAAAACACAGCAAAAATTATAAATGCTGTCAGGTGAACACAAAACAAGTTTTCCTAGCAGATATCAAATCACACTACGTACACAAATCTGATTTTTTTGGTGCTTAAAGTGTGCTTTTCATGCTAAGAGGCTACAGTCCTTATCGTAGCAGCCGCTGGTTTGACCCATAGACTGTATAAAATATGGACGTAGTATCCGTGACGTCACCCATCTGTTCCTATGAGAGCTGTTTTGAAGCAAATCGACGGCAGCAGCCATACTGGAAATGTGGAACTCAACCAGGCAGAGTGTGACGTAGCTTGAGCCTCCTAGCCAATAGCTATGTGTTCCCGACTGGGAGTCACGTCAGTCATGACCTTATTTGGGCAAAACTCGTAATCTTAATATCTTCTGAACCATCACGTTAGAAAAAAAATCACCCCCCGAACAGAGTGTGCCATTAGAGAGATTAGCTTCATAGGGCCAAGCCGTTTTTTGAACCCAGCTGTAAACATGTTTATTAATGCTGCAAAGATCGTCTTTTTTGAATTGGTGTCTATGTGGTTTCCGGTGTTTCTGCAGCCAGCCTCAAGCGGATTTTCGATATATTGCAGTTTATAACACTTTCGCATTGGCTTCATCGTTTGAGACCGGAGGTTGCCGCTTGGTTTGACCCTAGGACTCAACACCTTGCTGCATATCTTCCCCTGTTTTCTACTTCCTACAATCACTGTCTCCCTTAAACTGTATTATCTGATAAAGGCAAACATACTTGTTAAATAACATGAAAAAATGGGTTAAGTAACAATCATCATTACAACAAGGTTATATTTCTGACCATTACTGACCCAGTTGAAAAAAATATTTGAACTTTGAAACCATCACCAGAGCTACTGTAAATAGGAGGGAGTGTTACATTTGATTGAGATTGATTGAAACCTTATCCCAGTCCTGCTCTAGCTGTATTTTGATGTTTGTTTAAAAAAGACTAAACATATGTTCAACCACAACCATTTACAAAAACCTATATTAACATTTCAGTTATGTTAAAGAGAGCAAATCAGTAATTTAAAAACAAAGGTGTTTTGCACTGACATCACTCCATCATGTGAGAATTAAGGAATATTTTTCTCTGTTCACCTAAAAACCCATTTTATTTTCACAAACTACAAACCTCCCACTCCAGTACTCATCCTGCTCAGGTAATAACCGTTAGCATAAGCGTTAAAATCACATCACCATAATCATCATCATTATCATCATCATCCATGGTCCCCACACATTTACAATCATAGCGAGGGCCATGCTCATAACACAGTTCTCCCATATATCCTCACAGTATTCAGGGACTTATTTGGACTGCAAACGTGCACAGAAGATCATTAAATGTAAGAGGTGTCTCTTGCCTCCAGGTTTCTGAAACTGAACCTGTAAGATGTCTATACCCAATGTGTGTTTTCATCCCGCTCATTTTTCCCCGACCATATCTTATTTCTGTTCTTTTTTTATCGCCCCCCTCCCCTCCACACTCTCTTCTTCTCTCCCTTCGCAGTGATTGATGGAGTTAGGCAACAGAGCACAGAGCAACGTGTGGCCAACAGTCCAAGACAGCCTGCCTCCGAGAGGGAAAGAGAGAGGTTGGTGTGTTGGTGATGGAAGAGGAGGAGGAGGAGGGTGGGGATTAAACGAAAAGAGAGAGGTAAAAGGGAGGAAAGGAAAGAGGAAGGGAGAGGGGAGTCGGAGTGAGAGTGTGTGTGAACGAGAGGAGGGAGAGTATGGGGAGAGAGAGGGGAGCTCAGCTGAAAGCCACAGACTTAATTCTATGCATCATTAAGCAGTCTCACTCAATGCAACATCCCCTATACATCATCCACGCTCAGTAAACACAACGGTGACATTACATTAGCAACTGCAAATGAATTTTCTTTTTAGAAGGAAATTGAGAATACTCTCTTTCTCTCCCTCTCTTTTACCCTCTCTGGGGCTCGCAAAGCTTGAGCACGGGCCATAAAAGACAGGGAGATATAAACAAAATAAAACACAAACAATATTTCCCTTTCCTCTCTGGCTCACACTCTCAGTTTGTCAGAACATCGCAGAGAGCGGCACACAAATACACACCACAGTAATTCATACAGCTGTAATTTATATAGAATATGACCAACATCATAAACATGCACGTTTTATTCCTAATACTCCAGGAATGGAGATTTTTTTATATTTACAGATGGTACTTGGCAAGTGTTCATGTTGTATTGGCTACATTGATTTCACTAAGCTTTTATTCAGTGTGCATCCAGTCCTAGAGCTTCATTTATTAGTCATAATGTTAGTAAATGTGTATACATACTAAATGAATCATTATCGGACCACATAAACCCCACTGACTGTTAAACTACACCAACAGACTGCTTGGTGAAATAACTGCCTAGCTAACAAAACTAAAGCTGTTTATATTAACATTAGCTTGTTGGTAAATTCCCAATTAGACTCCCCGGTAATAGAGCTGATATCATTGCTAGCATATCCAGTGTTTCTTAGGTAATGATGTAAACTTTCATTCTTTAAATAATATTATGCTAATGCCAGCTTAGGTTACATTGAATAACCAAATAAGGCAATGTTAGCTAAATGGGGTATTTCTTTCTTACTTTAAACCTGCAGGAAATATTGAATGTTTTTATTTAAAAGACTGAAGAATACAAAAAAATAATTTTTTTTTGCCCAAGTTAGCCAACTGATGTTAAACTACATTACAAAGATTTTTGGTTAAGCTAACATCAGCCTAATTAGATATTTGTCTCACTTTAGGTCTCCAGGAAATAAATATACTGTATGTGTTTCAATTTCAATAAAGATGTTAACTTAAAAGCCTCTTAGTAGATAATGTTAAACCAAAGCTAGCTATAGCTGTTACCCTAAATGATCAAAGAAGGCAAGGCAAATGTTAGTTAAATTAGGTGTTTAACTCTACAAGAACAAGTACTAGAAATGCAGTATAATCTATTTAGTCTATTTTTTAATCTAAGATGTGAAGTAACAAATACTTGGAAGAGGGACATGTCAAGCTTATGCTAGGTGGAGTGATGTTTACCTAAATAGACAAATAATATTGGCAAACCAATGTTAGCTTAACCAGATACTCCCTTCTATCTACAAGCTAGCTATTGCAAGCAATCTACAGGTTAATCAGTGGACTTAAATATCGATTTTTAACTAGTTTTCACATAATGTAATGCTCTGGTCTTATGGTTCCCCACCATAACTGAAAGTCTCAATCAGCCAGTTACACATACGTTACAATTTTGATTCCAAAAACAAGGTGAAAAGTCTGTTTACTCGTTTCTCATAGCAAATTCTCTAATGGAGAACCTCATAGCACAAAACAAAGTTAAGAAAACGGTTACAGAGTCAGAAACATGCTAGACAAGTACTGTTGAGATAACTCGTGGTACTGAAAATAAGAAGCTAATGTTAGCTTATAAGACTTAACTTAATATTAGCCAAATGTCATGTAGGCTATGTAGCTTAATTAGATACTTACATGTCTCTCAAAACAACACAAATACCACCTCACACTATTTCATGATGTATATAGGAAGATATGACAAAGGACTGGAAATGTCATCCTACATTTGTCCCCCAGTGACATTGCTGTCACCTTCTCATAGTAAATTGCTTTATTCTTAATGCAGTTAAGACGGTTTTCAGCACCTTATCTTTGCATCAAACAAGCCCTTATTAGCTTCAATTTGTTGTAGTTATCACTAATTTTAAACCAGCTTGCATCTAAGAAATTAGGAAAGAAAGAACTAAGTAAGGGATCCATGAACAGAGACTGAAGCCTGATCCTCAGGTTTATTAATACACTGATTCTAGTGTGCAGGCAAGATTCATAAATTTTCACTGTAATGCCAAAGATCACGTGGGGGACATAAATTATCAAGCAAGTCAAATGAATAATTATGTTTTTATTGCACAAATTATGCCCTTTCCCCTAAACTAGCCAGGCTCTGAAGCCTGGGAAATCTATTAAGGCGGTGCTATAGATCATCCCATCCACTATGGCGTGTATATAGATCTGTCGGCTCATTTGAGGAATATTGAATCGGTTACAGTAAAGTAAGCCCCTGGATTGAGTCAAATGTAAAAATCCATGCATGTGTGAGGAGCTGTCAGCGTGTGCTGTAATGACGGATGGCGCTGGGTCTCTGTTTTAGTGAGAGGTGATAAAAAGTCAAATTATGAGTGCCGGGGAGGGACAAGGGAGTGTGGGAGGGGGGGAGCAAAGACAGAGAAAAGAGAATTGGACCAGATCCGTCAAATGATAAGGGCAATCAGTCAATCTGGGAACGTTTCAGACGACGGAAAGTGTTATTTCCTCCCAGTGCAGTTTGGAGTCAAGGGTCGGTGAGGGGTCAAGAGTATGACCTCTGACCTCTCAGGAGGAGTTATTGATTCATGGTCTTCACAGTTTACTCATGTTATTATCTACTGGACATGATTGGTTTCCAATTGCACTGATTCTGGTAAAAGTATTTTATAAGTAATCAGAATAAAATAAGTGAAAATGACTTGGTGGGAGTTTCTAAATCTTACAATATACATCTCACATTCTTTTAAAAAATATGAGATTTGTGAAGAAATTAATCTACTTTAGTTTTTTTTAATTGAGGCAAATTTGTGATGGAACAACAAAAACTCATGCAATGGTCAACCACTCAAACACCTCTGATCACAACTAACAGCACTTACAAACTATTCACTGCTACTTGATTTTATCTATTTATCTTGTTCTTATCTTAGTCTTCAAAAATTGTATTTACCAAATTTTCATAATCCTACTTACTTTATTTCACATAAGAGGTTGATGATTTGCTCAAGACAATATGGTTTCTTGAGAGGTTGGCAAACACCAGCATATCATCTTTTTCCCTGAGCATAATTACATTTTAACTATAACACCCTTAACCTGTTTGGAAGAAAATACTTAATTTAAAGCTTCAACGTGAGGATTTCAATTCACTAATACAGTACAGAGGTTGGCTGGCAGAATGACTCAGTTAAGGATAGAAAAATTCAAACTTTGTTCCAGAGTTGTTCCAGAGCTTTCTGGTTTTAGAGGAAATTGGATCTGAATTTAAAATTCTTGGAAACTATGAAATACCAGAAACAAATTCTGCACAAACAGAACTTATCCTCATCTTTAGTCTGACTTTGCTCAGACCTGCTGCTGAATGAGCAAAATAACACCATCATGTAGCAGTCATAGTATCTGTAAGCATATTATTTCATTCTGACACCCTCCTCTCTACCTCCTGCTTTCTGAGCATCAAACAGAGCCATGGACCCCCTACCAGGCCGACCCCCCCCCTCGCTCTGAGACTGACCCGCTCCGAGGTGTGAACTCCTGTCCCCCAAGCTGATAGAGCCTCCTGATCATTTTTATAGTCCTCATCTCTTGCTGTTTATGACTCTGCAGTTTGATTATAGCAAAGAGGGGCTTGGAGCTGTGAGAGCCCCTAAGAGGCACACACACACACAAACACACACTCACACACATCAAAGCAGCTATGAGAGGAATGTGGACATTTGTTGTTTGTTTTATCATCCAGTACCAGCACTTATCTGCTTAATCATAAAGGATTGGCCTCAGAATGAGATTGTGCTGACCAAACAAACTATCACTGGCACTGTAATCCTTACTGGAGGGATGAGCCAGGTTAGGTTTGGTTATTGAAGCTTACAAGGACCATGGGAGTTTCTTCTGACTGAGTGTAGAACAGTTACTTTAATATTAAACAGTTTCTGTTGAGATTAAAGATGCATTCAAGTGATTCAGCTACAGATAGTTAACTATTTATGCTCCTCAACATTACAGTTTACAGTCCCTGTTTTACAGCTTGGAATAGAAGTGACAAATACTCAGGAAGAAGTGTTCTGTAAGACATTATTGATGAATTGTTAACAAAATTATGATGTGGAATAAACAATAGATTAGTTTCATAATTGATTAACCAACCAAAAATGTTCTTGATTAATCTTGCTGTTTGTAAAATGTTATAATAAATAGTTTAAGAAAAATGTCCCTCATGATTTGCCGGAGCCTCAAGTGGAACCAACTGTCCAAACCTTTAAGATTCAAATGATATTTACATAAATTAAGGCAATAAATAAGAGTTTCAGATTGTTGTCTATTTTACAGACAGATGAATTATCTAACTGTTTTGTTTCATTGCACTTTGAAACTTTTTTTGCTCTGTTAATCACGGTCCATGAATCTGTTAAGATTTGATGTACTTTTCAAAAAGTGCTTCTCAGCGTAAAGCGGTGTTAATGTCAAATTAATTGATCAATAATTCAGATTTTTTTTATTATCAGGTGTGATTTTTCAACCTTTTTTAGAAAGAACCACAACCCAGCAGATAAACTGCATGTCATGTTTTTACTAGATAGTTTCAGGATGTTTCTCCGGTGGGTCTGAATCCTTACTCAGTTAAATATTAAACTCTCATGTGGGACTTGGCACCTGGGTAAAAAAGGTACTTTTTCGATTATGTATTGCACTCAGTCTCTTCAGTGATTCGGAAGTCAAGAGAGTCAGACGCAAACATGAAAAAATGTTTACAGAAGAAGTCAATTTACCTAGAATACTACTCACATTTAGTGGTGAATACTTAGTTATTTCCCCCCCTTCCTTACATTATTATTATCCTTGATTTCCTCAGACACAGACGTCTTTAAACAGTTATCTTCAGAGGTTATTACATAAACAGATCTTCATGTATAAATCCACATTACTTTCATGAAAGCCACACCTTTGAAGAGGCTGCACATGACTTTAAAACAACTTATGCCTTACGATCTTAATTGTTATTGAACAAGCAAATGTCTCATTACACAGAGAACCATGGGATCTCAGTTTTACCTGACATCCTTTACCTAAAGAGATTATACACAGGGCCTGAGTGTTAATTGTGCAGCCCTTTAATGTTCATCATTATTTGGGAGTTTGACTTTGCCTTAATGTTAATTAATTCAATTAATTAAAAAAGAATCCATTGGCATATTTTTGTACATATTGACCTTATTTCCATCTCTGTTTGACCTGTTTCACACCTATTTATTTTCTGCACTGTTGCATCAAACAGCTATAGCCACTGATCTGTACTTACAGTGTGTGAGATACCCAACACTTTAATTAAGTCACTGAATCTCACCCCCTCCCCTTGTTTTTCTTTGCGGCCCCCTGTGAGTCAATCAGGCTTCCTTGCCCTTCGTTTCCCCTGTGTGGGAGGCCTGTATGCTGGCCTGAGTAGCTGGGAAAGTCCCATGATTTATGGCCCTTTGCAGGCCTGACTGCCTCTCACCTCGCTGATGATAGAGCCGGAGGTAACGAGGACTGGTTGCTCTAATCCACACTTCTGTTTGGTAAATCCAATTTTAATCATATTGGATTTAAAGGCCCATCACAGCAGATACAATTGGAAAGCACTTCTATGTGTAATTGGGTATATTTTTACAGGTTGGGTGATGATGACATGGATTAGATGTTAATGATTAAGCTCTCCAAAAATTGGAGAGGGCATTTTATCCTCAGTTTCACATGGTAGACTTTCATTCCCTTATTCATTACTTGGTTCTGTTTGATCTACGCTCGGTGGAACCTTGTAAAAGTGTTGGATGTGAACAAATTGAAGCATTGTTAACTAAGAAACAGTTGATCTCCTTTTTTGGTCTGTGCAGAAATATGTAGAGGTTTAATATTTACCTTGTGACTCTTTGCCCTGGTCTCCCCTCCCACTGCTGTATCAACAATATTCAAATGCAGTGTACAGCAGGAAACACACCGCCACAATAATCTGACGCTTAAACTGAGAGTATTATCAGGTCCATTTGGAGGCTTTCTACACTTGTTTCCATTGGAGGATCAAGCAGCTCTGATATATTAAAATCAACCAACCTTACATACATAGAAAGACACTCACAAACACGCTCGCCACAAGCAGCAGGGGCAGTAACTCAAGGCCAAAGGAGGAGGTTTATTTTTATCACGGGCAAAGGCGCCAAATCATGTTGGTATGAAGGGGGCTATATAAATGCAAATTGTATTGGAGAGCTATTAGTCCTGGAAAAGGTTTGTATGTAAATGCCCTATAGGACCACCGCGGAGCACTCGGCCAGTTCAGATTAGTAGAGTTTGTGGCAAATGTGCTGCAAAAGACAAAATAGAAAAATGGACCGGAAAATGCAATTGCCTTGTGGTAAATCATGGTGAACAAGGTGAGTAGTGGAGTAATTGAATGGCCAAGGTGTTTCTGTATGGTTTATTGTGTATGCAAGAGGGATGTACTGAGGTCTGTTTCTTATATGTAGGTGCAAGAAATTCCATTTTGTGAACATTTTGTACATGATTGATATTTTTCCAGCTCTATACAAGTGTGAATGTACAGAATGTTTAAGTCATTGATGCAGTTTATAAGCGTTTCCTGGCTTTAGGTCTGATTGACAATATTTCAGATATACACTTTGTACTAGTATTTTTGTACAAGACGAACAAATCCACTATGGCACTGGATGCCACAACACTTGGGGAAAAAGATGGTGTAATGATTGAGCATTAGGGTTTAAAAGATAACACTAACGCAACATCGCCCTCTAGCTTTAGGTAGAGAGAATCACAGGCATACAAAATCTCTGACAAGAATCCACTCAAAACACTTTATTTAGACAGTCAGTGCCAAGAACCCTTGTTTTAAGGGGACAAATCTGAAAAAAGCACCATGTGCAGAACCAGCTGTTTGAATAAAACTGTAATATATATATATATACAGTATGTACATTTCAAGACAAACACTGACAAGGATAAAAAAGTAAATGTGTGCAATAGCTGCTTTGACAGTTCCAACGTGTCATTGTTCCTACGTATAAAATATTTGATGCTGCCTGATGAAGACAATTTTAAATAAAGCCATCGTTTCATCAAAACAAATTCAAGTTCAAATATAAAGTGCAAAGAGATTCTTGAAGAAGCTTTTCTCCTTCCAAGGTTATTTTTTCCGGAAAGCTATGTTTCTGCAAACCCAGGTCATGCCGTCCTAGAAAAAAGCAGAAAATGCAGCTGTGATGTAAAAAGTTGTTTCAGAGAAATTAAAATTGTATTTTTTTAAATTACTGCTGATTTTCGGAACACTATGACCATCTCATATGTCACCTGCTAATGTGGGAAATTAGGAAACGACGTTATATATACACAGTATCCGTGGCGCTTGAGTAAACAAAGCTAAATAAAAATGAAAACTGTCATAGATCTAAAAGTATTGCTTAAACCTGTGACTCTCTACATGCTTTGCTAAATGCATTTCTTTTCATTTAACTTAGATGACTATGTCACAGCAGGCTGGCGCGTCTTCATACGTATCATGAAGGTGCAGATACAAAGCCTCTCTGGTCTTAATAATAATAACATGCTTAACTTCACACCCCTAATCTGGTTAACCTTATAAATAGTATCTGCAGTTTGAGCATCAGGGCTAACAATAATTAGGTCATCACCCTGTTACGACAAACAAGAGTCAGCTTTATATAAAAGACATTAACTGAGGGAGAGCTGAGTGAGATTAACGACATCAGGAAATATAAGAGGAGTAGTAAGTGAGCTGTTTTTTTATGAACAATTTCCTCTAATGTCAGTTTCATTAAAAAGCTTAGCATTTGCTGCTACTTTAAAGTTTCATGGAACTTAAAAACTATATATAATAAACAGACACCACATGTTCCCTGTTCTTATTTGATATTGGAGGGGCTTTTATTCTTCATGATTCAGCTGAACAAAGATCTAAGCAACAGAACTCTCTCTGTCGACACTCCTCAGGGGACCATGTCTCCTCCCTTGTTGTATATTTATGTTATCATGGACACTGTGTTTACCTGCACTCCCTCAGCTGTGATGGCTGAGCACGCCTGGACCTGCCACATACGATCCCGGATGGTGTGCAGATTGAGACTCTCTGCCAGCTCGGACGCCGGTGTTGCTGTCATCAGGTCCTGCTTGTTAGCAAAGATTAACAGCGGCACACCGGCCAGCGTTTCCTCTTCCAGCAGCTCAGCTAGTTCCTGGAGAGACGTACACGAAAGAGTGGCCGGTGACATATAACATCATAAGAAGATGCTTAGACTGTAAATGAACCGTCAGCTGTAATCACGCATGATTGCCTCATAATCACACTAAAAGTATCTTGTTACAGCACTCCTTTACAGACATTTAAAACACAACTCACCATGCTTGTCTCTTCAAATCTTTTCTTGTCTGAGCTGTCGATCACATAGATCTGAAAACAACACAGTGGATCATGACATGCATTAATAATTCATATCACGACAGACAGTGCTGTTATACCAAATATTAGAACAGCTGGTAATATCCCATGACCATATCAATGCTGCTCTATCAGTGCTGACATACAGTATAACGGCACAACCACAAGTGTAATATTGCTTTTATCTAACATTCCTTGCAGCAGCACTTACTAGTAAGCAGTGAGGATAGTTAGAGCCACTGTGAGAGTTACATTGCTTTAAACATAATTATCTGACAGTGCAGATAATCCCATTCGTGCTGATATTGGGTATAGGGTATAACAGAACAACCTCAAGTGTGATATTGCTTTTTCACATTTATTGTGGTTGTATTATGTGAAGGGAGCCATATTAAGAACACCTGAGGCAAAGTGATACACAAAGTTATGAGTCCTATTGAAGTATTCTTTATCAGTGCTCATGAGATGGCTCTTGTCAAATCAAAGTAGTCAGAAGTAGCTGTTGTGTAAAATGCTATATAATCAAGACTTCTATCTATGGGTAGTTCATTTAGGCTATTTTACATCAGTTTCAGAACCTACCAGCACATCTGTGTTCTCAAAATAATTCCTCCAGTAAGGGCGAATCTTGCGCTGACCTCCAATGTCCCAAACATTTAGTTTGAAGCCAGATGACTGAACACTTTTGATATTGAAACCCTGCAGAGAGACAACAAAGATGCTTTATCTATTGTTTGTTTAATACTTGCAAAGGGGAAATTAATGCATGATTTGTAAATCTGTTTGCATGAAAAATAAAGAGATGTATCTTTTGCTTTAACTGTGAAAAGAGTACAGATTAGAGTCTCTCTGTGTATTTGTACTTGTGTGGGAGTGATGTGGCTGATATCTTCAGCTGCAAGCTGTTTCAGCAGAGTGGTCTTGCCAGCATTGTCCAAGCCAAGCAACAGCAAGCGCACTTCCTGTTCTGGAGACTGTTTCATCCGTCGAAGAATGGACAACAGGCCCTGCAGGTGAATCAGGATGCACACATTAGAGCTTCAACAGAACGAGTATATTCTCACTGAATTGTTACAAAACCAAAGCCTTAACCAGGTTAGGTAATGCTTCAGTCATCACAGGTTAGTTTGGTGTCAGGGTTTGGTACAGGATCATGACACAGCTTGAATGGGAGCTTTAACACTAACTCCACAGCAAGAAACAGCTAGAGGGATTTAGCTGTTAGCGGCTTGCAGTGACCTACTCGTGTTAGTGGGCCAATTGGCATGTGCCTAGTTCGTGGCTTGGATCCAGAAAGTGGTAAGAAAGGAAGGCTTTGGCTCAAGCTATTTAAGCTACAGTGTATTCACTGCAGTCTGCAAGGTGCAACAAGTGTGTCTCTAATGTAAAATAAATTCAAAAAATGTTCAACAACATATTATTTTAGAGACAAATCCATATAAATATTTAAAAGCTGTCTCACATCTGGTGTATCCATTTTTTTCTTTCTTGCTTTCACTTGATTTTAAAACTCTATAAAGTGTGGTTTCTTGACCTTGTGTTCTCTGAAATTCTTTACTTCTCTTTTCTTTAAAGTAAAGCAAAAGGATGACTCAGTGAAGCAGATTATCCCAAAAGTGGAATTTGTATTTTTCCAACATTGAAACTAGCTTATGCAGCTTGCTTAACCAATATTTGAGCATTAATGGCATGCAGATAGATAATAGGTATGATCAATAACAAACCATCAGCCTCAACATTGACATATGGCTGGCATCATTTTATATTACGGCTTTCTAAAAGCACATGCAGTATACATCCCATCTAAACCGCCACAATCACCGGAAGTAACTTAGGTAACATTAGCAGGAGCCTCCAAGTTAAACACTTCTTGTAGGGCAACAACTGTGATGCAGAAGAAAATACTTAAATTTAACCCTTTAAAGTGATCGGATATGAATAGTTATAACTCACCATGTTTGCCTCAGGTGTTGTGTTTTGCCCCTGCTCAGGCTGAGTGGATTAAAATCTTTACAACGATTCAGACCAGGTGGGGGGGGAAACAGCTGTGAGGTTCCGTTGCCTTGGAAACCATGACGTCATCGTAAACAACGTAACGACTGGGCGTCCTTACTCCTGCACGAGACCACAGACTTTTATTTATTCTATACAAAAACAGAAATTCCTCAAATAATTTCATTTTGAAATACGTACTAGTGGGCTGTTCTTGTTTGTTTCCAACTGATAACTGTGACTACGTTTTCATAGCCGGTAGCATTTATAATAACTTTACTATTAGGCCTTTGATTTTATGACAACCAGTATGCTTCAAACATTTGCGAAGAGGCTGCTGGTTAACTGCAATTTAGTTTTAACGTTTTATCTATTTTATTTTATTAACTTATCTTATCATTTTAGCGTGCCTTGTTTTATTTCTATTAGAATAGAATAGAATAGAATGTACTTTATTAATCCCTGAAGGGAAATTCAGTTGTCTGGCAGATACAATTATAAAAATCCAGTGGTGGACAGTAACAAAGAAAATGTACTTGAGTACTGTACTTAGGTACATTTTTTGAGTATCTGCACTTCACTTAAGTATTATTTTTTGGGGGAACTTATTATTTGTACTCCTAGCTCATGAATTTCCTTCTCTTTTCTGAAATCTGATCCCTAAGACAGTGAAATGTGTTTGTGTAGTTCTGTTTGCCTCAGTGGTTTAGCAACTGATATTGTTCATGTAGAGGTGGTAATGATGGCTATAATTCTCCACCTGAGCACCCATGACCTTACCTGAGGTTTTTGAAATGAAGAATGATATGTATCATTTGAAATGTTCTCCCTGTTTCCCACTCTGCTCAAACATACAAACATTCACTGTCCAACCTGAGAAAGCGTTTTGAGCTACATAACATTTGTTTCATTCCAGATGAACATTTCAAACTAAGTTGTCTGTGCTTGGAGTAACTTAGTTTCTGTTTGTATGCCATGGTATAGTTTTTAGAGATTTCAAGTATTTTTTTCTAAATAAACATGATGTAACAGAATGTAATCCTATGTAGCCCATTCCTGACTGCATGTAGAAAATACAACGTTTTGAGACATTTTAAGAATTACTTTGAATACTTAAGTATTTTTAAAAGCAAGTAGGGTACTTCAGTACTCTAACTCAAGTAATAATCTGACAGAGCAACTCTCACTTGTATTGGAGTAATATTTGACATGGAGTAGCCTACTTTGACTTAATAATGAAGCTATGTCCACCACTGCCAATTTATATTTTCGACAATCTACAAGACACAAGACATTGAAAAGTGTAAGAGAAAGAAATTAGAAGAACACCAACTCCTCTATGTAATCTCAGTTTTTACAGACGCATCCATAGCGCCCTCTGCAGTCCTTCAGCGGACTCCGTTTCATATTACTAACGCTGTTTCTGAGTCAAGGAAAAACAAAAACATGTCGGAGTGCGACAGGCTGAACCACTAACTAGCAATAGCCACCTGAAGTCACCTCAACAAGTCATCGATTCGACTGACTGCTATATGATTTCCGTCGTGTCCACGGCCGACGACCCAGAAAGATGCCGCAGAAAGCACTGGGATCCATTGTAGGTCTTCTTTGTACCGGGACCTGTCTGGTGGAGGTAAGCCGCTGCTGGGGCTCCTTGGGTCGGGCGACGCTTGAAGGTGAGGCCGCGGCTCCTCCGTTGGTTGAAGGCCTTCTGCGGAGCCTTTTTGTCTCCTCCACAAAGGAAACTGGGCACGGTTCGTTACTGTGTGCGGGGATGACGTCAGTTAGTCAAAGTTTTTACTGATATTTCGACAATTCACTCGCAAGATAATGTGATTTACAACACGAACCACTAAATAGCTGTTTTTTATCACCTGAATTTAACAGTTTGAATCAAGGGTATCAAGATTAACGTTAGCCGATGCTAACTGGGACCCGGCAAATTGACTTGTTTATTCAAAGATCTTGATGTTAGCTAGTCTGCCTCATTGGGCTTTCACCCCCAGTCTACTTCCAGAATGGACTTAATATTTCTTTCCCCTTTCGTCTAAATAAGTTGGGGACAAAATTCAGCAAAATTTGTCATTTACTGTGACATAGTTCTACTTTGTAACAGAAGCAGCATCTTTTAATACTGAAGGTTTCGCTTTAACCTTTCCTACATGAAATCTCTTATGAACCCTCCTGTTGTGGTCGTTTCTCTGCAACAGCAAATAATGTCCCTGGGTCAATTTGACTTGAATTATCTAAAAGTGTCAGAAACCCCCCAAAAATCCCAATACACATTTTGTTTAATCAAAAATTTAGCACCATTTAAATCAAGATTTAGTAGAGATAAAATGAAAAAGCTTCAGGTAGCATAGCATATCTTATTTTCCTTAAACTACCAAGATGGACCAGTGCAAGTTTTATGTTTGTATCAAAGGTATTTTTCTTGCTTTTGGAAACATTGGATCAATTGCCTTTTTATGCTTTAATCTAAATGAATGTGTAAATTGTTGTCATATGATCCCATTATTTTTTGCTAGACATGTATTTTACTTATTTTTATTCTTTTATATTACTCTTGTGCTGATATGGACCTATGGGTCTGAAATAAAGTATATCTATCTAGTCCATTGGTGTTCTTTAATTCTCACAGATCATGGTTCAATGAGGATAACTCACTCGTTTTTCATTCAAATTAATGTTAAAACTTTTTTAATGTACATTGGAAAGCCATAAATATAAATACAATCGTTTTACATGACATATTTTTTAATTTTATTTTTATGAAGTGATGTTGATGAGTTAACACGACATCTCTTCTGTCACATGCTGCCCAGATTGTTATGCTGCATTTAGCTGGTTTGGAAAGCATATATTGCCTGAAATAGACTTTGAAAATTGTCAATTTGACCTGCAACATAACAGGAGGGTTAATAGTTTCTTTTGAACTGTTGGAAATACTTGTTCTTTTTTACTGCTGGCCCTGTCACACTGACACTTTAAAACAGGATCTCTACATTTTGCTCATAAGCTATGTGTAGGCGTCAGAGTAACATTACGGGAAATCAGCACAGCAGTGAGCAAACACAATAAATGACACAGAGGTGACAATTGACAAAGGCTAAACAGCTCGTGGAATAAGTCAGTTTACCAAGAGCTTGCTGTGCAACTTGTGTGATTGAGTGTTGACTCAGACATTCACTCTGTGTGCCTTCTGTGTGTATTTAAGGGAAAGGAGTTCTGTTTTGGGGTAAACAATGAGCAGTACCGCTGTGAGATGGGCTACTGCTGTGGAGAGAGAGAGTGCTGCACCTACTACTATGAGCTCTGGTGTAAGTCCCACTTTCATTTTGACAAATCTTTATGCAACTGAGTCAAATGTGTCCTTGCAATCCACTCCCATTGTCTATTCTCGCCCTATTTAGAAAACAGAAGTAAAGTTGTGATGATTGGTTTTACATCTGCTGTTCCATCCTGTGCTCCTTTCGTTTTAAACAAGTTCACAGAGGCTGCTATAGCCTGCAGTTCAAGATGGATTGTTTTAATGACATTATGAGCTTGATTACTCATGAACTTCACATCCTGCCCTTTTCTGTGTCAACAAAAACTATACTTAGTTTTAACATTTACGACATGAGTTTACATTGAGCCTGTCTCCTTTCACAGGGTTCTGGTTGGTATGGACCCTGATCATCATGTTAAGCTGCTGCTGCGCCTACAGACACAGGAGGGTTAAAATGCGTCTTCAGCAAGAGCAACGTCAACGTGAGATTAGCCTTATGGCCTATCAGGGTGCCTCCAGCTCCTTCATTTCCCCTCCACCACTCAATTTAAGTAAGTAGTCTACGTTTGGACCAGAGGGACAAAGTTAACACTGTATGATTTCAGGATTTATTCATATGTATTACATTAGAAAAAAATGTCACACATATTTTTAAGAACTTTTGCAAAGGAATAATCATTTTACAATACAAGAAAAAAGGAAAATGTGCATCTAATAATCTGGATGAAATTGATTAAGTTTAATACGAAAAGGCTGAACGTGTGGGTGGCTCTGTGCAATGGGAGTGGTTAATGTACAGAGCGTAAAGCCTCACTGCAGTGGCCTCAGGTTTGACTCCAGCCCTTGGCCCCTTTCTGCATGTTATCTCTACTCAAGCCAGTATTTCCTGTGTCATACCAGCTGTCCCTTTTACACTCAGGCATATTGCCATTAAATGATCCTCAAAACATGAATTGGTACAGGGATTTGGGGAAGCAGTACAGTATCAGAATAAAACATGATTTTGCAACACTTGTGTGGAAGTATTTCCGACACCCTGGTGTCACTTTGAGTTTTGGAGCTACATATTTTTGATGTGTTGTAACATAGTTTTACAATTTTATCCAAAGGAAAGTCAAACAATCAACAGATTTACCAAAAAGGCTTTAGAATGAATTTTCTTCTGAAATGTGAATATTTTACTGCTCAACATAGATATACAACGGCCTTTGAATATGATGAAGGTTTGAAACTTTTTTGTTTTTTTTTCCAGGGTTCTGGAACGACTGCAAGCTTCCTGACTATGAGGAAGTAGTGGGTCACCCACCGACACCGCCTCCACCTTACTCTGAAAGCTCACCTGAGGCAGCTCCAGCCCTCCCTGCACTAGTGAACCAGCCTGACACTGTAACGGTTCCCCCACAGCCAGCTGGGGAAGCACCAGGTTTGGACACTCAGGCGTCGGGCTCCTCATCAAACCAGGAAGTGTTGTCGATGCCGATCCAAGTACAGCATCCGTCTGATGAGAACGTCCAGGCTCCATTGATGGCAGAGGAGGAGGAGGATGACGAGGAGCTCATCACTCGGCGCCGCCATGTGACTGGCGACTCAGGGATCGAGGTGTGCGTTTGTCAGCTGGATGTGGATGAGGGTTCAGGGCTTGAAGAGGAAAGCGACGAGGAGCACCGCATGTGCAAGGTCAGCGGTCGGGACTGCTGCTCCGGGCAGCAGCAGCAGAACTTCAGACAGAAGGAGCACACCTCAGAGCTGCCAAGCCAGACCGCCAGCACCAGCACTGGGGACCACATGGTGTGATCCACAGCTTTACTAACCAGCCAAGCAGTCCGACTGTTTGCCCCTCACAGGATGATCATCATCACCACTGCCTGTGTTTTAATTCTATGAACTAACACACAGGCATGACGTCACGATGATGATAACTAATCGTTACTGGCATCTGATTAGGAATGATGAAAACACAATAAGTGGACAGTTTTCTTTTTTGCTTTGCTTTCTCTTTTGCAGGGAATCCGGCAAACACTTGTTGATCCTCCGTTAGGTCTGACATTTCTAAGCGAGGGAAAGAGCGTCATAAGAAGGCAGCAAATGATTGTGACTGACACCGGAAATGACTGTCTCCCTTTGTTACTACGCTCTATCTGAGCACTGCCTTCATGTTTCTATCTCGCCGCTACCCCCTGGTCAGAACATTTCCCACCATCCAGCCGTCTGACATTTTACCTCTACTGGGATGGCCAGCCAGGAGCATACCAACACGGTCAACAACATTTCTCCCCCATGATCCCCTCCAGGACTAAGAGTCAAAACAAACCTCTTAAAAACCGAACGATGACACCGGATGAATCTACGCGAGCACACGCATTTTGTTTTCCCCACAGCGGAGTGTGCTTGAGAATTAATGCTTGTGTGTGCTGTGAAATCTAGGGCACAGCTGCACAGTGATGTCAGCTGTGAGGTCATGGCAACCATCATCTGCTGTCCTCTGGTGTGAAGAGTGTGAGACTCTTTGCAGGAGGAGAAGGAGGAGGAGGGGGGCGTGCAACCGCAAATAGCAGAGAAGAGAGACAGGAAGAAGTTTGTTGTGTCGTCTCCGGGTTTTAAATGTCACACAACTGTTCTTTTGATATCATATAGTGAGTGGTGTCCATAGCTCAGAGGTCACTGATAACATGTTTGTAATTAGGGGGGGTGACCAGCTTGGAGTAATTTATTGTTTGCGTGCACATGATCCCCCCCTCACTTTGGTTTTTGACTGCATTGAATTCATAACAGCAGCCATGAGGGCTGTGTCACCACTTTTCTCATCCAAAAATATCCATGTGAGCGTGTTTTACTTATATCAGAGTTAGCATCGGCAGCATTTAGCTCACTCTACATATTATTGAATAGCTTAGATTTTCATAAACAAAAAGTGTGTCGTAACTTTGATATGTTTTTCAACTCATAACCAGCTACGCTTCAGTTAAAGCCACAGGTGTCTCTATAAACTGCAACAAAGCTCCCGAGAGGGGCTGCTAGAGTGCGTGTGTGTAAGTGAATGGATGTTAAAGTGCAGAGTCTTGTGTGTATATATCATTTTAGTGCAGTAGCATGTGGTTTGAACACTTGTGAGGTGGATTAGAAGCACTGATGTTTTGCATGAGCATGGATTATATTTGAGTTCGATGACATTTTCTAGCTTCCTGCTTTGCTCCTCGCTTCGTCATACCGCGGTGACACACCTGTACACACGCACTTGTTTTTCGGTCAAGAAGTGATCTGAGAATCAAAGTGTCACGTCCCGGTGTTGAGCCATGCTGTCCTCTAATGACAGTGGTGGTTGTTGGGTGGCCTCGTGTGAGGACCCTGCAGCTCTTGGCAGCCTGAGGGATTTGCGGTGTTATTTTCCATTGGCAGCAGAGAGGGAATGCATTAGCAGTTTGAGGTTGATGCAGGCTTTTGCAGGCTTCTGCATCACTGTTGGCACGGCTGCAGCAGGATCTATTGTGCATAACTGCATGCTTCTTTGCATGTCATGTTCCTCGCCCTATATACTGTACAGTGTGTTTTCAAAGAGTTTGAAGCGGGCGAGCTGGGTGTTATCAGGTCGGGAACACAAATGCAAAACAAAGTCGTCAAGTTTTGCAGGATAAAAGTCGACAGATGAAAGAAGAGAAGGCACTGACACATCGGTTAATGTTTCACTGAGGGAAAAATATTCACAACTTCTTATTTGTCTGCTCTGATATGGTGTGCAGGAATGGGCACAGTGCACTACTCCTACAGAGCATAATTTTAAGATAATGGTGCATTAGTGTGCTTTAATATCGGTTTAAACATCAGTCTTAAAGAAGTTTTTCAAATCCAGTAAGACAAGTTGGTCATTTCATGTTGGCTAATATATTTATTCAAGCACGTATTTGATCCGTGACTTGTGTTTCAGCACCGTCTGGACTCTGACAAGGACACATTTGCAACATTCTTGGCCTCTAGACGAGACAGCACTGGTTTCTGCACTTAAGAGTGTGTTACCTCTTTTCCTCCAACTGGCAGCAAACTCACATCTCTGTGCTGGCTGAAGTTGTGTTACCGTGATTAACTGTCTCAGCTGAACTACATACTGTTTACATGAATGTGTAGAAATACAATATGAGAGGCAGTGCAGCTAAAACATCGATATAGAGAGGGAAGAAATGAATCCACAGCTGCCTGGGGCGTAAAGTGAAAGAGGAAGTACTTTTGTTTTCATCTTTTCATTGCATTGACTTTAAAACAGCTGTAGAGAAAGGTTTGCAGCTTTGTGTCAAGTCGCTGAGCAGGTGTTTGAATATGAAGCCGGACTAACATGACAATGACCTTTTCAGAAGAGCTGTAGCACTGTGAGCATGACTGCACACCATTAGCAGAAGCCATATAAAAAGACATTGTTTGACCAGCACACCTCAAGCTGCCTTCGCTGCATCTCTGGAGAGAAAATGTCTTGATTCTGAAGCTGCACATTGAGTAAATGTGGAAAAGAGTTGTGCTGCTGCTGCCTTATCAAAGTAGACCTAGCTGTTGCTGTGTTTCGTTGCTGACATGATCACACACCTGAGCTTGTTCCTCTCACTTTTTTTTTTTGAGAAGAGGATGTGGTGTGAAAACAAGTGTGAAGTTACAGCCACAAAGTTTCAACCGTCACATTCTGTAGAGTGTTCCGTGCGTTGGATTTTTTATATCCGAGTGTGTGGTTGTGTTGAGTTTAACATACTGTGTTGTTAGTTGTGGCACTGATGGAATTGTTTCGACCAGAGTTTGTTCTCTTTTTGTTTCTGGTCGCAAAATACTTTGACCTGACTTGAAAGCATGAGTAAGACTAGTTTAAAAAAAATGTCCTGTTTGTTTTGTTTTTTTCTCCAACAAGAGATTACTTCAGAACTTTCTTGTGAAGGTGCTTTTTTTTCTTCTTCTTTGTATACATATGTAGATGAAATGATAGAGGGGGGGAGGGACTGAGGGAGGAATGGGGATTCTTTAGTGCATGAGTGAACTTGAGGTCCATAGTTTTCCCATTGCCAAACAACGACTATGCCTCGCTAGTTTTCACATGTTTACCAAGATTAAGGGCTATATCTGTCACCCGCCATCCATCCATCCATCCATCCATCCATCCATCCATCCATCCGTCCGTCCATCCATCCATTCATTCATTCATCCATCCATCCACCCATCTACCCATCCGCCCATTTTATTGAGTGATTGATCTGCTCTGTGCAGATTGTTTGACGCCACAGTTGCCGAGATCCATTATCTGAACATGCTCTGCATGTGGAGCTCATCTTTAACAATAGCTGATTGTATATGATCATGTATGTTTGTGTTCTGGGCATTAACTTTGCCTTTTTGTTCTATCATCTTCAACAGAGGTGCGTGATGCGACCCCCCAGCCCCCCCCCTTTCCCCATGAGTACTTCCCTCTGTTCTATAACCAGCTTAACCAGCTACATGCGTGTGTGATGTGACGTGAGTTTTAGCTCCGCCTCCGTTGGCTCTTTGTGACTCCATGCTAACGAACTGTAGCTGACACTGTGGCTCTTTGTTTTTTCTCTGCGCAGAAGGAATGACAGAACACTCAACCAAAGTCACTGTCATATCCGTACTGCGTGTGTTTTTGTCGTCACAGGGTGTTTGGTTTCCCCACTCTCAGGTTTATCTTAAAGAAGCAGTGATAGAGTTTAAAATGAATATTCAGCCTCATAAAAGCCAAAGCAGACTTTTCACAACTCTTGCTCCCCTTACTTGTCTTTTGTTCTCTCTTTGCATCACGCACCTCTGAGGTGTTTGTTATTCTCTCTACGAGGCTATGCAAAAACATAAACCTACTGTAATATGCTGCGACCCTTTCTCTCACTTTCATTGTCATTCGTCTGTGGACACCAGTAAAAGCAATATAACTCAGTATGTGTGGCACTGACTGTAATCTGCTTTTTTGTTTGGTCTGTGTTTTTGTTAAAGAAAATTATGAAAAAACTTGTAATGCTCTTAAAAAAAAAGACGTGGTGTGTGTAAGCTTCAGTGTCGGCTGAGGGGCTTGATTTAAAAAGACATTCTAGTTTCTGTTAATGTATCATTTCTCCCTCCTTTTTGTGCTTTTCTTGCCTGCTTCCTTAACCACTTCCACTTTGTACTCTAACTTAAAGGTAAACCACGTTATCAAGTTGTGTCAGCTGAAAGGAAAGAGTTGAACATGTTTTTGTTGGAAGACTTTGTCCGTTTGCTGTTTTTCCATCCCTCTTTTTTTGTTGCACTAACTCAGCGTTTTGGTATTCTCTGTTTAAGCAACAGCTTTCTTCTATTTCCACCTTGATGGATTCTCACTGACTGATTATGTAACTGTTGCCTTTAATCCTCAGTTGTAACAGCATCAACATTTTTATATACTATACATATGAAGGACCTCAACAGGGGACGCAGTCAGCTCACATGAGGCAAGAACACACCAGGGTGATGGAGGAACTTTTCGAGGGCCCCTCTTTTATTTGAAAGAAGTTACACTCAGAAAACTTCTAAACTGTACCTTTTATCCACCCTTGATAAAACCAAACACATTGAGGTGCAACGTTGAAGCAATGTGGAGTCGTTATTTTTTTTTTTGCCAAAATCCTAGTTTGAGAAGGAAGCAGGAATTTACAAACACAGATCCGACACTTCCTACTTTGCTTTCCTGACAACTTCAAATGAGCCAAAACGGTTAGAGTGTAAAAAGAAAAACATGAACGCACCGAATGATGGAAAAGAAATGCTTTGTTTGTAGAAATAAGTCTGCTGTGTACTGGTGGGGTCATCATTTGTATTTTATTTTTTTAATAAAACAAACATTGGCACTCAACAGTTTGTGTCCTGCCATTTCTTTGTCTCAAATGACCTCAGGTTACCTTTGCATGAGCAGGTAAGCTGCCTGAGCAAGGCTACGGAAAAAAGTTTCATGGAGTGTGTAAAGAGAATTAAACATTGGGGGCGCTGGTGGCCTCGAGGACTAAGCACCCCACATACAGAGGCCATAGCCTTTGTCGCAGAGGTTGCCAGCTCGATCCCGGCTGTGACCATTCACTGCAGGTCTTTCCCCGCTCTCTACTCCCCATGTCTCCTATCTCTCTTCAGCTGTCCTGTCATAAAGGCAAAAATGCCCCAAAAACATAACTAAAAGAAAAAAGAGAAATAAACAGAAGTGGTACATTCTATCAGATATACAGTATAACAGCACTGAGACATTTAACTATATGATCCACTGAGCTGAAAGTGTGCTCAATAACATAAAATTAACATTAAAAAGAGTAAAAAGCATTTGCCTAGATGTGAAAAAACACCATTCCTCCTAAGTACATGTAATATATTCTCAATGGAGCCCTCGGATACATGAACACAATACAAAGTAGCTGCTCTGCATTAGCTAATAGACATGAACAGTTTGGGTTGCCTCACATGGATCTAAGTCCCAACAAGTTGGAGCTAGTTATGTCATGAGAGCAAAATGAAAGAAAGTAAGCAAACATAACCTGTTGTACTTTTACTGTTTGCTTAAAAAAACAACAGCAGTGTACCTCTTTAAGAACTTTTGCATAAAAGCAATATCACACCTGAGGTTGTGTTGTTATTCAGAATACCAGCACGGCTGTTAATGTTTTCCTATGTCTACATCACAGCCGTGCATAGCACTACCTCTTGTGTAATATTGCTTAAATAAACCTTGGTTACTCCATCCAGACGTGAGGTATTGATCTGGCGGATTTCTGAGTCATTTCAGGAAGTCAGCCTAAATGGTCTGTGTGTTGTGTCATCCAGAAATTCAGACACAACCTTCAATTAAAATCATCTTTTGTAAGGTTTCTTTAGAGCAGGGGTTCCCAAAATTTTCAGCCCGCAACCCCTAAAATATAGATGCCAAAGACTCGCGACCCCCACTGTCCCTCAAAGTGATTTAATGTGGCTTCATTTAGCTGGTCTGCAGAAATTAATTTACCTATATGAGCATGTGTCTGTGTTTCCTGTGCCGTCATGAATTACTCTACTGCTACTGATGCTTTTGTTAATTAACTGTTCACTAACTCTAAACTCAGGAGTCATCTGACATAAAGAAAAGCAGAAAACTTATTACATTTTCTATTTTCAAGGTTTTATTTCAAGTTTAGCTACTGTATAGGGGGCGGCAGTAGCTCAGTCCATAGGGACTTGGCTTGGGAACCGAAGGGTCGCCGGCTCGAGTCCCAGCATGGACGAATCTTGGCAAGTGGACTGGTGGCTGGAGAGGTGCTGGTTCAATTGTCTGGGTACTGCCGAGGTGCCCTTGAGCAAGGCACCAAATCCCCAACTGCTCTGGGTGCGCTGGTTGACGGCAGTATCCTCACTCTGACATCTCTCCCTAAGCATGTTCACTGCATGTGTGTGCATTTGTATGCATATACCAAAAAAACTGTATGTGTATCATGTCCGAAAAAATGAGCGAAAAGATTGAATTTCCCCCTGGGGATCAACAAAGTACATTTCTTTCTTTCTTTCTGTCTTATATTTGTCGATATTTTTTATTGTAATGGGTAAAATGTACTATTTTTAGATAACTTGAAAAAAAAAATTCTGGAAGACATCTCACAACCCCCCATTTGTGTCTCGACCCCCACTCTGAGAACCCCTGCTTTAGAGCACTGTTCATCTGAATATGCCAATTTCTTCAACTCCCCTTGGCCCATGATAAAACATTAGGATTTCCCTTTTAACATGTTAAATGCTGAACTATATTCTGCCAAGTGTTCAAAACAAGAGACCATTAACAACTGATGTAGGTCTTAAACTTTTCTTTAATGATTCATGAAATACATTCAGGACAAAGATAGTCACAGAATGTAGTCTGTGGGGCACACAATGGATACATGAGGCACACAGTTTTCATACCGAACAAACAGAAGGTGACAAATATTCACACTATAGTATATAAATAATGTAGGATGGTTGTCAAAGTGGCTGTAAGAACCAAGAACGTCCTCACACAGCATGATTGAAGAAAAACTCAAAACAGACGGAGGCCTGATTTCCTGAACATAAATTAGAGAGTGGAGTCAACACATGATTTATGAAGGTTGGTGCTTTTAAATATAACACAAAAGAAAAACACAAACATAAGGACATTTTACATTTCAATGTGCAAAGACACAACAAAAGTGTAAACAAAAGGGATCAGGTTATAGTTATATTATTATTAGAGTTATATTATTATATTGAGTAGTCTTTAAAATTCTCTGCGCCCTCTTCATTCAGTGCAAGGCAGACTTTGAACGTATATATTTAAATATATAATTGGAGGAATTTGCTTTCAACTGACTTATTAATCTTCTGTTTGTTTCATAAAATCTGTGGAAAACAAATATGAATATAAATATTCAGTAAGATTGTTGAAAAAACTACGATTTATTAGAGTTATAGATTTTTTTCCCTGAAAACACACAAATCCTCACAACATGCATCAACGAGACAAAAACAGCTTTTCAAACGCCTTACACAGGCGTTAAAACTCATCTAAGATCCATAAAAATACTCTCAGAAACATCATGCATACTACACTTACAGGATGAGAATATATCATACAGTACTTTGAGTCAAAATGACAGTGTTAAAGCACTGGATTGTTTTTTCTTTCTAATGCACAGAGAATAAAAGCTACAGTGGAGACACAGCTCTGCTCCTCTTCAGTCATTATTGTAGAGCTATTTGGTTGGAGTCAGTTGGATCACTAGTATGAACACGATGGATACTCTCATTGTATGAACAAATCTCTCAAAGCAATCAAATTTAATAACACTAACAAAAAAATCACCATAGAGACCTCTGTTGTAGAGACCTGTTGTGTAACAGAGGTGGAGATGGTAAGGCCAAGTTGGTGCATGTCAGGCAGTGGCTGAGGTGTAAAATGAAGTCCTTCTACTGCTTCATGACTACCAACGGCAGAGTTTGAAGATGGCTTTAGTTGTAGCAGGTGACTTCATCTCTGGTCATTACAGTGTTCTCCTCACTGAGCTGTACTGGCCCACAGCAGGGGGGGCTTACGTGTCTCAGTGCGGCTGGGTTCACAGACCTCAGTCTTTTTTTACTATCACCCTCTCCGGCTTTCAGTAGAAGCGCTTGCGTCGGCTCTCACTCCAGTGGCTGTACACCACCAGGCCGATTACAATGAGGAAGATACAACCCAGCATGGAGAAGAGGACAGTGAAAAATATGGCCAGTCCACTCATCCCTTCATCAATCTGACCCACTGGAAGAGAGGATGGCGGTAAGAGGATAATAAAAATAAAAATAGATAAAGAGAATTATAGTGACGCATTTATGTTATTTCACAATAATGTGTGCATGCGTTTGTGTGTCTTACGTTTAAGTAGCTCAAAGTTGTCAACACTGGGTATGGTTATCTCCTCCGCCTCCTCCTCTTCTTCCTGTTTACTCCGCAGGACCGTCAGCTGGTAGAGTTTCAGGGAGATGATGTCGTGGTTGTCTATAAATTGAGAATCATAACAGTGTGATTAAACATAATATGCAACAACACATGACATATCAGGGGTGAATATATGTGATAAAAGAGCCACCCACTTTTACTACAGAGACATTGCTGTGAAATCTAAATATGTCATCATTTGCTTTAAATGACACATCCTTTAAATTAAGGGTCTGTAGTTTGTTTTTTCCTGAAATATAAAGTGCTTTAATTTTAGGAATGACCTGTTGGTTTAAAGGAGAAGTGCTTAGTGCCATCTAGTGGTGAGGATGCAGACTGCAATCAACTGACAACAGCATCCATTACGCTTGTTCCAATCATGGAGGAGATTCCACAATTAATGCAAAACTGCTGTAAAAACACGGTATTGGCTGATGCCATGAGATGACATCTCTCAGTAGGTATCAAACGGCTTGTTTTAAGGAAACCAAAGCACAAAGATTCTTGTTTCCAGGTGGTTAAAAAAATGTTCACTCTGAAGATTAAGATCCAGATCTGCAGATAGAGCTTCTAAATCTTATGCTAGTAACATAAACCATAGAAACAGAGGTATTCTGGATTATTATTAAGGTTACAAATGTAGGAATAGTGAGAGGTCCTTCGTCTGACTGTATATAAAATACAATGAAAACAGTTAAAAATGATGTCAAAGCACAATCACCTCCCAGCTTCACTACATGGATTAGAGACACCATGCATTTTCTTAAACTTGAAAAAATAAAATACGCCTTGAAAGGCTCTTTGCACAATTTTAATAAGACTTGGACCAACTTTTTAGAATATTATGACTGCTTACAAGTCCCTCTGAATAGAGATGAACAATAGCAGAGTAGAAGGATGGATGACACTACCCCCCCTTCATTTTTCTTCTTCTTATTTTTTGTCTACTTATTATTGTTATTTATTTTTTACTAATGTTTTGTCTTGCTTCCCCTTTTGCTTACTGCTTCAAGTATATGTTTAATGTTGAAAAAAAATATTATCTCATCACAACATACAACGTTTGGCATTTTTGCAATCTTAGATTGACCACACTTGAGATAATCACACATAAGATCTGGGCCATGGATGAAGATGTTAAAAGAGAAAAATTATGTCAGTAGTATGTAAAAAGAGGGTTTTGGGCAGGGTAAAAAGCTGTGTTGAGTGTTTACCATTAACACATGCACTGTGTAATTTTATAAATATCATAGTGGAATATCAACTCACACTGTACTCAATTAATGTTTACAACACACGACCGAACTCAGGTCAGAACAATGACAGTTGTCAATAAAGATTCCTTGAAATCTCCCAGAGACAGAAGTTGAAGTCTGAGAAAACAAATTTTGAAAACAATCATAAAGTAGAATGATCCTCTTCCTGATGTGGCAACAGAAACTGAAGATGTAGAAGCTTAGAAAAAAGTATAATTTGTGGTAGCGCTGCTGTATCAGATTGCATTAGACTGCACAGGTGGTCACAATGTTATAACTGATCAGTGTACGCTTATGGATATTTCAGTTCTACATAAAGCAGCGTTTTGTTGTGGTACTTTCTGATGCGGTCTATCATTTTGCACAGATGAAATCAGGAAAAAAAAAAAACTAAAGCAGAGGAACAGGATCCCCGCCCTGCTTTCACTGTGTGAGAATATGCTGTTGGCCAAACTTTCAAACATGCCAGATATTTGTCTGCCTGGTCTGGAGCTGCAGATCAGGCCATAATCAGGCCTCGATCAGGCCTCGATCAAGGCTTAGATCGGGCCGTGATCGGCTGTAATCGGGCTATGATCGGGTCGAGATTGGGCTTAGATCCGACTGTGATCGGGCCGAGTCCAGGCCATGATCGGGGCAAGATAAGGCTGCGATTGACCCTCGTGCCCCCCTGTATATTACAGGAAAAACAATGCAGTAAATAAAAACGGTCAGAAATATCTGTTTACCTGAGAGGTCTCCTGTCAGGGCTGTAGCTCCAAAATAGTAGCCCATAGGAAGCTGCACTCCGGGTATGTCCAGGCAGTCCCTCCATTCATGTTGTCCTTCAATGTCGATCATCACCTAAAACACAGATGCAGAAACAGAGTGCCTGTGACTTTAACGGTCAAAATATGAATGGCTGTTTTTGACTTTAAACAAGAGAGATGTAAGTTCACAAGAATAGGCCTGGCGTTATTAGGACAACGCACATTAATAACAGCTACATGCATCAATCTAAATGTGCCAGAATCAGCATGAAGCTAAGTTAAATTTCCTGGTTTTTTTCTAACTGTAATTTTAAAACTTTATGAATTTACCCATCTGTAACACACTCTGTAAATAAATTATTCTAAGATTGTATCTTTTTCCGTTTGTCCTGTTTTACTCTTTGTTTACATCTGCACTAAGTTCCTTTTTTGATTTTTTTTTGCATCCCCCAAAAGCTCAGCCAGTCTGCACCTTACACAAACAAAGATTAAATAAACATTAGCAAGTCAAACTCTGTCTTTTCAGTGAATGCAAATACCGTTGATCAACGTGTGCTCAAAGCATTATTAATGTGAACGATAGGAGACAGGGATCAGAGCGTGTGGGTCTCTCACCGTGAGCCTGCGGCGGATGTATCGGATGAAGAGGAAGGTGTCATGTTTGAGGTTGCGCACCATGGCGTTGCAGCCTCCCAGCTCTGTGGGCCGCCCGTCTCGCTCATGGTCGTAACTCATGGTGCCATTGCCGACCATTGCCAGGACGAAGGGGAAGATCCTCTAGTGGAGGGAAAAATTAAGGAGTCTTTATGATTTAAGTATGACCCTCAAAATAAAGTTGAGAGTTTATTCAAGATTAGAAAATGTTCTGATTGTTGTAAAAACACATTCAAATGTGAATTCTTCACTGTGGGAATGACTGTGAGGTCAGGTCACTATTTCAATCACTGGAAAAACTCGAGATTTAAATGGAGGGTTGACACTATGTAGCAGAAAATGCATTAATGTTCAAGACATTCATGACATAAATACTATAACTTCAAGTTAGTTTTAGTTCATCTTTTAGTTTCATTTCATTGAAGAATTGATGTTACTCTTATCAAGACCTGACAGCAATCATGCAGGGACAACACAAACTAAACATGTTACAGTTTATGTTTTTTAAAAGGTATGTTTGCAGACAGAAAAGCATAATAAGTGACCAATAGAAACTGTGTTTAGGTCAAGGTTGGGGTTGATCGTTTCAAAAGCCATTTACCTGTGTGCGAGGAGTATATCTTTTCTTCTGCGCCTGTCTCCAAACGGTTGCACAAAAGAACACAAAACAGCCCTTTACATAAATTTGCCAGAGCTGCCGCCAATACACTTCATTTCATCTCCACTTTATCTCCAACAACATGTTAAGCAACTCTACTCCAGCATACCTCTAGCTGTTTCTCCTCATTGGGATATGTGTCCACAAACACACCCAAGCCTGTGAAGTTGTCCATATTTCCAAATACAGGACCTGCAAAACAGTGAAGAAAAAAAGCAGTCAAGTGATGAGACTAATATAATAAGGACACAGTTAAGATGAATAAAATAGTTTACCTTTCTTCATGCGTTCCTTGGTGTACCAAATGGCCAGCCCATCACCGTTCAGGTTCTTTTTTCCTTGACCATGAATCTTAAAGTGCACTTGCATCTCCCAGTCCTTCAGATGGCACGGCTGGGAAAACACACAAGTAATAAATACATGGAGGAAACTTCAATGCAACTGCAGTTTTCTGGTCCACATGTTTTTCCTCCTCAATAGCCAGAAAACAGCTGCCAAATAAAACATAATGCTCAGGACTTCTGTTGAGTGATGTGGAAAAAGATTGGCTTATTAGGGATATGAAGTTCAAACAACATCTTCCGCAGTGATCATGAAGGTAAATCAACACCTTTCTAAAACTGTTATTACAAATAAATAAACACTTAGTCTTCATGGGAGCAGGATTATTTCAGGATCGATTCACTAGCTTAGGCTTGATTCATGTAACAAACAGGGGACTGAGTGCGCAAGTCTCCTACATTCAACTGATGCTCGATGACCCTGCCTGTCATGTTCTCTTGGATGCAAGAAATCTGCTAGAGCAGGGGTTTCCAAAGTGGGGGTCGGGACCCCCTGGGTGGTCGCGAGACACAAACTGGAGGTCGTGAGATGTCTTCCAGAATGTTTTTTTTTCTGTTTATCTAAAAACAGTAAATTTTACCCGTTATAGTAAAAAATATGGACACAAATTGTAGCTAAACTTTAAATAAAACCTTGAAAATAGAAAATGTAATGATTTTTCTGCCTTTCTTTTTGCCAGATGACTCCTAAGTTTAGAGTTAGTGAACCGTTAATTAACAAAAGCATCAGTAGCAGTAGGTTAATTCATAACAGCACAGGAAACACAGCCACATAGCCACAGCTCATATAGGTAGGTTATTTTTCTGCAGACCAGCTAAATGAAGACACATTAAATCACTTTGAGGAACAGTGGAGGTCGTGAGTCTTTGGCATCTATATTTTGGGGGTCATGGGCTGAAAAGTTTGGGAACCCCTGTGCTGGAGAATCAGGATTGTAAGATCTACAACTCTAGATCATCCAGGATCATCCCAAACCAGCGATGCTATAGTCAATCAGCACCATTCAGATTCAGGTATTTACTATTTCACTGTTATAATAAGCATAAAAGTCAAACTTCTTTCCTCACCATGCGGCTCCACACTGCCCCCTGTCTGCTCTGCTTGTCAGGTGTGAGGCGCACCTGGTCGGTGGTTACCATGGCGTCCCCCATCAGCTCCCAATGGGAGGAGCCCAAGGATCCCACACCTGGGTACACAAATAGATCCATTATTATTGTGAGAAATGCTGACAGAGCACAAGCGAGCCCATTGACATAGACAACAAAACAGCCCTGCTTTGTGACTAAATAAAGAACACATGCAGGCTCAGGGGCAAGCCCTGTGTGATACATACAGTCTGGTTTGGTGAGCCTATAAATAAAGCTGATTACAGGCTTGTAAAACTGAATGTTACAGCAGCAGCATTCTGTCAGAAGACTGGAAGCAGGATAAGAAATATTTCAGGCTCAATCCTGCATGTAGTTTTGTCTCATACTAGTTATTCTAGAAACATCTGTCCCTCGCCCCGGTGAGTCAATGCATAACGGTGGGGAGTATTACCTTGGTACGGCTTGGATAGGGAATATTCCCGTTTCAAAAACTCTTCCATTTCATGTTCTTCCTCCGCAAAACACTGACTTGCAATAACGATCAGAAAAGCGAAGGTTGTGTATGATTTAAAAGGCATTATTTTCCGTCTGAACGGTGTTCTGGGCTCCCTGAAATGACAGTTCCTGCTGACGGCAGCCATTGTAGGACAAAATTCATCCAGCTAAAGTGTGTGCTTTATTCCCATTGGTTCACTCCTTTGCCTGGCTCGTCACAATTGGTCAATTTGATTGTCAATCAGAAAGCACTCTGTCTATTGGATGGTCTGGACGCTGTTCTAAATAATGAGAAAATGAGTCAAATTCGAGGACTGCAGCTGTGGCAGAGGTTAATGAGCTTTACCAAACACTTCTATAATCCCATTTCCAACAAAATAGAAGTGTTTAAGCTCTTCACACATTCAGCTCTGACACTTGTTTCGACCGGACGTAAATTTAATGATAAAAAAACAAACATTTTTTTTCTCTTTTATTGATTTATTAACATGTTACCTTTCATGCTCCACGTCCTAGTTTAGGATAGTGATCCCATGAATGGTTGCTAAAGGCACCGTGCTTCCTTGGACGCTCCTTGTGTGGACTGTACTGTGAGATAGGGGAGGGGGATATAATGGTTCCTTTAATTGTATTCAATAATCAATTATTGTCAAATAATATGTTAGTAACTGAATAACTGATTTTCAATAGTTATAGGTTTGATGGGTCATAATGCAGTATTGTTTGTTTGGTGAACACACTGGTGGATTAATTGCACTGGCTGAGGTTCATGCACTCTAACAGAAGATTTTGAAGAGAAAAATAAATCTCTGGTTGCCCTGTATATCGTGTGTTTGTATGATGCTTGGAATGTTTTTTTGAAATGATGAACCAATGCAATATTGCAATCACATAGGTTTAATAGTGATGGGTTGTCTCTGTGAAGCTGAGGGTTAGACTATTTGTAGGGAGGGACTTGCTTATAGTGGAAAGAAAATTCCAAGCCACATTCTGCACATATTACAACAGCAGTGCTCGGTCGTAAAAGAGTACTAGTGCTAAACTGACCTTACCTGTTATGTGCTGAAAATTTTAGACTGTTAAGCAGCTGATATCCTAAATCAAGCAAGAATAAGAGAACATTCCTCTTTCAAAATGACAGTAAGTGGTCTCCTTAGTTCCAAAACACTACATAACAGAGTGACAAACATGACCATGTCCCTGCAGGCAGCACGCTAAGATGGACATATAGTTTTCCAATTTTAATAATCTTTCTCAGTTTTATCATATAAGTGGACTCTTGTTTGGCTCTATGTTTGGGGAGATGAGTCCGCTGGAGTCAATACAACAGATACAATACAACAGACTCTGGTAATACTGACTGTCAGGCTGGGAAAAAGCTAGCATTGGCACATCCAAAAGGTGAATTAATTTGCTTTTATTGTTAGCAACCTAGTCATAAGGCTTCAGTGTGTCCTGTATGCAAATCCAGAGCTGTCGAAATGTGTTCAGGAACCAGACCAGCATGGCGTAAAATTAATATCAATACTAAAAATAAAATAAACAGAACAAATATAAATATTAAGAAATATATATATTAATAACAATAATAATAATAGAAATTATAATGATAGTAATACTTTTAATTGTGAAGTACTTTTCAAAACATTTAACAAAGTGCTTCACAAAAACATCAAACAATGTAACAGTTTCACACCATTCCTACCAACAACAGCTTTAACTTGTTAATTCAGAAATTCCGAGATAATTAATCAGAATCAGAATCAGAAATACTTAATTTATCCCAGGGGAAATTCAGATGTTACAGAATGCTCTTATACACAGTATGAAAAAGTCAAAATATTAATAGAAAGAAGGAATACAATAAGATATAAATATGAATGAAATAATATAATTTGGATTCATAACAAGTATATACAGAAATGCAGAATAGTCACAGTTCGCCATGTACAAAATCACTGGGAATGAAGGTATTATATACAGGATGTTGAAGTGGCAGGGATATTGCACAGTGTAATGCACGTTATTGCACAGAGTACAGAATATAGTTCAGTCATCACAGGGAGGAGTTGTACAGTCTGATGGCCACAGTTGTAGAATGTGTTGGCACTTTTTAAGCTTGAAAGGCGTATAATGACAGCTTTGGTCTCCCATACAGTGAACTGCATTACGCTCTAAAACCACATGAATATTGAGCAGTGGCCACGCCCCCTCTACCTCTCCGGCCGCCTCCTCTGCTTTGCAACATTTCCCAGCACACCGGTGCAGTGACAGGGGGATGGAGTAGCGTGAAAAGAAGGAAGGCATGGATCCCAGTGAAGAAAAAACAAGTCAAACTGTTGACATTTATCGCGATACATGGGTTCGCTTCCTGGGTATGTATTCTTTTCTCCATTGTTTGTGGCTTCCTGTTAGTTTTTCTTTAACACACTGCATAGTGTAAATAACACTGGAGTCGTTTTGACCCTGGAAATGTACGCTAGCTCTATGCTGAAGGTTAGCATAGCTGGCTAGCCCCCTCTGTTAAATGTCTATTTATAGGAAACTTGGTTGGTAAAGGTCATTTTCTTGCTGCACGACGTTATGGACGACGTCCAACTCTAGATAATGTCGCTGTCGATGCTTTGTTTGCATAACCTAGTAAACGTGAGCGTTAGATCTGACTCTGGAGCTCAGTGTTTCTATAAAGACAGTTGTTTAGCAAGTTGAGGCAGTGACTCACAACCACGAAGAAACGCCCGAAGGTATCACACACTTAATGTGGCGGATACAAGTTACTATCAGAGCATGTTTCAGGTCATCTAACACGAGGGTCGCGTTTATCACCTCTGAGAACTATGACCATGAGTATGACACAGGGAGCTGTAAACTCAGGGGGGCTTTATTAAGGAGGAGGAAAGAGCTGAAGGGCAATCATACTGCTGCATTCACCTGGTCATAAAGCCTCGATCGACCTCTCTTTAAGTCAACACTGAACAGCAGTGAACATGTTGTATCACGAGCATCAAGTCACTCACTTTTTCTCAAAACTTTATTCAATCAAATTTCAAAGTTGTTATTCATCAAGCAATACATAAATAATGAAACCTATTTGATCATCTGGATTTATGCCTTACTTAAAAAAAAAGAAAGGAAAGAAGGAAAAACAAAACATATTTGTATCAAAGGGGCAGTAGATGCAGTTCTTCTTGAAAAAGGAAAAGAAATATTCAAATCTACCAGCTGACTTTTATTTAAAGAGTGCTTGTTTGTATGTGTTGCTTGTCCTGTTTTCTTTTGTTTAAATGTGTATTTATTTGTCTCTTTTTTTTCATTTGTTTGTTTGTTATGGTGTTTATATGTATAATGGAAAAGCTAAATAAAAAGGATTATAATAATCTGGATTTAATACAAGGTGATTGTTAGACATATTCTCAGTCATAAAGCACAAAGTAAACATAGAAATAGGTTCTTCTTGCCTCATAATGTGGGCAGTAGCAGTGTGATATGTCATGGTCTGGATTGTCACAGTTACCAGATTACTGATTTTTTTTTGATCACCAGTAAAAGTGCATTGAAACAAACTCTGTTATCTCAAGATAATGATACAAACTAATAGGGCTGTAACGATTCTATTTAACAGCGATTCGAATCGTATCACAATTATAGACGATTTTGGTTCATTTAGAACGATACAATCCGAAACGATTCAGTGACTGTGAAAATTAATTAGTTATTTATTATATTATATTATATTAATTAATTATGCTAACTAGACAGTCCTCGATTCCTGTTGTTGCCGTGATGTTTTTCACCTGAGGCAAGTTTTGTCCTAGTCTCTGACTAAACATGCTGGTGAGGCCTGAGGCTTCTGCAGAGCTGATGTTACCTTGCGCTGCTGCTTGATAAAATCGATTTATTACCTTTTAAAACGATGTTAGATCGATATATGTCGTCTGGAAGGCCAACTTGCCGAGCACAGATCGATGTAGTCGGATCATAGGAATATAAATCGATACATTGTTGTAGTAGATGAATCGTTACACCCCTACAAATTAACATGTTAAAATTGGGAAACCAGCCTGGTTGTCCTAAAATAAAAAACAACCCTAATGTATTTATTCTTGTGTAAAAATGTAGTAACTTAACATGTATGTCTGTATTTTCGCTGGGGGTGTTATGTAATATAGAACATGCCCATACCATAATCCCTGTATTATCACTCAAGGACTCATCACTTAATCCACTGCAAGCTTTTAAAAATGGCATCATCAAAATAAAATCATATACATTGATAAAATATTTACTTGAGTGTAAAATAGTTTCTAGGTCTGGGACGATGTATTGATGTAGCACTGTATCGTCGTCCTACTAATGCAATACAATTATCATATTACTGGTGCCACAAGTTGATATTTTTAGAAATAATACAGCACTCTAAAAGGATTCACATCTAATCTAACTCACCTTATCAATACTTAATGACTCCTCGCTGTAGCGTCTGTGATAATAATCCTGCACGGACCATTTAATGAGAATTTTGTATTTTTCATTTAATCAGATAACATGATGTATTATTATATGATTTGATTGCAGTTTATTATCCCTGTATCACGGTTTTATTGTTTGATTAAGAGCCATGTTTTCAAATTAATGGACTCCATAAAGTGTACATACACTGGCACACATAAGTTTCACCTGCTTCTGGTACTTTCTCTATTTTTGTACTGTCCTCACCAATGTACAAATATTTGCCAGGAATGTAATCTTGGATTTTCCACAACTATTTAGTCTGGAAAAGATTAGGAGTATCTGCTTTGGTATAAGCATGATAGTGAGAGAGCAACACAACCATGAATCACATGTTTTCTGACACAGACTTTTACAGCAGCTCAAAGAGGGGATAATATGTTAATTTTTTAGGCTTAATATTATCCCACTGATGGCTTTGTCGTAGCTTAGCATGAATTACAGCTCAAGACGTTCTTTACTTATCTCAGACTGGTGTCTTTGAGAGCACACGCTTCATTTCAGCTTTCACTGACCCCCTCTTCAGCATTTGAGAACCCAGCATTCTACAAGCCTCCTTCCCTGTTGCCATTCTACAAAGTTGTGTTTCTCTTTTTAAAATGACACATTTGTACTTTTAAAGGAGATTCACCATCTATTGATGTCAAGGTTTGAGCAAATCTCATGCTGATCTAGCTAAATTCTCATTTGACCTTTTGAATACGTTGTTCAGAGCAGCCTGCAGTCTCATCCTGGGATTACTTTAAAGCACATTTACCTTTCAGACTGAAACTTTGCCAACATTTAGCGCTGACATTCAACATTTTAACTTAATATGTGTTTCAAATATGAAAAAGCACTATACCACGTCTTTAAGATAATTCATGGTGTAATTCTGCTGCTTAAGTTTTGATTTACAACATTATAAAAGAAATGGGTTGGCTGGAGTACTATTTGTAGGACCCCAGGTCACTTTTAAAATCCTTTTTTTGCAGAAAGTTTGCTTTAAATCAGACTCTTGATTACTCAGCAGAGTAGCTATCTTGTTATTTATCTCCTCTCTTTTATCTCTCACTCTCCAAGCCTTTATGCCTTGCGTGTACGTTCCTTCTTTATCTCCTCTGCCCTCAACATCTGGTGAACACAGTCTGTCTCTGTAACTCAAAGAGAGAGAAACACAAGGACTGCATGACAAAGTGTAATCTGAAGCCTTTGCTCACAGGTCACAGTTAAGCTCCTGCGTTTGTTGACAGGGCATGACACATTTTACTGTTAACTAAGTGCCTCATTATGAGATGATCTCATTTCATCTCTTCACATCATCATGTTTGATTTACGCAGCACGGCTCTTATCACTTTCTGCACACATGTTCATGTGGAGCTCTGGATCCAGTATAACTCTGCTGTCATTTTCACTGCTTCAGAGTAGTCTCTTTCTCTTTGTTAACTTTTTAACACCAAGTATTTGACTTTGAGCAGTTTAAGCTATTACTCAACCTCTCACCCTCAGACATAAAGTGTCCTTGCTAAAACTGCTTACACATTGCAGTTCCAGTGTCACTACGCCTTTGCACTTACACACTGAACTACACAAAGGAGTAATATTGCTGTCTCAGGCTGTTTTTGAAACGGCCTGCTACATACTACCTAGAAATGTAGTATGCAGTGTGTTGGATCTGTTTTGCAGTATGCTGGGGCAGGCGTCGCTGGATTTCTGGTTTCAGAAAGCGGAAGTAAACAACGGCCAAACAGATAGAAAAAGCGCTTCTTTAACATCCACTTATAATTTAAAAAGTTAAGAAGTGGTTTATATGGAATTTAATCATTTTCACAGCACCTTAAAACTAAGTGCCCCCCTTAAAGCTGGGGTTGGTAGTCAGATTTAGAAACACCTTTTGTTATACTGGTTAAAATTATCATTATATCCTGATGGCAATCAATACATAATATGTTCTTAAAAAAGAGTGAAAAAACCTGCTATCTACGGCCGGAGTAAACCTGGGAAAACACCAACCAATCCCTGCCATCAGGAGCCAAAATATGAAACCAATCGAAACCAGTCCTGCCGTTCTGCCCGCCTCCTGCGCGTACATTTCATTTTTGTTTGTGTTTTTAACTTTCACTATGATAATGTTTTGGTGTTTTCTTACCGCTGAGTGAGACATGAGTTGAGGTAGTGCAAAACACAAACGATGTGCTGAGGACCGGTTTTGAATCAGTCAGGATCATATGGTCGCGAAGCAGCGGCGCTTGTGCATGTGAGTGGGGTCGTCGTTTTGGAGGAGCTCCAAGGAGAGGGGGAAGGGGTTAGACGGAGTCCTGAGGAAATGCTACATTCAAATTCATGCTAGTTTTCCGTGACTACCAACCCAAGCTTTAATAAAAAAAATAAATAAAGGAAAGTGGAACGAGCACTGACCAACTGTATGCGAAGGAGACTGGTCCGATGCATACTGAGAACATTTTCACGAATCAGTACGACACCTGGGGAGTTTTGGCATAATGCAGATTTTGCTCTTTTTCCCAAACTGCATACTCAGGGTTCCCACGCGTCCTGGAAAACCTGGAAAACAGTTGACCAATTTTCCAGTACTGGAAAACACCTGGAAAATGGGAGAAAAAGTCAAATGTCCTGGAAATCACATATAGTCCTGGAAAATTATTCCAACATGGCTGCGTGCGACCTTACTCGATTAACAAAACAAATCCCCATTCATTGAAAGTTGAGTGCACGCTGTGCTGGAAAAGACAGCGACACTGCACAACTTTTTTCACATCTTTTCTCCCTCACTTGGTCATAATCATGCATTCACAGAAAACGGGGGTATATTGTCTATGTTTTATGGTACATGAACCTTGTGGAGTGCTCTTTTGATTCAAAGAGTCTTATAGTTAAGTTATAGTGTGACCAGTGGAGTCGGGCAGAGAGCTTTGGGGTCTGTGCCTCACAACTTATTCTGCAGGCTGAGAGCTCAATTACCGTACTTTAGCTCAGTTGTTCTCAAACTGGGGTCCTGGGACCCCTGGGGATCCGCGAACCATAGCGTGGGGGTCCGTGAAATAATTTGAATACATTTCTAATAAATTATAAAATTGTGCTGTGTCATTACAAAACAGCATACACCATTGTTATGATACCATTTGGTGGCTCAAAGGGATATGTGAATCTTGCTACTGTTCATTTTCTGAAAGCGTTTATGGTACAGGTCTGAAGGATTTACATTGATATGTTTTACAATACAAATAGTTCCAAGGGCAACTAAGAGTGCAAATGATAGTAAGCATGTGCTTTAGTGATGGGAAGTTCATCTCTTTTCAGAGAGCCAGCTCTTTTAACTCGGCTCCCAAACAAGAGCCGGCTCTTTCGACTCCCGAACGGCTCTTAATTTAGGATCTTTTGTAGCCGTATATTTTACCATAACTTTGCAAAAAATAATGACTTGTGTTGAAAACCCTTTAACAGTGTTTTTATGAGAAGCCTTATAACTGCCCAATTTTGTGCATTTATTCTGTTACAAAACCATTCTTATCCTAATCCTAGGGTTGTGATTAGGGTTAGGGTTAGGGTTAGGATTGGGGTTAGGGTTAGGGTTAGGGTTAGGATTAGGGTTAGGATTAGGGTTAGGGTAAGGGTTAGGGTTAGGATTAGGGTTAGGGTTAGGGTTAGGATTAGGGTTAGGATTAGGGTTAGGGTTAGGATTAGGGTTACGGTTAGGATTAGGGTTAGGGTTAGGGTTAGGATTAGGGTTAGGGTTAGGATAGGGTTAGGGTTAGGATTAGGGTTACGGTTAGGATTAGGGTTAGGGTTAGGGTTATGATTAGGATTAGGGTTAGGGTTATGATTAGGGTTAGGATTAGGGTTAGGGTTATGATTAGGGTTAGGGTTAGGGTTAGGATTAGGGTTAGGATTAGGGTTAGGGTTATGATTAGGGTTAGGTTTAGGGTTAGGGTTAGGATTAGGGTTAGGATTAGGGTTAGGGTTAGGGTTAGGATTAGGGTTAGGGTTAGGATTAGGGTTAGGGTTAGGGTTATGATTAGGATTAGGGTTAGGGTTAGGATTAGGGTTAGGGTTAGGATTAGGGTTAGGGTTAGGATTAGGGTTAGGGTTAGGGTTATGATTAGGGTTAGGGTTAGGGTTAGGATTAGGGTTAGGGTTAGGATTAGGGTTAGGGTTAGGGTTATGATTAGGATTAGGGTTAGGGTTATGATTAGGGTTAGGGTTAGGATTAGGGTTAGGGTTAGGATTAGGGTTAGGATTAGGGTTAGGGTTAGGGTTATGATTAGGGTTAGGATTAGGGTTAGGGTTAGGATTAGGGTTAGGGTTAGGGTTATGATTAGGATTAGGGTTAGGGTTATGATTAGGGTTAGGGTTAGGGTTAGGGTTAGGATTAGGGTTAGGGTTAGGGTTATGATTAGGGTTAGGGTTAGGATTAGGGTTAGGGTTAGGATTAGGGTTAGGGTTAGGGTTAGGATTAGGGTTAGGGTTAGGGTAAGGATTAGGATTAGGGTTAGGGTTAGGATTAGGATTAGGGTTAGGGTTATGATTAGGGTTAGGGTTAGGATTAGGGTTAGGGTTAGGATTAGGGTTAGGGTTAGGGTTATGATTAGGGTTAGGGTTAGGGTTAGGATTAGGGTTAGGATTAGGGTTAGGGTTATGATTAGGGTTAGGATTAGGGTTAGGGTTAGGATTAGGGTTATGATTAGGGTTAGGGTTAGGATTAGGGTTAGGATTAGGGTTAGGGTTAGGGTTAAGGTTATGATTAGGATTAGGGTTAGGATTAGGGTTAGGGTTAGGGTTAGGATTAGGGTTAGGGTTATGATTAGGGTTAGGGTTAGGATTAGGGTTAGGGTTAGGATTAGGGTTAGGGTTAGGGTTATGATTAGGATTAGGGTTAGGGTTATGATTAGGGTTAGGGTTAGGATTAGGGTTAGGATTAGGGTTAGGATTAGGGTTAGGGTTAGGGTTATGATTAGGGATAGGGTTAGGATTAGGGTTAGGGTTATGATTAGGGTTAGGGTTAGGGTTATGATTAGGATTAGGGTTAGGGTTAGGGTTAGGGTTAGGATTAGGGTTAGGGTTAGGATTAGGGTTAGGGTTAGGATTAGGGTTAGGATTAGGGTTAGGATTAGGGTTAGGATTAGGGTTAGGGTTAGGGTTATGATTAGGGATAGGGTTAGGATTAGGGTTAGGGTTATGATTAGGGTTAGGGTTAGGGTTATTAGGATTAGGGTTAGGGTTAGGGTTAGGGTTAGGATTAGGGTTAGGGTTAGGGTTAGGATTAGGGTTAGGTTTAGGATTAGGGTTAGGGTTAGGGTTAGGATTAGGGTTAGAACCAGAACCAGAACCAAACTCAAGCAAACAGAACCGGAACCAAACTCAAGCAAACCGAACCAGAACCGAACCAGACCCGAATCAGAACCGAACCAGAACCGAACCGGAACCATACCAGAACTGAAAAAGACCCGAATCAGAAACCAACCAGAACCGAACCGGAACCATACCAGAACTGAACCAGACCCGAAACAGAAACCAACCAGAACCGAACCGGAACCATACCAGAACTGAACCAGACCCGAACCAGAAACCAACCAGAACCGAACCAGAACCGAACCAGAACCGAACCAGAACCGAACCGGAACAGTACCAGAACCGTCCCAGAACCGAACCAGAACCATACCAGAACCGAACCAGAACCCTACCAGAACCGTCCCAGAACCGAACCAGAACCATACCAGAACCGAACCAGAACCCTACCAGAACTGAACCAGAACCGAACCAGAACCGAACCAGAACCATACCAGAACCATACCAGAACCGTACCAGAACCGAACCAGAACCATACCAGAACCGAACCAGAATCATACCAGAACCGAACCAGAACCATACCAGAACCATACCAGCACTGAACCAGAACCGAACCAGAACCATACCAGAACCATACCAGAACCGAACCAGAACCGAACCAGAACCGACCAGAGCCGAACTCAAGCAAACAGAACCAGAACCAAATTCAAGCAAACGGAACCAGAACCAACTCACGCAAACAGAACCAGAACCAAACTCAAGCAAACAGAACCAGAATTAAACTGAAGCAAACAGAACCAGAACCAAACTGGAGCAAACATTATTAATGTCCTCAGGTTGGCATTGAGCAAAATCAGGTGCCTCAGCTTGGATGGGCTGATCCGATTTCTCCTCTCAGTGAGTATTTGCCCGGTCTTCAAGAAGACTCTCTCTGAAGGAACAGATGTAGCCACGATACACAGCCTCCCCTCCATCACCTGTATCCTATATCCTCACATGTGATTGGCCGCATGGCCGCCATGCTGACCAATCAAAACAAAGTTCTGCTGTGAGCAGAGCTGGGGCTGAACACTGAGAGAGCTAAGGACTACCTCCAACAGGAGACTTTGCTCCACCATTCTGCCTCTGTGCTTTACACAGTGAAGATGAGGCATTACAGGGGAGTACATAACCTGCCTTTACTGGCAATCAGTAAGAGCCTTATGTCTTTGCAGGTTTAGCTAGTGATGTCCAAGTGAAGTTAATAACCATTGTTTTTCTCAGGCCTATAAATAGCTAAATGATCAGACTCTTAAGGGTTTTTAAACACTTGAGGACAATTGAAAAAACAAAACAAAGCTGTTATGTGACTTCCTCTTTCACTGTAACTGCGGAAACATGATTCACTCCTGCGTCTCTTACTACAGGCCCATGTCTACGAAAAGAAAAAAAAAGAAACAAGTGATGACACAGGGAAGACTCGCATGTTCACTCAGTAGGAAGATTTGTTTCTTGTAAACTCGAAAATTCAGTGTATAGTGGGAGACTGAAGCACTCTACAGATTCCGTTACATGGGTCATGTTTTATTCTGTTATAACATTTAAATCATTTGCTCATAGTGATGCAACAATCAAGGTTTGTTTGTCCCTGCCATAGACTGTATAAAAAATGGGCGTAGTATCCGTGACGTCACCCATCTGTTTCTGAAGCGCTGTTTTGAGGCCAATCGTCGGCGGGAGCCATATCGGAAATGCTGAACACAACCTAACTTCGTCTGAGTTAGTGTGAGGTAAAGAGGTGGGCCTTTAGCCTTTTTGCTAACAGCTACAGGGTGCCCACCTGTCACTCAAGTCATCCATGCCATTATTTGGGCAAAACTCTTAAGTTTAGTATTTTAAAAAATACTGAGTATTTAAAAAATGTATCCCCCGTACAGTGTATGCCGATAGAGAAATTAGCTCTTCAGACCTAAACCGTTTTGTGAACCAGGCTGTAAACGTGTTTATTATTGTTGCAAATATCGTCCTTTTTTGTGTGTATGTGGTTTCTGGTGTTTCTGCAGCCAGCCTCAAGCTGATGCTCCATTAACTGCAGTTTTTAGCACTTTTAACACATGGGCTTCATATTTGAAGCCCCAAATTGAAAACATATAGACTACATTGCATTAACGTTATTATTGTGACATTGTTTTTGTTAGCATGGACGTTACAATCTACTGTCAGGATGACGGGGTCGGGGGACGGAAGTGTGGATGAGGGAGGGCTCTAAAAGTTTTTCCAAAGGGAATAAAATCACAAGCGATCAAATGGTGTTACGCCCCACCCTAATGTGGCCTACTGAGGCTAACAACAATCCTCAACATGACCCATTAGACATCACCAAACACCTTAAAAAACTTTAAAATGGGATTTATTATAAAATGAGGATCAACCTAAAGCTAGGGTTGGTAGTCACGGATAACTAGCATGAATTTGAATGTAGCATTTCCTTAGGACTGTCTGACTCCAATTGGTTTCATAATTTGGCTCCTGATGGCAGGGATTGGTTGGTGTTTTCCCAGGTTTACTTCGGCTGTAGATAGTGGCTTTTTATTCGCTCTTTTTTAAGAACATATTATGTATTGATTGTCATCGGGACATGAAGATCATTTTAACCAGTATAACAAAGAGTGTATCTTAATCTGACAACCAACCTCAGCTTTAAGTCTAAATGAACAAAACAACAAGAACACTAAAATCCCCTGGCTGAGAGGCAGCAAGGTAGCAGTCCCCTATGTCAAATGCTGCTCAACTGCAGGCAGCAGTGGGCTCTCAAAGGCCCGAGACAACGTGAACCTCGTTGTCTTAATTAGTGTTAACTGCAGGGAAAGGTGACAGAGAAGAAACACAGAACAGAAACAGATAGCTGTAACAAATGGAGAGAGAGAGAAACCATAATAAAGACAGCCAACACAAAATAGGTGTCTTTAACTAAACAAAGCCTTACAAAGATAAGGAGACCACTGCTGCCAAGTTACTGACAGGAAATCAAAGTATGAGGAAGACCCAGGAAAACTCCTTCACACTCTTATAGTGACAAGACATAGAGAGCAGAGAAGACTCAGATGAACTTGACACTGACTCAGAAGGAGAGATAATGAGTCAGCACAGGGCACTGCAGTCCAACAGTAAATATAAGCTTCCCACACCTGCTCCCAATCAGGGACAAAGGCACACACATCTGACTCTGCTGTGTGATGACTCTTTCATCGAACTCAACGCTCCTCACAGCTACTCGTTAAGTTGAACAAAACTTAAGTTACAAACTAACTAGTTTCAATGTATGATTTAGTGCGGACTGCTCCTTTAAATTAAGACACAGCTGGTGCAACAAGCCACAGCTCTCCTCAGCATGGTGGCTGACTAAAGTACCAATGCATTTAGAGGAGACTTTGAAGGTTAAAGTCTCATTTGAATATCTTTTTTTCCCCGTTTAGGTTACGCCAATGAGGTTGGCGAAGCTTTCCGTGCTCTGGTGCCCAAGAGTGCGGTGTTGGGCAGCTACGCCGTGGCCACTGTGTACGTCACCGCTGATGCTGTGGACAAGGGGAAGAAAGCAGCCGTGGTAAGATAGTAACATTTGGTATGTGTTGTCTCTGAACTCCACTATTATGTAAGAAAAAAGCAGATAAAGAGGTCAGCCTTATCTTGTTTTCTAATGCTACGAGGGATTAACAGATTAATCTGACAGGACTGGTGATGCATTAACAGACAGCATGAAAACAAAGGAAATTAAGGAACATGTGGTTTTGACTGTCCTTCTATGTCTGCTTTTATTTCTTTTAAATTTTTGGTTAACTTTACTGCCTCAAGAACAGAATTTATTCAAGTTTTGCAGACTGAAACAGAAATAAAAGAGGTGGAATCTGTTTCCTTGGATAAATTCGAAGAAAGACAAGAATTTCAGGCCCACACTATGAATGAGTTGTAACATTGTTTTCTGTATCCACTGCTTTTGGATACACTGATTGCAACAGCTGCGACTCCCCTCATTTTCTCGTCCTCCATCTGTTCCTCAAGGCCCACGGGGACAACCCGGGGAAGACGACACGGGTAGCGGTGGCTGTTGTGGACACGTTCGTGTGGCAGGCCCTCGCCTCTGTGATAATCCCGGGCTTCACCATTAACCGGGTGTGTGCTGCGTCACTGTACATGCTGAAGAAAAGCACCAAGTGGCCCCTGCCTGTGCGCAAGTGGACCACCACAGCTATAGGCCTCTCTACCATCCCCTTCATCATCACTCCTATTGACAGGTTGGTGCAAGTGTCCGGTCCTTTTGTAGATTACGTAACTCTCCCATTACATAAGGTTTGATTCGGCATTAGGCTGCTCATAATTTTCACTTGTAGCCGCTCTGGCTGCTGCCAGGCTGCAGGATGAGTGCTGACAGCTCTGTTCAACAGATACAATGTTATCTTATGAATAAAGAGTAAGCCTTGTGACCATTATATATTATATATGTCATTTTTGAACAATCAAAAAGTCCAGTATCAACATCAATGAGGCTTTTTTTTTAGAAATGAAACAGATCGTTTTCATATTTCTAAAACTGTAACTAATCAGCCTGTGTCTGAGTATCTCAGACAAGGTGTAAAATGCTTGAGACCTAGAATGATTCTAAATATTTTAAAACTTAAGTGTTTATCAAAGTGCAGCATGCTGCTTGATGACAAACCCAAAAATATCAGTGCATTGTTCAATTTAACTGAAGATGCATTGCCCTTAAATCTGGCCAGTTTGACTCTTGAATCTCACATTAAAAACTAAACCAGAGCTTCACTACACTCCATGATTCTGCTGCATTCATTTTACTGATTTACTGTTTCATTTGATAAAACATAAATCTACAGTGAGTGTGGAACTGATACTTTGTTGCATCATAAAAAAGTCATGCTTATAAAAACCAAACCAGGAACCGCGTGTTCCTCTCATCACAGCTGATCTGCTGATCTTAATCTGATTAATGACAGGACATCCAGAAGTAACTTCATAGAGTCTTTATTTAAGGACTACTTATAAGGTAAAGGAGGATGTGTTGTAGCCTTACAAAACCTCAATAATAAAGCAGACGGCAAAACACTTTTGAAGTCCACATTAGTGATGTAAAGCTTCTACCAGTATCTTGATTTGGAAATGAAATGAATGTGATGAAATATTCTTTATGATCTTGACTCTTACATTAATTCAAATTAATCAAATTCAAATTAATACTGCACTGTTACCCCAGTGTGGTCTGAATCATGACAGCATTCCAGTGTACCATTTGCAGGTCTGTGGCGATTCCCACACTCCAAAATATTGCTCTGTCAACTTTTGTGATGAGGTTTCCAGCTGGTTGATCAGCTGCACCTGTATGCTTAGCTTGAAGGTGCTAGCTCAAACTGTAAGTACTTTACAATTACATTTGTTGGACGGGCACAAGCTTGACCTAATGGTTAAGTTGCGCGCCCATATAGCGGTTGGCTCAGGTTCGATTCCAGCCTGCAGCCCCGTTCCAGCATATCATTCCCACACTCTCACCCAGTTTCCTCCTCTATCCAATGTCGTCTCCTATCTAAATAAAGCTTCAAAAGTCCAAAAAATAGATAACTTTAAATTTGTTTGACACATAAAGTACTTATTACTTTTGGCTTGTCAACTAAGCCTTTCTTGGAGTGTTTTAAAAGTCAATGTGCCATTCTAAAGCACAGTGGTGTCATTATTTTCCATCACAGGCAGCAGCAAGAAGTCAAGAGACTCAGTGGTAGCTTTCTATGGTGTGCCAAAAGGGACAAAATATCACTGTGGGGAGAAAAAACGCGTAAATTCTGCATGCATCGCATTCAATGTGTCAACAGTTCCAATTTAAATGATTAACTTCATTTACTGATTATTGTGCTACAAACATGGACAATACTACAGGTTTTTCTTCTTCTGTACTTTGCAGGTCGGTGGATTACCTGCTGGATTCGAGCCTTCGGAAGATCTACAACGATGAGGAGAAGCACAAATAAAAAGGGACCATGCAGGGCGAATTGTCCCTCCATAGCAGAGACCAGCGCAGTCTAAATCGACCTGTGATGACTAACCAATGCTGTGATGCACTAAGGAAACTTGAAGAAGGATTTCATGGAGTGTGACTCTACTGTTAGTAAAAAAAAAAAAAGATTAAGTTAAAGTTAAATGATTCTATACGTGAGTTAAGATGTTGGAAGTGAGATCTGTCATCCCTGAGGATTGTTAACCTTAACCTCACAGGGCAATAAAGAAGTGACTAAGAGTTCTTAACAGGAATGACAAGTATTCATATTCCATGTAACAGAATGAAACCTGCTCTTTGAAATACCTCGGCAGGGATACAGAGTGCTGTCATCCTCCTCACAGATGACCCCCCCCCCCCCCCCCCCCCCCCCCTTTTGTTGCTCTGTTTGTTTTGAGTTTATGTGGACTGTTGCTACCTCAGGTCCACATTAAGGGAGCGTTAACTCAAACCCACTCCTTTTGTGTTTCTTAGCCATCAGAGGTGCTGTCACTATAAAGCCATTATGTCCTCCTCATCAATGACTCACCTAAAATGTCTCTCACTATTTTTCTTCTTTAACTAAATGTCTGTTACTTGGAACAAATGTCTCAAGAGATGCACTTTTTCCATTGTTTCACTCTACTGTATGGTTTTTACATGGGAGCTAAGGATATGTCACACTATGGTTACAATGTATTTTTTTTTATTCTATATGGTTTATGGTTCTGTAACACTCGGTCAGTGAATCTCACAAGTATTTCGAATATTTCTTACTTTCATCTAAACTTCATTCTTTGGTCTGAAAATGTTAAATATTCTAGTTATAACTCTTTGAAACTGTCTTCCATGCTTCAGAAGACCAGCTGTTCTGACTCTGTTTAGCTTCAGATAAATCTATGGTAGCTTTAATTACAATGCAAAAATATATATATAGCCGACATTATTCATGACATCAAACTTGGAAGTTTGGTTGTAAAATTTTAACTTGTAAAAAGTTAACTTATGGAGTTCAATGTGATACCTATACAGAAAAAGGGATTTATTTTTTAAACATGCATAAAATACTGTGTGTTTATATTCTTTGAGGAGCCATATTATAAACTGTATCTCATGCTGAACTATGCAAGGGAAACAAGCTGTGGAAACGTGAGCTTTAAAACTAAAGGGATAGATCACTCACGTTAAAAATAAGATATGTCATAGAATAACCAAATCTTGTGATGTCAGGAGGGAAATGTGATGCAAATACACTTTGGAGTTTGGATGAGCTGTCACAGAGATAAAGAGGTACACACTCTATAGGGAATCAATTTTGTCGTCTATTATTATGTCTGTATACACAAATGTACCATTTCAGCGTATGTATGTCACACTATATCTACTGTGAAGTCGTTCACTGTGTCATGCTGGGGGAAAGAGTGTGAGAATATGGAGAGCACCAACATGTTTTTACTTTATAATGAAAACTAATGAGACCTATTCTTTATTGGCTCTTTCATTGATGGTATTACACCTGTTTCAGGCCCCAGTGTATGCACAAAGTGACGTGTTCTTTCACTAAAGCACAAAGCCTACAAGGTTTCAGACCTTTGTCATGTCAGACTAGATGTATGGGGGGAAAAAGGTGCCAATGTTCAAAATAAACAATGTTTGTTTTGGTGGTCAGTAAAACATGGCAGTGATTTATGGCCCTTGAACTTAATGTTATACTACTGGTACCATGCCTAAAAAGTTGACCATGGAAAAAAAAAGCATATTGGTGTAACCTTAGTGGAAAATCTCTATATTCATATTCAATTTTAACATTTCATATAGTACATAGAAACTCAGTGTATTTTTTATTGTAGTGTACTGCAAATGTAAAAGACTGGTCTGCTTTTCTAGACATTTATGATGCATTTTGTTTGTGCCAGCATGTTCCGATGGAGGTTCTATGAGTCACAGTTTCGGCCTTAATTCAGGGGTAAAAGAAAACTTAGTTGCAAGGTAAAGATTATTTTTCAAATGTGAATGCTACCATTTGAAGTTGAGGCTCCATTTGTTACAATGGACACGTCTTCAGCAGTCTTCATGTTCTGTTAAACATCTGAAACACTGTAAAAAAAATATCTGTAGAGCAATAAATTATGCAACAAGCGAGTTTGACTTTTCTTTCAAATAACACAAACCACACTACTAAATGCCACTGGTGTGTTTCACTAATTAATTCTACTGCATTCAAATATCAAGTTTCTGCAATTATCTTTTAAAAGTGAGGTAAAACCACTTACACGGTTTAGGGTTAGTTAAAAATAAATCAGGTCTCAGTCTGAGACTTGGAAAATCAAACCCCCTATTTGTTTGACCTCAAAGATAGTGTTACATTTTGCTCTTTTTACAGTCAGTCTCCTCTTCCTAACTCAACCTATCACCACTTTCAGATGAAAGAGGACTAATTGAAGAGAAAGTTGAACCAATCAAATGGAGGCACTCAAAGGGTTTCGAGGGCCGGGTTGCAGTCTTCATTTAGTCAGGAGGCCACAGCTGAAGTTAATTCTGTTGATGAAGTGAGCACATAAAAAAAGCCACGAAAGCCCAATCACTGGAAGGTGCAGCCATGTTTGTTCTTAATCTGGTATTCTTGACTCTTTTGGCCTCGTCAGCTGCTCAATCAGGTATGACAAAAAAACATTACTCATGTATTTCATTTGTGTTGTTCCCCTTCCCATAATGCCACATTTCATATTTCCAGGATTAACTGGGTACTTCAAGGACCAGTGGATTATCCGTAGTGATAATCCACATTATGGAGACACAGATGAACAATCATTGGCAGTGGAGGGCATTTGGCCTGACAGCCCTCCAGCAGTTGTTGAAGTGGTGACGCCAGCGGACCAGCACTTGTCTACTCCAGAACCATACGCTGCACAGGAACAAGGCAAGCATTTTACAGATTCACTGTTACAACTTGTTCCAGATTACATTACTGTGCTTTATTAATGATGTTTGCTTTTACCTCCTGTTAGATTTGGATTCAGTAGAAGATTCGTCTGTGTGGAAAGTTGTGGTGGTTGTAGCGGTCCTGTTGGTGTCCCTGGTGGGATCTATGAGCATGGCTTATTATTATTGTGTCTGGAGGGGAGGAAGGATACACTATCAACCTCAGAAGGAGGGATATGCCTGAAATAAAGGGAATTTGGAGTAAGATCCTCTTTGTCTAGATGTCTTTGTAGTTCTTCTAGATTAATGTGCTGCTGTCTGGAAGTAAAGAAACTGGGAGTGTAAACCATGTGGAAAACTCTTGTTATCTTCACCCCAGATTCTTCTCTTTTAGAAATGAATGCTGTATGCAAAATTTATCATTCTTACTTTTCTAGTTGCGGCTGTTCCTGATTGGTTAAGACACTGAGCTGCATGGACAGAACAGGAATTTGTCATGTTCAAATCTGGGCAAACTTAGAATCTTTAAAATGATTTAGACTCTTAAGGCAAAGCTTCAAGGAACTAGAGTCCAAAAAAGTAACTTTGTTGCACCACATGGAGTAAACGGTGATTTAAGTAGTTATATTTATAAAAATAAAATACTTAAACTATTTGTGTGTAGACAGAGTAGAACTAAAGATGCTTTTATATAAGAATGTTCAGAAGGACCATGTTAGTATATTTAAGCTTTGCAAATCTGCTTTTTCAGAAATGTCCACTAAGCAACTTTGGATATATAATTTTTTTCCAATTAAGTGTTTGAGATCTAAGTGTCTGTAATAGCCTACAACCCTTTTTTATTTATATATATATATATATATATATATATATATATATATATATATATATATATATATATATATATATATATATATATATATATATATATATATATATATATATATATATATATATATATATATATATATATATATATATATATATATATATATATATATATATATATATATATGTATGTGTATATATAAAATTTAGAATAGGAGGTCAACAGGTCATGTGTCGATTTTCTTTGGCTCTGTTAACATCTTGTGTGGAGCAATCCTCCAAACACAAATCCTTTCATTGACTGCAATGACCACTAGAGGTCAGCACTTGCACTGTGCTTGAGCAATGCTCCACCATGGTACAATAAGTACTTTTCATCTGGTCAATGAGCCCTACTCATGACATCCAGAACTGTGGCCAAACACACTCATACGAGCCTGCATTTAACCTTTTAGGTTAATACTTGCAAATGTTTGTAACTTTTGTTTTCCAATGAGGAAGATCTGGAGGATTTCATAAAGGGCCTGGTTGTTTTTGCCGATGTCAGACCGGAGCCACCAAGAAACCACAAATCAGAGAACAACTCTTATTGTTGTTGACAAGGTATGCCTTGTGACTACTGAACTGATGATGATAATTGAAAAGGTTTGGATTGATAATCATATAATGGTTAGTTGGAACTCTTACGTCTTGTGTACATATTTCATGTTTCTGCCATGCTTTAGAAGCTATTTGGAGATCATGTGTTTTAATGTGTTGTAGATCGACTCAGCTGAATAAAGTTGCATAGATTGCTCATTATCTGAATAGCCTTTAGCAGTGTCATGCTAATAGGCCTGAGGGTATCTGTATTATTTGTGCCTTGAATACAATTTTAATAGATCACAACAGAGATGATACAGCTTTTCTTTGAAAGGAACTTTCTATAAACAGGACTTTATTTTTCTCCATAACCTCCAGCCCAAATATCCACAAAGATCTTTTCACTGTGTAGACTTTGGTTTATGTTATTGTTTGCTGCCTTTGGCAAACATTTCCTTCCTTTTGTAGGAATTAATCTTGATCAGAATTATAGCAGATTTGGCAGGAAAGCTGTTGGCAAAAACAGCACTGTGCTACGAGTAAAGAGTAATGTTTTAATTCAGTGTCAAGCAAGCAGGCTCAGATCAAAACCACAAACATTTATAAGTCCCCCTTGAGCAATATCAGGTGGCATTAGGGGGCCCGCGGAGACAAAAAGCTGATGAATTGAATTAATCTCCCCTCCTGTGATGGATGGGCCTGTTCACAGGGGGCTGGAAAATGGGAGCATTGTTCATCTGTCACTCAGATTGCCATGTCCCTCTATGATTTGTGCCCGGGTTGTGAAGGCCACAAGTAGCCAAAAGACCTCCCTCTCACTTGTCTCTCTGCTGTTTTTTTTCAGGAGTTCCCAGCCTTTCAATTGTCCCCTCCACCCCCACAACTCACTGATATCCATACAGCCAGGAGCAGAAAAACAAGCCTTTACACAGGACAAGCTAACATAAATATCTCTCAATCCTGCTGCATTTTATAGACGGTGTGTTTGTTTGTAATGTGTGCAGCTCAGATAGAATTCAAATATATTATAATACAGAGCATCGTGTTGATTTCAACTTCCAGATATTTTTTCAGACATGATAAAATTGGATTGTGATTTTTTAATTAGGAACCACACGACTTGATTAAGTGTATTGAGGTCAAACAAAACAATTAAAAGTGCAATAAAAGAAAAAATCTGGATATTTTATCAAGTCAAAAATAGATAACATGCTCCAAAACTGACCTTCATTTTTCATCCTTGTATTCCAAAAAGTTACCCTGTAATATTTTTGTCTTGGGATTTGTTTTCTGGTTTAATTTGCATTATTCTGTTAATGTTAAAATATGTCTTAAACACAGAAATAGCAATATAATTGGTTTCATTGCTTCTCTAAATGTCTGTTGTAATCCTCTCTCTCTTGCTTTACCTACACGGTCTATATTAATGCAAAGTGAATGACCTTCTAACTAGAGCTCTCATGTGAGGTGCCTTGTTCGGGTTTCCACACTCAAAAAGAAATAAATATTTTGACCCCAGCTAATATTATGTTTCAGTGACCCACTGAGTTCAGATTGGTGGATTTACATCTAAAGCTGTCAGCTCCTTGACATTTTACCAAAACAATGACATGAAATCCTGTAATGGCAACATCAACAACAGTGCACTTTGAAGACTTGCATACGCGTGTGTGTTTTGTGAGATTTTTGGCTCTGAGTCTTTAGTCCCTTGTCTTTCAAGCACCTGCCCCTTCAAGGGCACCTGAGCCGCTGAAGGAACAGGTGCTAAGAGGAGATTCAGTAGAGATAGAGAGCTCTGATTTCTGCATTGCCTTTGTGCGATGTGTGGATTACAAATTGAGATCAGATAATATCTGCAGCCTGAGAGTGCAGGGTACTGAAGAGGAGGACTATGCAGAAGCAGCGTCGGGTGAACACTGGGTAAAGTGGAAGCTTTGGTAAATAAATACTGTGACTAAGTCCTGCCACTGTAGACCCATGTGGCACAGGGTAGTAGTCTCAGCAAAGCCTCCAATGGCCTCTCCCGTCATGGTCACAGGGGGCTGAACAGACTGAACCCTGTACAGGAAAGAAGAAACGACATTATACTCGCCACTGGATTCTGACTGGCTGCAGGGTGTTAGTAAATCCCTGACAACCGGACACCTATAAAGATGTTCAGATTAAAGCTCCATATCAATGCGCTGGGCTTGTTGCATCCTGTATCAGAGTATCTTATATTGCAGTATATATAACTCGCCCAGCCAGCATTTATTAACTACAAAACATGAACTTATTTATTTATTTTGACATATTTGTAGAATATGACAACTTCATGAAAGATTTGCAGCTGAAAAATGAGAGAAAGTTAAGATTGCCTCTGCAACCTACAAAGTAGCAGGGTTGTGTCCAGACTTCTAGACTGGGGTGGCTCAACCGGGGAACGGACTCCTGCAGGGGGGGCATGGAGTATGTGCACACACACATACACACACACCCACACCCACAGATAGATAAGCATAAATTTACGTTCCATTGTCCTCTCATCCCCAGTTCCCTTGTTTACTTATTCTTTTGTTCTTTAGTCCACGTGTTCTTAATTCCCATCTTCCCTAGTTCACTATCTGTAGTTCCCTATCTGTGGGCACAAAGGAGTGCTTGAAGCGTTCAGTCTTGCACCGTGGTGGAATGATGCGCTGACTGAACGAGCTCCCCATCAGCCACAGCTTATCATGGAGAGGGTGAGAGGGGTTGTCCAGGATGGCTCGCAGTTTGTCCATCAACCTCCTCTCAGCCACTGACTCCAGACTGTCCAGTTCTAGGCCAACCACAGAGCGAGCCTTCTTTACCAGCTTGTTGAGCTTGCTGGCCTCACCCGTCTTGATACCTCCACCAGATCACTCGTTCCCTAGTTTATTTGAACACTCTTTCATCTCCTCATAACCCTCAGTCACTTTGTTCTACAGTTCACTCTTTTATCCACTTGCTCCCTTGTTCCTTTATTAACTTTTTATTTCCTCATTCACTAGTTTCCTAACCATCATCCTTGTTCTCTTTGGATCCCCTTGTTCACATATTCTTTCTTTCTTTTGTTACCTCATTCCCTCCTTGGTTTACTTTTTCCCTTGTTCACTCATTTACAGGTTTCCCCCTTTCCTCCTTCACTCATTCACTGCTTAGTTATTTTAATCTATTTTTTAATCACGTTCCCTCTTTCCCTTAAACATCCCCACTGCATTAGACTGTGAAAGCATGAAGACAAAACGTAATGCTCTGTGTTTTTGTGAGTGACTGTGGTGTTAGTGGGATAATGCCCTTGTACCATCTGTGGTGCTAGCATCCATGTCTAATTCATGAAATAGCACACCTTTAAGACAGTATTGCTTTGTGTGGTTTCTGGAGATCACCAAAGCACTTAAACAGAAAGTAAAGAAGAGTGTGTGGATATTCAATGGATGCTTAAAGCTAAAAGCTGTTCTTTGCATGCTCACAGGCTGATAACAACTTCACTAACTTCATGATTTTTATCACATTCATCCAGAAATGTAATCTTGTAAGCAGGCTAAAGTTTCCTACAGTGTAGGCTGACTGAAATGTAAGAAGTGTTGCAGATAGTTTGAAGGTACATAGTAGACTGTAAGGTCATTAGAAGGCAACACGTTTAATAGATGAGGAAATACTTGACTCAAGAGTACATGCCAGCTAGAGGCTAGAGTTAGGGTAAAAGGATTACAAAAAGTTGTTTCAATAGGATTCATCCTCTGGGAATGAAAAATGATCGATGTACCAATCCATGCTGTGGATGTTGAGATATCACAGGATGCATGAAAACTTTTAACTTCTGGTGGAGGAAAAGTTGACATCTTCTTGGCACCATGTCAGTGCAATTTCATGGCGTTTATCCAATGGTTGTTGAGATATTTCAGTCAGGACCAAAGTGTCTACTGACCAAAAGACTCACATTACCATCCCCAGAGCCACTAGCATGGGTAAAATCATTACAAGCAAACATCCAAGTATCAGCAGCCAGATATGATTTAATTTGACCTTTAACCTTTTGACTTTGTTCCTTCATTTGATACCCACATTCAGAACAGGCTGAACAGGATTCTTCCCTTTAAAGTCACAGAAATGAAAATGATCAGACAATGATTTGCGATGGGCAATGGGCCATCATTTTATTACAGTACAATAGTTGTTACTATATGCCCCTGCTACTCTCTCTCTTCCCCTCTCTCTCACTCTGTCACACACACACTGCTCTCATTGCCCCCCTTTAGTGAAGAACTGTTTGTGGAAAGGCCACTTTAAGGGCACTAACTGAAATGTTTGACGCTCACTGGTCGATTTATTGAGGTCAGCAGAAGGCTACGTTTTGAGAAACAGAGGAGCGGGCTATGTTAGGATTGATTTTCATGAATGATTTTATGCTGTGAGCAAAAGAGAAACAAAAGACAATCAGGGCACATCAAATCACGCCACAAAAGAAATGAGGGAAGGCAATGTAAAAAATGAAGGGCAAGGCCAGAGCCGTGTCACTGAGCATTACACTCATAAATATCAGTTTCTGTCTCTGAATCATGCAGACAAAAAGCATGGACAGCGCTGCCGGATTAAGCTTTTATGAGGGCGTTTTTAACTCTTGGAGTGGGCAAAAGTAACTGAAGTAACAACCTCTCTTAAAAAATGTAGCCAATTCAGAACAGCAAAGAATTGCAGTTCATCCTCCGGTGTCCGACTGGACTCAAAAAGCCAAGAAAACCCTGCTAGAACTCTTACAGCAGAATTGGTGTTGGTCTCAATTATAATGTCTTTAGTTATAATATATATATTTATATATATATATATATATATATAAAACTCATCCTTAAGCCCTCCTTAACTCCACCTCTTTGATGGTTTTTTAGATTAGCCAGAATTTCCAATATGGCGACCACCATCTTTCAGCTTCATAACGCCTCTTCAGAAACCCATGGATGACTTCCTATGTTTTAAACAGTCCACTGTATCACCACATGTTAAAGTGCTAATTACCAAAAACAAACAACAAAATGTGTTTCAGTTAAATGCAATAAAAGCTTAAAACAGTCTCTTGGTACACAGCCCAGTAAATTACTTTGAACTTTAGCGCCTTCTCAGATAGATAATCAGTAATATGCAGTATAACTGGACTGCCTGTCAGAAGTCATTGCAGGGTCCAGGCCAACCCCTGGACACATCCCTGGAAATCAGGGCCTTTATTTCAACAAAATTCTATCAGCCTTAACCCCGAGGATCATTTGTTTTTAAAATGATTTGGCAAAATAAGGGTCCCTCATGATTTAAGCCAAATAAAAACCAATATGGCAGCACATTTATTCTCAACAAAGAAACTGTTTGTGTTGAAGTGTTGGTTCCAGATTCGAGGATTGCAACACTCTCTGTGTGCTCTGTATGCTGGCAGAGCTCTCTCTCTTTGTGAAGTGAATTAGGAGAACATGAAAACTGAGCAGACCTTCAGCGATACATTATGTATGAGGAGCTCGAAGGCTCCCACTGAATTCTGTTCAGGTGGCATCAGAGGGTGCAGCCAAGTGGAAATGCTGGCTGGTCACTTAGAGCATAGTATCTGTGGTAATATTTCTACATGAAAGCGCAGCATGCAGCCTGGCTGTATTCTTCTTCTTGCAGGTTGAAATATGCAACACAACCAGGTTTCTATAATGGCCTCAGTTGAGGTTTACTGGGGCAACAGAGGATTAAAGGCCTTGCTCTAACCTTCAGGCTATCTCCCACCCTGCATAACTTTCAGCTATTTGCAATTTAAATTAAAATCTATATTTTGTCCTGACTTGCGCTTGATTTACTACTTACTGTATATCCCCTGTTATCATGCTTGTCTGCAGAAGAAAACTGTGGCACAATGTCATCTGTGAATTAGAGAGTTTGACAGCTTGACAACACTTCAAAATCAGATAACACCCCATATGATTCCTCATCTTCTGCTGTTATGAGATAACATCTAATTTCCCATCTCTTGAGTAATCTCACAAAGACATCGTCTGCTCGTCGTGAAATCAATATGCTGCGGAAACACCATTACAACAGTCTTCACAGAGCTTGACTGAATTGCTTGAGACCACAGATAAAAATGCACACATAATCACACGCACGCACACACACACACACACACCCCACACACACCCACACACACACACACACACACACACACACACACACACACCACACACACACATATACAGGAGCAGGTACACCGTGTGTGTCTCCTCCAGTGTGTCCTTTGATACAACAGGAGTAATTTAAAAGCCCTGAGAGCAAAAGAGTGCTAATTTAATTTTGTGACAGCCCGCAGAGACAAATCTTTAGTATGGTGAGAAATGTGCATAAAATCATGCAGAGCCAAAACCAGTATCAGGGTCAAGATCAGGATGAATTACAGATGTAACGGACTCACGGGAGAGAGAGGATCATGGCCGGTGGAGTGCATCATTTGCTTACTGACAGACAGAGCAAGTACAGTCGTTAGAGGCCAAGTAGAGGGGTCAGGAACATTAACATCATATAGCATAAGAGGCAAAAAACTGTAAACTGAATTATGTGATTTGTACAAAGCCCCCTGAGGGTCACGGTGGGATTTTTTTTTGAGGAAGACTTTTGCGTTCCCTCGCAATACTTTTGCGTTCCCTCGCAATAGTTTTCCCCCTTTCATTCCTCGTGAGCACCTATGTTTACTTTCACTGGAGTCGATTAGCACTGCCCATTGAGGTGCCCTGGCCTGAAGTCACGCACGTAAACTGTTGCCTACCGGCCCGTTTAAGGTACAGTTGTGCGTACCAGAAAAAACTATTACAAGGGAACACAAAACTATTGCGAAGGAACACAAAAGTCTTCCTAAAGAAAAATCTCCCCATGACCCTAAATATTATTTTAGCCGTGACCCTTACCCTTAGGGAGCTTCCTTTTATGAAAAAAATTTATATAATGTATTTTTGAGAATTAACTAATTTCATAGAAGTAAATGTTCTCTCATTTAAACTTACTATGTTAGTGTGTCTTTAAGGATTGAGGCATAGCATGGCTTTGAGCTAAATGCTGTCATTTGATATCTGATGTTTATGTGCGAACAGGAAGTGTGTACAATGATGAGCATGCACAACATCTTAGTTTAGAATGTAAGCATGCTAACAGCTAATAATTAGCACATAGCAGACAGTGCGGCGAAGACTGCCTCACATGCTTTGAGTTAAACAGGTAGATTATCTTGGTATTATTTTTTTTTAAGTTATATTGTTGGGCTTTTTGCCTTTATTTGTTAGGACAGCTGAAGAGAGGCAGGAAATATGGGGAGTAGAGAGTGGGGGAAGACATGCAGGAAATGGTCGACCGGTTGGGAACCAAACCGGCGACCCCTGCGACGAGGACTGTAGCCTCTGTACGTGGGGCGCTTAGACCGCTAGGCCACCAGCGCCCCTATCTTGGTATTATTGTATAAAGCTAAATTTGGATGATGTATGGTGGAACTTGAAAGGTCCAGAGATCAGACTCCTTACACCTCATCCTCAGGGGACATGGACTCTACTAAATGTAATGGCAATACATCCAATACTTGTCAAAATGTTTAACAGCAAGAAAAATGTAAACTTTATGATAACTGGGAAAGTGAAGGCGTCACCTAACTGGGTAAGAGTCCTCCTCAGGGAACCATGAATGCGTGAACAATACTATCATATCCCATCAAGTAATTTTCAAGACATTCCATTCAAAATAAATCGTCAGCTTGCTGTTGGCACTGTGGCACTGGAGGAGAAGGTCACAGGGTCACTTAAGTCAACAGGATTCATCCTCTGGGGACCATGCATGTCTCAAAAACTTCTAACGGCAATCCATGTAAGATTTAGTGTGGCGTTTTAGTCATATCCTACATGGTCGACCAGCTCGCTGACTGATGTACAGACATTGTGATCCAGTGAAACATGCTACTTTTATAGAGTTACAGTGGCTTTACAGTAAACTGACAGAGATACAAACAGTTTATTTTTTAAGAGGAAAACCAGGAGTGGACTGAGCAGTTAAAAACAACACCAAAGAACTGATGACAGTCTAAGAAGAGTTAGGCCAACTGTGATTTAAAGTCTCTTGCTCTCTCTCTTTCTTTCTCTGTCTCTCTCTGGCACTGCTATAATTTTCCTGGGTAGAATGATGGATGAGGCGGTGTCAGCCCATGTTCATTATAATGCACACCATCTATTCTTCTCAGCCAGACTCTCCGCGCTCCAGGAAATGCCAGAGAGGTAGTGGAGCCGCAAAGAGAGGAGAAACTCTCATCTGATTTTATGGAGAGAATTTGCTGCTAGGTGTGTGTTAACTTAGTGCATGGTGATCCATCAATCACTAATGAAGACACCGCGAGGCTACTGCTTGTTCTTAAAAAGAAACACGTTCCTCCCTGGGTATGGATGATAAACAGCCTTCGATGTCCATGCAAGCATTATCCCTTGCAATATGCTCGTTCTAAATTTATAATGAACCCTCCAACAGTTAGCTGTATGCAAAACATTAAGAAACATGCAGAGGCAGAGTTTATCACCATGGCCTATTTGTGAAGCTAACAGGCCCTGAAAACCAGTGACTGACTATGAAGTCGATTGTGTTCATGCACAAATCAGGACTGAGCCGCATTCAAATCAAAAAGCTAACCTTGATCTTCTATGTGTGTTAGCTTTTGGCGATTGTTAGCACGTCAAAAAATTTAGGATTCAGCCTACAAAAATAATTTTACAGGGGTGGATTTAAGACATGTTCTCTGCTTTTTAGAAGGCCAAACAGATACATGTGGTAGATGGCAAACATCTGTAGTTCTGTCAAATCAAGACAAACCACTATGTAAACAGATTCACAAACACAACGTAAATCACCTAAAATAACAGTTTAAGGAGTCCTATCAGTATACTATTTAACCTAGCCACCAGATCCTTGTAAATAAAGTTTTGATTTAGTTAGTGGTGAGTTTATAACTCTAAGCAACATTATATTTTTAGGTACTACTTGAATCTTCTCAGTTTACCTCCAAAGTACACAGATATCAGTCTAGAGTTGCCACCCGTCCCTTTTTCCCCAGAATTGTTCTCTTTTTCACCAGCAGTCCTGGGAAAATAAAAATCTCCCCAGACACTACTTGTCTCGTTTTGGGGGGAAATGAAAAAACAATATACTAGTTACAATCCTGACTGGGCAACACTGTCAAGTTTAATGGGTACGGCTGACCAAGGGAGAGAATTTTTCCACCACATGCATTTTGTGTCTGGTGAAAATCTCTGTAAAATATTAAGAGAAAAACGCATTGGAATCCACGCAAAACCAAAAAATCATCAAGCTGTGGTATCAAACAAACAAAAACAGGCAACCATTGCAACTTTTATGACCAAAAAAGGTTTGAGCGGCAGAGCTACCAGTGTCCTATGTCCGAATTTTATGTTCATTTGTTCGGTCTGTGTCAGGCCTGGTGTTTCTTTTGCTCTTGTCTCCTGGTTAGCCAACATTAGCATTGTCCGTTAGCTGAGCGTTAGTGGAGCCGCAAACATGGCTGCACCAGCACAGTATGTCAACAACACATATGAAGGCTGTAGGTAACACATTAAAATAATGGTACACATTTCTTTTTAGCAAATGAATGCTTACTGCATTGTATCGTTGAAGTAATGCATGACTCATAATAATTTCTGTTTGAATTGATAAAGGATGAACCATTAGCTCCTGTTACTCATCATAAACTAATAATCAAGTTCCTATAACTTCAGGTGATGACTTCGTGTTTAAGATCATGACTAAGTTTAAACACTTAGCATTACCTGAAGTCATAGTAACTTGTTTAAGTGTTACCAAGGCAGTATTTGGCTTCTTATCTCACAAATGGCAGACATTAAGACATGTCCATTCTGAATAGTCAATGATTTAATCTGTTCAAAATGAGTTTGTGTTTTGCGTACACTGGAACATTAAATACAAGAGAGAAGAATTAAAATAACTTTTATTGAAATAAAAAAATAAAAGATGAACATGTAGGAGACCAGTGTCAGGCGATAATACTTTGGTGAAAATACAGTATTCGTGACACCATATGTATTCATAACTGTACATTGTAAAGTTATATGGCTGGAAAATGATGACAGATCCTTTCATACTTCAACAGAGCCAAACAAACACACCAGAGCCTTTCACTCCACCGAGGAGAAGTCTAAACACATTGTCTAGACAACACATTATCTTTAATCAGAGCAGTAATGCATCTTTTCTCCTCACACACAGTTCAAGTCAGTGGGGGCCTGATGAGAGGAAATGTGTGCATATTGAAATAGATTTATTCAAACTGATAGCATCTCATCCATCAACTCCCCAGCACGTGTGCCGAAGTGTGTGTGAGAGTCTTTTGAAGCCTTTTAAAGGATGTATTGAACAAAGGGTGAAAAAAAACAAGTCTCCAAATGAGTTCTGGATCAGGCCAGGAGCAAAGGGATCAATAACCGCCAGGCTAAGCCCTCGCTCATCCATCTGATTCTATCTTTCCCCTCCTGCTTTCAGCTAGAAGAGGAATCACTGGACTAAAGGCTCATCTCTGTGGCAGTATGTACCAGCTGCAAGTGTTTCCTCAAGTACATAAAGCTGTACGTTTTTGATTAATGTCACAAGTGTGCTATATCATAATGGATGGAAATGTCAGTATATGGTGATGTTTGCTAGAGTTGTGAGGCAGGAAAAGAAAGACACGATTGTCTATAAATACCTCTGTTAGATTTACACTTAGAGGTAACATCTAGTTCATGGAGCAGCTCAGGCCTGGAACAGCCTATAAATTATAAAAGAGGAATCAAACAGCTGTCACTGTTCATCCGTTTATACAGTTAACATGATGGCTGCTTGATAGCTGGATGTCTCCGTGAAATAGGTGATCTCCAAATGTTGCAACAAGATAATGAGCTTATGTCATGTATTTATTTGATGACAGTGACTCTAAATCAGACGTATTTAACATGAAAAATATGGCTTTTTATTCACACTTTCACAAGATACTTATTTGGTTGAAAAAGTTTGAGTTCAGCAGGGCTGTGTAGGAGTAGGAATGAATAAGAGAAACGCTAAAAGTTAACCAAGCAATCTGACTGGACAAGAGGCATTCAAGAGTGCTGATATGTGTATAACATCACTGAACTTTTTATTGTGTTTATCACTCCACTGCAGGTGTTCTGCATATATTAAATGAAGTTACAGTAGTCAGTTTTTCTAGATTGATCACTGATCTCATAATCACATCAGCCATCGAAGCAACAGCGATTTATTCCTCTGTTAATTCAAACAACCTGTTTGCAGAAATGTGTAAATATACAATGTGAGTGTACAGGAGAGTATTTGGGTGCCCTAGAACAGTTTAAGTTACATTTGTGTTTCAGAGCTTGTTCTGTTGATGGAAATGAACACTGATATTTCACGCCCTTTGATGCCCTTATCTAAGACGCCTTTATCTTACTTCCGGTTAAAGATGCAACATTTAAGCTCCTGTAACGTCTTGTCCTCAGGATGAATGAAGAGGGGCAAGGCATCATTTTGGGACCAAATCGTCCCACCACTGTGCCGGCATTGGAAGCAGTAACAGAGGCATCACAAGAGCGAGGCAGGGCTGTGTGTGTGCATGTCTGAATGTGTGTGTATGTGAAGATCCCTCTGTGTGTTTATCTCTCAACCTCTACAATGGCAAAAGGCTATGTGAAATCACTCACTGGGATGCCAATGATACGCCATTGCGAGATCAATATGGCAGCACAAAGGCGTGATGATGGCGTAGCTTTCTTACAGCACTGTTGCAGACTCATATTACGAAAAGTGTTAAAGCAAAAACACCAAATCTGATGCTGCCTCTTTTTTTTAACAATTGTATCTCAATTTGAAACAGTATAAGCAATATTTCTCTTGAGGTTGTGGGGATGTACTGTAGAATATAGGTACGGCTGTTATCATCTGACCAAATCACAACTGTGCTTATATCAAGAATAACCGCACTCCCTACCGTACAATATTGCTTGTTTAAAAAAAAACGTAGAAAAAGCATTGTTGTTGTTGATACAAATTTTCCTAGCTTTACTGATCAGACAAACCTCTTTGCACTTCAGTAATTTTCAGAATTAGGCTCATAGAGTAGACCTGGTTTCATAAGGCTAACACATTTAGCAGGTATTTTTATAGAAGGTCAGAAGTACATCAGTCAGCTGAGAAATTAAACCAACAACATTATTAAAATAAAAGTCAAGAACAGTTTTTACTTCACGTCTTTTCTCTCCTGACTTAACTTTAGCGTCTTCCTCAGATTACACAGGTGCTCTGACACACTGGTGACACTTATCTCTGCTGCTGACGCTGCTGCTGCTTTAAAGACCTCATCTCACTCCGGGAGATAACCGTTATTATTTGTGCAGATTGTGATTGAGCTCAGTGGAAAACCTGGCAGGGAGAAGAAACCTCTCTTGTCACCGTCTGTAACTAATTCAATCTTGAACAGTGTCTCTGCTGAAACCTCATGCAGTCACACTGACGTTCAAAATAAATCCCTGGAAAGAATGCCTGATAAAGGGATAAAGGGTGCAGTAATTTGTAAAGGGGACGGGCATTTACAAAAAGCAAGTGCACATTTATGAGTCCAAATAAAAAAAAGCTCATTCAATTGGATGTGATACATTTTATTTTTCTGTGAGGGACACTCTGAGTGAGGGACAAAAAGTGTATTGACTGAATAAACTGACTATTGAACGTCTTTTGAAGACCTTGAGGAGTGCCCATGTTCAAAGGTCTGCAGTTCTGCTTTCCTCTCAGGGCTAAAACTAAATTCAACAAAGAGCAGACCACACTGCAGTATTGTTGTTTGAGAGATGTGCCCAGGTTTACTTTTGCTTTATTATATATGAAAGAGAATGAAGAACTAAAAGTAGGTAAATGTGTGGTCTGTTATACAGGAACCAACAAATTCTATCACCTTCCTCATCCCAGTGTAAAAAAATGTCCATGCGTATGTAGTGCATATATATAGCATATATAGCCTATAGATTATTCATAATGACACAAATATTTCATGCACTGGCTCCTTGATGGCCTCCAACATCTACCTCAGGAAACTGTGGATGTTTTAATAATCTTTTGTTCTTCATCCTCAAAGGGCACCACCTGCTATCTCAGAGAACAGAGACAAACAACTGGAACAGCCTTTTATAGGGAGCATAAACAAAACCTCCAACAATATGTCCATGTAAAGTAAACATGCACTACACATGGTCGGAGAGCGTCCATCAGGCTATCAAAATATGTTGATAAAGACTTTTGGAGTTCAACACTGAAACATGTTTCTGGGAATACTTTCAGGTAAATGCTTCATGATTCACTCATAAATTCCCAGAATTAATTTAAGTTCAATTGGTGAGGTTGTTACTATGGTAACATAAATTAACTTTAGAATGGGTACAATATTTTTAGTTCGTTTTTTTTTTTTTCTATTGATATTGTTGATTTAGATACGAATTAAAAGATAGACTTAAAATAAGAGGTGCACACAGCATTTTGGTGAGCCCAGTGCTGAAATGCCTTAACAAATTAGTTTATTGTTTAAATGGCTAGTTCTAGTTCTTCTTTAATACAGTATGATGTTTGTTTTATATAAAAGTGTACACTTTAAAATATAGCAGGGTATGCTACAGGCCATGGCTACCTGTGATCGACAAGTCACTACAACAAGGACTCGTCAATCCTGACGGCTATGTTTTCCAAACCTAAAAAAAACAAACAGATTAAGGCAGACTTGATGCTTTTCAGCTAGAGTTCTCAAAGCAATTGTAGCATGGTGAGTTTGTTGGCTTACAGTCTTGGTGACTTGCAATACAGATCCAGAGCATTAGCATCCATTTAAAGTTGTGTCTGTATCCACCTAACAGCCTCTGCACAATATTCACCCTCCTTTTGGCTCTGTTTGGTCTCCACCAACAGTAAAAAGTGTCCCTTTAGCTGTTAAATGCACTATACATGTTTACCAGCCAGTTTGCTAAATGTGTGTGCCTGCTGTTGTTGCTAGAAAGTTACCCCGAAAGTCCACAGGATGCGTGTGCACTGCGTTACGTCTGCGACATGGCTTTACTCTGTCCGAGGGCTTGCGCCCTGGTCCACAGGACGCGTGTTGGGAGAGTAGTGCCAGCTCACAGCAGGCGGGATCAGCTGGGTCCAGCTTAGAGAGAACCACATACAAACAACAGGTTACAGAGCCTTTCTGTGGTTAAATTTCTGTTCATTTGGATAGTAGTCCATTACTTTTGTGCTTTAATCATCACTGAGTCTGTTGCATACCTGTAAACTTTTGTTTTTGCAGGTTTAGATGAGTTTCATAATAATAATTTGGCTCTATTTTGTTTTCCTGTTATCTTCTGACACAGTTATCATCTTAAAGTCCTGTTGTAGTCTACCTGGATCACTGATATGTGGCTCTTTGTAGTAGCTTACATCCATAATCGGTGAGTTTTCTGATGTAAACGATCTTTAATCGGTTGGGAGTCCGTATATGATGTTTTTTTCAAATTGGCAGATGTTGCATGCGATCCTCGTGCCTGACTTCCCTGTGGACCCTAGAGCATTGACTAGAATGGGAACGTAACGGCTGCGCCGCTCAACGCCACACATCCTGTGGACCCTAGGCTTTAGTGTTGAGAAGGACTTCAGAGCTTGTTCTCTGAAAACAGTGGCCTCCAGTGGAGGAAAATTTAATAAATAAACAATTGCCCAAACCAGAAAAGTGAAATGTTACAAAGTTGGGTTATAATAATCACAATACATGTTTGTCCTCATTGAACAAAGTCTCCAGCTGCTGTTACAAAAATATTAATGAGAGAAACTCCAAAATCTGAAGTCTGTATCTCGGGGGACTTTCCCCCTCATAACCCTCAGTGATCTGAAAGCGTTTGCTACGGCCCTGGATATCAGCAGTTTCAATTCAACTGGAAACACTCGTGGATTAATATATGACTTAAAATTCTATAAGTCTATACAAGTCTATATTCTTTTCAATATACCACCAACTGTTCTAATGCTATGATGTCTTATATTTGGGGAGTGTAAGACTAATACGTAGACGCCTCTTATGAAACACAGTATGAGCTCAGTAAGTCATTCTGACCTCTATTCTGTCACATCCTCTGTTGTGGGAACAGTTACATTATGTAACAAATGCATCGCAGACTGAGACCACACAGCGACGAAAATAAAACTCATCATTTAAATGATTTTTCTTCAATCTTTATAACAGACAACTGAGAGGACACAACAAAGCCAAATTTAACAACAAAGACTGTCACACTAAAAAAGAAACACATATGGCAGCTGACTGTCAGCGCACGACAGGCACAGCGTCTCCAGCGTCGCATGCAGCCTCATATCAAAGATACTAAACAGTACTGTAATCCCAGACTTTGATCACGTGAGCACAAACTTGGCCAAATGGGAAGGCGAGTCTCTGTAGTACGCTTCCGACCGCCATTACATTACAATGCGTGGTGGGCTGGACGATCGTGCGCGAGAAAAAAAATGTTACAGCGGCGCGTCGCGTCAAGCAAACACACACAAGAGGGTGAGAATGACACACTCGGGCTTCACGCGCACTTATTTACCAATATAATAACACGCTGCGAGGGATAACCACAACGAGGAAGGAAGGGAGGAAGGAAGGAGTCTCTGCTGAGGAAACCATGCACATGTTTGAGGATTTAATTCAATGATCAAATCATCATTTTCTCGAGGAAGGAGGAGGAGGAGGAATCGCTTTTAAATGTCGTAAAGGAAAAATCTGCAGCAGGCAACATATTCTTTATGTCAGCGATTGGCGCCACGCGAGGGCTGTCACTTTTGCGTAAAGTGTGCATTTAAAACACAATAAACCCTGTTTTTGTGCTACATTGTGGCTGCTGTGGACGCGAGAGGACGTTTCGTAATGATATCAAACTGAAAGGAAGGAAGGATTTTTTCAAACCTCCGTCTACAGAAGCCTGCTCGCCGTTTTCCTGCTGCTGCTGCTGCTGCTGGTGGAGTGTAAGAATAGTTGTTCTTGTCTGATCGCTTTGACTCATGATTCGGGGTTATACTGGGAACCCGCCGCCCTGCCTCTGCCACACAGAGGAGCACTGGTGGGGGCTTTTTCTTTCTCTTTTCCTCAGCGACCCCTCTCTCTTTTCGTCTGCGGTCCGTTTAATACAAGAGCAACAGAGGGATTAAACATTCCTGCTCGCAGCGCCTGTTTGCGCGAGGCAGACTAGGTTACATTGTGAGAGGAACGGGTTGTGGTAAGAAAGGAGGCTATAAATAGCTCATGCAATTCTCGAAAACTATCACAAGTGGTGCATCAGCTTGTGGAGCAGACGGAATCAGATATCCTGCGTGTAATGTCTCGCTTTTAAGTTGATTGTTCTGCAAAGCGTTGGACGGGTGGTGTTTTTTGGAAGAAGTTTTGACTCATATTTTGGCATTTTTTGGGCTGTGTTTCGGCACGGAAGATAAGCTTTCCCCATGGATTATTGCTCATTTAATGATGAAACTATCAGCGGACAGACTGATATGGAAACAGGCTGATCTTCTGTGCGTTTGGATCGAAATGGATACATTTTTGTGCTCTCCGCCTTTGACAATGATCACATTTGGAACCGCCTGACCTGGATTGTAACAATGTTTTGATCCCCGGATTTACATTACAACATTATATCCGCTTGGGGCTTCATGGATGCGTTCTGCACTTCTTTCTGAAAACGCCCAATTCTTCGTCTATTATCCGGACGTCTCGTGAGGTTTTAATCCGGCTTGTTTTAAGGAAATAGATTTGTCAGCCCTACTCGGTGTTTGGTACCGATGTAGGATTTCGACATGCCCAGCGCTGACGACCCCAACGGCGGACGATTATGACTACAACAGCGAACTGGGTGGCTAACGGGGCAAGCCTTGAGGACTGCCACTCCAACCTCTTCTCTCTGGTACAGTATCATATATAAATCACGCACGTCACACTGACACGCGAGCCAGCTGTGATCGACAAGTCATGAGACCGTGGGAGGCACGCGTAAATGTGTGTCTGCTGTACAAAGGTGAACCAATTGCTGGTGTTGTTATTGGGTAATCATTAGCACGGGTTAAAAAAAGCACAATACTCACCACTGAGCCTGTTATAATAAGACATCTCAGCATATAGGTTCAAATAAACCTGATTTAAAGGAAACACTCTATTTACATATTTAATGGGAAACCGAAACATCATTACAGAATTGAAACCACAATTTTAAACGTTTCTTAAAAAAGAAAGTGACACCTTGTTTTGGCACCCTTTGCACTTCTTAGCACACAAAAAGAAACTATAAGTCTGTCTGGAAATGCAGTTTGCAACTAAAGCAGCTGTACACTCAGTTTGGTATGTTTTTGCACTTTTATCACACACACAGAAGGTGATACCCTAACATGCTCCAAAATCAAGTTTGAAATGTCACCTAAAGAACTCACCACTTATTGGGTTAATTCATAAACACATGGCATCAAGCTGAAAATACCATATTCAAATCCTAATAAAGGAAGGGTCACTCATTTTGGCATGTTTTTGCACCTTTTGTTACACTATAATGCCTTAAATTTAAATACCACATCATACCAAAAAACAATCCACCACTAATATGACACTTGAATATACCATAGACTATTGTGCTTAAGTTCAAATACAGTTTTTAAATCCTAGCAAAAAAATCTGGCTACTTATTTCAGCCAGTTTTTGCACTGTCTAGTTCACAGACAGTCACTAACATATTTAACACTCATATAATTTTCTTCAAATAATAATTTATAACCTGACCAGCTTTCTTGGCATGTTCTTGCACTTTCTAGTACATAGACAGTTCAAAAACATATCCCAAAACTCTTGAGAAACAATACGGAATAAACTGCTCTCTTATTTAAACAAGGTTTGCTTATTCCATCACTCAAACAGGACATAAACACTCATTTTACCCAGCATTCTCCTCCTCCCCTTTGAACAGTGATTTCTCAGGAAATGTTGCTGGAACTCTGTTGCATTGCCAGGCAACTAAGTTTGAAAAAAACAAAAAACAAACCTCCACTGTTTAGTATTTAAAGCCACAAATCAAAGCTTTGGCAGCTCGGCATGTTGGTCTACTTATACAAGGCTCACCTGCTATGCATTGAACGATTAAGGAAATGTTGTGAGGCAGGTTAATAAGAATTTGACTGGCAGCACACAGCAGAAACAGGCACTTTCAAAGTCTTTATCTGAAGAAAGGGGGTTTTTTGGCTCCGCAGGCAGCATCATTTCTGCAGAAGTGACTGGTTTTAAGGGTGCAGGAGACTGAGCAGTGTGTTTTCACAGTTTTCATCCTGCAATCAGCGAGTTAACTGTCCTACTACAGAAGGCAGCCGAGTGGAAAGGCATGCAGTATAGACTGAGCCCAGAACGCTGAGAAGCACACAAACATAGGGGTCCTGAGGGCTTTGTAGGTGAGCGTGCAGGTCTGTTATACACTTCAACGTATCATGTCAAACACTAAAGAAACTGATGTCTTATGGCACATATTTTCTGTGCCTCTTTGTGGATCACTGGGAAGAGAAACAAACTTTAGAGGGTCACACATGCAGCTTATCCAAATCTCTAGAAATGTCAAACAAAGCACTTGCAGCTCTTCTTCTTCTCCTCTGTGTCAGAGGAAAGGAGGACTGAAAATAATATCTTAAGCTCTTCAGAAGCATCTTGTTTAAAATTCCTGTGCACAGACGCTGAAATCCAAAGCATCACACGTCTTAAATTCACTCAGTCTGACACGTTACAGCGATTACGTCTCTGTCAGCCCTTCAGTCGAGGTTATTCCCTCGTGGAAAAAAGCTTTCATTCACTCGCCGTGGCGTTTGTTGGCCGTCGTGCTGGCCCCTGTGTGAACATCCCTTTCAAAGCGAGGGAGAGAGAGACCATCCATCAGCTGGCTTGTTGAGAATATTTATGACTGGATGGTGAACAGCGGTGGCTCTCTGGCAGGACTCCTACAGGGAAGTCTTAGACAGAAAATATAACAATAATGACACTAAGAGGGTCCTGGTTAGAGGGTATGAATGAGACAAAGAGACAGACAGCCGGATGCAGATTGCATTCTAATGTGGAGAATTAGACACTTGTGCTTTTATGCTGAAAGAGTATTGATCCAGCAAAGGAACACTTGAAAACTATCCTGCATGTACATAAACCACTCCTCACTTGGTTTGCTATTTAAACAGATAGATAGATATTGGTTTCATTTTTTTTCATACAGCATACATTTTGATAATATTACAGTTGGAGGTGTTTTTAGGAACATTAAGTGGTTCTGGTTGTCAGATTTGAGGATTTTCTTCTTCTTTGTAGTTTATGTCTGCGTTTAGCTTGTACACTATGGTATCCTGTTGTGGCTGTGGTTCTGAGGTATCATGGTTATTGACTTTCATGTAAATGCCATGATGTGGAGGAAAGGGTTTAGAATTTTACCGTGTTAGAGTTTTTTTTTTTCATCCTTATCTAAACAATCAGTGACAGAAGTTTATGTATTTTTTTAAATTACTTACTCAAGTGTCCTGGTAGTAGAGCTGACACCTTAAATATACAAATAAGCATTGAGTGTTTATATTCTTGTTGAAACCCAAAGTGTTTGAGCATGGTATTGATCTCATTTATAAAATGGTTATTGCATTTAACCTGAGACACTTTGATATTGACATCCATGAATGCATGAGTAAGACAGTACCGAGGTGCAGATTAAGACCAAATCCTGGTTTACCTGAATCTAGCTTGTCACCTAGGAGTTGCTGAACTTGCCATACAAAGGACCCACATATAGCATTAGCCTGTGATATGGACCACTCTGCACAATTTCTAGAATACCTGAAACATACCGATGGTAAATTAAAAAAATTAAACATTCAACATCTTATTTTTTCTCTCAGCTGTAGTTCATTCATTACATTTAATGACTGTCTGCTGTTATAAACAGTCTTTTTAATTCCTTCAGGAAAATATTTAACAGCAGTAGTAACAGTGAACCACTCACTCTTCACTTTTTGGGGGGGTTACATTTTCTCCCCTCTGTCCTCAAAGTTTTCACCACCCCCATAGTGCCCCCGATGACCTCCTGGGAGGTCAGGACCCCCTCTGTAAAAAAAAAAAAAAACCCAGAGCACTCAGATAGAAATTTAAAAAAGGTACCATACAAACACATGATCCAGATTTTGCTGTTTCAAATAAAGACAGTTTGTTTAGAAATCAAATCACGACTGCATACAGATATTTAAAAACCTGTGGTAGTTTTTGCAGGAAATTTTATAACGAGGCTTCACATGTTACAAGTAAAACCACATCCTTGTAAGACCCAGAACCCACAGTTTGAAATGTGAACTGACTTTTTTCCCCCTGTAATCTAAAGCTACTGTAAGAAATATTAAGTTTGTGTTTATTTTGGTGCCTCCTGTGGACAAAGCGATACCTCGCCTCTCTTTGCTGAAATTTCTTGTCAATGTTTTAGTTATTTTAGTTATTTTTCATTTTATTTTTACTGTGCCTTTTCTTAACAGTCAAATGTATGACTCAGTGGAAATCTTTTCAACTGAAAAAAAAATAAGGCTTTGTAGGCAGCATAAGTTTCATCACCTAGAATTGCATCTACCCCCTAACAGCAGTTTCAGACATATAAAATAACTACATAGAAATAGTCAGTCCTCCTAATGCTGATGTGTTTGATTCCTTTTAGAGATTATAAAGAACGCCACAGTATTAATTTCAATCTGTTTTATAACCAGCTAAAAACTCATCACAGGAGCTTTTATGAAGATGCTTTAATTCCACAAAACTTGGTAAATTAAGAATTAAAGACACTGAGTTTTCTAACCCTTTCCCTCATGCAAGCATACATAAAGGATCTGTACCTAACCTGTGGCAGCCTGTCAAACAGCATTCCAGCTTGTGCGAACCTCATCCTTAACACTGATTTACTGGCTGTTATTGCAACCTGCATCAATAAAAAAAGTACCTTTAGAAAGTAAAAGTGGCCATAGCGGGGGACTTGACGGGGGCAGGAGCAGATTACTGTCATGCTCTCTTTCTTTCTCTGCGAGGCCGGTGTCACATACTTGGGATCCCTGCAATCGCACAAACCCACAAAACAACTGTCTGGTGTGCTGGTGATCATCCATCTGTGACTGAAAGCAAACGAGACCCCTCGTATGTGGGGAGGGAAAAAAAGATTGTAGCAAAGAGGAGGGAAGGGAAAGGGTGGAGGAAGGAGAGAAGGAGAGGAGAAACAGAGGAATGTTTTCAGCTGCAGCAGAATCTGTTTTCATTTTAGGAAAGTATTATGACTGATGTGCATTTCCTGACTGCTAGCCTCAGCCTTAGTGTGTGAGAGAGAGAAACTGAGAGTGAGACAGAGCAGGGGAGAAAATTAAAGAGGGAGGAACATAATGAGAGAGAGAGAGAGAGGAGAGAGAGAAAACAGTCATCTTTTCTGTGGACTGGGCAGGTTTTTTTCTCTTCTGACACTGACTCGAGCCAGAGCCTGAATATGAAATGCGAGGAGGAGACAGTTAAGAGCTCGCCTCACGACACAGGAAGCCTCAGTGTGTGTGTGTGTGTGTGTGTGTGTGTGTGTGTCTGCCTGTATGTGTGTTTGTGTGCTGTAAACACTGTAAACCATCTCCACTCGGGAGACAAACTTCAAACACCCATCATATTATACACACAGACACAGATGCATTCACAAACACCACGGAGAAAAGGAAAAAAAAAAACACCCACATGCTCGTACAAACATATGTAGCAGAAATGCAACACACACTTAAATCTTCCACCCACACACATAAACGCGGACCATATATCCTATATCCTAAGGATGCATGCTTGTACAAACATAGGTGGTATGCATGCAGAGGCCTTAATTAGAGGACTTCCTGTGTCCCCTCGATGGTAATTAAGTGTCCTCAAGTGCAGGTCTAATGTGATCAACTAAGAGGTGCTCATTAGCCCAACTGTATTCCAATAGAGATCCTGCATGTATAATAATAATGATGGTAGTGTCTGGTGTTGAAATAAAGCACTAAGAGATGAGGCAGAGGGAGAACCATTAACAGCACAGTCCTGATTTATGGCAGGTGAGTGGCCGTGCCGTGTAAGAAGAAGGAGGTAATCAGGGATGGAGGCTTTTTAATATAGACTGTTTGCATTCCCTGGTTATTAATGATGGGAGTGTAGCAAGATGCTTAAGGATGAGGAGAGGCAGTGGTTGGATGAAGTGAGTGTCAGGATCTGCTAGGTCGGGTAATCGGTCTAATTGGAGTTCATGTAAGGACAGGTAGAGTGTGAAAACTAGTGCAGGTACGACACTTAAGTGTTGGTACTAATGACACCATAATGTCAGGTTCTAATATCAAGGGAGTTAAGTCAAGTGAGTTGATTTATGTTGGATTTTTGAGAACCCAAAAAAGGTTGACCAAAGTGCCTCAGAAAAGATAAGGAATGACCATATTTGGGAAGATTTGGAGGGAATTGTTATAAAAATATTCCATCTGACCACAACTCCTCTGTCCATTCACTTAAAACTTTTTAAATTGTGATTTATTAACTGTTTGCTATCTAAACTCTGTTTGTTTTTAATGTTGTAAGGTGACCTTGAGTGCCAAGAAAGGCGCCTATAAATAAAATGCATTATTGTTATTATTATTAAAAACAAGTCACAGCACGAACAGTGTCGCATTTATTAAACAGACTAAAATACAGTTGAATTAAAGCTAAAGCATGACAAACAACTCTTTGGGATGACAAATAAAAGGTTAAAAAAAGGGTTTTAGAAAAGTCATCAAGATGTAAATTGAGTTGGAAGATGATATCATAGGTAAACTGTTCCAACAACTGAAATAACCAATTTCCATTAATTGAAAGAAGTCAAAGATCGCAAATTTTAACATTATCTGATGTTGAAATCAGTTGTAATCTTCCAGCAAAGAAATTAACATATTACGTATTTTTTTGTTATAATACAACGTATGGGTACAAGACACTATTTCATTGAAATGTGTGGTATAATATACATTTTATATTTTTATATAATTTTTTTCAGAGACACAAGCTAACTTGACCCTGCAAGATTTTTTTGTCCTACCACAAAATATTACAATTTAAATAATAATAAAATAATATTAAAGAAGATTCTTTATTGTCAATATTCTGGCTGCATTTTTTTTTTTTTAAAAAGCCGTTTTATATGATTGGAATTTCTGATATTGAAACTAACGTCAGCAGGACTAAGTGTAGGACCCTCGGGGTAATTTGTTGTGAAAATAGGTTACCATATGAAACATTTGTATGTGTTGATCTTGTGTGTGGTGGAAGGACTCAAAATGAACAACAAAACCTGCTTGTTTCATTGTTTGAACATGTTTCTCAGGTCAATATTATGGCTCATTGATGAGTTTTTAATAGTTTCTGGTCAACAATTGAGGTCATAGACCCAGAGGAATAAGCTACACATACAGTAAGCAGTAGAAGGATCAATTTCATATTTTTTTGTTCTTAACACGGGCTTCATAGACACTAAGATAAATATATATAGATAACATTGGAATTTTCCTTAGAGCAGGAAGTCCTGATAAGAAGATCTGATAAGCTGAAATCTGACCAGGCTTTTGTTACTAGCTGCTGGTAGTAGACCCTTTTAGAGACTGTTAAAGAGTGTAAAAACTCTGAAAGTGTCGTTTATATTGAGACATTTTAGTTTGACATTGAAGCCATGGCAGCGTCCTACTCAAGAAGAGGATCAGTCCAGGTTTCTAAGGCTTCAGTCTTGTGCCCTATGGAGCCGCTCCATCTGGCTGCTTCTCACTGAACAGTCCACCCCCCCTACGCCCCAACCTGCACTTTTGGCTCCACTTGCTCACTATTTTGACAGCTAGCTCTGGCTTCACCTTGAGTCTGTGTGTGTGGAGCCTCCCACAAATCTGCCCCTGTCACTGCTGTGGGAATCCCTTGTCATCTCAGTATGACTCAAGCCGGCAGTAGCCCACCTGTGTGAACACGGCTCTCTGTATGTCACACAAAGACATAAATGTTCCTCAGATAGTTCACTGCTGTGACAAACTAGTGTGTGAAGAAGTGCTGTTACTGGATGAAAACTTACAGGAAAGGGCAGAGTCAAGTACATATTCATTCATTTCCCTTTAGATTAGGATCACAATATCAGATTTTATCCTCATAATCAAAATTCAAAATAATGATATCTCTAAATAATTATTTATATTATAGCTTATTATAGGTTAGCTAGGTTTGCAGTATTTAAAGACACAAACGGTTTAAACAGACTTCACTTTGTGAAATCAACATACATTATAACTAATTATTTTCTTCACAATAAAGAGATAATTTTAGACACCAGCCACAACAGCTAACAATATTAGACTAAGGGGCTCAAAACTAAGACCGGCTGCTGTCTAAAGGTAGTCCTTCTCGATTTTTACAATCCATTAAGTTACTTTTCTAATCAGGAAAGGGTGATGGTTTGTCTAATATTATTATATTACTCTTTTAAAACTGAACCCTGGTGACGTCAGAGGAAAATGGCTGCTGTGGAAATCTGTTGAATTGATTGGATACAGGAGGACACTTATGATTCCTTTCTACATCTCTTTACTTTAAATCCTCCTAAGTGTAGTCATGAATCTTATCTGAGCTGTATCCATGTCAGGGCTCTGTCACTGATATGAAAAGAGGGAGAGAGGGGAGAGAGAGGGAGAGAGGGAGGAGAGGGAGGGAGAGAGGGAGAGAGAGGGAGAGGAGAGAGAGAGAGAGAGAACCACCGCTGGTCCTGGAGCTGGAAATGGGCCGGGATGGTCAGGAGGAGTATTTCTGAGCACGGTGGCTTGAGTGTGAAATATGTAAGCCCTGCAGTGCCAGCTGTGTGCTATTCTCAGAGCCTGCTGGGTTTCTGTGTGTGTGCAGAGCAACACAAGGCTGAGTGGGAACAGAGGATTGGTAGGAATGAGCAATAGCTAAAGCCACCAAGTTCTTGAGTAGTTGGAAAGTAAGCTAGTTATCTGGCACACAGACAGACTGATCGATGAACTGAGGAACCGTTAGAAACAGTCTCAATACAAAAATTATATTAAAATGACAATATAATGGGACTACTTAAAAGTGATTTACAGCTTTACTATGAAAGCTTTATATCTTTATATTTAATGTTCACTGCTAATTTACAGCTCGGTCTAGATTTGTGATTTTAGTCTTTGTAATCATGGCGAATCACTGGATTTCATTAGATCATCAGGTTTTGTTGTTCTGCGGACTTGTGAGATACAGTTGCCCGCTGACATCACTCTGATAAGCTTCACCTGATATGCTCAGCTCGTGGGTGGTAGCTCTAACTTGAAGCACTTGGGGGATATTTTAATTCAGTTTGACACAAACTGCATATTACTTTTGACTTTTCAACTGAGCAGTCTGGGAGGTCTTTTTTAAAGTGAGATGTCCCATTCAAAAGCGCAGTGGTGTCGTTATTTTCCATCACAGCTGCAGCTGGAAGCAGAAAGACGCTGCAGTGACTAAACTGTATGCCAGAATGAACAAAATAACACCCAGTGAAATTGTTACGTTTTAATTTCAGACCTAAATTACATGATGATTAAGGCATTAATGCTGACAGCTCTTGTTTTTACACACCACTGTATGAGATGTGGAATGAATAGATTTTAATGACATCTGCAACCATTCATTTCTATCCCCCATACATCAAACAGGAAACGTTTTTTGTCATTCTGACACATTTTGGATAGAAATATATATTTTTGAATTTAAGAGTTGCACAAGTAGGATGATTGCAATATTGGAGACTAAGACCTTGGTACAGTTTTGAAAGACTGAATCTTAACTTAGAATATAAGAATAAGTACCTCTGAATTTTGCTTGATCATAAAACTTGCTGACTGATGTCTTATGTAGCAGAAACAGTTTGTGTGTCTCTGTTTTCCCACCAGGCTTCGACACATTTCCTCTACGAACACTCTTTGTACTCTATGGATTAACACCACTTTCCTCTCATCTATTACATTCTGGATGTGTTGCTACATCGTCGCTGGTTTGGACCCCAGTTCGTGGGCCTGCTGCCTGATTGGTCGATAAATTCCAGAAACAGATATAAATCTGTGTCCAATGATTATTCTGTGCCAACATGAGACCTTGAGCTAATTTGTTGGGTGAAAAAAAAATCACTTCACAATCTCCTCACCTGACTGCAGACCACATCACAAAGAGAATTTCTTTAAAGTGAGACGCTGCCCTGCTTGTAGCGGGGTAAATATTTTCTAGCAAGCCCGACAGCTTTGCCAATATCATGCTTGGCTGGGATTCAATTGCAGTTAGAGCACACTTAGGTTAATAGGGTGTCTTTTAGGGTGAGAGAGAGAAAACATAAACGTTGGCTGCCATCGCTGTTGCAAATCCTATTATCATGTTCCATTGAGAGATTATCTGCGACCAATCAAACGGGTGCTTGATGAGAAACAAACACATTATGTGCAGACTGTTGATTCACAGCCATTTGTGGTGCATTGATTGCTGCGCACTGCCAAACGGCGCTCTCTCTCATCCTGAATTAGACAGACACCCATGATTTTCAAATTCTAATGGAAATTTGCACAGCTCCATTTCAGACCTGGATGCCTTCATATAGATTAAGATGGACTTTTTAGAATGAAAGTCAGACAGATGGGGTTCTACATTGAAAAGATATAAACCTGCCATGTTGCTTTTGTATTTGTTGTAAAGAGTGAATGGGAAGGAAAGGAGAGGGATTATGTACGACTGTGTGTAAGCATAGGGACTTCTGGTGTATAAAATCTGATTGGCTGCCACTCCCACTCAGTAAGCAAGCAGCAAATCACAGACAGCAGACAGGTGAGTTGCAAGTTGAGACCTTTTCTGAATCTGTTGTGACCACAGTGAAATAAAGCCTTCCCTGTCCTGCACACACACACACACACACACACACACACACACCCACAACCATGCACACACAGAAACAGAAATATTTGTTTGTCTGCTTGTGTAATGGATCAAGAAAAGTCCTGCTGCGCTGTCATTTATCACAATTGGACATCCCGGTGGAAAAAAATCATGCCGGAAATTACAAGCCCTAAATGAGATATTTTTTCATACCTCTCATGCTCCATTTGCCCAATTTCAGGAACAATCACACTATTAACTACTTGTAGGCATTTCAGAAAACCTCCATGCTGTGCTAATTGTACAATTAGCGTGCCGTCAATTTTTCACTGCACTGTTGCTTGTAATCTCAGGACTTTCCTGACCCATGTATGACGTGATAGATTATATCCTCTGCTGATTTATTCCAGCTGTATGGGAACACATAGAGAGGCTTCATGCAGACCAAACACTGCAGATTGATTTCTCTGTGACATTCACAGTAAATAAGCTCCACAGAAGTGCTTGCGATGTTTTATATTTCCACCAGTAACCCTGGAGACAGAAATATCAAAAAATTGAAAATCATTGCTGAATTCCTATAAGATGTTGTAGTGTTGCCTAGGCAACTGTTTTACTTTTCTCTCTGTCCTCTAGTTTCTCTCTTGGATTCTCAGTTTTGCTGTCTTTTGTGTGTCATTTCTTTCTCCCTGTTTATGGCTTGTCACGGTTAATTACGTTACCCCAGAGACGCTCGTAAAGCAGAGCCTGGTTTATTTATTTGCACGTTAATAATTTAGGCCAAGGCAGGGCGGACCCGCTTTAGCCACGTCCCTCTTTACGCTTTTAAAAGCCATCCTGACGCTTGCAGCTTTCTGTTTGTTTTTTTATTTGCCACAACGGGCTGGGATCTTTCAGCCCTTTTAAGGACGCAGTGCATACACACTGTTCCGCTGTCACTATTGCATCCTGCCTTCCTTGTGTGTCAGGTGAGAAGTCTCACGGTTTTTGGGAGGCGTTTCTGCCGTTGTGATTGGCAGGTCTATCCGTCACTCAACCCCAGGGACTCTCGCTGCTCTAATTAGGTCGCTTGGCTTGCTCACCTCCCAGGGCTGGATGCTGCAGCAGAACACAGATCAAATGACGGTCCCTTGTTTTGCGCGGACTTGTAAAGGTGGAGGCGGAAGGCAGAGGAAAAGCATCTGTTTAGTGGCTGCAGCCCCAGAGGCCTGTTTTCCTACACCTGTTTGGTGCTTTTGTGTTGCCCTCGTTGCCTCACAAGTGCAGTAATGTGCATCGCTCTTCATTTGTGGTGTAAAGCGCCAGAGGGGGAGCGCTACTCCTTGTGGGTTAATTTGATTTCAGTGGGTTAATTGATGAAGGAGGAGTCCGTTGCCTGTTCTGATTTCTGCCACTTGTTCTTCTAACGGGTGACTTCTCACTGCTGACTGAGCAGCACAAACACCAAACCTGCAGTGTCTTTGTCTGCATTTGATTTTTCATTAAGACGTGTCTCTGTGCCAGCTCTGTTACATTAAAAAAAATGTTAGCCATTAAAGTCACATACTTAAACGACACAAGCTCGTTTAGTTTTACAATGTATTAACAGTTGATCTAACCAGATTACATGCCCAAAGACAGCGAGTTACTGTAGACTGTATAAAAAACATGACCACAGTGATGTCAGCCATTGCTTTTTTTATGAAGCCCAATGATGGCAGTCCGTCACATTGCAAAGGCTGACCCAAACTAATTTCTGACTAACGTGGAAACCTAAAGCAGTGAAGTTTAGGACCACTGCTTTACCTAACATCTTCAATGCACTCATCTGTTAGTCAAATCAGCCACGCCCCTGATTGAGCCTTATCAGAACTCACAGCTTCAAATTAAAAAAAAAAGAAGTCATCTGGGGGGGGGAGCAAGGCTGTAAACATGTTTAATTCTGCAAACAAAAATTAGCAGTTTAATATGCAACTTAATGGAGATTCCTAGGCTTTTGCAGCCAGTGTCAATTGGACACTTGAGAAACCTTGACATGGCTTAATTTTTCAACACCTGAGGCTGCTGACACAGTAACCAACCACAGCGACTGTAACATACAACATGTGGATGCAAATCTGAACAATCAGCCTTGTCTAGTGGTCTGTAAACCCTGGAACATTCAAATTAAACCTGGATTAAATATAGGTCATGACAAAGGTAAAGTGCAGTCAAAATGACCAAGGGCTGTATTTACTTTTAGCTTATTGGACTTTTCAAGTACTACATTTATACTGGTGTATGAAATTTGTGTTTTATATCAGCAGTTATATGTGGTGTGCTTTTTATATATATTTATATATATATATAACTCCTCTGTGTAAAGGCCCAACTAAAGCAAGAGCTGGAAATTTAGCAAAGGCTACAAACTCTGTGCAAGAAATTAGCTTTACCCTCTGTGTTGGAAAACGAAGAAAGGCATCATTCAAATAAAAGTAAATCAAATTAAGTCATATTCAACTGAACAACGCAAGATTTCAGTCAGTTGGTTTAGTTATGCCGGGATTGTAAAATGTAAATGTTTCACACCTGTATTGTACGGGAGGTAGAGCCTTCAGTTATTAGGCCCTCCTCCTTTTAAAAATTCTACCAGTCAGTGTCCGAGAGGCACTAAAACCCCCTCTTTAGTTTTAAGATTATGCTTAAACTGTCCTGTTTGATAAAGCTTATAGTTAGGGCTGGCACAAGCTTAGACCAGTTCGTAGTTATGCTGCTATAGGCTTACCCAGCTATAGGCTTAGACTCTGAGCTAATAGAACAAAGGGTACTGTATCGAACTGTATCTTTGAGGAGTGTCTTGGATTAACATTTGCAATAAATTGGAGCTACATAAATATTAATTGATTGATTGATTGATTGATCGATTGATTCCTGCGAGTGGAATGGCACTTGAGCATAAGAATGTCAGACTATTGAAATAAATACATTTCAAATCAAAGAAACTAAATATATAATTGAGAAAATAAAAAGTGTAAAAAAAGTTGGTTTCAATAAAATATTTGAACCTGTAATTTACAAGAATGTGTCTGCTACAACTTCAAATATGTTTATTTAGTCAATCCTCTCACAGTGTCTGTTTTCCCCTTCTTCTTTGACATTGAATAAAAGAGAGACAGATAGTGTTGTGTCTGATGAAGACACAATGCAGTCTTATCTTAAGACTCGCAGGCATCACAAGCGATCCGAACGCACCCCAAATATTGGCAGCTTGTCAAGCGTCTAAACAGATTTGACGGTGATGAGAAAGCGATGCCACTCTGACAGAATAAGTGTTCCACTTGTGCCAGAGTAGGTAAAACTGCTGATACAGGCTGTCTCTCAATTGCCTAAAGTGGCTCCTTTGTCAGACTATCAGACTGCACAGCTCTTACACTGTTGTGAGATTCCTAAAGAAGTGGCATCTCTCTTAGATGCTCTCTGTCAGCTTTGATAGAGCACTACGCACTACTCCACTTACATGTTCACATCAGCTGCAGCTCTGATAGTAAAGTGTCCTTAATAAACTCAAGCAGCTGCATACTACTAAAGTAAATGTTGTCTTTTTCCTTACTTCCTCTGTAACCACATGCATTTTTAATGACTGCTCTTGTAGAAAAGTATTAAAAGTAAAGAAATCATAAGAAGTAGAAAATACACCTTATTTAACTCTGCTATCTGTGCATGCTGCTGAAAAACTTTGAGTGGAAGAAGTTTGTAATACGTTTGAAAATCTGTGCAGCTTTCCTATAATGAGGTATCAGAGAAACACTCATGGTTACACATGCAATATCTCTATTTACTGGATGGAATTTTATTTTAGACTTAGTCTAATTACCTTATCTGTACCATTAAGGATGAAAAACTCAAATTACTCTGGTTTCTAAGGAACAACAAATAACCTTTAGAGATGCAACCTTGATACAAATGAGGTTGGAGTCTTATGAAAGCAAAGAGAATCAATAAATATATTAAATTTAGTCTTAAAGCTTCATTGAGGAGTTTTTAAGTGGTTATGAAACAGGCAGAAATAAATACTGGTGCTTCTTAATGAACTCTGAAATCAAACCAGACCGTCAGGAATAAGATCGTTTATTTCTTTCTTATCATTTGTAGTGCTTTTAACTGTGAAACTGCAGACAGCCTTTGTTGACATTTTCTACTTTGAGGATTCCCCATGAGGAGGAAATGAGAGGTACCACTGGGAACACCGAAATCAAAAATGAAAGTTCAGTACAGGAGCTTGTGCCAGAAGTGAAATAATATTAAGTTCTCACAAAAGAACATTAATGGTTATCATAACATTATCTTCTTATCTAGGTATTGAAGAAAGCTTTAAAGGAAGTTTCTAGCTTCAAAGACACTCTGAGGAACTTCTAGTTTGAGTTGATTTTGGCACCCCCTGTGAGCAAAGATGTGCATATTGTGATCTTGTTTCGTACATATCCAGGTAGTTTTTTGTAACAAAATCCCATCCTGCTGTCTTTTTGTGAATACTTGCTGTTGGAAATGTGAAGAGAGACTGTTTCTTTAAGGTGCTATCCATCATCTGGTTTGACACCTACCCCCTGGCAGCCGTTTCAGTCATCAAAAATTACAAAACAGAGGTCGTCAATCCTGCTGCTGATGGTCTTATTTGCTTTTGTAGGTCAAAGAGGCATCAATGTTAATTTTAGTGTGTTTCGTAACTGGATAAAAACTCCTTGCTGGAGCTTTAAAGAGGTATAAAACACCTGTGTTGACTCAAAAAGAAATTACCCATTAAACTCTGATTTAAAGTTAGTTAGATAAATCATTTGAGTACAATCTGCTTAGATTTGAGTTAATCTGACTGGAACAGTTAAGTCAAGTCAGCAAGATTAACGTTTACTTGAAAATTTAAGGCAACCTGGACACAAACATTTTCATGTCCAGGTTTTGGACAAGTTCATTTTTTTAAGTGCAACTTCATGAAGGGGAGTTCAAGAGCCCCAATCAAAAAGTCCCCTAGATTTTTTTAGAGAGAAAAAGAGGAGCCAAATATTTCTAGTCTGCAGAAACATTCCTGTGAAGAAGTCAAGTTTTCTCAGACTATGGTCTCTATACATTATAAAGCTCCTGTGCTTTAACAATATGCAGTATAAACTGAATGTATGTGTATGTTTAGACCACAGCATGAAAACCGCTGGAAAAGGGATCCTCTCTTCCGTTAAAATCACATGGTTTAGAGTTCATCTGGTACTTTCTTCCTGAGCAATGAATGCTGAAGATTAAAGTCCTGACTTCCATATTTTCTTTTGATTACAAGCACATGTCCGCTGCACTGAAGTTGACCTCTGGTTGGGATACAGATTATGTTTTCCGAGCCTGGGCTTAGTTCACCTTTTATACAGGAAATTATTTTTAACTCTACTTTTTAAGGTCAGGATGCTGTTTGGAAGAAATGTTCAGAAATAGAAAGAATCGAGAACACCGCAAGAATGTGTAATACAGGATTTTAATAGAATACTTCCAACTCCGAATGTATTCTGGAAACGGTTAGCTGTTATCTTCTCTGTGTTTACCAGACATAAAGAGAGGAATAACAAAAAGACAAGAGCGTGAGATCCTCCTGGTTGTATTCAATAGGCATCCATGACAGAGAGAAAGGGAGAGAGGGTGCTGAGAGATGAGAGGGAGAGCGCAGACGAGAAAGATAATAGAGGTGAGAGTGAGGTCAAAGCTTTGGTCCGTCTTTGCAATGGAAGGAAAGCTCTTGTTTTTTCGGTCCCACACTCAATCAGAAGCTGCAGCAGCTAACCTGCAGAATGTGGGGATCGGAGGAGCGCTGGCTTTATTGACAGAGAAACAAAATCCACAGTCGTTTGCACTGACCTTTTTCGGCCTGGTTACCCCTGTGGTCGTTCTTTAAAGAGACGGAGACTGCTGGCTAAAATAATCGTTGATTTGCTCTTATGCACTCTGAAGGGTGGAGAGGAAGTTGCTGAATTGGATGCATGTTTGGCCTGCTCCCTTTCCTGACCTGAAAATCATACACAAATGTCCCCAGCACCAACAATTATGTCTATAGAAAATTACACTGTATCATTATGATTCTATCAATTGTTTTTTTTAAATGTATGTGCATATTTTTACACCATCCCAAATACACACTGTGTGAAATAAAAGCAAAATTAAAGAATAACCATATTTTAAAACTACAGCTGATTAAATTTTCCACACAGTTTATAATGAAATGAAAGTCTTCCTCTTTTGACCGCTTCCTCTATGCCTTTATATATTCTGTATGCATTTCTATCATAGACTGTATAAAACGTGGACGCAGTATCCGTGACATCACCCATCTGTTTCTGAAGCGCTGTTTTGAGGCCATTCGTCGTCAGCAGCCATATTGCTGCTGTCGAGCGATTGTAACGTAAAGAGGCAGGCATTTTTTTGTGTTGATACCAATAACTAATAAAAACTGGATCCTGATAACCGATGAGATGACAGATTTTTTTGTGTATTTTAAAAAGCGTAGTTTATGCACTGAAAACAAAGAATAGTGTGGACTCTTCATTTGTCATTAATTTACATATTTTTTTAGTGAGAACCAGAGCAATCCTGCTTGCAGTAAAGTCTTTTTCACGTTAAGTAAAGTCTTCATCAAGCCACTGGGCTGTCAAACTCAACACACTCACTAGACCAACATCAGAAGTTCTTATGTCTGTGGTTAAAAGTATGTTACTGTCATTGTTGTCGATCAGACTGTGACTGTGTGTAGCAATCACATCATGCACAGCTGTTGGGGATAAGTCTACAAAGTAACAGCGACTCAGGATCCTGTTCCAAAATCCTTGGTACCTACCACCAGAAAAGATGGATTAAGCACCATGAATTGTTGTCCATTGCTTTAGCTTTGTGCTCTCTGATACAGTTTCTGCAGCTCTCTTGTTGAACTGACACTACGACACTACAACACTTGCCACTGTATTCATATTTCAGCGCGTCTTCAATGTAACAATGACTTTCGCTCGACCTAACAAATCTGTTGTATTAAAAGTTGAGAACTTCTTTCCTCTTCTCAGAATACTTAAGGCACATGTTTTGTGGGCTGCAAACGTTTCATTCTCTTATGGAACAGTGATAAACATCCAAACTTGTCACAAAAATGTTACTCTCTCGTTAACTTGCGCTTGCTCTTAGAATTTGGAGGCTTGTTAATAAGTAAATGATTGCAACTATTATCAGTAGTTTTATCAGACCAAATTGTATAATCGGAATAATAAACAACAATAATGTATTGCCTTTATCTGGCTGATAACATATCTGCTGGATATAAACTGTGCATCCCCAGTGAAGATGGATTCCCAATATTAAATGATAGTGCTTATTTTACCCCCAACAAATGCTAACAATGGTAGATACTTTCTCTTCTTCTCTTAATCTAATTCTGCACCTCAGCAACTTTTACCCAGAATTGCCTCATGACTAACAATGAAAGAATTAAAGCTAAGATGATTAAAGGTTGTTTTTATTTGCATGACAGGATTTTTCTCACAACACTGATGTGTCGCCAAAGTTGCAAAGATAATATCTCGACACGTTTGACAGGTTTTTCTCTGCTTCTATTATGCCGTACAAGTGATAATTTATTCATACAAATACAAGAATTTGCTGCTTGTGGGCTGATTTAAAGAAGGCAGAGCATGCCGAGACATTGAAGAAGCACACATACAAGCAGTTGCATGTGTGCAACTTCAAGACTGACACACCCACTTCTAAACACATATACACACATATAGGCAGCTCTTAGCTGTCAGCACTGAGAAATAACTGGACATCAGCCGGAAAATATGTCTGCCTCCTCATGCATGTCAGTGTTTTTGAGCACTTCTGGTCTGCACATCATCACAGCTGCTCTGTGTGATGTTTGTGTGTGTGTGCAGGCATGTGTTTGGATCTGCCTGGGAGCATGTGACTGGAGCTCTGTTCCTCTTCCTGCAACTGTGCCACAGCTAATCCTCCACAGGAGTTCAGCAGGGTGTTGGGTTAGTGCGTTACACACGGCCAGCACTTACACAGCTCCTGTGTTTGTGCTGCAGGAAGACACCGCGCAGCCTCCGGCCCTTTAATAATATTTCACCTGGAAATACCTGCTACCTAAAGCCATAAATTTGCACTAAAAAGTGAATGTGTCCTGCCCTTAAAGTCAGGCAGCAACAATAACACTCCACTCAGAAATTGTGTGTGGTTTTTGTTGCTGCTTTTGAAAGTTTGACCTTCACTCTGCAGGATGATTTATCTGCAGCTTGACACTACAAGGCAGAGGGTGTAGAGTCCCACAGTGCTCACCTTAAATCTCAGTTAAAGGTGAATGTATATTTTGTAACATCAAAACTAGTTTGGAAGATGATCATGGTGTGCAACTGTGGGGTCATGCGGAAGTTAAAAGCTTCAAGTGCATGCACACACTATGAAACTATTTTTTGTTAAAGTGCTTTTGAGCAAAAAAGAGAAATCTGGTGACTTCACCTGGTCAATATTTCAGTTTTGTACAAAACATTTGATTAATATTGAACACACAATTATTAGCCTCAGCTGTACTCTATGTTTAGTGCTTTTTATGACTTCAAGATGCTAGCATCATAATTCTTAGCTTGTCAGCAACAGCCTGATTAGAGCCTCAGAGAGCTGCTAGCAAAGCTGAAGACCTGCTAACGCTGTGGTTAAAAAAAGCTGAGCATATTAAAACAATCATCTCAAACAGACCATTGATCATCGATTATCCATTTTGACACAGAGTATGCGCTGCCCTTAAAAAATCACTGCTCTGTTTTCATTGCGAACACATTTTCTGACATTTTCACTCATCCCTCTCTGCTTCCTGATCCGGTCGCTGCAGACAGCAGCCGTGTCAAACAGCGTAGCAACTTTTGACATTGACTGGGAGTGACGAGGCAGCGCGAGCAGATGTCTTCTTCCTCTTTTGCTTTGGGAGAAACAGCATCCTTGACCTTGTCACGGCTAATTTTAGGGCTCGGCTTATCACAGCGCCAATGTTTATGTCTCCCATTACACACACACTGTCATTACAGGAGGGACATGCTTGTAATTATGGGTGCATTCTGCTGCTGCAGGATGTTCCTGGGGGTCGTGTGCATACCTTGGTGCACACTTGATTAGAAGATGCTTCTGTGGGTGTAGAGGATGTCGTCATAAAAGCATGGTTTTGGCTAGATTTTGCTTTAGATTTGGACACAGTGGATGAAAAAAACTCAAAATCCTTGGCCCTGCACTCAAAGCTCTAGAGCCTCCTTTTCTTCATCCACTCAAAGACACTGCAGCAGGCTTTAATTTTCTTTGAGCTGCTCCTTTCCACCTGTCTCTGTGTTAAAATGGGTCAGTATTTTTTTTCCTCCCTCAGCTGGTCTTGGACGTCTTGGTCCCCGAGCCAGCGTGTGCCAAACATGATCCTTACAGCTGGTTGAACACAAGAGAGGAGGGCAGTGAGATTTTCGCCCCCGCCTGCCAAATCTCCATCCTGTTCAACAATGCCTTTTGTGCGCCCGACTCATTCATGCGCAAATACAAACACAAGGACACACACAGACGTAAAATAAGTCTCCGAAGCGCACATGAGCATCACACCGCTACTGATGTTTTCATTAAGAAAATTAAAAACAAAAATAATGTCTTCGTGGCTCTAAAGGAGGTAAAACTTTGCATCTCTCACCGGCTCATCACTGAATTTATCTGAGTGCATCCACGCCCAGGTCTGCAACATAAACACCTATCATCCCATTACATTAAGTAGAGAAGATGTCAGCTGCGGGTCCGGGCTCCAACCCTCGACCCCGCCAGCGTTTCCCCCCTCTCATGTCTTTGTAGCTCGCTCTATATTTCAGTGCTGTCTCTCCTGTAGTAGTTCATTCAATGCATTTCACTCAAGGTCATCCTTTATGTCTCACTGCCGCTCTCCGCCTCCTCCTCTACTCGATCAACAGTATTTACACACACTTTATTGTATCTTTACAGCGAGCGGGCGAAGGTATCTGTTAAATAAGGTTATAACAACACAACAAGGGGGTGTAAAATGAATACTGCTTACACACTGACACTCAGGCATAGCTGTGTTAACAGGAAGTCAGTGAAGGTAACGTTTTCAAATGGAATCAATGCAGTTATTAATTTAATCAGCATGGTACTATTCATGCTCTGATATGAATGAAATCTGTGTGGCACAGAAAGTCTCAGTATACGTTACACTGATGTTATCAGGCTGCTTTGACATTTTAGATTTATGAACTGCTTGTTGTATTTCATTTTACTCATGTTAAAAAAGGTAAAGGATACAACAAAAACACTCAAACACTAATAATTCAAATGCTATTAGAATAACAAGAATTGATTTAAATCTAATTACGTATAACATAATGGTTGACACTTAAGATTATTTTCTCATTAAATATTCAGTGTGATTATTTTCTTCACTAATAAAAAATATTTCATGGCTTTAAAATTTCACAAAGTGGATCCTCAACACGGTTTTCCTGGGACCCAGATGATGCCTACACTGTCACATCAACAGTTCATGACATGAAGATGCAAATTATAAAGCAAAAAAGCAAAAGCAGTATAATTATTAAAGCTCATGTTTGTTGTAAATTAGACTGATGATTGAATTATTCTCATCTCTCTCTCTTCCCTTTCAGGCCGAGTTAACGGGCATTAAATGGCGCTGCTACAGTTTCCGCAGCGGGGGAGAGTACGGCCCGGTGATCTCGGCTCCGGCCCAGGACGATCCAGTCCTGCGCAGCTTCATGCACTGCGTTCAGGCCAATCTGCTGTGCGTGTGGAGACGCAAGATCAAGCCTGACGCCAAGGAGCTGTGGATCTTCTGGTGGGGTGAAGAGCCCAACCTGTCCGACGTCATTCATCAAGAGCTGGAAGGTGAGAGAAGAGAGTGAGAGGGATGAAGGATGAGGAGTGTCTGTTTCGTCTTTATTGTTTTTTCGGGCTATCTGTCTTTCTTCAGCTTTTGTTGTTGCTCTACAAATGTGGTCACAGACTTGTCAACTTGTCAGACAGTGTTACTTTTTAGCTACTTGGTTGAAAATGCTTTGATAGTACTTTTACAGATTTACTGCACTTTTTGGTGCAATTTTTGAATTATATTTGCAGATTTCTTTCATAGCTTTGCAGATTTCAATCAGAATTGACCAGCTTTGATTTGTGATTTTTTTGCATTTAATCTTTATTTTTCATTATCTTTATTATTCATTACTTTTGCACACAATTATCTTATTTTTTAAAAACGTTCTATCAGACTTTGTCATTATTTTTTGATGATTTTAAAAAACACACCATGTTTTATATTGTTTTTTACAGTTTCACTGTTCATTGTGAAATTTCACAATAGTTTTGCAGATTTAATCATGTTTCTGCAATTTTATCTTTTTTTTTGGAAAGTGTCTTCACTCCTTTTGAACATGTTCATGCTTCAGCAGCTTTTTAATCATATTTTGTAGCTATGTACTTTTTTGTACAAAATTGAAATTCTTATTTTTGATTTCACAATAGTTTAGCAGATTTAATCATGTTTCTGCAGAGTTTTTTGAAAATGTCTTCACTCCTTTTGAATTTTTTTTATGCTTCAGCAGTTTTTTCAATCATATTTTGTAGCTATGTACTTTTTTGTACAAACTTGAAATTCTTAGATTTGAATTAAAGACACATTTGCTGTTGTGTATTCTCTTAAACATTCAAAAAAGATAGATTTGAAGATGTGGCATTATGCGTGTATATGTTCTACATTAGCTGTATTGTCTGATGTAGAGTGGGGTTCAGTGTTATGCAGATTGGAGCTGTTTATTCTGCTGCAGATTCACGCTGTGTGCTGTTTGTTTAAGACGTGAAGGGCGCATTGATCTGCTATGTGTGGAGAAGTCCTATATTTGAGCCTCATATAGAACATTTCTAATGTGTGTGTTTGCTTTGAATCTCAAGTGTTTATATGCTGCTTCAGGACTATCACTATGATGAAGCACACAGCAGCCGGAGGAGATTTTTCTGCCTGTATTTACAGCCTGCGTGTGCGTGTGGTTGTGTTGCTGAAAATTACACTGAGATAACTCACTGGAGAGAGTGCTTCTGTCAGCAGTATTGTCCCTATTTATAGAAACATTTTCATTATCTCACCGCGCACGTGTGTGGAAGTCTAACATATCGACTAAGCCCGGGGAAGACGGGCAGAGCAGGAAACAGGAGAGGGATTATATTGGGTTTGGTTTAGCAGAACAACAGTCAGGAGGGGGAAAAAAACAGGAATATCGAATGAAGAGGTTGAAGCGATTGTGAGAATTTCAGTCTTCAGTTACCTTTTAAAGCTCACTTGATGTGAAAAGGCCTTTCAGGCACTGCAGCAGATATCTGACAGATGTTGTTACAGCTGCTGGAAGAGCCCTTTACTCCAACTCTGAAAGCATCTATAGACGCTGCACATCAGTCGAGCTGTCTTTGCAACAATAGCTGCGATACATTATTTGATTATTCCAAACCATGTCTTGAATCATCTGTAAGATCACCTTTTTAGATTGTAGATTCTTGAATTCCTTTTAGTCGTTTATATTCTGATAGAGTGGATACATTGAGGACAATAGTGACGAGTCAGTGGTGAAAAAAAACGGCAGGAATAAGTCATCAGGAGAAAATTGTAACACCTGAAGCAATATGACAGGTATGTAACAGTGTGAAAATTAACATCTCCCACCTATTTGCAAGTTATTAATATAACAGCCTAATAAACTGCCTGAAATGACTCTCTCTATTCCCACTGAGATGTAATAAAGTTAATAGCACTCACTTTTTTTTAGTCAAAGCTATTGATCACTTAAAATCGAGGCTGTCACAGAGATTGAAATATTTGTTATTTATTTATAGATTTAGACCTTCTGAGAATTAATACAATACTCAGCCGTTTCTGGAGGGTGGGAGGTTGGATTAAAAATGTCGACCATTTTGGACTAGCTCTATTGTTGATTTTATAGATGTGGAATATGCAATATTATTTGTATTTGAATCAGTTAATGCGATGTTAGAGATCAGTGAAAAATGCCAGGTGATTCAACAGATACCAACAGCACAAAACATGGAATGCACAATATATGTGTAGATATTGGTCCGCCAATAATGGGAATATTTGATTGTACTTAATTATTCCAATCACACCATTTTATCCGATTTAAGAAAAAAATGCTATAATTTCCAATAATTTACTTCTTATTAAGGCTACACATCCAGACACTGTGTGTGGTATTATGCGAGCCGCCATTGCATACATAGAAGAAGAACAAACACAGTCACTAGAAGCTAATAAGATAGTAAAAATGGAGACACCTATGTGGATGTTTGTCACTGTTCCAGTGGAGGATAACTTGATTACAGCTAGCCAAGCATGCTGCTGAAAGGAGTTTTCTGAAAGGAGAAAATTTCCTCATGTTTTAACAGAACAAACCTTTATCATCACCTGGAAAGTCGGCATAGCAATGAAGATTGATTCAAGAAATATGAAGCAGAGGTAGCTGCAACTAGCATTAGTGCAAGAGAGACATTGGTGTTGATGTGTCCATCAGAGTCCAGGAAACATCTGATCAAAATTCCTGTCCTCAAATGAGTCGTTTCTTAAACTTCACTGATTTTTAAATGAGGTTCTGTTGATCCTTGAAGCTCTCATTAGTGCAAAGTTTAACCAGAGAAAACACACTGGCTGAGAAAGATCAGTCATGCATCCTTAACCCCCAAACTATACCGTTTATAATATCAAGACAAAAAATCAGCGAATGCTCATGTTGAGAAAGTAGCACCACCAAATGTTGAAATTTTTCTTTAACCCAAAAAATGTAAATTCATTAGATGACTGGTGGGCGTTTCAGGCTGTTATATGTTGTGCATCTTTTTGGCATCAGTGTTAGAACTAATTTAACATCTCACTATCTGCCAGCTATGAACAGCCTGTGATAGTCTAAAGGGACTCTGGATTAGTGTATATGACAAGATATCTATTCACCCACACAACACACTTACGCCACGCATATATTTATGATAATAAGACTGAAGGACTCATTTTAAAATAAAGTATTACTATATTAACATGTTCTTAAATAGCTTTCTGTTCGCTGTGTTTGATGTCTTAAAGTTTTGACCCTACTGCTGTTTCTCTTTCTCTCCTCACCTGTGTCAGTCTCTTACTGATGTGATTCCTCCCACAGTTACTTGTCTTCAGTCTGCTCCCTTCTGGTTCTCTATCCGACCCTGTTGTCACATGAAAGAAAAATCTGTTGATGAAGTTTGTTTTTTGCAACACATCCAGAACAAAACTCAGATACTGAATACAAAAGCAACATGCAGGAAACTCAAACCTTTAGTTTAACCGCAGCATCAGTATAATGAGAAAATGTTACCTTATTTCACATATTTGTTCAATTACTGCTTGGCTAACTCAGGTGGTGATGTAATATTTAGATGAAGGTGTTTGCTAAGTGTTAATGTTTTCATTTGAATAATTTATTGTTCTTTCATTTATCATCCATTCAGAAACTGTGATTTACAGACATCTGACGCTGCCTGTCAGGCTTATTTACTGTGAGTAATCAACAAGTCAGTTATGTTTCAGCATCAGTAATATAGTATTCAATGTAGTGAATTTCTATCTGCTGGCAGCCACTGTACTGTTATTTTAGCAAGGCATTATTTGTGCAAAGTGAGGAGTGTTTGCACAGTTCTACAGGAGAGGAAGATAAGTGTCTCACCTCTTTATATTTGCAGTAACTGCTGCTGGCCTGTTCATCCTTACAGAGCCAGGACCCTGCTCCTGCTTTGCTGCCCTGCTAACTGCCCACTTTTCAGAGGCATCGTGCTGCACATCTGATCTAAGGTGACAGGGTGGATTTGGCTGACTCCCCAGAGTTAATTTTTTTCTTTGTTGGTCTTGCTGCAAGTGGAGGAACTAGAATATTCTTTCTCTAATTCAAATATCTTACATCTGCTGTGTCTATTATTGTTTGTTGTTATTGTTTATTTGGTAGTGACAGATACAGTATACACAGCCATCTGCTGCAAGTACCATAATGTTTAGTTCAGTCAGGACTACTCTGGTCAAAGGAATTTATTATTTGCATGCAGTAAGTTATATGTGGCAGTAAGGTTCTGTTCTGGGAGCTCCCTGTCCTTCCATGTGCCCACGTGGAATGCCACAAGGTGGGGAGAGCACACCTCCCCTCTCTTACATGTGCATCCCAAGGTAGGGAGAGCAGCAGCAAAGACCCCTACTGTACAGAACAGAGCATAGCAGGCAACATTGACAATACACATGACTGATAAAATCAGAAAACAACATAAAGGAGGAGCCGGGGTGGAGGTGGGTTGCAAGGCAGTTTCCAGGGGAAGCAACAAGAGTAGTTTAAATCAAACACCCATTTTGGCTGGCATACTGTGAGTAGCTGGTGTACTCTGGACCGATCTTGACTTCATGGCCTGCCTGAACTAACTCAATCGTATGCTAATTTGTATCATTTGAGACATGTGTTTGAATCCTGCAGTGTGACTGAAGAATAGAGGACTGTTAGGAAGCCAACACCGAAAGGCTGTATATCAGAAGACGGTGATAGATTGGTGATTCAGTTTGTTTGTTTAAACTTTGTGGCCGTTCGAGGGTTAACTTCTGCTTCTCTTTATCAGGACTCCAGAACTCTCTGATAATTTCCTATGGTTTAGTTACAGCCAACATGTGTTACATGTGACTGGCATTTTAAAAGTCAAATGTTATTTCCCTGTGTGTGGGTGTGTGTGTGTGTGAAATGGAAGCAAGACTACTGTTATCTCAAGATACATTTTTCTAAACCCACACAAAGGAAAACTCACCTTTAGAAGAATCACTAGATTTAGAGGAAGTCGATCAAATTGAAGCTCCTGTGGGGAACTTTTTGTTTGTGTCGATTTTGGTACGTCCTACTTTCTTTGAATAGTCATAAATATGTGAACATCTGCCATGGAACAGTGTTTCAGGGGTTAAAAAATAACTTTATAAAAAAAGTCAGTAAAAACACTGATTGTCTTTTATCTTTTGTAGCACATAAAGAGACAGCAGTATTCATTTCAGTCTGTTCCATAGCTGGCCTAACACTCCTCACAGGAGCTTTGAGTGATGCAAATTAAAACGATAACAAGAGAGTTACAAAACGACACACTCTTTGTTCACCTTTCACTTCTACTTGCATGGAGATGGATTGCATAGGATACAAGTGGGAACAACGCAGGATAGTTACAAAGTACTGAATGAGTCATAAAGACACATGCACACAAACAGAATGGTTACAGTGTGACTGAGTATAAGATCTAAAACATTGTGATTACCCAGTAGAAGCAGATTTGCATACAGAGACACACAAAGGGGTTTGTAGTACACAGCATCACTCACACAAATGCGTTTCTATTCTCTGTTGTGTGTGCTGAAGTGACGAAAAAGATGAATCACTGTGGCTGGGAACGTCATCACATCTGTGAACTGTTGAATCATGGATATGATCAATTACTTGAGGATTTGACTGAGAAATGTGATTACATTGTGACCACCCAACTCACAGCACAGACAACTTTTTATGGAAAGCATTACATTCTGCATGCTCAGGTGAAGTTACATGAAGGTTTTTAAATGAGACATTTAGCAGTAAAATATATGCAGTAAACACATCTTCTGGATGCATGCATAATTCCTCTACTGTCAGCGGTAGCACACAGCATCTGTGTCTTTATACACGCTAACATGACAGCTGCTTTGTTCAGTAGAATCATGCATTCATACTATTGACATTATCAGCAGTATTGACTCCAAAATGTTTGAATGAAAGTGTCATTCATCAGGATCCCAATACGAATGTCATATAAGAAAAGGTGCATTATTTATGAGCTTGTTAAATGAGTTGTGTAGGCCTTCACTGAATGGAGTGCATGTTACACCGCAGCTCTGGCGCTGACGCACACAAGTGGAATGCAGCCATAATTAATGTTATTCTCAACACGTGTATTTCCCGCCATGACATGTCAGAACACCTGCCAGGAAAAAAGAAATGATTAAAATGGTGTAAAGATCTATCCAATAGGTTTAAGCTGACGCATTCAAACATGGAATAAAACAATGAAACAGCTGCTTTAGGTCAGCGTGGTGTGTGTTGATGAGGTTGATGAAGCATGAACCTGAATGGAGCTCATGCAGTAGAAAGCAGTGTTTATTAAAATTAAAGGGTTTCTGGTCTGAGAGCTTAATGACTAAAAAATGTGGCTGAGTCGTGTCCGGTGTGAACAAGCTTTAGTCACAGCTGTCTGCATTACAGACACATACACACACACCAGACACATCACACCGCCCACTGACATGTACAATGAGGAAAATGATAGCCATGACAGCGGTGTTGGTGTGAGTTCACAAGGAAAAAATTTGCTACCTTAAAGGTCAGTTCACACAGATTAAAGTGAACTACTTCATGATCATGGTTCATTCTTTTACGTTTTGTATTGTTTGAAAGTTAATGTGTATTACCTCTAAATGATCATTTTCAGAAGAGCCTCTGATGCTTCAATCCCCAGCCCTCAAACATTCACTCAACTAAATAAATTACTGTAATCCACTGTAGCATCATAGACGGATATTTAGTTTAAAAGCGAAGAAAATCCCAACTAAACAGGAAAAAATCTGCAGCTTTGAAAACTTAGAAACACACATCTAACTATAATTTGTTGGCTGAATGTTTGGCTAAAGGCTCTGACTCTAACACCCAAACACAGAGGGAAAATGTGCTTCATAAAAGACGATGTGGGTGAGACGGTTTCCTCCTAAAATAAAACAAACACAAAAAGTGAATTATTCTCCATTCTCAAAAAGCTACAACTCTCTGCCATAAAACACAGTCCTCATTAATTCTCCACAGCTCTTGATACCTCTCAGATCCTCCTAGAACGTGAGCGGTCCATGATGGAGCTGTTCAGTTCACCATTCACCCAAATATGAGCATGTTCAATGAATTTTGCATTTAGCATGTTCACATGCAACACATGATCATTTATGATCATAAATTATTGATTCTGAACCTGTTGTACTAAGGATGAGCTGATTTCTAGGGTCTAAAATGTTCAGTTTTAATCTAAACTTAAAGCTCCTGTGAGGACCTTTGAATTAATCATTTGTATATATTATTCTCTCTGCTGATCTTGTGCTGTACATGTGTAAGTAGCAGTTTGTGATTAAAGAGCTCATGCAGTCAATAAAATATCATTTATCATATGAAAGCTGTACACTTACTTACTCATATACTTACTTGCTTACTTACTCACGTACGTACGTACTTACTTACTAACTTACTCACATACTTACTTACGCACTTACTTACTTACTTACCTACTTACTTACTACTTACTCATTTACTTACTTACTTACTTACTTACTTACTTGCACTTCTTCACTGGCTGGTTCTATTTATCTTCCTCACTTCCTCACTTGCTTTCTTTCTTTACTTTCTAATTTACTTATTTATTTACTCACCAACTTGATAGTTTATAAACTTGGTCTTACTTACTTGCTTACTTTCATACTTGCTAACATACTTGCTAACATGCTTACTTACTAACTCGCATCCTTACTTGAGTGCTTGATTACTTACTTGCTTACTAACTTACAAGGTTAAAAATGTATTTTTTATTTGTATAAGACAAATTAGTAAAATATGTTATAAATGGGACCACCTGTAATAGCATTTAAATAAAAGCAATTTATTTAAAAAATACATAAATAACAAAGTGGTAGGAAAAAAATTGCTTCCTGCTGAAGTTGTGTTTTCCTCATTACCTCCTGTTCTTCCTCTCCTTTGTTGTCGGAGCATCTGTTAAGTTCAGAATCATTTAGACTTGGAAGACTGCAGACAAGAGCTCTTCTGTTTTTAGTGCTCATCTCATCCACTGGAGTTCCCCAGGGCTCACCTCTGGGCCTCTTTTCTTTTCTCTCCACACTCTGGTCCTTGGCTCTTGCTTTACATCACACATCTTCTCCGGCTGCTCTGTCTTCAGCAACACTCTACCTTTACTGTCAGCTCTCTGACAGCTGGGGATATGACACATGGAGACCAGAGAAGTTTCATCTCCAGTTGAATACTTGTCCACCACCTTTAGGTCAACCTTGACAGGCTGCTGTTCCTCCTCGGCGAGAACCTGTGCAAGACCTCCCTGTCAATACTGTCAACACTGGAGTGACTTAGATAACACTGCTGTGTGAGCTCATAATCTGAGCCGACTACATCTCCCAAGTCTGACTATCGACAACCGCATCACTGCCCCTGTTCTCGCGCAAACTCTCGTGAAATTTTGAGACTTTCCTTCTATTACATCCATGAAACTGTAGCCTGAATTGTCCTTCTCAGTCACATTGCACATACACTGTGAGTATGGCTGCATATCTTGGAAACAACACTCATACTGTCAGGTCGTGATCGAGACTCCTCTCCATGCTCTTTGTTCTGGTTCACTTGTCAAAGTATTCATTCCTCTCCCTGCAGTAGTTTGAATTTTCTTTTTTGCCCCTGTGGAGGAATGACTTTCCCACCTGAGTTAGACGACCATGAGTCATTACCTCTTCTCATCACAAATTCATCTGAGTCATATCTCAATTTTTTTCATCTCCTTGTTTCCAAAATGGTCCATTTTGTTAAAAAGCTTTCACCTTACATATTCACCTTGCCCAGACGTTCTTTTTGAGGAATTGCAGATTCATATATTATGGAAATTGATAGGACACAGTGAAATGTGCTGTTATTATGTGTGGATGCTCGATAATTCTTCTGCCAGTGCTGTTATGTCATATGGAGGTATTTTTCAGTTCATTTGATGTGTGCCTTTGAATTTTTTTCCATTACTAAAATCTAATTTCTAAAAAAAGTATTTTTAACAACAAAAAAGCTCTTTTTTTTACACAAAGCTTTTATCAAGGAGGGTTTTTCAAGATCTTGACAAATCCTTCATGCCAAACTGTGCAGGAGTTTGTTTGAAGGTCTGAGTGAGAATAGTTGTCTGGAGTGTTTTCTAAGAAGAGAGTGTGTCAGAGTTTTTGGTCCTGAATTATGACTTTATAGTCACATCCAAAGACCACCTCAAACACTCCTTTCTTTGCATTTTTGAAAGCCACTTTTCACTTTGCAAATGCCCACCATCATATGAAACGACACTGTAACAAGTGTTACATGTGCTGTCCAGGCGCTGAACCCTGCAGCCTGTACACTGGGTTGGCGACTTATGAATTTCAAATTGTTCCGCTGTTGCACTCACCACAAATTACTCTGAATAAAAGCATCAGGGAAGATCACTAAAATGGAAATGTCAGTTTGGTTTGTCAGCCTACAAGTATGCTTGGTTCAGAATGAGACAAGAGTCCTGTAATGGGATTGATTATGGATGTGCTGAGGAGTGTGTGGGCGCAATGTTATCTAGTTAGGAGTTTCTACAGTGGAAAAAACTAAAGGCTGATGACTTTGATAACACCATAGGCGGTGCTCCTGTGTGCCACCAGAACAGCATGTGGTCAAGGTGAATGCAGGAGGAAGAGATAGAAGGCCGTTCAATTTAACACGGTCTAGCAGGTGTTAGCATATTTATCTATGCTGTATGATCAGAATAATTTCATCAGAGGTTGCTGAAATATTTATTCTCTGCATCTTAGTCGATCGATGTTACATTACATTTTTCTTCCCAGGGAATGTAGGATAGATGTTTTTCCTCACCTATGGACAAATCTTTCTATATATATATATATTTATACCCAGATAGTCAGCCTTCCACCCGCCTGAATTTTCCTTTTTCTTTCTTGAAACTGTACTAAAGCTGAGAGGAATACAAAGTAGGGGAAATCCAGCAGAAAAAGATTCTGACTGGAATCAATCCTAGCTGGGGGTGAATGTTGTTCCAGAGAAGGAAAGTCTTCACCACACAGTCTCCGAGAAATTATGTGCATACTTAATTCAAAAATGATCTCAAAACGACAAACTAAAAAGCCAAGCTTACAAGACGCTAGAGAGATAATTAAACATTATATCTTTGACATAATTTCTGCAGAACTGGCTAACAAACCACCTTTTAAAAGCATTTGGTCATTATCTTCCTTTTAAAATGACTTTATTTCTGCTGCTGACACAGTTGCAAGTCAAACGGAGAGCACAAGAGATAGGATAGAATTAAAAACCTGGGTCGTGCACATCCATTATCAGCCCAGCGGTTGGCTGCAGCAACAAAGATATGTGACCAACAAGTGGATTAGAGCAGCAATGCTTATGAGAAAATAATCAGAGATAATGGAATTAACAGAACAGAGAGAGGGAGTGAATTGGACATGACTTCAGGCACTGGTTGAAACAAGAAAAAAAAACTGTCTGCCAAATGTGTAGCGTCTCAGTGTGTGTGTGTGTGTGTGTGTGTTAGAAAGCTGCAGTCGGGTGCTGATGTGCCCTTCATACACAGAGCTGGCTGCCATATTTTGTGGAGCTGGAGGGGATGTGGAGTGTGCACATGTATGTACACATCATGAGAGAATTTCATATTTGTGTGTGTGTGTGTGTGTGTGTGTGTGTGTGTGTGTGTGTGTGTGTGTGTGTGTGTGTGTGTGTGTGTGTGTGTGTGTGTGGCCAGACTCTGACTGTTATCATTCCTTGCGTGTGTGTCTGTAATTGGGCAAGTGTGTACATGTGTGTGTGTGTGTGTGTTTGTGTGTGTAGGGTGTGTATGTGTGAGCGAGGGTTGGCAGAGGTCGCGAGGTAATTGTCCTGTGAAAAACTGGTTGCCAAATGTGTGTGTGTAGCAGTGCGCAGGAGGGAGGGCTAACCTCTGCCTCCATCTGTCCACGTCTGGCTGTGAACTCATAATCTGGCCTGTGGAGACGAAGCTTCTTCACCAGCAGCCACCTGCTTCAGAAATACAGGTTAGATTGAGGTTATTACTGATATGCATCTGCTGGCCAGGATGCTCATTTATTAATGAGCCGGACATGATTCTTTCTTTTTTTTTTTTTATCAAAATTTTTTTCTGTTAAAAATCCTGTAAGGAGTTTTTAACTGACAGTGATGCCTCTTTATGCCCAACAAAAGCAAACAAGACCATCAACAACGACACTGACATTTTTCAAATTATAATTTTTAACGCCTGTGTCCACTGCAAGGGGGTGTCAGACAGGACGATTTACAGCGCGATGAAGGAAAACCCTGTTACAATTTTTCCACAGCTAACATTAACAGCGAGTGATACATCTGAAAGAGTAGACTGCTAAAATAAATCAGAATAAGATTTTTTTGTCAGAAAATACGACTACTACATTAAGAGGGATAGGTCAGCAAAGGGATATAACTTTGTCCACAGGGGGCGCCAGAATCAGCAGAAATGAAAAGTTGCTCATTGAAGCTTTAACTGCATTTTATACTTGATCATAGCTTAAAACCACAATAAAGCCATGTGACGTGTTTTGAAATCGCTAATACTGATTATAAGATATTAAATCTCATTCTCAAATATCCAGGTGATAATAACTAAGCAGTATCACCATCATTGAAACATTCTCTTTTATTAAAAACTAGTACTGTTGTTCTGAATATCATGACCATATGAATGTAAATACAGCGGATATGATGTGCTGTCTCTTAATCGTACATTTCTAGTCCAGTTTTTGAGAGCAGATGTGCAGTTCAAGGACCCACACCTCTTCACCTAAAAGCACTGCCACCTCTCATAAAGCACTGCCACAATCCTCCACTTACTGCTCAGAATGATTAAGTGTTTTTCAGAAGAGCATCTCATAAACAGTTGTTTACTGAAAGGAGGCAGGTGTCCATTTCACCTCCATGATTCTGCAGCCAGGATTCAAATTTTAAGATCTGGCATGTAGGTGGGTGTTAAAGTGTGTTATGTAATCCCTCCTTCTCCTCGTTCCTCCTCTTCATGTCTTTTTGTTGATTTTCCCCTTATATTAATTTTTTTTTCTTCTCTTAACATAAAAAAGCGAGCTGGTGTAAATTTAAGAAGAGAAGTAGAGAATCCTGTGAGTTGTCATGTGATATCAGAAAAGCTGTATAGCATTTCTCTCCCCACTCAGCAGTGTGCCAGTGCTGATCCCTGCGTGCGCAGTAGAAATGATGAGCAAACACATTGAGCCGAATCCTCCCAGGATGCAACACTGTCTGAGAGAACAGGTGCCAACGAACAGAAAGGAAAAGTGTGTTTCTGACTTGATAATGCGGGGTGAAAGAGGTAGTTTCTCCCCGCACAGGTTTTGTCAGGAAACCTTTTTACGGTTATGACTTGTGGTCATAAAACGGTAAAGAGGAGTTGGATGAGAGGCGTTAAAGATTAACAAGTGGAGGAACACTGCGGGTCAATTAAGGTGAAATAAAGCTGGCAGGAAGTGGATAAAAGAGAGTGAATGAAAGCGAGAGGAAGCATGTGAGTGTGTGGTAGTTTTTATGTTCTCGCCTCAGAGGAAAAAAAAAAAACATTTTTAAGAACAGCAACCTCCTTTCAACATTTCTTTTACTACCAATTAATCAACACGCATTGTTTTTCAAAAGAACATACCTGGTCTGAATTTTTCCTCCTTATTTATCAAATTTCTGCCCTTTCTCTTAAAAAAGTTTTTTTTAGAAAGTAATAAAACCCTGTTGAAATCAATAAGATTATTTTTCAAGTCCAAACTTTGCATCAAACTATTGATTTATTCAGTAAGTATCTGTATTATGAATGTGATAATTTACAGTGAGCTGGTTGTTAAAGCAGATTATTTCACAACTTGGTTGAATATTTGAATCTGATTGGTCAGTTACAGCATTCTGAGGTTTGTTACATCTTCATATCAGACCAATGCCATGACAAACAAACCATTTGGGAAGGCAGCTCTAATGGGAGACTTAAGCCTGATTTATATATCTGTGTTGACTTTACGTCATAGTGGCATAAGATGTCATGAGCGCTACACGTGTGCATTGGAGTGTCCCCGTTATTCTGCAATACTCTGCTTAAACGCTGGCTGGCAGTGTGATTTCTACGCTAGTCATCTTGCTATTGACTAGCGTAGAAATCAAGCAGCTGTTAATGATGCCGTCATTATTGCACACTTGAAAAGAGAGGAGACATCAGAGGAGAGGGAATGTACGGTATGACTGCTGAATCAGTGTAAGCAGAGGATGATGGCGACAGTACTGGAATTGTTGTAATTGCAGAAGTACCAAGGGGACCAATCACATGACTGCATCCTGAGTTGTTTCGATGCATGTTAAATTTTTGTGGAAGTGCATGTCACGCTAAATGCCTAGGCTTCTGTGGGGGTACAGGGTTACACAAACCTAGATCTGATGCAGAAGTATTAATCAGGCATCAGAAGTACTAACTCTTATCTTAGACATTTCCAGAAACAAGATTTGTAAACTTGCTGTCGGTCCATTCATTTAAAAAACAGACAAAAGATGATGAAAAAGAAAAAAAGAAGTAAGAGAGATTGTAAGACACAGAAACCACAAGATGTGACAAACTTGAAGGGGGGAACATTGTTTGCAAAGACATTGTATCATCACTTAAATAACTTTTGAATCAAATTCTGTCACATTAACACAAATAAAACCTCTGTTGTTGTTCCATTCTGCTGTAACAGCATGCACACTGAACATTACCCCTCACTTGTTGTACAGTGTGTCACACTTTTTGTATTTCTTCAGAGTTTAAAGTGAATTAAAAGAAGAAATAACAGATTTTTACTATTTCATTGTTCAGCTGAACCCTGATGAAGACTTGTAATAGAGCTGTTCTCATAAACTGAATCAAAAAAAAGATCAAGAATCCAGAATGACTCCCAAACCCTTCTCTATGTCAACAAGTTTTCCTTGGCATCCATTCTTTCCTCTGACGCTCGCCTCTTCCAGCCCTCTCTCTCTCCCCACCCCCCTCCTCCTTCTTCTCCTGCCTGCTACTCCTCCTCCTTTCAGGCTTTGTTGTGCTTTAGTTTCTCTCTCCTCCCTTGTTTTTGGGGTTTGCTCTCTGTGATGTTAGGGGTGGCGCATGTCTGTTAGTGAGCACGCTCAGTTCCTTGGCAAATAAGAAAGGTTGGGGGTGTACGGTTGCCAATCAAGGCCTACTCCTTCTCTTTATTCCTCCAGGGTTTGTCTTATAGGAGCAGCTCTCAGAAGCAAAAACTCAAACAGAGGGAATGAATAATTAGCCTTCAATTTTTTTTTTGAATCAGGAACTAGGTCGCCGTCTGACACATGCCTCAAAAGAGAGGAAGAAAACCTATGGAGGTTATAAGAAGGAATGTTGCTTCACCTACTGAGAGGTGGAGAGAAGACGCAAACATTTGACTCTTTTATACTTTCCCGTCTGGCTTTGGCTGGTGAAAAAGTGAGTCACATGTGGAAAGGGGCGATTCCATGATAGCAAAAAAAAAAAAAGAAAACATGAGCTAGAAAAAAAAGGGGGAGGAGGAGGAGGGGCGGGAAGAAGAAGATGGAGGGCGGGAGGGGTAGGACAAGGGAGAGATACATGTAGGGGGGGTAGAAAAAGGGAGGGGAGGAGTGTGTGTGTATGACGGGAATTCATGCTTCAAAGAGAAGAAAAGAAAGTGGTTTGTTTGGAGGAAGAGGAGAACATCTGCGATTTCTCTTTGGGCAGTTAGATATGTTGTACGTTTGTCGTCCCGTGCATGTTCCTCCTTTTTTGGGTTTCTTTTTTGCCTTCCTGCCAGTGAAGAAAAAAAAACACTTATTTTGTAAAATTGGTCACTTCACACCTCCTGTTCACATCTTTCTCATCTCTAAAATCTGCGAGAAAGGATCAGTCTGTTCTTTTTCGCTCTGACAGGACGGACAGACGTACAGTAAGCTGTCGCAGACTTACTTGCAAATTCATTCTGCAAAGAAGGAAAAAAAAAGTGTTTGTAGAGGGGAAACTTTTTCGTCTGGCTTTTCCTTGACAGAAGAGGGAGAAGAATAAACACATATAGAGGAGGTGAAGTGGGTTAGGAAACAAGGAATGAAGGAAGGAGGCTGAGAAACGGAGGGAAAAAATTGCCCCAGTCATGTTTACTTGTCTGTAAATTTGTGGGGAAGGATGGGAGATTCTCTGATTTCCTTCCCGCCTCCTCCTCCTCCTCTTCTTCTTCTTCTACTCTCCACCCCTTGTGGGTTGTCAGGGCGTGGCCTGTGACCTCCTGACCCTGCAGTGTTTGTGTGTGTGTGTGTGTGTGTGTGTGTGTGTGTGTGTGTGTGTGTGTGTGTGTGTGTGTGTGTGTGTGTGTGTGTGTGTGTGTGTGTGTGTGTGTGTGTGTGTGTGTGTGTGTGTGCGCGTGCGTGAGAAAAAGAGAGAAAGACATGAGATGGCAAAGGGTGAAGTTTCCCAGCTGCACGGAGCAGGGGTGGGGGTGCATGTTTTTTTTTTTCCTTCAAATGCTTTCAGTTTTGAAAGGAAAGCCACAAAGTGAAAGAATGAGAGCTTTGTGTGTCGTAGAAAGAGAGGAGAGACGCAGAAAAAGATGGAGGAACTAGAAGTGCAGAATAAATAGAGGGAAGAGAGGGAAATGGGGAAGGAGGGAATGTAAGGGTGCAGAAGTTAGAAGTAGGAAACAGAGTGGGTGGGTGGGACACTGTGAGATGGAAGGTGGAGGGTGGGCAGGGTAAAGGAGGGAGAGTATGACATTTCTGCTTTGCTTTCAAGAGCAACAAACTAGTGCCAATATACAAAATGTGAATATGTGAACCCCTGAAAACAATCCTCTTTCTGTAGTTTTGTCAATCCGGAACAATAACGGTCATTAAAGGGATCTTCTGAAATAAAAAGAAGCAGACATGAGACACTCAACTTCTTCGGTTAGTCATGCATTAAAAATGAAATTTTAGAGCTGTTGAGGTGGAGACTCTGTGTCAACATTAATGTAGCCTGAGGTCATGCACATATACATCCCATGTTTACATTCAAAGTGCAAGTACGTTTGATTTATTAATCCAAAACTCTGTCAGCAAAATCTTCAATGCAATAAAACATGTAAGAGCATGTGATAGCTGTGAGTTCAGACAGGGTCACAGTCTCCTGATAACTGGATTAGGGAAGTGCAGTTCAATAAATAATCAAACTTCATGACCAGATTTACTAATTTGTGAATGGAATATTCAGATTTGTATTGTATTGGGCCCAGATTAACGGCCATACATTGTGTTAAAGCTTTAGTGTAGCCACCCACCACTAACCGGGACTGCAGCTCTGGGGCTTCAGTCATAAAGCCTCAGAGTACAAAAAGTTGCTCTTTGTGACAGAATTCAAAGAAAATTCTCAGAATCGGGACGTTTTCATGGAATTTTCCCTCAAAGTCAAGACTTGATCCCAATAAAGATAAATCTTATTTAGAAAGCATATTAGCCCTGAAGCAAGCTGCTAAAAACTGTGAGGAGGACTTTTAGGAGGCTTAAGAGTTTTCAAGCTGTGGAGAAAATAGTAGAGAGACGTTAAAAGAGGTGAAATGTCCCCCAAACAATGAATGACAGTGAGTAAACTAAACGCTTTACAGACTGGATCATGCAGTGATCTTGTTTGTTCACATCTCGAAGGCAATGCAACAACGCAACATCACCGAAAACAAAAGTGATCACAACATTAAGATGTTTGACAACTGGAAATATGCAACACTTTCTCGCGCCATTCCTCTTAACAGCTGAGCCCTGTGTAAAACAACAGCATTATGAGGTTCACATTCACATGACATGTCACTGCAATCAGTACATTTAAGAGGAGACAGAACAGCTGACATTTCTCTCATCATCTACAGAGGGGTGCAGAGCCAGTGCAGATCACACACTGGTTTATCACTCTTAGAAGCTAACCTAAAAAAAAGGTATAATCGGTCTTCCCACCCAGGTACAGTCTATGTGTGGGAAACACTGCTTTGACTATCAGGATATTAAGAGGCTACTGCACGGGGGGCAAGTGTTTCAAACATTTTGAAGGCTGTATACTTTAAAGGTATGGCGTACATTTTATTCAACAGAGATATTCCTTTTGTGTGTCATTAAATAGTAATAAAACACCATATTCTTCTAATGGATTAGCCAATCACATGATTTGAAAGAGTGCATCTCTGGGAGCTATTCGAGAGGATTCTCAGGATGTCTAGAACACGGGCACTGGCTAATGGTGACTGCCATAAAGCTCACCTGGATGTAAACCAGCACAGGTGACAGATGGCATGTCTTATTGTGTTGCAGTTTGTCAGTATTTTGATCTAGAAAATGGAGATATAGTCGTACATGGCTTTGTCTAGTTAAACTGGCACATAACCCCCCAACTGGTGCAAAGGAAAAATGCAGACATGTGGATGTTTACATTGAAGGAGGACCAAAGGCTGGAGGTGCTAGCTCTGCTAGTGTTAGCCACACTCAGTAACCTGTATGCTCTGTGATCCCAGAGTTAACTAAATTGTGCTCAATTCTGACTGTTTTCTGACTGTTTGACTGGCCAGGTAGTCTGAATTTAAATTTTAGTAAACAGCTTAGAAATGTGTCCTAGAGGTGTTCCCATACAATGTTTTCCCTCTACAATACCTCTGCCTGAATTTGCTCAACAGCTGATTGGAGTGTCTATCTGGTACCAGTGAGAGAATAACATATGTATTCTACTACTCAACTTGCTGTTATTTTTGTGTATCACAAGGCTCACAGAATGTAGAACAATAAACTCTCTTTATTGTAGTTTGACGAGGAGTCATGAAGGACGTAAAGAAATACATAAAATAATTCAGTACAGAGAAGATTTATGTGACACATCTTTCTCAGCTGTGTCTGCATAAAAGCATTTGTAACATTGATTTGAAATGTGAAGCTGCATTATACATTACAGTCTTCATCTTTATTGATTCAATAACTGTAAAAGCGTGGTCTTGCTAACATTGAAACTCTCATATTGTTGTTGTTTGCTAACGTCACAAGATGATTAACCAGACTCTTCTCTGCATGCTTTGAAATAATAGTCACTGTGATACATCATTGGTGGTACTGCACTGCACCTTACTATGTAAGCTCTTGTTTTGGAGCGACAAAGAAGAATTTATTTTCACCACAAGTGTTTTATTTGATTTGAGCTTATGGATAATGTTACTTTAAACAATAGGGGAGGCATTAACATGACTAATATTGGTATTTGAACAACTCGTGTGATAACACTGCAGAGCTTCTGCTGTATGAACAGGAAATCATTCTTTACTTTGGTTTGAAACATGATTTTGTGAGGTGTTCCTCCTTTCTAAATTGATTCCAAACTCTTAATTTCCTCATTATGAACTATGCGCACCATTATGAATGTAGTCATTCTCGAATATAGCTTTCAGCGGTTCGAGTGCATCCTAACACATCAAAGACAAAAGAATACTTTGAGCAAAAACCCAAGAACAAAGACAAAAACATGTTTTTTTGTTGATATAAATAAATTAGAATATAACTCCTCCACATCTTATTCCAGCCTGACTTTAAGATTTGGGTTTATTTTGCTCCAGGACAGAAGTATCATGCTGAGCAGACTGAAGCCAAATTTGTTAAAGGACAAAAAATGAAGCTATATATACATCTCTTTTTAAATAAATAATTGAGGATTAAATGGAATGAATAGTGTTGTTGTTCTCCTCCATCCTCCTTTTTGAAGACAAGCCAGCTGCCTTTGATATCTGCAGTTTGTGTGAGGCCTCTCAGCCGGCATCAAGTGACTACAACGGCAAGATTGATTTTTTCCCCCGGCGTTTTTATCACCAGCATAGAGATGCTGATTTTGTTGCAGTGCCCACACAATCAATGCCTCGCACAATGGACAGTTATTCTCCTGTAGGGACCTCTGCTGTGTGTTTAAATAATTAGCAATCATGAAAATGGAATTCTTTGACTCTAAAGCCAGCACATGTAGACCTAACTTCCACACCAGTTGTTTAGTCTGTTGTTCATTTACTCCCATTTACTCTGCTTTTATGGTTCAACGTTTGTTCTTGAGCATTTAGCAGCGCACTAGTGTTACCAGTTAAGATGGAAATCACTGCTTTGTGATGCCCCGAAATACATTCCACAATCCTTTTTATGAGGACAGTTCTTTTATCATCACTTTGTCCTTAATCTTCTTTAACCACATTCCAGGCTCAAATGACAGAGGCCTTAAGGATTTTGTAAAAAAAGAAAAAAAAAACTCGAGACCTTGTGCAGCTAAAAGCAGAAATGATCAGTCCTGAGTTTAAAAGTGAGATTCCCACACGAATCTGTGGAATCTGTATTTTTGCTTTGTTTGTTTTTTGGATGGGACACAATTTTCACTTACTGTAATACAGTTAGAATTTTCTGACAAAATCCTATTATGTAGTATATTCTGTTAGCACACCTCAGTGTTGTAGTGAGGTATACATTTTGGATTAAACCAAATCAACGGTCAATTCAAGCTCAGCTTTTTGAGTTGCTCTATTAGATTGTGTCACTCTGTGTGACGTTACATTCACGTCAATGTGGTCAACGTGCCTGGTTTAGATTATGACAACAACAGTAAGCATTTCAGCTTGTGTTGTTGACTTGTTGAATGGTTGTCTTTAGATTTCTGCAGATCCCTCATCATCCTGTGGATACCTTGAACCCTTTAAGGATGTTATCAGACCCTCCATGCGTTATCAACTTCATTGTAATGCTTCAGATTGGGCGACCTGCACATAACAGTAGCCAGAGTTATCATTATGTGCCATAATCAATACCTCTACAGTAACTTCAATAGCAACAGGCAGAAGATTACAGAACCCTTGTTGTCATAGTTACAGTACAAAGAACACGGCTAAAGTGGGGGCAGAGCCTCAAGCACTGAAACCACTTGGTCTGGTCAGGACAGAAGGCTGTGGTTTCAGTTGTACTTAAATCTATATTTACAGATTCAACATGAATTTAATATGAGAGGTGTGGCTTTCTTTTGTTGCACCGAAAGTGCAAACTATTGACCAATCACGCATCAGCTGGCTTCAGGAACAACAGTCATTACGGAGAGCTAAAGTAGGCAGGACACAAACTCAGCTTCCATTGGTGGTAATCTGACTGATTTCTTATCTTTATAAACAGATAACTGCATTCAAGTGTGGATTATTATCCATTCTAAATCAAAAACTTAACTAGAGCGACAAATCTGCTTGACACTGTATCGTGCCAGCCAATCAGTGATTAGATTTCCCAGCATACTGGAATCCATCAGAAATTATCAATCCTTCCTCCAAAAACAAGCATGGTTTCCCCCTCTTGAGGAAAGTCCAGACATCGTTTGCATTTTTACTCTGTAACATGATGTTGTTGTTATTTCACCTTCCACCCATGAAGTAAGGGTACTGATACTATAAGATTTTAAATTCAACCATTATCACCTGGTGACCCTCAGACTGAATATTGACGTTTTTAGTGTTAATCTCAGCATTTTTATTCAAGACTTTCCTGAAAAGATGTAGCCACATGCTTAAAGTGCTTCTAAAACCAGACTAGAGACTGAGACAGACATCTTAAACTGTGATGAATGAACTGTATCTTTATCATCCTGGAACAGAGAGCTCTCCATCTCTTCCCATCCTTCAGAGAGAAAGTGAGGTTAGCTTCCTTCCTCCCTCCCTCCTTCCCTCTCTCTCTCTCCCTCCCTCTCTCTCTCTCTCTCTCTCTCTCTCTCTCTCTCTCTCTCTCTCTCTCTCCCTCCCTCTCTCTCTCTCTCTCTCTCTCGCTCTCTCTCTCTCTCTCTCTCTCTCTCTCTCTCTCTCTCTCTCTCTCTCTCTCTCTCTCTCTCTCTCTCTCTCTCTCTCTCTCTCTCTCTCTCTCTCTCTCTCTCCCCCCTCTAGTGGCAGTTAGGGAAGCCCTGTGGAGTCCCTGCTAAGCCTCTCAATGGCAGCCCAGCCTCCCACCTCGAGGCCCATTCACTTCTAATGAGGTGCTCAAGTGTCTGTGGCTTAACATGAGGGTCAACAGCACAGAAACGGTCCTTTTACACACTGCTAGCTCCAGCGCTAAAGCTGTGATTAATGATATCATGCTCTCATATTGGAATCTTTACGTGTTAAAATTTTATGAACATCATTAAAATGCACGGTAAACTTTATTGTTTTATACAACAGACAATAACTTCATTGATATTAATTGTCTGTCTGTAGCTTGTTAGCAGTTTATGATGTTACACTTGAATTTTCTAAATATTTAACTTTATGTGTCACTTTGTCATCAAGGAGATAAACATTTTTACTTTACCTCAGCTCTGTCATAAACTATACACTTAGCTTCTGCATATTGCCTGTCACTTGACACATTATTTTGACATCTTCAGGTACATGCTTTATGAACAGCCATCAAGCCATCACTCCACTTTAGCTGAAGAAACACTTTAATATAAAAAATCTCAACAGGTCTTGTTCACTTTGATAGTTCTGCAGACAGCAGACAAAAAGCCTCTTGAGTTTCAGTTTCCTGTTAGTCTCTAACTTCATAAACTCTTCCTCCGAAACAGAACGATGTAATGGCCAAGGGTGGGTACAGAGTGGTGATCAGGGGTGGCCTGGGCCCCCCTTGAAATCCAGCCACCTCATAATGCTAAAGTATGATACTGCAACCTTAGTATTTAAAGTAGATATGAACAGTGGAGACAGAAAGGTAAAATAAAGACATTCATTTCAGTGTGTGTGCACGTGCATGTAAACTATATATAACTCCTGAATAAGATGGAGCCACAGTTTAGCCTGTCCAGTAAAAAAACATGACACATGACATTTGTTTTTCCTGACCTTTAAGTTACTAAATGTCTGTCTTTGATGCTCAGTTTGTCTTCTGAAGGGAGAAAGATGTTTTTGAGGACTGTATAAATCAGTCATTTGGTGAATTGGTTGCTTTTGATTCAACAATAAAACAAAAGCAAATTCATTTTTCAAGGAAGCAAAAGACCCCACATGAAATCGTGCCTTGTATCCGCTATTGCTTTGAAATGGGAGTTTAATGCACAGGGATAAATTCCGTAAATTGACTGATCGAGTGCGACTGGACTACAAAATGTCATTAGCAACATTTTGATCAACCAATTATCTGAAAAAGGTGATGTTAAGGGAGAAATATTTTTGTTCTCAATGCTCTGTAATGTTTTCAACTTGTTTTGGCACAAGTATTTTTTGGCTGCACTGACTTCTCCACCTTAGCCAGGCATTACAACCTGATCTCAATATTTTTCCTCCTTTTCCATCTTCTTTTTAACATTTACGTTGAAGGTGCAGCAAAACAAGTGGGGAGAAACAAAGTTATTACAGTTTAAGTCAAACAAGCGGAAAAGAGTTGAGCTTTAGGAGTCTCAGTGATCCCCCCACTCCTCTCCTTCAACACTTAGTGTATACCTATGATGGTCAATATACTCTGTATTTGTGTATGGCATAAATCTGGAGTAATAAGACTTTACGCAGACATATAAATGAGACCGTCATACCGACCACCACTGCAGCTGCTCACAAACATCAGCTTACATTAACATCAAGCCGTAAACACAAATAATCCTCCACCACACTCAGCTCAGTCAGAAGAAATAAACAGTTAGTGTCACTTCCTGTGTTTTCAGACAAAAAGGAGTCATTCAGGCAGACACTTTGGAGGGAAACTGAGGACATGATGATGGTTATAGATACAGCAATAAAACTCCCAATGTAGAGGGAATAAACATTATTATAGAAACACAGTCGGGGAATAATAACCCTCTTATTAGTTAAAGGTTACATGGTCGTCAAATAAACCCATGATAACTGCTTCACTTCTGAACACACAGCTCATTGAAAAAGGCACTGAGATGCTCTTTTTGCAGGAGATAGAATCGTAAATACTAAAAAAAGATAACATTGTAGTAATCATTTGGATGTAAAGCATGCTTGGTTGTCAAGTCATGAGGAAAGGTCACGAGGATGAAGCAGTGAAAGAAATCATTTGGAAAAATGTGTCTTGTTTTTTATTTGATTTGATCTTGTTTAGCAGAAAACATTATTACCTCCAGAGTTGAATCCCGTTCCTTTGATACTCTTTATTTGCTTGCATTTAAATCCAAGAGACCAGGTGTGATTCTGAGAGACCTGCAGCGACTGAATGTGTTTTCCTGACAATGTGTGCAAAACGTGCCGCTCATTTATTCATTTATTCTCAGTGACTTCTGGGAAAAAACACCGTGCACTTAGCATCCTTCCATCCACAGCATCCCAAACATCAAAGGATATGTGTGTGGCTCTGCTTTGAGTGTGTGTGTGCGATGTGTTGAATGAGCTAAGTGACTGTCAAATTATGTAAGGCTGTGGGATAATTCTGTTGGCTTTTCTCTGCACAGTTTCTTTTTTGATTGTCAGGGCTGGCGAGAGGCCAACAACACACAAACACACAAACACACAAACACACACACATACACACACACACACACACACACACACACACACACACACACACACACACACACACACACACACACACACACACTCTCCTTTAACACTTTGAGCATATCTCAGAGCTCATTTTATTTCTTTACCTTTCCTGTCATGACTTCTCATTCTGTTTCATGCTGACCTATTTTCTTACTTCTTTGTCTCTTTTCTATTTTTGTCGTTCTCTTCCCCTCCTCTCTCTCTCTCTCTCTCTCTCTCTCTCTCTCTCTCTCTCTCTCTCTCTCTCTCTCTGTCTTTCACACACAAGCAGGTTATATTAGAGAGTAATCTCATTTTGTTCCCTATGTTAGCATAATAGCCCTAGCTACATCCTTCTTTTTTTTCTAGTCCCTCTAATTACACCATTGACTGTGCAATAATACAGTAAATATCCTGTAAATTATAAATCACACTGTCAACATGCTGCTACAGTAATGACACACAGTATCACTGCAAAACAGGGCTTGAGATGCTGAATAATTTACAGCGTTTTCATGTGTCATTTTCTGTTTGCCGGATTAAAAATAAATGAAAGATCCTCAGCAAGAACCAGTAGAAAGTTTTTAACATTACAAATGGAAATTTAAGACAAAAATTTCCCTCAGTGTTCTTTTCTGCCTTTTTTTTCTGGCTTGATGAGGAAATTCTAGCAGCTGTTTTCAAGTGTTAACATTATGCTTTTGGAGATTCTTCTTTGTTGCTTTCAATTATTTATTTTCCTCTTTTATTCCCCACACACCCCACGATGATTGCTCCTCCTCTCTCTCTCCCTCTCTGAGTGTGTAAAATGTGCAGCTTTGTCTGTGAAATAGATCCCTGTTTGCACATGGAGAGGCGGCCTCCTCAGAGAATTACACCTCGTCACTGTATCCCTCCATCCTGCTGCTGCTGCTTTGTGTGTGCTGTCCTTTCAATCTGCTGTTAATCTGCCTGTTTTACACAAACACACTTCATATATTTACCTCTAATGTACAGCCCTCATTTGAATTTGCCAAACATGATAGGTTTTGTGCAACCTCAGCCAGTTCTCTGCAACATGTGCTCACAATGTTCCTGCTTTTTTGTTTTTTTTACATTCAAGACAAACCCACAAGTCGTCAGAGCGAATGCTAAAACACAAAGAGCTGTAAATTTGGTGTGCGAGAAGTAACAAGAGGAAGTTGTGCATGGAAATGTGTTGACATGGTCTGGGTGAGTGCCAGACACCCGTTCTTACCCTCCACTCTGACCTCAGCTCAGGGGAGAGGTGGAGCTTTTTTCTGGCTGCAACCTGACTCCGCTGGCCCAGATGGTGCTGTTAAAGGTGAAAAAGAGGAACAATTACTTTCAGATTGACAGAATGTTTGTATTTTCATCAAGATGTGTCGTCAAATGATTCAGGGAACAGGGTTATCATGCAGTTTCTTGGGCTGCTTGTGTTTGTGTGAGTGCATACAGTCATAGCACAACACTCACACCCTGGTCCCTTCTCCTGCCTCTCAGCCTGACTCACTCCCACAACTATGCGAGCAACTCCAGCTCAGTCACCTAATTGATTCCAGATTTTTCCCTCATCCCTTCACTCTCTCAGTGCCTCCTCCTCCTCTTTCTCGTCTTCCTCCTTCTACTCCTCCTCCCTGTCACTGCTGCTCCTCATTCTGTTCATCTTTTTATGCTTTCTGGGTCTTAATGCCTTCCATATACATCTGAGTTAGTTTAAGCATGTTTGATGATGTTATTACAATAATAAGTATAACATTTATTTATATAGCACTTTCCTGAACAAGACTACAATGTCTTACACCAAAAATACTAAATCATAACACAAGAACACTGATGAAAACTGGAAGGAGAGATAAAAAAGGAGAGATGGGAAACAATACATTATCAATACCATCAAAAAAGGGGAGAAGTCAAATAAGGAAGTGATGTTATCTGTCAGGTTGCATCAACACAGGGCTCTCTTGGCAGATTACTGGCCTTACCTGGGCACTGACTTATGCAGGGCGGCATCATGTGTGTGCACGCACAAACTAAGCTCAGCAAAACAATTAGAAAGCAAAACTGTGTTGTCTTCTTGCTCTACTATTCACAGGCTTGTGATTGAGTAAAATCAACATTTTTCATTCCTAACTTCCAAATAATAAAAATAATCTAGGGCTTTTATTTGCAGTAAATTGCGGCTAGTTAGGAAAACAAATACATTTTCGAATTTTTCAGACCACAAATAATGCCAAAATTGAATCCATACTACAAATCAATGAAATGTCAAAAAAGCTCAAGCAATCTGTTGCACAGCACAAATGTTGATTAGAACAAAACTCCTGTCCTGACCAGGTTATTAACCAATTATAGTAAGGAATTTTGAAATATTATTAAGGGTAGCCAATCAGATTTGGTGGCCTATAGGAGCCCATGCCACCCTGACCTCCATCATAGACACCCCCCTTGTTTGTTGATATATTATTGTTTGTAAACAAACAAACAAACAAAAAAAACTATTTATGGGCGCCAGTGTTTGATTGATAATAGCATAGTTTATACATCACATTTGAAAAGAAGAGTTTACAAGGTGCAGAAACAAGCAAAATCGGGATATTGCCAAGCCAACACAATAACACTCAAATAATGTCAACAACAATACAATACAAAACAAAACAAAACAATACAATACAATACAATACAATACAATTCAATACAATACAATAATATACAATACAATACAATACAATACAATACAATGCAATACAAGGTGCAGATTAGATCAAGTTAAAACATGAAAACTCAACATGTGAAAGGACAGCTCAGAGAATATAAAGGGATGGTAAAAGACAAATTGAAACAAAAACACTTGAAAAAGATGAATAAATTCACAACATCAATAAATACAAGTAGAAAGTATAGGACATTAAAGATGCAAGATGTATAGATAATACATTTTGCACATCTTGTTTGAATCCACACACCCACACTGCAAAGTGGTGATTTTGCCCAGCAGAGACTCTGTTGTGTTGATCTGACAGGTGCCACTGAAAAATGTAGGTAATGGTGTCAAACTGTAGAGCGTGAGAGTGTGTGGGTGGGTAAGTCCATGTGTCACCAAGACAAGGGTGGGAGTCTTTCATGTTTAAAGAGCGAATGAGGTGAGAAAGTCAAGCAGGAAGCTGAATAAAATGTCCTTGTCTTTGTTTTTCTTTTTGGGGGGTAAATTAAATTTGTGTTTGTAAAAATATTTTTAAAAAGCCTGAGTGTTTAATAGTTTATCTGTTTTCTGAGCAAAACACACTGTGAGGTTTTAGAAATACTGAAAACATACACTGTTAAGTTGACGATGACAAGCCTTCACATCAGAATTACGTAACATCTAAACAGCGTGTCCTATGCTGCAAGGTTATATCAATACACAGTATTTACAATAGCTGTCAGAAGTCTGATCTCTGCTCTTCTTTGTGAAGGAATCTATCCCTTCAGGCAGCTTGATTCCCTTGAAACAGAAAAAACAGGAATAATTATTAAAACCTACAGAGGCCTGCCGAGCTGTGATTCTTTTCCATTTCACATAAAAACAAACTGTTTGCAAAGAAACTTTCTGCCTCATCTCCACAGCTGCTGATCTCACTGATAAAAACAACTACCACCAGAGAGCGAGTTACTTTAACTGAGTTCAGATCTGACCACTGTTACATGAAACACCAATGCTGCTTCTTAGAAATGTACTTCTGCAGACAAACATGTTTTCTTCAACACGGATGTTAAACTCTTATTCAGTTAAGGAACTTTAATAAATTAATGTGGCCTTGCTTTGCCCCAGAAGTTGATATATAGTATGAGTGTAATCAGCAATGTAAGATGAATTGAATCCTCTTATAATTTAACCACCGTGTAATGTAACCTATCACATGGAGAGAGCATGTCTTAGAGTGCTTGGTTTGTTTCATCTTTAAACCAGAATTGGCTTCTACAGTGATGCTTTTTGTGTCTCTCAGTGTTCAGTTCATTAGTGAAACAGACAAGAATCCTCAGAAAATCCTGTCTTCAACACAGCTTGATGGAGCATAATTGGTCTTAATGCTGGAAAATTCTGTCTTAACTAAGACCCATTCATAAATTATGCTTGTCCAATTACATTTTAGGGAGGAATCTCACTTTAAAAGGAAAGGAGGATATAACCAATATTTAGTAAAGTAGCAAAAAGGAAAGACATATGAGACAAAATCAACGCAAAGCAAATTTTTTATTTAATCAGGGACTCTGAAGCTGGGAGAAGCTGGATGTTAGCTGAATCTTCTGGGCTAATTTCAATGGATTTGATGGTTGTTGTGCTGGATTGTTGCACACAAGTTGGTCTGAAAGAATGAATGAAGAAAATTATATTTACATTGTAACTTCCCATTGATTTGTTTACTAAAGGATACATTTAGAGAGATACTTTATGTGATTTAAAAATCAATCAATCAATCAATCAATCAATCAATCAATCAATCAATCAATCAATCAATCAATCAATCAATCAATCAATCAATCAATCAATCAATCAATCAATCAACCAACCAACCAACCAACCAACCAACCAACCAACCAACCAACCAACCAACCAATCAATCAATCAATCAATCTTTATTTGCATTGTTATTATTATTATTAAATTTATATTTTTATTTGTATACCTTATTCTTATGCCTTTGTACAAAGAGAGCACAGTTTACCAAGACAAATTCCTTGTGTGTTGAAGTGTTGAAGCATACCTGGCCAGTGTAGCTGATTCTGATTCTGATTCTGATTCCAAATCACAACAAATGTTATCTCAAGACCCTTTACAAACATAGCAGGTCTAGACCGTACTCTACGTTACATGATTAACAAAGAACCAACATCAAGACAGGATAAGATCCAGTCCCATCTTACAGACAGGACTCTGTCTTATCTCATCTTAATCCAGCATGAGCAGAGCACTTGTCAGCATTTAGCAAGTTACACCTGCAAGGAAAAACTTCCTTTAACAGGCAGAAACCTCAAGCAGAACTAGACTCATGTTAGACAGCCATCTGCCTCGACTGAGTTGAGGCTGGATAGAGGGAGTAAAAAGTACCCTTATAATAATTTCCTCACTGTACCTACAACTAATCCTCACAATTCTGTCAATGAATTTGGCAAATGTTGAACCTGAAAGTGACCTACAAAGATGTCACAGACTTATGTTTGCCTGCTACACCTCAAACTGGTTCTTTGGTCAAAGAACCCAAATTAAAAGCAGACTTGTTGCATAGTATTGGTGGTGGAGTTCCTGAATAACTCTGCAAGCTCTTTAGAAATGTTCTCCTCACATCCTGACTTCCAGACAAACTTCCTGCTGTGGAAAGCAGCCATACTCAGTGTGTTTTTGTTTCCTTTCTGTACATGAATGAATTGAGGTTATATCCCATTCTAATGGCTGTGAAGCTCTGCTGGCCTGGCTGCATTAACTCTGGCTCGGTGCCAGGGTAATACAGCATATTATTGCCATATTAACAGCCAGCTTAAGACAGTGGACTGCTGTTACTGTATAGGTAAAGGCTATTAGTTATCCCCTCTGGGCCCTTTGTGTCTCTATTGCACATTTCTTTTCTTCTTCCTATATCTGTGTTAAAGAAACTCTGGCTCTGTATTATCACAAATATTCCTGTCTTTGGTGGGAGTTCACCCTTTTCATAGAGTCTGTCTTTAATACTTTTATTGAGTTAAGCATTGTGAAAAACAGAATCTTGAAGGACAGAGTAAAAACTTACTGTTCAATGTCACAGATTTTTACCGGATGTGTCAATTGATAGGTGTTTAAGATCAAATAAAATAACTGCAGTGTTACACTGAATTGTCAATCAATATCAGTGACATAACAATTACTTTACATTCTGCTGATCTGCAGCTCGCTGCTCTGCCCGGCCTGCTCTCTTCTTTAGAAATAGTCAGCTCTTAAGGCCTCTTAATTTTCTTCAGTTACATCTTCATCCAGCACCCCACGGTGTTACGCTTGTGTCAGTTTTACTGTCGAGTGGTGTCATAAAAGTGCAGTGAGAGCTTTGCAGAACTCTAACTCATTTGCAAGAGGTGTGTCTAATTTTTTTCTCCCAGCATTAAGGTGACATTATAAACCTGCTTGTCTGTTATGATAGTTTAAAACGTTTTAAGTGTATGATTCTTTTTAAATAGATCAAGCAAAAGGCAGTCCATGTCACAGACCCATTGGCATTAATATCTTTCAACTATAGGGATTTCAAAAGTTTAAGTCAGTACTGGAAAATGTTGCATTTAATTAATTGTCTGATGCATAATTACAATAAACTTATTCATCAAATTTTTCAATTCGGCAGACATACAAACACAAATATGCACATGTTCTACTTAGCATCCCTCTCTAATCTGTTATTAATTCCACATTAGCCTTGTGATTCAGGGTCTTATGTACATTATAAAAAGCTTCTAAGCCTGTCTGGTACTTGGTATGAATTGTATGTGTTTAAGCTTGGGTATTTATTACATAAATTATGCATTTAATCCTGCTAACCAATCAGAAAAACAGCCACATGGTAGCTACTTGGCTGTAAGCAACCAGCGTTAGCATAGTCTGCTAATGAACAATGGCTGTCGATGCTGAGTGTCAACCACAGCTAATTTACTTTTCCTGAGTTTTTGTGGGTCATTGATGATCTATTCTGCTACACGTGTTGAGTGTCAACAGAGTTGGTTTAGCTCAAGCGGCAACCTCCGGCCTCAAACTATGAAGCCCATGCGGAAGTGTTATAAACTGCATTTCATTGAGATCCGCTTGAGGCTGGCTGCAGAAACACCGGAAACCACATAGACACCTATTCAAAAAAGACAATCTTTGCAGCATTAATAAACGTGTTTACAGTCTGGTTCAAAAAATGCCATGGCCCTACAAAGCTAATTTCTCTATCGGCACACACTGTACGGGGGGTGAATTTTTTTCTAATGTGACTGTTCAGAAGATATTAACATTATGAGTTTTTGCCCAAATAAGGACATGACTGACTTGACTCCCGGACGGGAACACATAGCTGTTGGCTAGGAGACTCAAACTCCGCCTCTTTACGTCACACTCTGCCTGGTTGAGTTCAGTATTTCCAATATGGCTGCCGCCTTCGATTGGCTTCAAATCAGCGCTCAGGAACAGATGGGTGATGTCACGGATACTACGTCCATTATTTATACAGTCTATAGTTTAGCTGTGTAGCACTAGGGAACACAGAGCTGATATTTAGCATTATTTTTAGCTCTGTCAAGGAATAGTATCGCCTTAGCTAGCATCTCGCATCTAGTATTTTGTCACTCACCATTCACTACCTAGTTAAACGTTCTATTTTTTTTTTTTATAATGCAGAGATTCTGCTTTGTTCTCTCACACTCAGACGCCTCAAACATATACAGCTAATTTATGCTAACGCTCACATCCTCACTGTTGTAATGTGCTGAACCCGGCAGATGCCAATCAAAATGTGATCGACCACACCCACACAGTCTTAAAGAACGTCTGGAAAGCAAAATGAGCTGTTTTTGATCTTTTTCTTAAAGTTCTAAACAATTATATTCACTTAGATTTTTGTAGACTCTTAATAAGACTTCAAGCCTTGATATCATTCATGTGTTTTCCGACTCAAGCTTTATTTCCAGAGGCTCTAAGGTTTTAAATATGTGCACGGACACGTTTCATCATCATTATCTTCATCTTCATCCCTCTCTGTCTCTGTTTTCCCTCTCTGTCCATCTGTGCAGACTTTTATCTCTCTTTCTCTTTCTTATTATTAGTAAAACACATCAGCATACTAAAGCATATTACCCTGCATAAGCACTACAGGCAACACACATACACACACAGCAAACAGAGACCAACCTCTGCTCAGACATGCAGCAGGGCAGCTAATTAGTAAAGTGGCAGTGGGGTTTGTGTGAAATCACATACACACAATGTTGCATACACAGGCATACACACAAGCACAAACAGGCTGCCCGGTGTGAGCTCATAGCCTGCACGCTGCAGAGACACTGCTGGACGCCAGGACTGATGGTGATATTGATCCAAGACAAATGAGAGAAAGGAGGGAGGGGTGGGGGACCAGGAAGGGAGGGTGTAGAGAAGGGTCATTGTGTGTGAGAGAGTGTTGTTACACCTCAACTCCAGCCTTCAGATCAATACCATCTTAATGTTTGTAAGCAAAGATAGCATTATTGTTGTGAATGGTCACTCCCTCTAGTGGTGTGAGACCAAAACAGCCAGGGGGAAGAGAGAAAAATGAGTGAGAGAGTAGCTGAAAGAGATGGATGTCAAATTCAGAGAGAGAAAGAGGCAAATAAGATGGGGAGACAAACTGAGAGAGATGGAAGGATGGAAACAACGGAGGAGATGAAGAGAAAGGGAGGTGAAAATATTGCGAGTGGTAGCAGGCGACCCAGTTCCATCACTGCTTGTTTGTGTTTTGGGGCAGTGCAGCAGTTAAGAGCATGAAGGCACAGGGATGGGGGGGGAAATAAACACGCATTTGTAAGGACGTCACCTCACTCACTGTACTCACATGCAGCACTCACACACATGCAAAGTGCAGGCCCAGAGCTTGCATGCACAGTCAGGCACTTTGGGACCAGTTGTCACACACACTCTGCGTCCAGTAAGATGAACCCACATGCGCACTTTCATTATGGTTCTTCAAATCTGATGTTGATGTTTAACCATAAAACCGTAAATTCTGAACAGTTTTGAATCACTAAAAATCACACATTTATTTTCTATTTCAGACCCAATTAGCTAATTTATACTGTTCACATTTGGTGTACTAAACAAATTGTCAAGTAGGTGCATACGGTAAATAGAGCTGTAACTATTAATTGATTAGTTAAGTAAGGGATAATGTGTAGTAAGGCAGTGATTATGACAAATAGAATCCAGACAGGCTGAGACATAAGGTGACATGGAGGGGTCACGTCCACCATGAAGGTGGTCAGTGGTTTCAGGTATTGGAAATAAGTATGCAAAAGTAGCCACTCTTCTCATTTATGGTCTTGTAAACTTTTTCATAGAGACATCATTATTTTTAAGATAATTAAGGGACATTATTGCTAATTAAAGTCTGTTTCAAAAGCTGCAAAAAACTCCCCCATAAGAGCTTTAAATAGAATTGTTGGCTTAAATACTGCTTCAGCTTTAAAAAATGAATTTATTAATTATTTTTAAAAAATGTAAAAAAAAGCATTTGCAGCTCAGACTGTCACATTGCGGTTTTATTATTTACAAAATTTCCCTCACTGAACTGCAGTCTGATCCAATTTAGCCTTCGGAGTTTTTTTCCCTCAAATTTTTTCGTCTCTTTTTGTTATTATTACCAAATTAATATTGAACACATCAGCTTCTTTTTAAGAAAACTGGCTTCTTATCAGGGAAAATCAGTAAACACCAAGAATGATGAGCTTTCAGTTTAATCTAATTGAGGCTGATTGGATCCACTTCTTTTAAGATCTTTCAGGCATGATGCATGATTCCCTGCAGCTCTGCCTGTGATGAATGATGGATCATGATGCTGTAAAGCCCTACTGCACTTAGCTGTGCATTTAGTGTCTACAGCGCGCTTTTCCCTCGGGCCATCTGTGTTCCTCTGCTGATTAACAGGCTGTAAAAACTCCAAACATGGTGGTTGCTGAAATGACAGTTTCATGGTGTTTCCCTGAGTATCAGCACCCCCCACACAAATCCCTACAGGACATTTCTTCTTTAATGTATCAGATCATTGTTTTATTTCACACTTCATTTTCTATATTTATAATGTGTGAGTGTGGCGTTGTACATACATGCCTGTGACCTTGTTTTCTTGCGAGAGTGATTTGTCACACCTTGTGTAGATATGGCGCAGTGAGCTGGCTCAATGACAGTGACAGTATAAACAGGAGAGTCTAGTGTGGATAGCATGTTTACCAGGAACCCAAGTACACTAGGATGAGTGAAACACACTGTACCTGCTCTCTTTGAGGCTATAAATACTCCTGCAGGAATTTGAAAAGAAAATTAGGAAAAGGTTTGATTCAGTATTGGTTGTGGTTTTGTTTTGTTGCCTTTGCGCTTATTTCTCAGATCACATATCATTCATATCTATCTGACTATATCTATACATATTTCATGATAAGTATCTCTACATTTATTTTCATACACATCAATGATAAATACATTCTTATCTCCTTGCGTATATTCCTTTATATTTCTATTCAATTTGCACTTTTATTTAAATGCATAAACCGTGCAATTATTCAGATGAACTTTTTTCATCCTGTGTGGTACTGTACAGTATCGTGTCGTATTTTACATTACAGTACTCTACCATACCTCATACACCATACACTATATTAAATGTTTGACATTATATCATGTCTGTTCTGCCATCATACCTCATTGGATGATATGGTTTTGCAGTATTATCGTTTTGTATGATATCCTGCTGTAACATATAGTATATCCTATTATATCGTAACACGCCTTTTGGGGATGAGTGTTCAGATGATGGTAGGTTAGCTGGTCCTGATGAGAATAAATGAAGACAAGAAATGGAAGAGGATTGGCAGAGTGGGGGTAAAACAAAAAAAAAGTTTGGGGATTTTTAGGTGTTGGAGAAAGAGAGGGAGGTATGGAGACAGTGAGAGCTAATGAGCTGGATTTTGCTGGAGACTTGGCATTCTGCTCATGGTGCTTGCTCTCTCTCTCTCTCTCTCTCTCTCTCTCTCTCTCTCTCTCTCTCTCTCTCTCTCTCTCTCTCTCTCTCTCCCTCTCTGCTCTGTAGAGGAGAGGAGCTGGCTAGAGTGAGCAGCTTCCTGTCTGAGCCCTGAAGCAGGAGTAAATGAGGGGTGGGGGTAGGTGGGGGGGTGAGTCGTGTTGGAAGCAATAGAACAGAGGAAGGAGGAGGAGAAGGAGGAGGAGGAGGAGGGTGAGGGGTGGAGGAGGAAGGGAGGGAGGGACCAGTGTTAGAAATTGAATGCCAGGGCGCCATGTTCTCACCGCCAGCGTTTCCATGGAGACGGGGTAATTCTGGCGAGTAAGGAAATTTCATTCACTCTGGTATGAAGAAGAAGAAGAAGAAGAAGAAGAAGAAGAAGAAGAAGAAGAAGAAGAAGAAGAAGAAGAGGAGGGAAATATCAACAAAGCAATAGAGAAAGAGGGGGAAAATAAGAGAGGAGAATGAAAAGGGAGGAGGGAGAAAACCTCAGCTGGGGTTTATGCCACCCATCCCCCAGGCGATGTGCCTCTGTCTCTCACTCCTTTTTTCTTGTGTATTTCTGTGATGCTTGGTTTGTTTGCCACCACCCTATAAGCAAACACAACACCCACCCACAAGCCTCCAGTTTCTTCCAGGAGCCCTGCAGGTATATGGCAAGAACAAAGAGAAACACTGTTAACTGACTCCTGTGTATGTGTGTGTGTGTGCATTTTTGTGTGCGTCTTCTTTTTTGGGAGGACAGAAATGGGGGGTTGGTGCCAGGGAAGGGTCGGGGGGTTAAAGAAATCAGGGGGACGGTAGACTGTGACCCATGTGCAGCAGATTTGACCACGTTTGTCTTCAGCAGCTTCAATTTCACACAGAGAAAAAAATGTTCCAGGTTGAAAGTCTGCGTATGCATGTACCAACCTGAGCATGCAAGTGTGTGTGTGTCAGCCTGCACTGACACACACAAACACACACACACACACACTCTCGCTCTGCAGCTAACTGAAGCTGACAACTGCATGGGGTTTGACTGGGTTGTCGCTGCAGCCAACCTGACAGCTGTACTGCCAAGCACCCTCCATACACACATACACATAAACACGCAGACACACACACATAACTTCATCTCCATTTGTGATATGATGTGCTGTTTCTCTAATCAGCACATGCAGCACGTTTTGACAGGGCAGGCCATAAACACATGCAGTTAAATGCTGAATCATGTGTTGTTTATTATCCACAAGCTGGTGCGTGCAGATGTTTCACTGTCACTGGAAATATTATGACTATTTGTTAAATAGAGAGACAATGAATTGTTGAGAATTATAATTTGATGAGTATTTTCTGCTTGTCTTTCAGTGGCTGAGGAGGGGCTTTGGGAGTGCGGGCTGTCCTACGAGTGCAGGACCCTCCTGTTCAAGGCCATACACAACCTGCTGGAGAGGTAAGAACCAGCATCATTACCCAGAAGCACTTCATTAGCTGCACAGTGAGCACTGCTGAATGATGCACAGGGAATATACAAACAGTTACATAACTATACTAACATAGAAGAAAACATGTCATTTCTGATGGATAAAACTTGTGATGTTAAAAAGTTTTAGTATTTTTGCACAAAACTACAAAGTGATCTAAAGTTAGAAACACAACCCAGTGTTTGGCATTTAAAAGTTGACTCCTAACATGGCAAGACGATATAGATGTATGCAATGCATTAAAAGAAGCTGGACTATATGGTCAAGTGCAATTTCAGTCATGTTGAACAAATGTCTAAATTGGAGAAGTTAAAACAGTTGTCACTACTGTACATTAATAAATGCACAATTAACGTCTTCACATCTACATTTGACGGCTAAATAAGGTGTTAAAAACAATGTTGTGCCGTTGAGTCCATGCTGTCTTTGTGAATGCTAAATATTGACATAAAAGAAAGTCATGCTGCTCAATTAATGGAAATATTTTTTTTTTTCTAATGATTTAAAGTGGATTGTAATTTTTACTTCAGGCAGTTTGATTTCGAACATTTGAAATGTTTTTTTCTTGAAGTACAAGCTTACAATTTCAAAGTGAAAATGTAGCCACAATCAGTTATACTATTAAAAATGTATCTAGCACTTCTTTTAATACATTCAAAGAGGATGTGGGAGTTTATTCCATTCACTTAAAGCTCCTGTGAGGAGCTGTTGATGGTAATGAAACCGACTGAGATTAATATTGATGCCTCTGCATGACCTACAAAAACAAACAAGATCAACAAAGGAAAGCTTATTTCCTTACAGTCATTCTAAATGCTTGACTCCCTTGTCATGGGGTAGATGTAAGTTGAGGATCTAAAGGAGGCGCCAAAATTGACACAACCTGAAGTTTCCTCACAGAAGCTTTAAGGACTTTTTTTTTAGTTTTTCTGAATGAATGAGATATTCATCGTGAATATTTTCCTCAATAAAGTCTGTTTAATCTAATCTAAAATAATCTAATCTATGGAAAAACAATTGTAATGATAAAATAAAAATGTGCTCAGTTTTTTGGAGTTAAATACATGTGGTGCTTCCAATGATCTCCATGCATATCCATTGTTTTCAGCCCATGACTAAATTTCAGTCATGATGTAGCCAGTTGATTCAGAAACACAGAAGACATATTTTCTCAAGTGAATACAATACACTTCACAGTAAAAGCTTAAACAGGAAGAACTTCTATTAGATTTTTGGTGTTTGATGTATAAGTATTATACATTCAACCTCTTCTGAACTGAAAACAGCTCAGTACATGTTAATTCTATCTTTCTTATTTGAAGAAGAGGTATGTCATTTTGAATTAAACACAAAAGTGGCTGATCAAATGGACCTGATGTCATATTGACAGACAGCTCTACTTTTTCTTCCTGCCGCCTCATCTTAATGAAATTATAATCTGAGTGCTGAATCACTTGCTCAAGTACCCAAAGCTCTCCTTTCTGAGTCAGAGCCATCTGTTAAATGAAGCAGCACATATTTGCTCTCTATTAAGTTAAGCATCAGTGATCATCATAGGGGGCAGGCTGAATTAACCTTCCTATTACCTTGAAGCTAACTCCTTTTATAGCTCACTATTTCAACACAGGAGGGATCGTTTCCACTTTCTAGTTCAGATCATACACATAGAGCCGACCTCTGCCACTGTATCATCTTCTTGCTCTTCTTATTGTTTCATACTGACATTCAGTTTAATTAAACAGGGCTTTAACAAACAGTTACAGGTGAAGCGGCAGTTATTATTTAATGAACAAATACACAAGACAACATGTTGATAACATCAGAAACTTCAACAAGGAACACTTCATTCTAAATGTTTGTCTTAGCTCCTGTGGCCACCTATAATAACCAATTTAGGCATGTTATGTTATGGTTAAGAGACTCTCGTTGAATAAGTCTTTGTCTTAATTTTTTTTAGCATTAAACTGGAGCTATAGTAAAGAAGTGAGGGGCTCTTACGCTGTGTGAAGTGTACTGTTATGTAATGTGGGAGATATGCCACTGGCCAAGGCTTTTTTTTAAGGAGCCCAGTGCTGCAGCATGCATATAATTTTATTTTACCATCCTGATAGGCATTAAATATCCTAAACATCTGAGTCCTCTATAAGGCTGGCAAGAAAGTGTTCTACCATGCTTGAGAGCCAGTAACAAAAATTGTAACATGGGTCATATGTCCTTTAACCATATACAGTTCTAAAGGATATCATAAGATTGGAGAGAAAAACCAAGAAGCTTTACTTTGCCCATTAGGTTTTAAGAGTGTTGAAAGAGAAAGGCGAGGGTGGGGTTTCCTATTTTAGCTGTCAATTAAAAACAAGCTGGGTACGTTCCTAAGCGACTGATTACTGAGTCGATTTTATTAAAATCTAAATTCCAACTAGTGTAAAGGTAAGAAAACATTTTGAAAACAATTAAAATGCAGCACAATTTATCCTCCTAGCCTCCTTGCATGTTAGCGTCTACATGCCTGTTCTTGTTATGCATTGCCCTGGTAGTAGTGAAAAAGCAAGTTTAACCAGACACAGCCTACATACAACTTCATCTCCATTTTGTAGATCAGTATACTGAGGTAGTGGCTGGTGGTTGCACTACAGCTTAGTCACAACATATGTCCGGCATTCAGACCTAAAAGACTTATTTCTTGAGCAAACTAGTAATTCTGGTGCTGATTAGCTTGGGTGACAATGTCCAATTTAGCTGACTAAATATGCACATCCCTAGTTAAACATTGCAAAGCGTACTTCTTCTTTTCAAAACTTATCCAATCAATACTTTTACATTAACAGTGTAAGTCAGATTATCAGTAGAAGATCTGTCTGTCAAGTTATCAGAAATTGAACCAGTCAAACATCTGCCTTTGCTCCACCAAGTTCATTAGTGTTGTTCGAGTCCTTGCTACTCTTTTATCTACCATGGCTTTACTAGTTTCCTCCAGTATCACCATACTCACCAGCTTCATTTTCAGACTCATGCAGCTGTTTTAATTGGAAAGGCTTTGAGAAACTCATGACAGGCAATTAGTAGCCCAGCTGCAAGCTAGGAGTTGATTGAAGCTTGAACTGAGCAAAAAAGACGAGGACACTCTGAATGGATGAATGGGGTTTTCAATGTCTTCTAGATGTGTAAACAGGGAATCCCATGCTTACAACTTCGGAATATGAGCTTTGTACACAGAGATAATATGTCAGTGTAAATGTATATATATTTCAATAGTATGTAGTTTCTTCTTAAGCATTAAAAAAAGAAAAACATTTCCTTACATAAGCACAAATTGCTGTAGATTAAACATTTGGTTTCTAATGAAGACATTTGTTGCATTAAATTTGTTACAGTGTCATCAAGAGTATTTTTATGAGCCGGCTTTATGCTGTCTTTTAAATTACAGTATCTGGGGGCTTTGAGCATGAGCTTCAGCATTTACTCTGTGGATAAAATACACTGTTAACTCCCTCACAGTATATTGTTAACAAGGGCTCCAGTGAAGTGACCCTGCTTAGAGATGCACTGATCCGATACAGTAAATTGGTATCAGGGTTAGTTCTGACCTTATTAAGTGGTTTGGGGAAACAGCCTGAAGTGACGGCATTAAATACAGTTTCTTTGGTAATGTTTTTACAAGATGAGTTGTTTCCAGGGGAGATCCGCCTTCATCAGATAAACGAAAAAGAAACAATGAAAAGAATGCCCCAAAGATGGTAGAGGACGCTGAAAGCTTTAGATAGCTCAGGAGAGGAGTCCATAAAACCATTTCATAATTCCTCAACCCCGGTCAGAGGGTCCAGCAGGGAATTCTCTGGCACCTGCTCACAGGGACGAGTCAGAGTTCTGTGAGCGCTGAGTTTTGTCAGGAAAAGGAGGCTGAAATGAGGTGAAGATGTGCACAGATGGTGGGATAGCCAAATAGGGAGCAAGATGACTGAACTGTTTGATGTGAACACATTTTGATCTGATGTAGGAAAAGGTTTTGGAACGATATGTGTTCAAGTGCTCACCACTTCAGGGAAAGCAGATTAGCAGAAAGATTACCTTTACTTTTACAGTCAGCTTGTCAAGAACTCCTTGTCTTGCTATGGTGCAGCAAGGTTATAATCCCCCTGTTGCACATTATGTGTAAGAGGCAATTTAAGAAGGTAAAAGGCTGCTTTTTTTTTTTCTTGAGATGTCCTTTAAAAATCTTATACAGTACAGTCACATACCCTGAAATACAGTACAGGCATACATAATGTGTCTTGACTGTTAGTTTCAGCACCTACGCTAATTTGTTATTATGAACAGAATAAATAAAAACATAAAAACAAATTGTATGCATGAAAGTAATTATTGCAATTTTGGAAATAACATGTTTCTGGTCACAAAAAGGAAAAAAGAAGAGAACAAATCAATAAGGACCTGTTCCCACTAACTGTGTTTTTGTGATTGCAGTGCCTGTTTTCAAAACAAAACCAATGAAGTCTAGCAATTTCAACAATGACCATCCTAAGTGCAAAAACACTACAGTGTCAGCTGTCTTTTGTCACTGCACTTTCAGTGCTCTTAGTTCAAATTAACTAACTTTTGAAACACCACTCTGCTCCTCTTTGTTGTTTCTCCATCACTGACCAATCAAAATCAAGATAGGTGGGACTTCTGATGTCTTTGTCAACAACAATAGCAGAGTTCTGTACAGTGGGGAAAGTAATCACACGTGTTTTCCAAGGTACAATTTGCTTATGTAAAGCTGCTGATTTCTTGAAAGTTATATTTTTGGGCTTTTTTGCCTTTATTGATAGTACAGCTGAAGAGAGACAGGAAATGTGGGGAATAGAAAGTTTGGGAAGAAATGCAGCAAATGGTCGAAGCTGGGAGTCCAACCGGCGACCTCTGCGATGAGGATTATAGCCTTTGTATGTTGGGCGCTTAGACCACTCGGCCACCAGTGCCCCTACAACATGATTTCTACCTTTTTTTTTTTACATTGTCCTCATAAAATAACATTGAATAAAAGAAAATATTTAGCAAAAAAGAGCATTTAAAACATACATATAGGTCACTGCCAAGGGAATTAAAAATGCTGCAGAACAAATTTTGGGACCTAGCAACAAAAAGCACCAATTAGAAGCACTCTGAGACTGAGTTTGTTGAGTGCTGCCAACTCAATAAAAATGCTGTTAGTGGACACAGGCCCTAAAAAAAAATTATAAAAGAAAATTAAAAAAAAAAAAAGATAAATAAATACAGAATGCTCATTGTTTATTTTTCAGTTTCTTTGATGATAGTCAAAATTATTGAGGACCTCTTTGCTTTTACTCTTGTTTTGCCTGAATAGTGCAAAAATATAAAGTCAAGTCAATATTCTTTCTTGCTGAAACGTGTAGCTCATTTTTGCTAAAGCTCTGGAAAAATGTGATGTAACTCATGTGAGGTCAACTAAGTGTAAAAACTCTCTACACATTCCTGCTCATATTGGCTTCAAGATTCAGAACAAGGTCAGGAACTGATATCATGGAAGCTTCCTTCTGCACCACTAAACCAACCAGAAGAAGGGGAAATCAATTAAAGACACAATAAAAGAAGGGTCATCAAACATGCAAATTGTCTTTTGCAAAATTTCCAAAGCCTCCTCCTGAAGATGAATAACCTCCATTCTGTTCTCTTTTCTTTTCTTTTTCTCTTCGTTTCTGCAGATGTTTGATGGATAAAGGCTTTGTCAGGATCGGGAAGTGGTTTTTCAAGCCTCATGAACTGGAAGAAAAGTCTCTGGGCAACAGGTGAGTCAAATTTGAACACTGCTGAAATGCACACGCCACTATGTCATTGCACTTCTTCAGCATGTTTTGTGTGTCTATCCATGTGTGTGAACGTCAGAGTGTGACAGAGCCGGACGGTGTGAAGGCTTTCATGTGATCCAGCGTTTGTCGAGTCTTCTCTCCTTGATGTTCCAGCGGCAGCTCATGGTGTGAGACTGTAAAAAAAAAAAAAAAAAGCAGGACGGTGAATGAATGGTGGTGAGAGGTGAGAGCTGAGCCGAGTCAAGCTCTCACAGCTCTGTGTGTGAGCGTGTGTGTGTGTGGTTGAGTGTCACGCTGTGTAACTGTGCAGGCAGTGTGGGAGACACACTGAAAGCGAGTAAAAAAAAAAAGGGGTGGGTGTGATGACAGTAGCTCAACTTGTTGCTTCAGTCATTATAGTTCCCTCTCACAGCTCCGTCTGCCCACTTCAGCTTCTCCTGCTGGTGATGATGCTACATTCCTCAAACCTCCAACATAGCAGCGCTCAGATGCTAATGATTCTAGTCAACGGCTCTTAGGAATTCACTTTGCTGTCATATTGGTTATTTGGAAATCATTTAGAGGGAATGCTTCCAAAAAACATGAATCGTCAGTTGAGAATACCGCAAGTCAGCTCAGTCAAGTTTCTGCAATTCTTTCTTTTTAGTTGCATCATTTTACATCAAGTAACGCCGGCGTCAATGCATTGCAGACTGTAAATTTACAAATAAGTCTTAAAATGTGGTTTTCTACATTTTATTCAGAAATCTGCTCCTCTCAAATCAGACAATAAGAACATTTTAAACACTAGTTTTGCATCAAAATCAGTGTTTCTGCAATGCTCTTCAGCAGACAGGACATCAGGAAGATCTGCAAGATGAGAGGCCTCCAGCTTGTGTCTATGAGTGTATCTGGTTTTTAGGTCAGATTTCTCCCCACTGTTCATTCTGTAAGAGGTTCTTGGTAGTTAAGTTATCATTCTCCTTCTTCCCCCCCAAAAACAGACCGGGTAATTAAAAACAGTAAAAACGCTCAATAAAGCAGTTGCTTTGGGCGCACCATGGCAGCAGGCCAAGAAGCTACCAACTAAAGCTCACTTGTTGTTTAAAATCCTTCATCCTGTTGAATGACACAGTGGAAAAAAAATGGGTCAAGGTTTAATGTCCTTCAAATCTGGTACAAATCAAGATATTATGCACTAAAAACTTGTTCTGGTGAGTGTCTGACACGCTTGCAGTCTGCTGCGGAGTACTGAAGCTAACTGTGGTTTGGTTGTTCAGAGCAGCAGGTGGAGGCCCCTCGCTGAGCCTCACTGCATGATGTCGCATGACAGAGTGTGTCTCTTGTGTTGCAAAGTGTTTCTGAGGGATACCACCAGGAATCCCAAAGAGACTGTGAAAGCTAAAATCATTTGGAAAAATGACTGCACTTTCATCTGATGAGTCGAGGTGGGAGGTAACGAGTATAAAGACTTTAAACTGCACTGAGCCAAAGTTTCAGGTATTGGAACTTGACTTGTTTGTTTATTCTGAGAGATTTTAACTTTCACTCCCAAGTTTCACTCTGATATCCATACTTTTTTTACTACTTACATTTTCAATACTGGCTCTTTAGTTTTAATACATCTGACATTAATAATTAATGATTTATGTTTAGCATCATTGTGCGCAACCCTTTTACATACTTTTTTCATTTTTACTTTTTTTTTAAGTTATATTTTTGGGGCTTTTGCACCTTTTATTTATACCACCCTTTTAAAAATCAACACCAAGTCCTCCTGAAAAAGATTGGAGGGTTGACACAGATGATTTTTTGGTGTTTATATCAGTGCAGAGAAAATTAAGCATACAGCATCAAAGATGTATCAATACAAGAAAGAAACACAGACGAATATACAGTTTGGCATAATTTAGCAAAGATGCTTTTTAAGTTTTATAGTTTCTTTTGCTCTTTTATTTGAAGTTAAGAGGATTCAAGTTCTTAATATGACATTGAGTTCAGTCAGATTTGAACAGAAACAGCTGTTAGACATACATCCATTGGAAGTCTACTTTCCTATAACATTGAGTACATTTCAAACCCTGCATTGACTTCAATTTTTACTTGAATGCAGATGATGAATTAATATGTATACTAGTATCCCTGCTCCCACTTGAGTATGACTGGATATAGCTTCCACTCTACCACCAGGCACTAATGATAGAATAAAAAGTAAAAGTATGTATGGAGAGACATAACGAATGCAAACATAACCATACTGAGAGCGAGAGGTTTGATGCAAGTTGAAAGGATGTAAATTATATCTTTAGGCCTTCTCCGTCACCAGATCTCAACCCAAATGAGCTCTTATGGGAGATTTAAAGTAGAATTAATGAAGGGGAGCTCTGAAACTGCACCAGTGCCCCTTTAAGCTGTCTAACATCTACATATATAATATACACTAAACAAGCTTGGACACTATAGCTTGACTGAATGTTTTTTTTATGTATGATTATGACGTCACTGGCCACAAATGCTGACTCCAGTTTAAATAACACTGATGACATTTGATTGCAGTGTACTATAAGGACTCTCTGTGCAGGTCTGTGAGGATAATTTGGTAAATGATCTCATCAGAGAAGCAGAAGTTGATCATTTATTATCCAGTAAAAAGCTTAAGAGTCTGTGGCCAACATTTTAAGTTGGAGAAGGTTTGCATGCATACTGTATGCATACAAACATATGCAGATATTCTGAAATCACGCTCTGTGTTTGAGTGAGTGCAGAGATTTGCATACGTGTGTGCCTCTTTAGTGCGCCGTGTAATTCCTCCACATTTTGACAGCTCTATACCAACATGTTGTCAGCTGGTACGCCCCCTGCTGAGCCAACCCTGACTTCTACTGTCTGTGAATTATTGAACATCTTGCAAGAAGAGAGAAGAAGAAAGAAAGACGGAAGAAATATTCTTGAATATGTAGACACAAAGAGAAAGAAATCTCTCTTTAACGTCTTCACTCGATGTGTGTGTGTGTGTGTGTTATGTGTGTGTGTGTTTCTCAGGCTCTGTAAGTAAACCATGACATTTTTCCTTCCACATATCTCCACTGTTTGCTTCCAGCACACATGCCAGTACACACGCATAGACACACTCACACACCATCTCTTCTTCCCAGAATAGCATTGTTGCCCCACAATTGACAGTGTGAGCAATAAGAGCCCCTGCAGATCCCTGGCCGGCAGTGTTTTCCTGCCACGAGGGAACATTGCTCAGTTAGGCATACACTGACCTCCTGCCTCAGCTGTAACCAGCTCCTTTGTCTCTTCTACGCTCACACTTTTTACCGTTTATCCCCAACAGGGGGCGCAAAAAAACATCCATGCCCCCTCCTTATACCCGTGCCAACTCCTGAGCCTTGGCGCTGCCGTCTTTGTCAGGCTTATCTGGTGTTTATCTTGTGTGTGTCCCGGGGGCACGGCGAGGATTGGCACATCCAGGACACATCCAAACCGCCCTCCTCCTCCTTCTTCTCCTCCTCCTCCACCCCCCACCGACTCCTCTCTCAGCATAATATTCGTGCTCTCTTTGTGTCTGAATGGGAGGAAGGCAGCACTCTGGGTTGGTAACGGATTGCATCAGACGCTGAGGGGAAAATGAGAGAGAAAGAGAGAGTTACAGGGATGCTGAGAGAGTGTGAGAGAAGAGGCACGAGAAGGAGAAAGAACAGGGAGGAGGGAGGGCTGAGTGTGGTGTGCGCAGAGGGGATGTAGGGAGGTGGGGATCAGAGAAGGTGGGGGGTCGTAAATTAATCATTACAATAGACGGCTGAATGGATGCATTAGAGTCTCTCTCTCTCTCATTACTTCAGTCAGCTCTATGCATGCCAAGTACAGTACACAGTATATTTGTTCGTCTACCTGCTCTCATTTGCATTAATGGCCACATACTCATGCATAAGTAATGTTCATTTTCTTACACTGTAACAGAGACACCCTCCAGGACTTCACCAGTTATAAAGTACTTTTTTTTAAAATCACAGGAATCCTCACCTGACCTCTCCTCTCCTCTCCCCTCCTCTTCTCTCTTCTCCTCTCCTCGTCTCTCCTCTCCTCTCCACTCCTCTCCCAAGGGACCAGTGACTTTGAAGTATTAGTCGTCTCCAAGGCAACAAACATTTGGTATTAGTCCACATCACAAGGTCACACAGTCTGTAGAAGTAAGACCAAAACAACAACATGAGAAAAGAAAACATTTTATCTTTTCTCACATAGGGTATCTCAATCCTTCACATTTTACCAACACTGTTAACACAGGGCACGTGTCTCCCTTTAGATCAGAGCTTTACATTCTCTAATACAGATCAATGCTTCTTTCAGTGTGTTGGTGTGAATGACTCAGTCTGGTAAAGAGATGGGTGGAAAGATAGATGCTAGAGGGGTACTGAGGTTTCCACAAGATCAAAAAATATAATAAAATAATATACGTTTTATCAAAGCAAACAAACAAATCTGATTTAACAATGCAAACTTACTTACTTTTACTATATCAGCATCTTTGGTGAAATCGTGTCCCTGGTGCTTTCAGGGGCTTGGAGAAATACTTGCACTTGCGGTTTCAAAAGTTAAATCACCGGGGTCTAAACTCATTCAGTTTTTGTTCTTCATCTTCATTCAAGATAATCTGATATGTTGTCTGCAACATGATTCTAATGTGTTGATATGGTAGATAAAAATTATACACAAAAGTACAGTTTAAGACCTTTCATGCTAACATCTTTTCATGTAAACTAAAAAGCTAGTGCTTTTTGATCTTTGGATATAACACACAGACAGCTGGCAGACTTTTTTTTTAATAGTTATCGTTAACATATACGATCCCAGATGTGATGTTTAATCTACTCTAAGTATTTTCCCACTGGTTAACTCAGAAGGAGGCTGCTTATTTGAGTGGTTACTGGTGACTGACATTGACTCCATGAGTGACTGATTGATAAACTAAACTCTACGGACTGACTGGCAGACAGATAATTAGGTTAAAGGCGTTACTGGCTAAATCAGTAATCGACTGGTTGACTAAGTTACTGTCTGACTGACTTATTAAGAGCAGTTGGGAAACTGTCTCTGCTAAGAATGTAAAGGGTTAACTGAAGAGCTCTTTGGGTTATTAATGATAATCCTTTTTTTGTATTTGTATTTTTGGGCATTTTTGCCTTTAATGGATAGGACAGCTAAAGAGAGACAGGAAATGTGGGGAACAGAGAGGAGGGAGACATGCAGCAAATGAACGAGGCCAGGAGTCGAACCTGCAACCGCTGCGTCGAGTACTACAGCATCCATATATGGGGCGCGCTTCCAATGCTAGGCCAATGGTGCCCCAATGACAATGGTCTTCTTTAAATCCTTTTGAATGAGAGACGTGGATGCAGTGTTGTCTTTAATCAGTATTTGTTGTATGCCATTGCCTAAGGACAGAGCAGTGCACAGTAGGAAACTGGGAGGAGAAGTGGGTTAAGAGACTCTGGTTGAAATTGAACCCAGGCGGTCTGCTTCGAGAACCAGCCTCTATGTAGAGAGCTTTGGATTTAACCACTGAGTTAAATAAATGCCCTTCTTATCATTACTTTACAATGTCACAATGCTACAATTTATTTTAATAGATACTTTGGTCCAAGGCAGTACACATCTGAGAGTAAGTACAACACAAGCAAGATTTAGACAGGAGGGACAAACAAAGAGGAAGTGCCACTAACTGCTCCAATCAAATGGAACACAGGTGCTGACATGCAGAGCTAGAGGCAATGCACACTACACAATGTCATCATCACCTGAAGTAACAGCAACACCTTAAGGAAGCTGGAAGGCAGGCTAATCCACGATCAGTGCCATATGATGTAATAGGATGCAATATGATTAGATTCAATGCAAAGCAACTCAATACAATACAATATAATGCAATGCAACCATATCACAGTACAGTATCGATGATTCTGCAATCATTAAAGACAATCATGATTCATCACAATATCTTATTAATTGAAGAATACAAAATGCTTCTTAAAGGTAAAGCACGCGATTAATGATTGGATGGATAATCTGTTAAGGGCACCGCTTTATTTTAAATTAAAATGTTAAAATTTGGCCAGCCAAATGAAACAATGCCATATCCATGTTCTGTCCCATCTTAGTTATCCCATTCATAGTTTCAATCATTCCTCGTTCTTCACAGTTTTGTGCTGAAATCAAACACTTAATATGCCAAAAAGCAGATATTTCCTCATTTTTTAAAATCTGGAAACGCCCTTCAACTTCAATCACATCAAACCACTATCACAATACTCCTTCATTTAAATCCTTTAGCACGATAGGAAGGTGTGATGTGTTCAGGTGGAGGTTCATGTGCGAATAGAACCCCTCATTCTTTGCTTTCTTCGAGGTTTATGAATGATGCTGAAATATGTGTGTGTCAGACAGAATAATAAAGACCTTAACACCACTTCTGCAGTCATTGATTAATTTGACTGTTACAATAATTGTATGCACAATCCATCAGTAATAAAAAGGCTTTTATTGAGAGGCCACTGGAAAGTCTATTACATTTAAATACAGCGGCTTCCGGCTGTACAGCGGTTCATTGACTGAGTACATGCACCGTGAGACATAAAAATATGAATATACTACAAGGGAATGAGACGGTGTCTGTCGTGGTAACATGTTATTCATAGCCGACAAGGATGTTTAAGTCAACTTAGTGAAAGTTTAAGATCACAAGATCACAAGTGGCATCTTTTCATTCATAAACACCCTTGTAGAATATTTAGATTACTGAATTATTTGCATTTTCTCCTTTGAAATGTGTTGTTCTGCGTGTTTCTTAGGCCTCCCCAGAGACATGAAGCATTTCTAATATTAACTACAGAGAGAGGGAGAGAGGCAGAGAGAGAGAAGGAAAGCAGGGGGATAAAATGCACAGATCAATAGAGGGGATGGTGATACATCACAGCAACAGCCAACCAACAGATCCTTTTCCTCTTTTTTTAATTAAGACTGCAGATATGAAGCCCGTGGCAGCTAACACTGATGTTCTTTTTGAGGTCTGCAACTCCGACTTTAACATTTGGCTGCACTTTTTGTGTGGGAATCTCCCACTGACCACGCAGTCTGACGTCACTCTTGGCTGTCTTTCAGTACTAACAAGAAACCTAATCTAGTTTGCAGCAGACTGACGGTTCTCCTTTATTTCCTGCGCTCATAAAAAGCCCAAAGGACGTTGTTCATCATGGATTCTTTTTACTTGATTCCATATGAGTAGTAGGAGCACAAACATGGTGATAGCAACCCTGGACAAAGCCACCCACTTGGGCCTACTGAATAATACATCAAGCTGACTGCATCCCTCTTATGCTTGTGTTAATACTGGTGTGTCATGTGTGCACACAGGAACACACACACACACACCCACACACACACACACACACACACACACATGCACTCACCTGCATGAGCCTGTAGAGCATTCTGCATGTTTGATGGATCGTCTGGATTTGCTTGTATGGAATAGAACTTTTTGTGCGAGTGCAGTAGAAGGACTTGTGTATACATGCTGCTCACAAGAGCTTACAAGAGTGTAAACATCCTCATACACCAGAGCAGCAGTGTCTACACTCTGAGTGTGTGTGTTCAGAGTGTGTAGGAGGGGTTAGGCAGCCAGAAGGATGAAGCTAAGTCATAATGCTGGAAGAGGGAGAATTTAAGGTACAGATTAAGGAGATTAATCTTGCACATTTGAAGGAATTTAAGAAAAATGCTATCATGCCTGCTAAGTGCACGTGGCTTCAGTTAATGATATAAGACTGGGATTTAGATGTTGAAGCAGTAGAAACAGAAGCCCTTTGTGTTTTTGCACACGCTTGTTTAACTGTTTATTGTTCATTATCTTCTCAAATCTAATCTTCTTTTATTCTTTTCCCGCTGGGTGAAAGCATCCCAACAACTGAGATAACGTTTTTTTGTGTGTGTTTTTGTGTGTGTGTGCTTGTGATTGTACACACAGGTGCATACGTGTCAAGTCTGCGATGCATGCCCAACATTAACGAGCTCTCCTGCTGACTGGTTTGTTGTGTCGTGATGGGATCAAGCAACATATGTTGTCATATGAGCCAAACATAGCTGTTTTGTTTTTTTGCAATCCAGACATGCACATACATGTCTCTCTCTCTGTGTGTGTGTGTGTGTGTGTGTGTGTGTGTGTGTGTGTGTGTGTGTGTGTGTGTGTGTGTGTGTCAGCCCGCTGTTAAAATCACTGTGCCTGTTTAATGTGTGTGCATCTGTGTCTCCCTGTATGCACATTTGCATACAAACGACAGCATGATGTTAATGCTGTCATATAAGCTCAGGCACAAATGAAACAGACACACACACGTTTACACACACGCTAGTACAGTGAAGTGTCCGTGTGTTCTCCGCCTCTACATTCCCTGATTGATTTCACCATAAAATTGTGCTCAGTAGCCACCCATTAAAACTCTGATCTCATCGATATGTGTGCAGCGATTGCAGTGCGTGGCTCTGAATTATTCACCTCCTCCTCTTCCTCTCACTCTCGTTTTTTGCTCTCACTCCTCATTTTTCCTGCGTCTTTCTTTCCTTGTCATCTTAATTTCCTCTCTGTCCTTCTATTTTCCATCCTTTCTTCCTGCATCTGCCTCATTCCTCTACCTCTGGTGCTCACTTTGTCTCAATCTTCTTCTGTTGCCGTCTGTTCTTTCTCCTCTGCTCTTCCTCCTCTCACTCTTCTTCTTGTTCTCATCCCCCTCACCCACCTCCCCCTTCTCCTCTTCCCCTCCTCTCCCTTCCCTTCTCTCCGCTCTCTATCTCTCTCCAGTACTGTCAGCCCTGAGGCGAGTCTCAGCCATCACTCCTCTTCATTTATTAATACCTGTACTCATGCAGCCAAGGCACACACACACACACTCACACTCACACACACAGCTGCCTAGCATCCCTGTCCACTGTTCTCACACACATACACAAACACACACACGCTCAGGCTTTGCCGACTGCACAAATGTCCCCGAGGATGCAAGAAGCCCAGTGTGTCCACACACTCACACCCGCTTACTGTGCAGAAAAATGCCCTTTGTAAAAGGACAGGGAGCATCAATCTCCCAGCTGCGTCAGGCTGCAGTTTGATGCTCTTTTTGTACTTGTGCTGTTGCCTGACTCGCATTTAATTGCACTTTATTGCAGCTGTAATTGAGCTTATATCATAACTGTTGCAAGGCATCACTGGCTAGACCTACTGCGTTTATAATTGATCAATTGTTCTTGATTTTACAGCTCCAGCTTGATTTTCTCTACAGTAGGACATGGCTAAAATATCTGTATCCGTAGCTTTTTTCAGCTTTTTTTGCATGTTTTATTTTTCATGGGTCTGGCAGAAATAGTTGAGAACCATGTCTCATCTTCTCAGATTTACTCCAGCTGAAATATAAAAAGAAAGAAGCTTCTAATTCAGCTTGATTACTGACTAAACAGAGGAATACAACAGAGAGCCAGAGTGCATGATAGCATTTCCCTGCTATTCATCCAGAGCTGCAGTTTTTACGAGCAGCCTTAAGGGAGTCGTGTTTTTGTGCACACATCAGTCCCGATCAGTGCACACACATCTCATAAAAATATACAATAACAATATAAACAGAATTATCAACACAAGAGGGAAATAAACTCTAATGGATGCTTCATTTCACAGACTTATTTAATCCATCCAGGGCTGCGAACAGAGAGCACAACACAGGGAAACACACACCAAACATCAATCAAACAGCCAATTAGTCTGTCATTATATAGGCAGATTATTTTATGAGGAATCAGTGAAGATAATGTGCTGTTCAATACACTGCTTAAATGTCCTCTGTGTAAATTATTTGTGCATATGTGCATGGCAGTTAGCTCAACTGGTGCTCTTGACTTGCAGCTGTTCTCTTGAGCTTCCCTGTGCAGCTATAAATAGCTCTTCATATGCTGTAATGATGCACCGAGGACAAAGTTGGAGGGCAGTCACATTGAAAACAATTTGACTCATGCGTTGTAGAGATGTGGATTGTGGATTTGTGCTGTGTAAACGTGTGTGAGAGTGAGTGTGCAAAGGCAATGTGTGATGTTGTTGAAAATAAGCTTACACAGCTCTGGATGGAAAGGTGATGTCAGTGCATGATAGGCCTGAGGGTAGCGATAAAATAAGATAAGATAAGATAAGGCTGCAAATATTAAGATGAAGTGACAGTAACAGGATAAAGTGACATAGGAGGCTCCCATCAGGTCTCACTTTAGCAGATTTTAAGGAGCTACATGACTTTATAAATCAAAATAGGGGGAAAAATATCTCAAAAGATCATGGAACATTTAGTATAAATAAAATAAACAAAAGTTTTAAGAGTCCAAGTAGAAAAATAAGGTCATATAACTAGATTAAGACAAAAAAAACAGTGACCTGGATAATGTGTTCGTTTTAGCTATACGAGTATTTGCGCACAGTCATTACAAAACTGTCACCACAATAGATAATCATGACAACATAGAAGAGAATGACGTAGGTGACTCATAAAAACCTCAATATTCATGTGATCTAAGTCTAATAATCTCAGTTTCCTCATGTGATCGTGCAGACGTGTGTCCCAACCACCTCTTAGGAGTGTCATGACATCAGTGGGAATATCTATGAAGTTGAAAATTTGGCCTCTCACTGTTTGGGCGCACTCAGCGCCATCTGGAGGCCATCCCGGTCAACTCCACAAAACATTAAACTCCCTTAAGACTGTGTTTAGTTCCGCCCATGAGTGACTGTGGAACTGTGGAGCTCTGCTTTATTGAATTTGATGATCCATTACAGCTCAAATGGAAGTCCAGCTCCCTCAGGGCAGAGGAGATATTGCATGGGCAGTAGGGTAATCACATGGAGATTACAGTACCTGCTGACTTTATCGCCAGTCTGATATATTTAAACCGAGGAGCTTTATAGATTAAGAATATACATCAGTGAAGCCATCTTTGTAGTTAATGATGTCCAGCCCGCCCACTGCTGTGGAGCTTACAAAAAGGCTGCAACAATTACTCCTCTGTGATTAAAAAAAAGAGCCCTGCATGATGAACTATGCCTTTGCTGTGTAATAAAGAGAGCACTGCATATGTAAACATGTAGCCGACACAATCAGTCATAAGCAAATGAGGATTTATACCTGCAATAAGGAGCCCGTGTGGGGAACGATGGAGATGATCAATGTAGGCAGAGCGATGCAAGGCTTTTAGAGAGACACAATCCGAGCGTGCTCTGTAAACTGCAGTGAGAAGAAACACACTCATCATCTATCACAGCACAGCCTGCACGTTTGTTTTTCAATAGATGCGATATATGAGTTTATTTAATCTCAAGTTTAACATAATTGAATGTAGATTTTGTCCCATTTAAATCTCAATTTAATTATGTTCATGGTTGCAAAGGTAAATGTATGTGTAATTAAAGTTGACAAAGAGACACAGACAGGAGATATGCTGTACACAACAACACACCTGAACCGTTAATGCTCTTCTGTGTTCCCATCCACTAAACCTTCCGCTTTCTATCCCTAGTGAGCACCTCTCCTGCTCCTTCTCCTTCTTCCTCCATGGGGAGAGCAACGTATGCACCAGTGTGGAGATCGCCCAGCACCAGCCTGCTTACCATGTCACAGAGCAGCACATCCGCCTTGCACAGACCTCCATCACTCCAGTACAAGGTACCAACACACCTTTTTCTGCACCTTCAGTAAGCATGTATTGCAAAAAATGCACCCAAGAAATGTGTGAAAAAATTAAAAAGTATTACTGAAAATTCTGCACTGATGTTCAAGTAACATAATTGAGTTCTATTTTCACTACTAAAGTTGAAGTATGATATATGAAAAATGTTATTGTAAGATATATTAAAGTATTCAATTATAATTAGATTTGTATAAATGAATAAGTAGAAATGTTGTGATGTTATAATCAGGAAGTCATTAAAAAAAAAAATTTACCTCTATTTTTCAAAATTAAAAGATCTGTTGTTTTTTTTTTTGTTGTTTTTTTTATGATTTGTATTTTATTTGAGTTTTTTTTACAATAACAATTACACATATACACACACATACACACAAGACCGACATCCAAATACAACCAAACAGTTTGGGTACAGCAACACACACAGAAATACACACGGCCTTGCAGGATGATAGGCAGAAAGAAGTATCATTCCTGTGTTTGTACATTCTGGCACGTCTGGATGCACACGACAGCCAAACAGCACAAAGAAGACACAAAACAAAAACAAAACAAAACAAAACAAAACAAAAAATACTAAAAAAACAACAAAAAAAACCCCCAATAAACAAAAAACAAAAACAAAACTACAACCAACAAACAGTAAGAGTACTATGCAGCCACAGAGTCTCGGAATAACAGTTTTTAATGTCAGCCTTGCCATCTGGAACCCGATGGCACCACAATCAGCACCTATCTATGAAGTCATGGTAGCATCCCCACTTCTGGTAATACTGCTCTACCCTGTTTAAGATCTGTATTTTTAACATGTGACTGAGTATGATTAAAGTGAGGTAAAAACCAATTAATTTCACTCTGATTTGTTGAGCCATAGAAATATTTATTGAATATTCAAGTAAAAAATGTTAAAATAGATGATTAAGTTAATTGTCTAATTTTATAAGCATAGTTTGAGACAATATGAAACAACACAATACAGTACATTATGTCACGTTACGATACAATACGATACAATACGATACAACGAGACAAGACACGATAAGATACGATAAGCTAGAAACAGTATGGTATGACACAATGCAATATACTACAAGAGAATATGGTATGACATGATGTGGTACAATATATAATAATATGATATGATACATTATGAAATGGTATGATACGATAAAATACAGTACAATACAATACGATATGATACAATAACATATGATAGGATACAGTACTGTAAGATAGGGTGCGATGCAATACAATAAGATATGATAAGATATCAAACGATACACTATATTGTCCTGTCAGGGAAATCTGAACACATTTCATACTCATACATACCTACGATATACTACATACCTATGATTAAAAAAAGGGAACTGGCAAATAATGAGGTTGTTGTTTAGTAAAGTCAAGATATCTCTCTACAACCTAATTTTATCTGCTCGTTTTGTCTGGGTTGTGTGGCTTTCTGGCACCACACAGTAAAATGCCATATCTGTTTAATCTGTCTGTAGTGATCCTGAGTCCATACGGTCTGAGCGGCACTCTAACAGGTCAGTCCTTCAAGATGAGTGATCCAGCTACACGGAAGCTGATGGAGGAGTGGAGCTACTTCTACCCTATGGTACTTCAGCAGAAAGAGGGAAGTGGAGAGAAAGAAAAAGGAGAAGTGGGCCAGGCCTTTGATCGCAATGGTCATGTGGCAGTGGAGGTCATTGTAGGTAAGGAAAAAGACAACATGTTTGGCCTTTCAGTGTTAGAAAAACATGTGACAGTCTACACAGAGCACTACATTATCTGTATGTCATAAGCCATCAAGGCAGTGCTCATTACCTGATGTATAGGAATTATCTTTGCTTTGATAAAGTTGAGGATTCTTGAAACAATCAAAAAGGCGTTCTTTATCATAATTACATTTTTAGCCTAACTCTAGTCTTGCTTTCAATGTCTGCAATTTAGCTCCTCAGCCATGTTTCCATTTTGATTAAGACCTCCTAATATAAAACGGATGTATGATTTTTAACCTTTTAATACTATCCCAAAGCAAATATTGAGAAGGCAGTGTTATACTGATAACTCTCGATCTTTGGAGAATCACGGAAACTGAGGGATCAGAAGATTGGGTGCTATTAACATGCACTTTGACTGCAGTGCTCCTCGCAGTCTTTTAGCACATCTCGGAGTGTAAAAAGGGGAAATGGCTGAGAGGAAGGAGAGAGATCAGGAAACACAGAAAGGAAAGATAGGGAATTGGAGGTAAAAGCCCCGGGGAGTTATTCTAATAGCTTTGTCTAATCAGTCTGATCCCACAGCGCTGGTTTGACCTGATTATAATCAAAACTCCTTTGGATAGCAGTGGCTGGAAAGGAAAGTCTGTCTAGTTGTTACTGCCTGAGAAGGTTGTGAGGAAGAGAGCGTGAAGAGAAGCAAGACTATATGTGTAATATGTCCAGAGAGCAAGAGTTCTGTGTGTAAATGCTTTAATGGATAAGAAGAAACTGTACCCCATATAGGCCTACTGTAAGGCTACTGTAGCTGTGGACTATTATATAATAAGGTATTCTGTAAGTATTGCATAGTAACACAAGCTGTCTTTTTCGAAGGCTTAAGAAAAACTCAGCCGTGTATATCCACTGTAGTTTCATAACAGTGAATTATGCCTCTCTTTGTGTCTCCTCAGGTGGAGTAAGAATGACCTACCCAGCTGCTTTGGTGCTGATCGCCCAGGGGGACCTACCAGTGGAGCAGCCTCCACCTGTTCCAGCAGCTCAGGGCCTCAACAGGGAGCCGAACCACTGCAGTGTGCCGCTCACACCGCCCACGTCCCCACAACAGCCCTGCTCAGGTAACACAGATATAATCATTTAACTTGATAAAAATCTACGTTGATCAAATGAAGAAAAAAATATATCCCGATCGAGTTATTGCTGCATTACCTGGTCAACATCTGGTCTGACTTGTATGTTGTACATAATGGTTTATAGGACCAAAATCAACAGGCGTAATGATCTTCACACATGACACTGAGGGCCTCAAAACATTAGGGAAATGGTGAACCTTACACCTACTAGTCTGTGAAGGTTCTCAGTCATCTAGGTCATGTTAATCCAAAGCTTGATCCGTAAGGCAACTGTAAAGCAACTGTAATTTCTACCAGTCTAGTTGCCATACGAATCAAGCTTTGGATTACACCTGCTTCAAATCACTTTAGTAGCACTGTCATTCTTAACCTGTTAGCATGCTCACATTAACGTTAGATCAAAGTTCAGTCATAGGCCTTTCTCAGACTGCAAGTCCCCAACAGCACTGTAACAGGGCTCTGCTGTCGTCATGCCTTTGTACTTTCCGACTGATTTCGCAACAGCGTATTATTGGTGCCCCAGTGTGTGATTTCACATCGCGTTATAGCGTTGGGAGCTTCACATACACGCACACTCCGACACACAGAGCTGTTCCGTGCTGCCTGCTACGCTGATGTTTCGGTTTAAAGAGTGACCCTGTTAACTTCAAGCTGAATGCATCTTGGGTTGTCGTAGCTACATCAGTAGTTGGAACATGGATAGAATCCTCATGAATGCATAATAATTTGGTTATCATTATAATGTCAAAGTATACCCATCAGATATGTCTGTAATGACAAACTAGAGGCCTTTATGAGAGTGTTCAACAGCTGCTGTAACTACAGCAGCCACAGATGCAGTTAACAAGGTCACTCTTGAAACACCAGCTCACAGTGATCCATTCATGCCCCTGTAACGGCTCTGTTACTATCTACTGGCATAGCAGCAGGACGACTTATTCCTACTTACACACATCTATGGAATTTACATTGGAGGTGAGATGTTACAGTGGCATAAATATCCTGCCTGAACTGGCAATATGAAAAGGGCTACCCTCATGTGTGACCTGTTTAGTGCTCCCTGTGCTCACCCCTGCCTCTGTTCCAACCTCCACCTTTTCAGCGGACAGCGGCTTTGTGACCTCCATCTCCAGCGTCCCCACGCCAGACAACAGCATGGCCGTCCCCAGCATCAGCCCAAAGCATTCTGGGAAGAAGCTCACCTGTCAAGTCGTCCACCAGGCCTGGAGGGAGTGTTATCTCAACCAGCCACAGTACGTGTAAGATTAACCAATGCTGACGTTTCTTTGCTGTGATTATTACTGAAGAGCAGCGATGTAGGTGAGCTGGCGCCCTCATGGATCGTTTATTTCTTGTCCCCGCAGACTGAATCAGCCAACCGATGCAACGCCGAAGAAAGAAGTGCCGAACGGAGTGACCACGTGGGAGTTCAACGATCTGGGAGCGAGAGCCTCCTGCAGCTGTTCCAGGTACCACAGACCTGCACGCAAGCTGTCAGCATTATGTTTGTATTTACAGCATAAGAGCCTTCTTTTTATATTAATACAGGTGGCATTTAAATCTGCAAAAGTGATGCTCAAATTAAGACCAAGCTCCAGGATGTAGATAATATATTTGAGGAATGAAAAGAAAGAAAAGAAAAACTGTTTCTTTTTTATAGAGGAATTATTGCTAAAATCCTAGGATAAATGGGAAATATAAAAACTGTGGGGAGTTTTGGCAAGTCAAAGACTCATTATTGTGAAATTAAATCAACATCACTGTTAAAACTCTCTTTTCCTAAAATAGGCTCTGTGGAGTATTCTCAATATTTATTGTTATTTATTTTTACTATTTGTTTTATTTCCAGGTTGAAGCAGCAGAAGCAAAATCTGACTACCACATCCACTGCCAACCCTCAGACCAGTGCCAACCCCCCTCAGTCCTCTGGTCCCTCATTATACCCTCCCTCCTTGCCCAAACACAAGATCAGTGACAAGACAGAAAAGGCCGACAAACAGTCCAAAAGGCCGGCCACCATCCCCTTCCATCACCGTCTCTCCATAACACAGGAGGCCCCTCTGGAGCAGGACTCACCAGGAGGGCCCCAGCTCGGAGGTCTTGTGGCCCTGGAGCCCCCCATGGAGCCTCTGACTGCTCTTCCAAGCTGCAAGTATCCCAAACCTCTTTCAAATGGCAGAAAAGCCCCCGAATCTCTACTTCATTCACCAATGTCTCCGCTTCCACCAACGCTAAGCCCGCACCCAAGGGTGCAGGACCCAGACGTGCTCGACGGGCCTGTGGATATGCCCATCTGTTCGGATGGAGGTTTAGGAATGGGGTTGCTCGCCAGTGAAACGGTGATGTATACAGCCCTGCTCAGGCAGAGGGAGAGCGGGGCTGTCTGGTGGAGAGGCTTCAGGACTCCCCAGACCGATAAGACTGACTGCATACCCCCCGAACTCCCTGCTGATAAGTTAGAGGAGGTGAAGACAGATACAGCCGCCGAGGGAGCTCCACTTAAGAGGTGAAAAAGAGACACAACAGCAGAAGAGTATAAGTTAAGAAGGAAGGATAGATGAGAAAGATTAGCCAAGAATACAGATAAAGAGATTTCAAGGCTTCTGAAAATTCACTTCTAAGTATCTGGCTTTTATTTTGTAGATATATTTGATAAAAGAAACACAGTAGGACAACACATAGAAAAGGAACAATATAGAAAGAACTAGCTCTAGCTGCTACACATTATTTGATTCTTTGTGTGTCTTTTGTCTTCTCCAGACTTTACACCCAGACTCACAAGAGATTTAAAATCTCAGAGGACAGGGTGAGGGACCACATTCATACGTTGGGCCTCTTCCAGCAGCCGGGAGTGGAGGTTCTGAGGGAGCCCGGAGACGATCCGTACGACTTTAAGGAAGGAGATATCGAGTACACTTTTTCCTCCTCCAAGAGGTTAAAGGGTCAGGGGCGAGAACCCAGCAAAAAGGTCAAGGTAGGAGGAGACAAAGTGTTAAAACATTAAGAGCAATTAATAGTCAAGATTACAAACCATGTATTAACTACAGATTCACTTCAGTTTTCTTCTACTTCATCCAGCAGGGGGAAGAAATCACCAGCAATGGAGCACTGCCTGATGGGAAAGATGCTATGTCCATTTTTAACTCAGCTCCAAAATCAGGTGCCACTTCCTCATACGCATTTTCTACTGTATTTTGGGTAATACTGCAATGATTCACGGGTAATTTGGTGCTAGTTTCTTAATGTTGTTTCTTTGTTGATTCAGATGACTCAAGTCAGAGTGACGCGGCTGCCAAAGCGAATCCTTCTCTGACCAGAGAGAAAGATCTGGTGGTGAACATCTCCGATCTGGACAACATATTTGATGAAGACGAGGAGGAGCTTGGGGTGAGGCATCATTGTTTATGTTGTTTATTTCTAATTTATGTTTTTTTATCTGAGTTTCTAAGCATTAATAATTATGTTTCATACATTCAAATTCAGAGTAATGTTGTTTGAAACAACTCTGACTATGTGTAATAATTTGTAGACTGTTTACCCCAACCAGCACTCAACCAAGCTGCAAGTATCAACAGAAGATCGACCCCTGGGGAAAGAAGGCAGAGTTCCAGTACCTTATCCATCTAGTGAGCATTTACTTCTATAATCTTCACAATTATTACAATTATTGTTGTTTCACTGACTTAATACATCCTATACACCTGTGTAAACTACATTTCTTTCCCTCCTCTCTGCACCCCTGCCTCCTTTCAGCAGTAGCAGACCTCCAGCGGATGTTTCCCACCCCTCCGTCTTTAGAGCAGCACCCGGCTTTCTCTCCCATCATGACGTACCGTGACACCCCGAGCCAGGAGCCCCCTGTGCCTAGTGGAGCAGTGGACCACATGCCGCCTCTGGCCTCCTCGCACATTACTGAATACAGGATGGAGATTGAAGAGGGCATGGTCAGTCCCAGGCAGGAAGATATCAAGGTAAGGAGATGTTTAAATTGATGTTGATTAAAAGCAAAAATAACAGAATATATAGCTGTATGCGTCATTGTAAGTTAAATGATAGTGACTTGGGTTTATTTATTATTTTCACAAACTTATTTGATCCCTGTAAAACCTAACAAGGAGAAGTCAGTATGACAGTCAGTCGGCTCCTGAGCTGTCTGCCAAGCTCACATATCACTAGATTTGTTTCACTAATACCTGTAGCTCGCTAATTAGTTATCTTAAGTCAGACATCTGCACCGACTGACTGCAGGCTCTCTAAGCTCAGGAAATGCCAGTTATAGTTGAATGCACTTAATGGCCTCTATTATGTGCATCTGCTCATTATCACAAATAACAAACACCTAAAGACAGAAGTGTGGTTAATGCAGCTCGATACTTAAAATACACCAACAGGATTAAAAGATTCAATCTGGCTATAGATTGTGTTGGAGCTAAGTCGAGTAATGACCAGAGTGTAACAGACTTTCACTAACTTCTACTTCTGCTCTATTGTATTCAGTGATAGTGAATAAGGAAATATTATCTCATAAAGGAAAGTTGCCAGAGGATCTGACTGTAAGAATGGACTCTTATAGAGTCAATTAATGTTGTAATTCTTCTTGCTGTCTTTTATTATGTGTTTTGTTAGATATAGTTTCTTTCCTCTGTAAGGTAATAAAATGAAATGTTTAAACCTATACATCTACTAAATTGCATAGCGTTGCTGTTGGGCAGAAACCTTGTATCTCCGTATTGAATTATTTAAAAAGAAAATTCAGCGCTTTAATCAGAAAGTTTTGAAATTCCTATTTATTTTTACGACGAATAAAGTACTCAAAAAGACCAAAAGACCACACCTACTTTTTTATATATTGTCACTTGCGGGCAGAAACCTTGTATCTCCATATTTAATTATTTTATATTATATTTTTCATTAATCAATAAAGTTGATCTTCCTTCATGAGATTTTCTAAAATAAAAATAATTAACGTATTTTTAAAAAGCTTGAAGTGTTTATTAATATGAGAAGTGTAGTTTTTTTTAACTCACTTAGTTTTGGAGATACAATGGATGTGGCCTTTTTGTCTTTTTGAGTAATTTGTTTGTTGTAAAATCTATGTAGGAAATTCCACACCTTCTGACCGAAGCGCTGACTTTGCTTTGTTCAAATAGTCTCAAATGTTTCAAGGTGGGCTAAAATGTTTGTTCACAATTGTAGAAGCAAAGCGGCATTAAACACCCAGTGCTCTTACTGATATAAAGTTGATATTTGATACAGTAAATTGCATCTTTTAGGGCTATCCTCTAAAATAGTGTTACTAAAGTGCTACATATCACTGCCAAATTAAGTGCCTTGGTTTCTAACAGGTAGCAAACTAGATCAATATGTCAAACTCAGAATATAATCCCAATGGAAATGTTCAGCAAATATTACGCTGCCCCTGGTTCACTTTGTAAACAACAGCAATAGAATGTGTCTGTATTAATAAAAAGTTAATTTAATTTGTCTGTGTTTTCTTTATTCAGCCACATATAGGTTCCTCCATGTTTGCTCCACTGTCCTGCCTTCCCAGCCAGACTCTACCACCGCTCAAAATCCCTGATCAATGCTACTATCGCCCATCCTGGGCCCTCATGCCAAAGATGGAGCATTTCTCCGCTATGATGCACACTCATAGTAATGCTTTCATCAGAGATGGATACACGTGAGTAGTCACCCTATGACAAACCTTTTTTAACCAAGAGATCTCTGATGATATAAAGATGATTTATAAATATTTTGATCTGTTTGGATGTAAGAAGCAGAGTAGGCATTTAGAACTGTTACGTTGTTTGTTACTGCAATCCTAATAAACTATCTGACTCAGTTTTTCCTTCCTTCAATGTGTGTTTTTCAGAAATGTCCCCAGTGTAAACGCCCTCACAGACCAGGAGTACGGCCAGATGAGCGCCACCACTGCCTCTGTGAGCACCACTGTTGGAATCCTCCCATCTCCTGCCACTCCACGTTTCTCTGTACCCACTCCACGAACTCCTCGAACACCCCGAGGGATTAACGCTGCGAGCTCTGGGCAGGGTTCGGTGAAACAGGATGGTACTGAGCTCAGCTCACCTGCCTCCACGCCCTCTACCAGCCTTCCTCTTAGCTCTGTAGATCCCCTAGCTCGGCCGGGACCCTCCCTCCCCGAGGCCCACAGTCTGTACACCGTCCTCCTGCTCTCAGACTCCGTCCTCAACGTCTTCAAGGATCGCAACTTTGACAGCTGCTGTATCTGTGCCTGCAATATGAATGTCAAAGGAGCAGATGTGGGGGTATATATTCCTGATTCCACTTGTGAGGATCAATACCGCTGTATGTGTGGCTTCAGTGCAATCGTGAACAGGCTGCTGGCTCACGGCACAGGCCTCTTTCTAGAGGACGAGCTGGATATTTTCGGTCGGTCTTCAGAGGTTGGCAGGGCAGCTGAGAGGAGGCTCGCTCTGTGCCGGAGGGACCCGACTATGGGAGACCCAAGAGCCAAGAAGCCACAGGACGCAGCCCCCGCCTCTCCTTTAGTAATGGTACTTCTGCAGGAACAGTGCTCCCAGCCTATTTCTTCCCTGGCATCACTACATCTCCCGCTCAGCTGTTCTTGCCATGGCCGCAAGGGGGCGCTGCTCCAAAGCTGGATGTCTGAGAAGCAGTGGGCTGATGGCAGCGATGCCTGTGTGGAGTGTTACAATGCCTTGGAACAGGGGCTGCAGTATGTGGATAACTCCACAGGAGGGAAAGTAGATCAAGCTGTTGTTAGAAGCACTGCTCTTCACTCCTGGCCTCACACGAATGGTGAGAAGCAAAATTACTTCTTGGTAAAACAGTGTGATAAAGTCCTTGAATCAAATCCTGCTGATCATGTTGATAGAGATTTTAGAAAAGAGTATTTTTATGCATGTCTGGCTCTGTGAAATCTAAACTACATATTGATGTGTTTCATGTGTGTTTATTTGTTTTTCTCGTTGTATAGAATCATGTTAACATGTGTGCATCTGTTCATGTATTCCTTATGTGTGTGCGTGTACCTGTGTGTGTGTACCTGTGTGTGTGTGTGTGTGTGTGTGCGTGCGTGCTTGTTTGTCTGCCAATCCCCACAGTGGTGGAGATGAGCATGTTGTCGTCCCAGGATATGGTTCGTATGCTGCTGTCTCTGCAGCCTTTCCTGCAGGATGCAATCCAGAAGAAGAGAACAGGACGGGCTTGGGAAAACATCCAGCATGTTCAGGGTCCACTCACCTGGCAGCAGTTTCATAAGATGGCTGGGAGAGGCTCTTATGGTAGGTCGTTTTTACGCAAAAAATCATACGTCTTAATGTTTTAAATGTATAATCTATGCAACAAATATCTAAAGGGATAGTGTGAAATACAAAAGAGGTGAGATCTAAAGACTATTCTCTATTTTTTGAAGGTTCTGAGGAGTCACCAGAGCCATTGCCAATCCCTACAGTATTACTTGGCTATGACCGTGAGAGGGATTTCTTAGCATTGTCACCTTTGGCGTTACCTTTCTGGGAGAAGTTGTTACTGGAGCCTTACGGGGGGCAGCGGGATGTAGCATATTTGGTGCTTTGTCCCAACAGCCCTTCTCTACTGGCTGCAGCCCGGGCCTTCTTTCAGGAGCTCAGCACTGTTTATGAGGTGAAAACTTACACCAAGCATAGTATTTAAATTGTAATATAATGTAGGAAGTGTTTGTAATGAGAGAATTATTACTCTGTTTTCAGACATGCCGCCTTGGAAAGCACCGTCCTTTGGCCAAGGTGTCCAGGGATGGCTTGGTGCGAGTTGGGGAAGAAGTGGAGCCAGAGAAGTTGGAGGAGCTGAATGTGGACAAGTGGTTGACTGGACCCTGGGCTGGACAACAACACACTGACAACCTTAGCAAACTGAAACTCTACGCCTACGCCTGCAAGCAACAGCTTGGTGAGAACATTGAAACAGTTTTATGTAATCCCTAATTTTATCCAATCTAGTTTCATTAAATTCATCAAATACAATCCAGACCATCCAACACAGCTGTCATCATCCTGTGATATCTTCCCAAGGGAGGGGATATCAATAAAATGCCTATGTTGGATGGTGCTATTCTAAGTTGGGAGTTGTGTAGGGAATTGGACAGTTTTTACAATTTCTCCTCTTGGCTTTTGATCAGCAACCATAGACTGTATAAATAATGGACGTAGTATCCGGAACGTCACCCATCTGTTCCTGAGCGCTGTTTTGAAGCCAATCGACGGCGGCAGCCATATTGGAAGTGCAGAACTCAACCAGGCATAGTGTAGGGGTTGAAGCCTCCTAGCCAACAGCTATGTGTTCCCGTCCGGGAGTCAAGTCAGTCATGTCCTTATTTGGGCAAAAACTTGTGATCTTAATATCTTCTGAACCGTCGTGTTAGAAAAACATTCACCCTCCGTACAGTGTGTGCCGATAGAGAAATTAGCTACATTGACGAAGACGATTTTTGAACCAGGCTGTAAACATGTTTATTAATGCTGTAAAGATTGTCTTTTTTGAATTGGTGTGTATGTGGTTTCCGGTGTTTCTGCAGTCAGCCTCAAGCGGATCTCTATGAATTGCAGTTTATAACACTTCCGCATGGGCTTCATATTTTGAGACCGGAGGTTGCCGCTTGAAAGCAAATGATAACGATAATAGAAAGTGAAAATCAAGAGTCATATGTAGCTGTGTCTTTCCACAACAGTTAACTTTCATATATAACCTCTTTCCCATTCTACATTTTGGAATGCATGCCCTTCTATCATATTGTATTACAACATCATCAAATGATCATGTTAGCCTTCAGATGCTCCCTAGCTAACATGACTGTTAGTCAGCTACCGTCATTGTAAGCTAGGAATTTATGCCCTTTCTTCTACATTGTGTTTCACCATCAATAATCATAACCTGGATTGTAAAACTCTTTTTAAATGCAGGTCCCCAACTATCTACCCTGCTTTTGGACAGCAGTCTTCTGGTAACTCCCAAAGTCCAGCCTCCATCAAACCCCACAGCCTCAGCCCAGCCTGCCTCTACAGGGCAGCCTCAGACTTGGGGCCCTGATGGTGAACCAGCTCCAGGGGCTACCAGTTCAGGAAATGCTCCGACCCCAACTGGGGCAGCATCAAACCAGACAGGGGAGGCAACCCAAGCAGCAACCAGCGATTCTAAAGGGTCGTCCTCTGTCACACCACCAGCCAACACACCAGCAGAAAACCCTGAACTGTGAGTCGAAGTTACAAGAGTGATGACCTCGCTCCTAATTTGGCTCTAGTGATTTAAACTAGTACAATTGGAGTACAGCTTCTTTCTTCTTTTCCCTTTCAGGACTTCTGAGCAGGCTAGAATTGGTATCCCCACTGTGCCAGACTCAGCAGACAGCCACGCAAACCCACCAGCTATTGTTATTTACATAGTGGATGCTTTTCTTGGCTCGAGTGCAACTAGAAACGAAGGGGGAGAGGAGGAAGAGAGTGATGAGGTGGATACAGGTAGCTTTTGGCTACTTGGGCTTCTACGCTGCTACACAGAGATGCTACAGACTCTACCTGAGACGATGAGACCTGCACTAGTGCTACAGGTAGGAAGTTACCCAGATAGCACACTGGCCAACTGTGAAAGGAAATTCACTCCTACCCTTTTAATCATCATCTGTTATTTGAATCTTACTAAGGTGGTGCCGTGCCAGTACCTCCTCCAGCCAGCCAGTGGGGAGAGCCATTTGTACTTGCAACATCTGCGCTCCCTGGCCTTCTCCTGTTACTCTCAATGCAGACGTCTGCTGTCCCAGCAAACACACATAAAGTCCCTGACAGGCTTTGGACCAGCGTCCATGGTGAATTCTGTCCTCAAGAGTCCAGAGGTAGGCACAGAAATTTAACGATTGATTGATTCAGAAGTTAATTTTTGTTATGATACACAGTAAATGATACTTAAGTTGCATTTATTCACTTTTCTCTGTTGAATTTCCTTCTCCAGCATCCCAGTCCACTTCAGATGTACTCCCCTCCTTTCATCCTTGGCCCAACCCGTTCCAAGCAGCCTGAACCAGGAGAGATGTGGGCAGAGCCTCCTCCAAAATATAATGTTCTCTTTGTTGGATACTGCCTATCACATGACCAGCGCTGGATCTTGGTGTCCTGCACTGACCAGCAGGGGGAGCTCCTAGAGACGAGCATCATCAACATTGATGTACCCAACAGGTGAGTCAGCAGGTTTTTTTTTTACTTTGGTCCATACAAAATCAGCCGGTTTTTTTTACCTTAAAAAGTATATATTTGTTGCATATTGTTAAGAATTATCTCTCTATTTTTTATATTTTTTTACCTCAGGGCACGAAGACCAAAGGTTTCAGCCAGGAAGATGGGACTACAAAAACTCTGGGAATGGTGTATTGGTCTCATCCAGATGACCTCACTACCATGGAGGATTGTGATTGGACGATTAGGCAGACTAGGGCATGGGGAGTTAAAAGGTAAAATGATATTTAATGCAAGATGAAGATACTGAAAATGACTTCATTTATTTCTAATAATTCAGTCTATACTTATTTAAACCACACATGATAGTACTCTTGTAATATAAAAAAGTGTGCACTCTTTTTACCCTTATGTACTCAGACCATATTTCCAGCTTAAGGCAACCACAAAGAAGTCAGACGTTTAACATACACTGTGCTTATCTCTATGATTTGATTGCTCTTGCATTGACCTGTATGCATTTTTCAGGCATACACTTGTGCATACTTGCAGCCTATCTCATGATATGCACTTATGTTCCATCATCTCTTAAAAATACTCAAATCGCTATTCTTCTTCTCCTGTTCTCTCTCACTACAACTAGACTGGAGCTCACTCCTCGGGGAGCACTCCCTGCATTCAGTGGGGCGACAGCTGAGAGAGGCCTGTCGTATTTGTGGGATCTCAGCTGCTGACTCTCCTGCTATTCTGAGTGCCTGCCTGGTTGCAATGGAGCCACAGGGCTCCTTTGTGGTCATGCCTGGTTAGTAGCCCTTCAACTTTGAAAAAGTCTGGATTTATTAAAATAATGATGGTTAACTCAGTGGTGTAGTTTCCTGCTGTGATAATATTGTATTCTGCAGTACACTGTAATTATAGTGTCTAGTTGAATCGACAAAAATCTCAGTGATACCTACAGATCTCATGTAAACAAAGCCACCTTTGCTCTGTTTCTCCATGTGTGCAGATGCAGTGACTATGGGTTCAGTGTTCGGCCGCAGCACTGCTCTGAACTTGCAGACTTCGCAGCTGAACACACCTCAGGATGCGTCCTGTACACACATCCTTGTCTTCCCAACTTCTGCAACCACCCAGCTGGCACCAAGTTCCTATCCCACAGAGGACAATAATGGTAACACATGGCACAGTTACAATCACTCACCCACGTTTTAATTGTACAAGAGATGCCTTTTTTCACCAGCAGGGAGCGTCATTGTGCTTAAAATATTTCCCTTCTTTACATTAAAAAACAGATCTTGGTCCTCTGCTACACACACATGCCCTTTTGTGTGAATATTAAAGCGTTGGTGGGAAACTTCAGAAGGTGTCATTGTTTATTCTAGAACTTTGAATCTATTTTGGCCGTGCTGACATTATTTACTCCCCCCGGCTCTTCCACAGATGACATGTTTGATCTGCCCTTTCCTGATGAACTGGAGAATGACATTGGCCATGACATGATGCTGATCACAGGGAACCTCCACCCTTCCCCTAACACCTCTCCTGTGCCCTCACCTGGCTCTCCCTCTGGAATGGGGATGGGATCACATTTCCAGCACACCAAGGTGAGTCACGAATCAGCTGAATTTCCTATGGAAATTAGAAACATGACATCCCCTACTTTAAAATATATAAACCAGACCCCTCGCTTTGTCTGTTAGACTTGCATTTCAGTAGACAGGTGTTTATTACAGGAGGGTTTTGGTGGAATTTAAACGCATACCTCTTCAGGTTTAGATTTGATTTGCACTCTGTAGCACAGGAGCTTTTTTCTTAACTGACACTCAACCCGCCATGTTATCACACAAAAATCAGAAGCTTTGCCAAGCATAATAGATGCAGAGGAATTTGTCTTTAGGGCACACGAGAGAAGATGTGTTGACAACCTATATCACAGCATGTGTCACTCAGTACTGACAAACTGTGGGAGCAGTATGTACAGCAAGTTATTCCGGCGTGCTTCATGTATGTTATTACCACTCATACCTGCAAATATGAGAGTTGCCCTTTTGCCAAACCCTTGAGAAGAAAACATTTTAACATGGGAAGGAAAAACATTTTGTTGATTAATAAAAGACACATTTTCAGAATAAAACCTAAGTAACGATATGCATGTATGAAGCAAAATATGCTGTTATTTCTCATAGTGTAAACTGAATACATTTTCATATACAGGAAAATAATTCCATGGTCAAGATCTGACATGACATGGAGTCTTTCTGAGGTTAAGCACAAATTTGAACACCAGAAACCAAATAAAAAGCACATCCTATTTAGAAATTTTCAAAATACAACAGACATTTTTTTTCCAATATGACATGAATCCAATTTAATTTCAAAGTGTATTATAAACTCAAGGTCCAGAGAAAAGACAATACATGGAACTAGAAAATAAATAAAGAGCAATATTGCTATTTTTGTAACCTGTCTAGTCTGTACTTTAATGCTTTCATGTGCTAATGTGAACATGACATGTTTACAAATTACATGCTCCTTATATGCCAGTGTAAAGGCTTCAATGGATACATTAAAGGTATCAACCATGACCCAGGATGTGTGTAGACTTCAATAAGTGTTAGTAATTGACTGCTTGCCTTCTCCTATGTGTGTGCAGAGCCAGGGAGAGCGCTTGCTGTCGAGGGACAGTCCGCCAGAGGAGCTGAAACAGCAGCCGCTGGCCCTGGGTTATTACGTCTCCACTGCACAAGCAAACGGACTCCCCCACTGGTTCTGGGCCTCCTGCCCGCAGGCTGAGAGCCAGTGTCCACTCTTCTTGAAGGTACTAAAAGGGAAGGGGGGTGAAAGAGACAAGAAGAGTTTCCTTGGAGCTTATTTTGCTTTAAAGAGAAGCACACAGAGATGAAGTGTTTGACATTGTGCCTTTGTTTCGTCACTTCAGGCCTCCCTTCACCACCACATCTCCATCGCCCAGTCAGAGGAGGTGATGTCAGACAAGATCAAGTGGACTCCTCACCCCTTAGACTCAAAGACAACCTCTGATGTGCTCAGGTAAATATAGATCACATGTTGTTCTCTTTCATCTGCCAGTGAGAGCGGATACAGGTAGGATAAGAAAAAATGGTTGTTTAATGCATCTATCTTATAAGGATATCCATCTCATGAGTAAGTGCCACAGTTTTATTAAGATGCATTAGTAACTTCTTTAACATCAAATTCTGAGAATAGATTTTAGTTTGCACTTTAATTGATTAGAGATAGTAACGTTATAGATTCTATGATACAGCAGTTAGTTCCAGGAAAGTTATTTGATTGGATAAGAGGCAGCCCATTGGTGCAGATATGGAGTATAACAGCATACTAGGAAAATACCTCTATCTGTCTCTTCTGTTGTTGTTTTTTCTTTAACAACCCAATTCATTTTTAAAGAATTGTTTTAATGAAAGCAATATCACAATCGGGACTGTAGCGTTTTACTGAATATCAACACAATTCTTATATTCTTCCTATAACCAAGAAAAAACACTGAGCTGTTATTCAGCACAAGAGCACTCCCCCCTGTGTGGTTTTACTGAATTAGTTAAAATGTGTATTTAATGTTATGATTTTTGTGATGAAATTAAAAAATCTTCTAAAAAACATATTTCTGATTTAAAAAAATATTGTAATTAGATTAACAATTGCTACCATTTGCTACAAATTGTGATCAATTATTAACTAGTCCTAAATACTCAATATTCATATTCAGCTAGCAGCACAAACTATATTCTGCTGTATTGATTGACAGGAAACAGGGAACTTTATTGGATATGCTTTTAAGATATAAATAATGTTCTAAAAGTCAGAGTTTCCTGTTTGATAAAATTGCATATTTTCGAAACACAGGTTTGTATTGGAGCAGTACAACGCCCTCTCCTGGCTGACATGCACCCCTTCAACCCAAGACCGCCAGTCCTGCCTGCCGGTCCACTTGGCTGTTCTGATCCAAATGTACAACGCCATCCTGAACATGCTCTAACTGTGGGAGACTTCAAAGGACAACTGGAGGGGTACTAATGGTTACTTTTACTCTCTCTGTGCCTACACTTCCTCCTTCTGGGCACCAGAGAGCACCAGAGCTCTTCTGTGGACTTTAAAGGCCAAATTAAGGACGGGACAAGTCTGACTCTCCCAGACCTGGAATGTAAAGAACAAGTGGGGTGAAATGCTCTGAACAATACCTTTTCACTTTTACTGGTTAACGGTGGCAGTTTGTTTTATCAAAGCAGGCTCTGCGTGCTGTCTGAGGAGGAAGACAGATGGATTTATCCGGCTATGCTCCTTTGACTCACATATCACAATTTTCTCCCAATCAAAACGGCATTATGTTTCACTCTCTGGCATCTGAAGCATATCTGGAAGAGAAGCTCTGAATGAAAACGGTTTCCTGCGCAAAAGGACATCTGTGCTGGGCCGTATCACTCCATATTGTACAACCAGCAAAAATGGCATGACAACACAAACACATGGCTTTTTTACATCAATCATGCTTTTGAATCATTTTTGTACAGAATAACTCTGTCAAGCTTCTTGGGACTTGTAGTGGGTTGAGGAGACTTTTTATTGTTATCCTGGAAGAGGGCAAACGTCCTCTTTCACCCTGATGAAGGGGAGCATTTGATGATGGCACTTTTTTCTCTCACCTTCCAAAGTGTTGTAGATATGAACACAGTGGAAACTATCAGAGCAGTCAAAACAGATGTGTTGTTTATAATGTAAGGCATACATTTGCAAAGAATTGAGACTTATTTTTAATATTTAAAGCAAGAAAATGAGAAACTAAAACAAGGCCTTTTTTCCCAATTGACTTTTAATTGTCCTGGGATCTGGAATAAAAAACAATGTTTTAATGCAATTGTAAAGATGCCATATTTATACAAATTATATCATGTCATAGAATTTGATATATATATGTATATACCTAAATATATATTACCTCTCCCATGCAGGCACTTAATGATGAAAAGTGATGGAGTTGATCATCTCTTTGGAGGTGGACACAGTATGAACATTTATCCAAAAAAATGCATTTAAGTTGTTTGTTTTTCTACAGATAATGAACATTTTAACTTTTTATTTAATGAGTTTAAATTAAACAAATTGATGCGGGAGATACAGTATACTCTATATTTATAAAGTGTTCCTCTTCTGCTTTAAAAACTTGAAATAGGCAATAGAAGATGATGGTATTTGAACATTGCAAGGTAATGAAATATTTAAGAATGGTATTTTACTTCATTGGGCTCTTTTAAATGATGTCAAGCAAACCAATAGAAAGGCCTGTCTCTTCAGCTTCACTCAGTCTGCTCTTTGTTAAGACTCCTAGCATGTTTGTATATACACTTTTAAGCTGTGTCTTTTGGAAGTTCTTAAAGCTGTACATTTCATGCTGGCTGGTTTACTTTCAAGTGATTCATATCAAAGTATTTTTTTGCTGTGAGCTTTTTTGATATATAATATACAGTACAAAACTCATTTATTTACAGCCAAGAGGTTAAATTGCCAAGTTAAGTGTACACAAATGTACAGACAAGGACAAGTTTGCAAAAATTTGTTACATCTGTCATCACTTTGAATATCAAACAGATCCTCTTCAGTGGGAGGGATCTGTAACTTTTACACTCTTTTTTAGTAAATTATTAAAACTCTTGAAAATCATGTTGTGTCCAGTCTTCTGGTTTAGTCTAAATAACTGTAAATTGTAGTCTTGTATCAGGTGTTATGCTGCCCATTTCAGTAGTCTAATACTTGAAGATGGTTTACACTGCAGCATTTCAAAGTTTATTTTAAAAATCATCTTAAAATTGTGTGCATCATATATTATAACAAAAATAAAATGCTTCAGTTCTTTAACATTTTGAATACAACAACAAAACAATAAAAGGTTAAGGGAGCAGGTGAGTACAAACATGAAATAATATGAATAACTTTCAGGAATTTCCCATAAGTCTTACATTTTTTTCCTAGGATATTCCATAAATCTTAAATAAGATTTTGAGATTTTCCTTTAAACTTTTGAGAAATTTAAGGTATTTTCATGGGAACATTCAGGAATTTTATTGATCATTTTCTTGGATTTTTTTCTTGAAACATTGAGAAAAAAAAATTAGTTGAATATGTCCAGAATTGTCAAACATACTTTCAGAAAATTTCAAAGACTCTCAGGAATTTTACATACTTTTCTCGTAGAGTTTTTTACTCTTTGAATTTTATGTGATGGGAGCCTTCAAAGTAACTTCTGGGAATGTATCTGAAAAGTTGAGTTTCAAATATGTAATTGAATTTTCCTGAATCTTCTTAATTATGTTAAGGCCCTCAGAAATCCAATTGAATTTAGAAAAACCATGGCAAAGGCATATTCTTTAGAGGATCAATAGGATCCTTAAACAAGGATCCTCACACCTTTGTGCTCAGGCCCCAATAACTAACTGTGAAGAGGAAAACAAGCCCTTCATCACACTCATGTCATTGGGTGTGAATCTTTGTTTTCCAACATAAGCCTAACATAATTCAACATCTAGTGACTAAGAGCATTACCTCTGTTGTTGAGAATAAATGTGGGGGTTATGTTGACATGATAGCCTGAAATTTGAAGAGGTGCAGTTCAATTAGCTTACTGAAGTAAATCAAAATGATGAAAGATAGTGTCTGTCATCCAGCTGCTGTCTTTCCAGTTTAACAAGAAAGTCCTGTTTTATCTGTGATGTTCAGTTCTCGTGTGTAAATATACAGCAAGAGCTGATTTAAATATTTTAGAGGCACACTATAAACAAAAGGGAATCATTTTGATATAACTTTTTTCATATGAAAGTAGTGCCTCCTCTGCACTAATCACAAAACGGACATAACTGTCGAAATATAAAAAAAAGACTGAAGAGGAGTGGCACTGAGCTACCAAACGAGGAGTGTCATATTAGTATGTTACTTTACTAAAAGTAAAGCCGACATCATGACAGAAGATTTTTGTGAGCTCGGAGTCACAGCGGCACGTTTGAAGTTTGCTGTTTGATAATGTGCCGTCTGTCTAAGCTGTTACACAATCAGTCCTATATGAGTAGCAGCATTAAATATAGGAGTGTTGTCTGTATGATATGTTTGTGTGCTTCTGCTGGGGAAGCACACATGAGGCTTGGGCATTTTAAAGTAGCAGACAAATTGTAAATCATTTGTCATATGAACATTATGGACTTTTAAGTTTGCTTATTATGTGTATGTTATGATTCTAAAGCATGTCCTCTGAAGTGGAGGCTACTTCTTTTGTGCGATATAGTGGGGGAGTTTAAATATGTGAGGATGACAGAGACAAAGAGGAAGTGAAGGAGGTTCTTTTTGACCGTCAGGGTGAGGGAAATGGTATTTTAATAGAACCCAGAAAGCAGAAAGAGAGGACATAAAAAAATTGACAAAAGTCAGTGTTGAGGGCCTCTGCAGCTCGAGGACACCATGAATAAAGAGGAGTGGGTAGCTGAAGAGTAAAAGCCACTGAAGAGTCACTTGTCATGGTGGGGCTGTCTAATGGCCATCGCAAGAGAAGACAGTGGACTCCTAATTGACTGCTATGTGTTTTACACAGGTGGCCCATAAGACCATGGCCATTTATCTGTTATCTTGCTTGGTAAGTGGATGGCCTCAGCAAAATGGCCTGTGGGCTGGACAAAAGAGGCCAGGGTCTGGCTGGACGTAGCATTAGTGCAAACACAATTAGAAGTCAGCAGCATTTTGTGTCGCTTTTCAACCAACAGTGTGTCCATATAAGAGGACAAGGTTGTTCAGAAAAGTCCTCTTATGGGAGGAAAAAAGCTTGACTTAATTCAGCCTTATTGTTGCCATGACACAGAATAATAAAACAACATCTTTTAACTCATGGTGCAATGTAATGGGAATATGTTTTAGATTTCTGCTAACTAAATTTGAGATCATGAGCTTCTGCAATCTACAATATTCACTATATTCAACTGGCAGCTTTTCTTCTATAGAGCCACACTCAGGTGGGAAGCTCAATGCTGTTAGAAAGTAATGTTTGCGAATGACTTAAACACAGGGTATCTGACCAATCGTTATCATTTCACTGCTTCTCAATTGAACAGTATCTAAGAAGACAACAACAAGTAAAGCCCCATCAGGCTAAATTACTCTAAGATAACAGCTACCTTCAGACAACTGCTAACGTAAGCATTCAACTTCTTCTTAGCTAGCATCGGAAAGCTGGATTGAGCAAAGCTTTCAAACTTCTCAGCATTACCTTGACATCAGAGGACAATAACCAATGTAAAAATGCTAAATGGTTCCCAGAACTTAAACTTATAGTAAGGTATTCGTACCTTACTTCAAATTAAGTCTGTACACCTTCTTCAACCCTGCATTTATAAGCTCCTCCTTGCAAGTGCTTTTAGTCATCATAGTGAAAGAAGATGGAAGAGGATTTCATTGCTGAGAACTTTTAAAGCACACTCTACGTGGAGAGCTAATTATGGTTACAAGCTAGTACAATATCTCAAATCATCAATCAGCGAAAAAAACATATTCATGTGGTGCATAAACCTCAGATCAGTCAATTTGCCAGGCTAGTTGCAAATTGAGCTGTTCTTCAGATCTGAATGAGCCCTCACATGAACTATTTCATGATCAGGAACTTTTTTTGGGGGGGGACTGTTTTGACTTTTTACAGTTGCTCTCACCCTTTAAGTATGAAAAAAAATATTGAATGTATTCAAAGAAACTAACATTCAAGACTGCTGCCTGATTCAAAGTCATACTAAATTATTTCACTAGGAGAGAAACACATCAAAGCTCACAAAATAGCTGTGAGGCATACTCCTAAAATCACAACAACATGTTTTGTGTGGATTAATTGCTGCTGTGGATGCCGATCTTTACAGAATTACACACCATCCTGACACGGAAACAGAGAATTTGTAGCAAAAGTGCATGGATGACCAGCTCTAACACTCACACTCTCACTCCGGGCAAGACTTGGATCGGCAAGAGCCATGCGCTGCTTTGACATGCCCTCTCTCCCTAAAGAAGAGGCAGCTGGCAGTTGTAGCCTCACACTGCTTTGTAGATGCCATTAACTCTGCTGATTTTTTTTTTACTTTTAAGAGCGAGAAGGAAAGGGACACACATGCACATACACACACTTTGAAGATACCTTGCTGTCTGCCTGTTGTCTGTCATGGCCGCCTTTAGTGGACATCGTGGTAGGTCCTGTCTCTGTCTGACCTTTGATGTGGCACATCAAAGGTCAGTGAGGGTTCAGAGCTCAGCAAGAGCTGGGGGTGGTTCAGGTCAGGGTGATTACTATCCAATGATAGAGCTGTGACTTTGGAGGTTGTGGCTTTTATTTTGGTTTGATGTGACCTTTAATGGGACAAGTTTAGACACGTTTTGTTACCAGGTCTAACTCACTAAATGGATCATTATGGCAGAACAGAAATACAGGCAAATAGTTTTGTAGCTTGAGCTTATCCTGCTCTAAGAATAACAAGAAAAATAGATTAGGAGGTGTTGAGTTGGATCTCAGATACACATTATGCTATTGAACTTGGCATTATAACTGGCATATCCATGTGTTTGCATCACCTACATCAAAGACTGTAGTGGTTTTGTGCACAGGCACAGTACACATTTTAAACTCAGAAAGTTGAGTTTTATTTATTCAATCTTTGTTTAAATAAAGATAAACAGTTTTATAAAAAAAAGTTGCAGAAACAGAAAAATCTCCAGGGGAATGTATTGTACTAGTTTGAGGGTAGTTTGTAGTTTGTTCTCTTTTAAAGGTGCATACTACCTGAAACCATATTTGCCACTGTTTATATTTTTAAATGTTAAATAAGGAATATCTAAGGTAAGACTTTCATGGTATTTCCCCCCTTATAAATAAAGTAAATCCGATAGTAAGATGTAGAGAACAATGATGAGTGCGATGTTTGTCATTTGCGATACAATTAAATGCATTGTGATACACTGGGTTAAACAGGAGATCTATTTAGAGGTTTAAATAACTGTGAGCCTTTAAACTTGGATTTGCTGAACAAACCTATGGAGGTTGATAGTCAACTACCAAAGTAACCTGACAGTGTTTATGATAAATCCTCTCTCTGGTGAGAGAAACCTAGGGTTTCAATTAACTTATCCAAAGTTTTTCCCCAAAACTCACTCTTTAGAATACACCTCAGGCCTCTCCCTTTGTGCTACATCCATAAGTGTTCAAATGTCTCTGCTTTTATGATACTTTTTGAACAAGTCTAATATGATAACCAAAACCTTTCCCTTTTACCCTTTGATGGAGACATTTTAGTTAGGTGAGATCTGTAATAATGAGTTAAAATGACTTTAAGCACATAATCTTTACAAAGAAAGTGATTGTCATACAGTGCTGTGCAGTCTGCAGAGTGACAAACCCAACCCTTTACTCTGATAGTAAAGTGTGCAAGTCCATAGTCATCAGTTCCTCCTCCAGAAGATAAAGCTGAGTCAAATTGGCTCAAATTGCTCCACGGTTAGGTCTAGACCACCCTACTGTTGAAAGCATCATTATTAGATGGAACACGTGCAAAACAGAAGGTGCAAACAGTCACAGCACATATAAAGGGTAAGGAAGAGGCAAGAGAAACAAGCTGCACTCACATTTTCCATCATACCTTCAAAGTGCACTTAAAAGTGTGAACTTATAAGTGAACACTTTAAAGTGTACCCTAACTTGTGCTATTTGAAGTGCACACCTTAAAGTTTGCACTAAAGACTGTGACCTTAAAATTGTGTTAAAGTGTGGCATTTAGAAGTGACGCTCAAAAGAGTGAGCACTTGAACACTTGTAAGTATGCTCTTTAAAGTGTGCACTTTAGGGTGCCCTTTTAAGTGCACTTAAAAGTGTGCACTCACACACTGAGTGTGCCCTTAAAATTGCACTTAAAAGTGTGAATTCACAAGTGCACATAAGGGAGTGCACTATTAAGTGGATGCCCATGTTTGGAATTAAATTTGTGGGCATCAAAGTGTGGCACTTAGAAGTTTGCCAACAGAGTGTGCAATTTAAAGTAGGCCCTTGGTAAAAGTAAAGCTTTAGGTGGTTTTGGATGAAGTGGACTTAAAAGTGAGGAGCTTGCACTTTCGAATGTGCACTTTCAAGTTTATACTCTCAAGTGCCCTAAAAAATATAATGTTTATAGTTGACTTGAAAAGTAGATCCCTTCCTTTTCTGAATTGGATGTCGGTCAAAAAAATTATTAATCAGTATAAAGACTACAAATGGCTAAACTTTAATTTATCCAGACCGCTGTGGCATCAGCAATAATTGATGAAAGAAAAGTTAGGTGTTATAATGTATTGGAACTTGAGGGACTCTATTAATCTTAAAATTACGATTTCACAAAAAATATGAGGGCTCTGGCTCTATCGACATGTTCTGATCTCTTCATCATAAATACTGTTCAACAGTTTGCATGTATATTCAATATTCAGAAGAAATGTGAGGATAGAAACATGTCTTCCCCTCATGTCAATGGAGGAAGTCCGATTCTAATTTTGGGTCATTCTCATTTATTGTACTGTAGGGCCCTCACTTTCCTTGTACTTTCATGTTGGGCCAGCTACAGCCAAGCAAATCCTGCACCATGTTCCAGATGGCTCCACGGAAGTGCAGCTCTTGTCGCAGTTTACACTTACTACAGAGAGCCATCCACAGCTTTTGTTTAAAGCATGCCTGCTGCAGCGACAGAACATCTGCCAGCTCAGCAAGGCAGCCTGTCTAGAAAGAACCCATCTGATTTTGTCTGCGAGAGCCTCTGCATTAGCATAAATAGTTTTTGTAAGAAAAGGAGGCCCCAAAAGGTTGCCATCCTCCATCCTGTAAATCTCTGATTGCAGGGTTTTAGATCTTACAAGCCAAACGAGAACACTTAACACTTTAGCCAGTGTAAATAGAGAGAGATAAAAGCTCTGTAGACTTCAAAGCGCCACTCTCTTACACACATCAAAACACAACAAGGAAAACAATCTGTCATTGAGTTGGATATGAAAGTTTGAATTACATTAATCCCTTCAATGATGTGTGAGGGAACATAGATGATGAAGAAAAGCAAGGGTGAGAGGGGGAATTTTGCTATCAGGAACACAGATATTAACCGAAGAGTCTGCTGTTCTTCAAAATACTGGATAAACTCTCTGTAATTTTATTCTTGTTACATTTAAACTCAAACATATCAAAGTTGAACTAACAATGTTTTCTTGACTTTTGCGTAAGGTTTCCTAAAAATGTTTTCGAAACAATTAACGCTCAAAGTTTTGCTTTCATAAGTTTTGAGATCAAAGGAGGATATTTTCATTACACATGATTGCATTAAGTTAAATAACTGACAAGGATGGATGCAGATGTATAGCCAACAGATGGAACAAGGAGTGGAACTGATCACCTGCAGATGATAAAGGATGTAAGTTATATGTCCAACTGCATTTGTAAAAGATGATTTGTTGAAGACACAGTACCTGGTTAAAAGAAAAAAAATGCATACTCATTATCACAAAGTTTCCAAGGTATAGTAACAACACAGGTCTGCACTCCTGAGTCTTTGCAATTATTCTGAAGTTAAACTGAAATAAAGCCAGAATTTCAGTGAGATACTGATTGAAATTTACCTGAGATACAGGTTTTTTAAGTAGGTAAGGAAGCTATTAACAAAGTAGTGTGTGTGTGTGTGTGTGTGTGTGTGTGTGTGTGTGTGTGTGTGTGTGTGTGTGTGTGTGTGTGTAGCTTTAGCTTTTTAAACTGTTTTCTTCATTGTCAGTGTCCACATAAATCTGTCAAAGACTTTAAACAGCTGTTCATTATCAGTCAGCACATTACTAACACATAAAACACTTTTGTTAATTATGAAAAATATTTATTCTCTGAAACCAAATCAGAAACAGACTCACTATTGTGAAAATATAGAAATATTGATTCATATAAGCAAAATAGGCCAACATTTACTGAACATTAAGTTGTATCTTTGGAGCACATGGAGTGTTCCCACAGATTCTCAAAACCAATAAGCCATCGGACACTTCAGCCCCTGCTCGGCATCATGATGAGGCCTATCAACGCCTCTGACATGTAAAACAGGGCCTCTCCACACTCATTGTTTTGTTAGATCATTAATTATTGGAGCTCATCTTCAAGAGGTGAAGTCCCGTCTGCTGCTGTGATTGGCCGAGACGTGTTTGAAGCAGCCAACAGCGGCACACCTGGTACTGAATCAGAGAGGATTTCGACATTGTGCACGCTGATGGAAAACTGCCACTCATACGGGTAATTATACACTCCTGTTTGTGTCGCATAGCAACTGCAGTGTTTTGTTTAGGAGCTGAATATTGCTAAACTGCATTGCTTGTGTTCAAAGCTTATTGTTGTGATCTTTAATGTTGGGGAAAAATTCAAAAGAAGATTACATTATTTTATTCAATTATTAACAGAATGATTTTAACTTTAAATATTTAATCTTAAAAAGTAAATTCCTGAGATTCAATGTGTTTAAAAACTATTTGTTGGATAAATATATTTTGTAGTGTTTAGTTAATTGTTTACTATATGTGGCTATCTGAATTACACTTAACACACTGTAGAAGAATTGTAAACAATCAAATCAACATATCCTGTTTTTTCCAGGGATGTTTCAGCGAACATTACAAAGAAAAATTACAAGGTCAAAATAAGAGAAAAACCTGTGTTAGACCTTGCATTGAAGAAAAAGCATTCAAGAACGCCATTACAAAAAAGGAACACAATTTTGAATCTGTGCTTTCACTTAGTCATGCACTATCCTCTCCGACCACAAGGGAGAGTTGTAAGTCAATAGATGAACTATGCATGTGCATAGCAAACACAAGCTTTATTTCTTACTGTAGGTTCAATCAACATTAATAAACTTGAGACCAATCAGATCACTCCAAACTTGCTTATTGGATTCTGTCATAAGGAAACATTTGGGTTACACGCAGGTTGACGCACACTGTCATAAACAAACCGAGGCAAGGAAAGAGATGGACAAGACTGTAAATAGCTGTAAGGGTAATTGGTCATGAGAGCAATGTGCACAAGAATCACAATGGAGAAAATAAAGGTCTACTGTAAGTCAAACTGAAGTGTTTGTTGAAAATGTCCATGGAGTAAATCAGCAGAATTTTGACTCTTTTTTTGGACAAGCATGCACAAACAAAATCATGATGCCATTTAAGCTGGTCAGTGTCCTCTTGTAAACATAGTGACACTGAAACTAAATCTAGCAAATATCTGTAAGCTATTCAGACAAAAGGCTGCTTTAGAAGCACTGATCTGATTGTTTTTCCACTTGAGTTTCTTTGATTCTTTTTGCATGAATGATTTCTGAAAGGAAAGGGGGAAAATATCTCCATGCAAACTACAGTTTATTTCCTTCTCATTGTTTTCTGCAGGAGGCGAATAAAGTTGTCTGCCAACCAATTTGAGTCTTACAGAAAAAAAGGAAAGGTTATGGAGTTTGGACTCATCAGCTTTAGGTTTTATGTTTTCACTAATTCATGAGTGCATTCTAGGTTAGACATATCAAACTCTGAACACCACACTAAATTTGAACTTTTGTTTTTAAGGTCCATTGCAGGAATTTTACTGCATTTACGGTTAATATTTATTCTGACCTGCATTCCTGACTATTTTTCATCCTTACAAAAACTCCCTCTCTTGCTTCGCTTCTTGCACACCCCAAACACAAGACAGATAAAGAAAGTCAAGTGCCATATAAATAAAAAGGTCTTGCCAGAGGCACTTTACTCTGAAATCTCCTGAAAATTGTGTCTTAGCTCAGCTAGTCCACTTAAGTCACATTGGAGAATGGGCCTCAAATCAAAGCGGGAATCCTGAAGCCCTGCGGTCATTAGGAAGATTGGGGGAAAAAAGAACACATAATAATGATCTGATAGCTTTCTCTTCTTGCATATTCTGGAGATCTGTCTCTTATGTTAAGATAAATCAGCTCACTGGCATGACTGAAACTGAGAATGTAAGCACACCTTTGTCTGTTTTCAGCTTCCTTTTGTTATGCACATGGAAGGTGCACAATTGCAAGAAAATCAACACTAATATGGTGGAGAAATTTGATGAAATGTTCCTAGAGCTTGTGTTGTACCTGATGATCATACGAACTGACATGCTATCAAGGAACAGCCTGCTTCGAGCCCTGCGTCTGGTGATTATCATTATAATAACAATGACAGAATTCATCTTTATGAAACAAGGCTTTATTGGCTCTCTGGATCAATTCTAGCAAAAGGTAGCAGGCCGAACTGATCATCTCTTGGCTGCTCCAGCACTTTCTCCTCTGTCTTCCTGTCTGTCTCTCTCCCACTTTGCTCTTTCTGGTTCTAATTTGGTCGTCCTAATCATAAAAGCATCAGCGAGCTGCTGTTGCAGAGGAAAAACCGAGAGTTGAAACGTGCTCCTAAAAATTCCATTTTCACTCAAGTGGACCAACACAACGAGTAACATGCAGCAGACAGAGACACAATGTTCAGCTGCCTGCAGATCAAATGGCGGAGGGGCTGATTATTGCAGACAGTCAACAAACAACCACACTGATGTGTATTTTGTTGTGGTCATCCCAGTGAGCACGCAAGGTGAGGTTTACGCGAACATGTGTAGGTTGACAGAGAAGCTTAACTTTGAAACTTTCAGCTTTACAAACACAAACAACCACAGTGCCAAATTTGATTTGATTTAGTGAATGGAGTGTAACATTTTCTTGCTTTTTGACCCCAAATATCTGTGTGTTAAAGGTCAAACTAAGTCAAGGGAAGGGAAACTTAAACATGTGGGGAAATTCTAACATCTTTTCTTTGAAACTTTCAGCTTAACAAACACAAACACTCTTATTTGCCATATTGATTTGACCTGAACAGGGGCGAGTTACATTTTGTATATTTCGCCCCCAAACATTACGGGGTACAGGTCAAACTGACTCATGAGCAGGGACACTTGGACATGCGTATTGTTTACATAACAATTTTTTTTTTACCTGAATGTAGAATCTTTGAATTTTGTACATTTTGACCCGAATTATTTCAATTGCAAGGTCAAACTCAGTTACAATAAGATACTCTTGTGTAGGTCAAATGCAGCAACTTCTCTTTTAAACTTTTACATTGACACATGAAACACCCAGCTTTCCCAGATTGTTGCAGAAAGGTTACACTTTGTGTTTTTACCCCAAACATTTTGGTGCAGGGGGTCAAAATTGAGTCACATTCAGGTGCACTTGGGCACATGTGAGGGCAATATACCAACCTCCAGAAAGAATTTCCTCTTTAACCCACACAAACACCCAGTTTCTTGAGGTTTTTGTTCCATGTATAAGGAAAAGTTACGTTTGTGCTTTTTGTCCCGAAACATTTTGGGGGCAAAGGATCAAACTTGGTCATGGCCAGGTACACTTGGACATGTGTAGTAGTAATAAAACAACTTCCCTCCCAAACCTTGAATTTCACATCAACACCCAGATGTGAGATTTTTTAAAACCTGAATAAAGAAAGGTTACATTTTGTGCATTTTGACCCCAAACACAAGGGGACAAAAGGCTAAACTTTGTTGTGGTTAAGTTGACTTATGTAGTGCAAACTTTTCAAAACCTTCTTTAACTTTCACTTTACACAAACAAACTATCAGCTGTGCAAGACTTATTGTAGAAAGGTGACTGTTTACTTTGACCCTAAACATTGTGGTGCAAGGGGTCAAACTGAGTCACAGTCAGGTTCATTTTTGTAGGTTTTTCAGCAGCCAAATTTTGGAACCTTCAGCTCCAACAAAACAAATGCCCTAATTTGAAAGATGAGTTTTACTTGATAAAAGAAAAGTTACTATGCTTGGGATCTGACCCCCCCAAAAAATTGGGGGTTTAGGGTACAAGCCATGCAACATGAGGTGTACTTAACTATATGTATGGATTGATTAAATCAGCTTTCTTTTCAAAAGTCAGCTTATCACACACAGAAAGCCTGATTTTGTCACACTCATTCTACCTGATTGAGAAAAGGTGATATTTTGTGCATTCTAACCCAAAAAATCTTTGGGCACAGGGTCAAAAGGATGTTGTCTACCCATATTCTGTCATTACATTCCCCATCAAGGCTGCTAGACCCTGTGAATGCATATGATTTGAGTCATCAGTCTCTGCAGCAGATGTTTCCCCATGTCAGCAGGCCCCCCTGACAAAGCAAGATGGAGAACCCTCCTCTTTTAAAGTGTCGCTCCTGAGTCTCCCTTCTCCCCTTTCTTTCCTTCCCTCTTCTCACACCAAGCTCCGGGATCCCATGGGATGCCCCACGGTGTCCCATCCTGAGGGTGGGAAAAAATATTTTAATCGATACTCCTGTTCCTGATCTTGGCCAAATATAAAATCACACTGAGGTGACACACGGGAACAAAAGGCAGTTAGTTATTGTATTCTTGCGGTTGGCTTGATGACTCATTTATCCTCAAACATGGAGCAGGATCCTGGAACCTCTTCTGAAAGCTCGGTAAATGACACTAATGGAAGGTGATTAATAGGCAACTGGGGTAAATGACGGCAATGATATTGGTATCATCACTGATGTAATGGGATTGAAATGGCCATGACGTATGTTCATATTCCTTTTTCTTGGATCATTTAGCGTGAGGATAAAGAGGATGTGTAAAATAGAGGGGAAACTAGTTTTTTTTCTTCAGCTGTTTTGTGTTTTGTGAAATTAACTAATGTCAAATTTGTCTGTCCATTAGTTTGATATTTTTAGCTACATCACAAACAGCAGACATGGCTTTGAAGGATTTTAAATTCAAAATGTGTTTATAACACAAAGAAAACGAAGGGTTTTCAAAAGGACTGGTGTGTGAAATTATTGAAAGACAGGAAGAAAGAAAGAAAGAAAGAAAGAAAGAAAGAAAGAAAGAAAGCGAGAAAGAAAATACTTCCAAAGACGCAGAATAAGACGCCTTGTTGTCACCTTAAATTCAAATGATCAGTGCAGAAAATGTTTTCTTTTTTTCCTAAACGTTCGTTAATTTTCTTCTATTTTTTGCTTTGCAAATCGGATTGTATAAGGACGAATATTTGACGCAATGATCCCTATTTAAATGTTTGTAAATTGATAATTCTCAGCTCATTTTCATTTTATTTAAATAGATAAATAATAGAGGTAATTTTAAAATTTCATTGGCCTTTTTAAGCCAAACAAGCCCATTATTTTTTTCAACAAATCCTGCTTATTTCAAAACCGCAAATAAATAGAATATATAAAAAGCTGAGAAAAGAAAAAAATAAAACGCGTGTTTTCACAAATGCCTGGAAATCGCACACAGAGGTTATCGTAATTTCAGTGGGTGTATTTTGCAAATAAACTTTTGTGGGACAGTTCTGTGGTGTAAACCGGACTCACTCGTGGACTGGTGTGTGATGTCTGAAGCGCTAATTAGAGCCGACATGTTTTCAGACTCCCCTCAGGAGCGACCTGCAGAAACTGTTTCAAAGAAAAACCATCCTCAGACGCTCACATGGAATATGTCCTCCCCTCACCGGCGAAATGAGACCGGCAAAAGAAAATTGCATGGGGTCATTAGACTTTAAAAAAAAAAAAGAAAAGGGAAGGAAGTGTGACAGTTTTCTTTGGGCATTCTTTGAACCGAGCGAGTGGATGTTATTGTATCAATTTTACTTGATAGACCCAATTATGCTGTTAGGCTTTTTCCTCCTGAAACGCTTCTGAGTCCTGACATCAAAGTGGACTCAAACAAAAGTTTATCCTGGCAACGACAAGACAGATATTTATTCTGTAAAGTCAGAGGATAATGCATTTGCTCTTTTTGCGCAGATAATTTTTTGTAAAAAAAATAAACAATTGTGTAAAATTGAATTGGCTGCACCATACAGCTGTATTTTCAAAGAGTTCACGGTGAGCCTTAGAATGAAGAAAGGAAATCAGATACATCGACTTGTGTTAAAAAAAGAGAAAGAAAGAAAGAAAAAAGGATCTGACAAAGTGGACACAGGGTGAGCATAAATCATTCCTGGTCAGTGTGGATGCCGAAGAGAAAATGTTTCAGCCACTGTATGGCGCTAAGGAACTGCGGGAAACACGCACGTTCATTCACAGTTCAACAGGATATTTGGTTTTCATATGGAGCAACAACAATCATTCTAATCATTAAGATCTCAATAATAATAACAATATAGAACATTTTACAGTGAAAGCCGGGCCACTAGAATTTTTTTTTTTTACTTTTAAAATACAGACTAGTTGGATACTTTCATTTTCATTAAAAAGGACGCTGACATTTTAAATCGAGCACTACACCTCGTGTCATAAAACAATGGTGCCAACGAAATAAAACTAGTAGCCTACAGGAGAGAGTCTGTTAGTTTAACTTTTTGTATTTATTTTTACAGAATAAATATGAATAAATCTGCAAAGTCAACACAAACTTTTATTTCACCTCACGCGCAACACGAGGAGTTCAAAATTACGCGAAATAGTGTTACAAATGTAAAATGCGCTTTGGCTACGTTATCATCTTCTCATTAAATAATGGCTTCCATGCATGCAAAAAATAACTTCTTTATATTGAGCCGCAGGTAAATAACTGCGTCATTTTGCGATGAGCCTAAAAGCCTAATAATAAATATAATAAATTATTAGTAAACGCTGCTGCTCTGTCCGAGACTCCTGGTGTCAAAGAGTTAAAATGATCTTACTCTATCAGATTCGGGCCTGCTGTTTCTGTCTCTGCTCCGCGGAAGCACACTGCTGTGTGTGCGTGCTGCAGCCTGATACTGCAAACTGTGCGGCTGACACACGCATGCTCCTGTCATACACAGGCTCACAAACGCTCGTGCGCTTGTAGCTCCATGCACCATGAACAAAAGTATTCAACAACATCAAACAAAATCATATCAAGAAACTGAACTCCCTCATCGGAGGACGCTGGGATCTCTCTCTCTCTCTCTCTCTGCCTCTCTCTCATTGTCTTAAGTATACAGTAGATTAGCAACAGTCACTCTGCCCCGTTGACATCACGTGAGACCCCCTCTCTCAGTTTGGCATTGGCATTGTGTGTGTGTGTGTGTGTGTGTGTGTGTGTGTGTTTGCATTATCACCTTTCCAGTATTTAGGCCTGTATGCCTGAGAGTACATGAGGTTTAGCAGCCTTTATTTGTCTCTAGTAAATAGATGAAAAATATGTGAGATGATGATAAAGAATTACATTAAGTGTGTGTATTTACTTCACTTCAATAGTTGTAAATGCAATCATGATGTTAATGCATGCAGTCAGTTTAGATACAGTCAATGTTTACATGCAGCCAAAGACCAGATGTCGATGTGGCCTCTGCAGGTTTTAGTTTTGCTCGAACATTCAGTTAAATGTTTTCTTCTACTGGCTACAAACGCAGTGACAACACTTGCAGTTACTTATTTATCATGTATATGCAGTGCAAAGCATTTAATACATAGTTTTGGTTATAAGAAATACATTTTAGCTCCAACTTTTGACACATTAAGAAGACTTGTCACGCAACTTGTAACAAAACACAGATGTAATAAATAGTGAAACATTGCTGTTTTCACTGGTGAAGTTATAATGACTTAAAGACACAACATATCCTGACGTGAAACAACTATTATTGTGTTGAACACGTTTTTCTAAATGTCACTATACCGTATAAAAATATGGTAAATAGCTAATTCAATGAATGAAAACAAATAAAAAGATACACACAAGAGGCAACCAAGTGCAAAATAGGCATGTTTTTGATGATTAGTTATTTTTGTAGGAAATTGTTTTTCATAAAGGCATTTCATGTAGGTTAGTCATACACTTTAATCTGATACTTTAACATTTGTTTCTGTGTTTTTAAAAGGTTAATATTAACATGTGAATGTAAGTAAGTATGGAGGTTTCTAATTATTTTCCTTTATGTAACACCGTTTGTGGCTGTTCATTTCTTATACAGTGGGAGGTATAGTGAGGTAATAATAATATTCTTTATATTTAGTACTTTTCTAAACTCCTGTTATAAACTGCATCACAAGAATAAAAACAAGCATTTGAAATAAACTCAAGGTACTCATGCTTTGATGAAAGAGTCCTCAGTGAGGAAACCAATACCATTACTCCTTTCATTTCAATATCTAATATTATGATACCATACTTAACTGATAAGTTCTATAACCAACCACAAGGCTCTAAATGTCTCCAGAACCCAAGCATGAAGACAGATGTGGACAGATGGGTGACCAGGGTTATCAAGTGAGCACCTCCCTTCACCGGTGTTTCATCAAGTTGGACCCACAACACCTCCAGGAGGCTCAACAGTTAGCTATAGCGTCCCAGAATTAGCCCTGGTAGTGCAGGTAAATCCTCTCAGCTCTAAAATTCATACCTGATTGAATTGAGAGAATATTATGACTGGTGTAACAAACTCTCCTGTCCAAACATGCCCCGCCTGCGACGAATAAATCATGTCCTAAACTATTACTCACTGCACTCTGCTATTCAGGAGGTCTCTCATGTTTCATTAAGTCTTTACAGATACATACATGTCATTGTTCAGTGTATGCAGAGAGTGCCCGAGTGAGGGCAGGTATGTGATAAAAGTGAAGATGTAATGACAGCCGAGGTGTTCAGCTTGAGGGAGAAGAAGCTATGTTTGTGTTGTTTTCAAGCTTTTCTGTCTGTGCCTGTGATGAATAAGGAGACGAAATACCTGCAACAGGCAACACAGATACACACATTTTTCACCACTGACAACCACAGACAGAAACTGCACATCTGAGCTGTTTTCAGGCAAAAACACAAATAGTAAAACAAAAATCAACACTATGGAAATTACTTTAATTATGCATGTAAATGAAAAACTAATAGAAGTAAACCATAAACTTGCTCTTGCTGACCTTGTGCAGAAAAACACGAGTACAGGAGCACATTAAAATGTTCCAAGACAAAAATTGCCAAGACTAATTCATCAGTCAACCTCTCAACTTTTCCACCCTTATCTGACCCTCAGATTACCCAATGCATCCTCGGTCCTCAACAGAAATGACAACTCTCCTCCCCTGTGTTTTGTTTCCTCCCTCAGACCCTGTACCAACCCTCCCCTGCACTCTCAGAAAACAACCCTGTTAGGGACCGTCTGTCAGTCAGGAGAAAAAAGCAGCTCCTTATTCTGTCCGTTCTGCTCATATCATCACCCAACACTCCCACTTGCCCCCTTAAAAACTTCCACTCCTCATACTCCACCCTCCCAAAAAAAACGTCTCCAAATCTGATTATTCTTGTGTTTCATCAGGTTGAGAGATTTGGCCGATGGCGTATTGGCATTTGACTTCTGATTTATCCTCGCTGCCTCTCCCTCAGCTGCAAACAGCACTGCAGCTGGCAGCAATCGCATGAGTAGTATCCGTTTCATTAAATCCTATGTTGAGTAGATTGAAGTTTGCTCCATGTTGCCAATTTGTTGAGGCGCCACCCATAAATTTCAGCACTCTTCATTTCTGCTGTCATTCAACCACATAGTTTGTTTGTTTCACCGGAGTACAGATATATTGTTGATACGTCTGCTTCCTCACTAACAAACACTGACATGATGGGAAACCTGTCCTGTAGCGGCCTCTCATTCCACACTCAAACTTCATGGTTTTGTACTCGTCTAAATAACTTTGCCACATTGGGAACTAAATGGCTATAGCTGACCTTATTCCACTCATTTTCTTCTCCCTCTCTTACCTTCCCTTTTTCCACCTGTGACACTAAGAGCCACCATTTCTGATACTACAGTCTGATTTCATGCCATCTTAGTGGCACACCTCCACACCACTTCCATTAGCTGCCAACAGGGGTAGATGAGTTCTTAGAAGATAAGAGGCAAATTAAAAGTGACAGCCAAATGGAAAGTCTTAGACACACTTAAGGCTCAGACTGCAGTGGAAGAAGAGACAGAAAAACAAAAGAAAAGAAGTCCTTTCACTCTATGTGGGTGGCAGTGAGTATTTTTTCAACAGTGTCTTTGTATGTCTGGGTGGACGATAAAGAATTTAAATGTAGAAGAAGTGAAAACACTGCATTCAAAATAAGTTTTCCAGACATATACTGCTGCTCATGTAACCTGGCAACAACAAATTATACTTACAATATGATTGTTATACTTGTTATTTATGGTGCCCCTGAAGTCCCATAATCTTATAACTCTTATCTTGAGCGCACAGGATGTTTATCTCATGTGCCTAAGTTAATTACTTCATGCACAAAAATTAATAATCTTGTGCGCTCAAGTCAGGCCTCTGAAAATGCTGCAGTGAATGATTCAACTTGCCATTATTTGCCACTAAATGCTAGTTATTTGCCTTTTTAATTGTCTGAATACTATGTTTAATGTATTTGTATAAGCATTACAGTGGAGTGGTCTTAACTGTGCAGTATAAGTGCCCTCTGCTGGGAAGAATTGAGTGTTGTAATATGTTATTATGTTCTATGTAATTAGCTCTACTTAATTCATTGAATTGAATCAGTTTTCTTGGTGAAATAGATAATTCTTCATGTGGTCTGTTTAAGAGAACCTCCTAAAATTGATACAAAACACTTGTGATGATATGGACTTGCTGCAGAGTAATTGCAGCTCACTACTTTATGCCTTACTAGCTAGATAGTTTCATAATTAATCCCTGTGGTGTAGCAAAGCTGCGACTCATTATATCGAGCGCATAGGTTAATATCTTACAATACAACAACTTGTGCACACAAGATACCCATGTGGTACTCCAGGGGCCCTGCAGTCATTGCTAATATTTGTCCTCTTGGTTATTAATATTGGAATTTGCAACCATCACTTTGTTTATTTGTGTAGCTGCCTGTACATCTATCAGTCTGTCCCTCCTTCTCAATGTCTGTACCTTCCTTCTAACCATGCAGCCCATCATTGCTCTACTTACAGGATTGGAGAAAATTGTGAGCAGAATAAGCAACATTTAATTTCCCTCCAAAATCTATCAAGCAAGAAAAATGTGAGATAAAACCACAAATTTGGTCATTGAGAAAGGTGATTGTGTTTAACCTACCCACTGCTGGTTCCTGTTTGTAAAAAGTGTGACATGGTGTGCTTGTATCTGTGCTGTATCTTGTCTGCCTTATGCTTTGCCCCGAGATGATCTTCCCCTCCTCATTACTTCACACTTCAACATTCACTCCCTCCTGTCTGCTTTCCCAGCCAAGCAAGCAATCTTTCATGTGACACTGTTTGTCTCCTCTTGTTCCTCTCAGTCTTTTATGAAAGCACACTCTGACTTTGCCTCCATCAGCAGCTCCACTGATCAAAGACACTGAAAACAACTACATTTACGACAAGCACCTGCCGCTACTGCTGTGAGAGTGGGTGCAGTGTGTGTATGAGTGTTATTTTTACTTATTGCTACACACAGAGCCCACACAGGCACAAAGGCATTGTGTTTTCTGTGCAGCCTAAATTGCATCTTAATACTGTCACAACAGCTGCTCCTTGACTGGAATTTGTGCAACATTTCCTATTTCATATGACCTTAGTGCTTCTTCTACCTGTTCCGGTATATTTGAAGGTTGTAGACCATCAAAGATTGCTGTGGGAAAGAGATTTATAATTTGCAGCAATGTTCCAATATGTCAGGTGTATTAAAGCCACAAAAATGATCAGAGATGCTACTATGGGGGCCTAAGCATGTCAATCAAACGTAGTTGCATGTTCGTTTTACAAATATTGTAGTAATACTGACAGGGTGAGCAAGATTCTGACATGAAGCAGGAGAGTCCTGTCTCATCCTAAATGGATTAGAAATTGACTTAAACATTGATTTATAGATGATTTAATGTTTTAAAGGGTTCCAGTGCTTCAATGCAACAGACTCTGATCAGCCTACTTGTGGGAGGAATTAACAAACTTATCAATTCAATTCAAACGCTGCTTATTATTGACCTAAAATTAATCCACATAGGCTTGATAGGCCCACTGTATCTCCTAGTTGGCTCTGCGCTGGCCATCGCCTCCCTCATCAGCCTGCGTGCCAAAGCCAGCATGTCTTTTTCAGTTATCCCCAAAAGCAGAAGCTGTTATAGCCACACTGGGCTCTGCCACGAACGAGCACAGACAGATTGACTTTATCTGCTTTTGTAAAGTTCAGGGGTCTGACAGGCAGACAGACACACACAGATGGGGAAGAATATCTCTGAGCATCTGTATGTCACGAAGTCACGAGGCATCTCGTGGGGCATGTTTAGGGAGTACGGAGCAGGGTCGAGGGGCGGTGGAGGGGTTAGCGTAAGCGACTGTAGAGGGGGGGGGGGGGGGGGCAGGTCACTGTGCCTTCAGGCAGGTGGGGGTGGGCTCAGGAGTTAATTGGTAGTTTGGGGGTTTGATGGTGAGCAGTGGTGACAAGTCTGTGTGGCCAGACCCAGTGAGTCCCTGCTGCATATTCACTGTGTCGCAGGGCATCGCGGCAACTGTCACAGCTCGCCAAACCAGGGGGATAGAAAAAGAAGGAGGGAGGGAGGAATAAAGAAGTAAAGGGAACACCAAGAGAGTAATGATAGATTCATTTTTCTTTATGCCTGATCTTTTTCATTTTGTAAGCCTCTTCAAAACTAGCTCAACATATCTTTTTTCACTGTATACACTTTTTTTGAGTGAAAAAAGGGAAGCTAAATCTTCTTTTAAAATGAGCCTTGATGCTTATTCCAGTGTTGATATGGATACCTGTATTATTTATATTGTTACAGGAATCTGTAACAAGAACAGAATCAGTGTTGATATCTGTATCATTATCACTGTCAGAGATACGGAATTGGGCATCGATGCGTAACCCAGTCAGTTCCCTGATCCTGTCTCACAATTCATCAGCCCCAACCACCAAAACAGTCCCCAAAACATCAACTGGTTTCAAATACATCTTTGTAGTTTCTTTTAAACATGAACTCATGTCATTTCATTGATCATTTCAAGAAAACCATGCCCCAACATTTCAGGAACTTGCCGTTAACACATGCTCCTCACAGTGGGAGTTATTTTGTCTCATCCCCTCTCATAATGTGGTATACTCTGTTAATTTTAAGTTGGGGGGCAACCTGGTAGTGCATAAAAGAAAAGGAGTCTTCTGTAATAGTGACTGTTTCTGTGATTATATAACTACATCATGTATGAAGATGCTTCTGTAATAAAAACACCTTATAATATTAATGACTGAGAAACTCTTTGAAAAACATTATCGCAGGGAGAAAAATTAAAATGTTTTAGCGTGTTTTCAATGTGTCTTTTTTTTTTTTTAAACGTATGCACTGACGAGCAGGTGACAAACAATACTTTGTTTCACGATGTATACAAATACTAGTCGAAATGACAATAAAGAGAAATCTTGAATCTTGACTCAAATCACGCACTGATTTCAGAGGGGTACATCATGATTGTACCATATCTTGTTAGATCATGGTTTATCATAGTATTGTGTCTTGTCGTGTCTTGTCGTGTCTTGTCATATCGTCTCTCGTTGTGTTGTGTTGTGTCCTCTCATGTGTCATTGTGTCGTATCATGTTGTATCATATTGTACCATATTGTATTGTGTCGTATCGTATTGTATCTCGTCATATCCTACCCTATCATATGGTGTTGTGTTGTGTTTTCTTGTATTATCCTGTTGTATCATGTCTTGTTGTGTTGTGTCTTGTTGAATTGTATCGTGTCGTGTTGTACCTTGTTGTGTTGTAATGTCACTTATCAAAGTATATGCCTGCATTAGATTTGGTACAAATACTAACAGTTGACACACTTCTTTCCTGATGAGAAGGGAGAGCTGTGACTCTTTTCAAAGCCTACTAGTAAGTAGGAAGAGGGGGAGTGTTGTGACTCCATGGAAGCATGACGCTGGGGTGACTCATTGAAGCCCTGCTCCTAATTGTGGCCCAGGGAAACGATTGTAGCCAGGGTGCGGGTCACTCCGGGCCCCAGGAAGGTTACACTGGCCCTCTTAAACCTGTTGTTGCCTGGCGCTCACATAAAAATTACACCTCGTAAATATGTACAGCTAGGGAGTGTGTGAGGCAGGACGGGGTCACTTACTTTTTTGAACCCTGCCCTTTAAACTTTCAGTCACCTTGGGCCTGCCGCCGCCGACTAACTGTTTGGTTTTTGTCTCGCACAGCCTGCTCGGAGGAATGGGAAACAAGGGGCAGTGTGTTTACAGGCTTGTGTTTTGCACAGTAGTCTGTTTCTTGAGCGCCTCGTGTTAGCTGAGTGAAATTAAAATACACTGATTTTAATATAGTCTCATAATCTACTGCAATTCGTTGTTTTTGGTAGCATAAATATTTAAAACTGTCTTCTTAAACAAAAAGAAAGGATCGCATGAGTCGCTCCAGCAAATGCCTTAAAACAACATTTGTTTTCCTTCATTCTACAAAGAGGGAATAAAGGAGGAATCAGGGTGGAAAGGTGGGCAAACAAACCATGGGACAACACCAAAGGAGGCAGCTGTTCATTTCTCTTTTCCAACTGACAGCAAGTGTTGGTTTCTTTTTGCCAGCTTCACTTCTTCCCTAAACCTCGCTGAGTGTTTATTACAGTAACCATGACAAAGATTGTTAATGAAGAAGTAATTTGATCCCAAACTAAGATTTTCAGTGTTTATAACACACGCCATCCTGTGACTAAAATCCCAACCAAGTTGTCTTGTTGGCCAAACCGTATCAAAGCTTTGCAACTAAAGATCATAAAACAGATTTCTTTTTTTCAACAGAGTGCTGGATGTGGTTTTGGAGGGCAATGATGACAAATGGCATTGTCCTGCCAATACAGGGAATCAGATCAGAAAAAGCTGTCATAATGGACGACTGTATTTTGTCATTTATTTTGGAGGACTTGGTGTATGTTCTCAGATTTTTCAAACTGTTTAAAATGTTTGAATGCCCAAGCATGTATTATTTCATTTTTAAGGCAGGCATTCATTGTCAGGCCATGGTAACATTAAAGGATCACTCCATCAACTTAGTCTTTTTTTTTATTTTTTTATTTTTTTTACTTGAATGGATTATCAAAAAAAAAGTTCAAAATGAATGCAGCCAATACAGGGATATAATGTTGTTTTTTTTTTTATCTCATAGCAATTCCTTGTCAAAACCTTGCGCTGTGTTACAAACAATGCTCCTTTACAGATGGCAGTTCTCTCAGAGATTCAAGTGGGCTACGCTAGCTTCAAGACTGAGAAACACTTTTTTACAAACTCTCTGATAATGTTCAAATTCAAATATGTAGTCCTTCTGTCTACCCTTTAAGTGACTGAATGACTTCACTCTATGTAGTGGCACAGAGCTCCTGAAGTCCCTAAAGTGATCATTTTTATTTTGTGCGGACAAGTTTATTATCAAGTGTGCAGGGGCGTGCCCAGAGTTTTTGACTGGGGTGGCCCAGCCGGAGCACTGGCTTATGCAGGGGTGGCATGAAGTATACGTGTAAACACACAAACACACAAATATCATACAGATACATATAACTTGTGTGCACAAGTTAGAAATAAGCACCTTAGTGAGACTTCAAGTGCTGCGTATAACTTTGGGAATATTTGGAATAAAATTTATACAAGAGAGAAAATTAACACAAAGACACACTTTATTCAAACTGTTGGGAGGTCTTACCGTATGCAACAGTTAAACTGGATGTGAAAGTTTGTCAGAACACCCCTGTATTGATAAGGACCCTTTTGTAACTAAGGGGAGAAATGGGTATACAGAAGCACTGCAAAGCTCAGGGAGAGGCATCCAAACCTCTGCCTGTCAGATAATGTTTTAGAACGTATTTATTTAGCTCCAGCCTCATTACTCTCTCTCTATCTCTTTCTCTCCCTTTCTCTCTGCCAATTTCCTCCTCCTTCTGGTTCCCAGAGACCTATGCAGGAACAATAGTTGTACAATTAACGTGGGCCAGGCACAGGAGGGTGAACGTTTGATGTTCCTGTTGAGTGGCCTCCTTGCTGAGGGTAGAAAAGCATTGCTTGGCTGTGCTCAGGCTTCACTGTGTTTCCCTATTTTCTCAAGCATATTAGCTCCTGGATTATTAAAATTCAGGCCATAAATAAGCTGATGGCAGCTGCAATATGCCAGAAATAATGTTTACAAAGCCAAGGCCCTCATTATCTCCCCAAGGCCTCAAGTAGAAAGACAAGGAGCGGGGGCAAAAAAAAGAAAATGCTTTTAGCCTCCTTAATGTGCACTTTACTCCGCTCTTCTTTGGCCTAATTTCCTCACATGCTACTTCCTCTTTCAATTAATTTGAAGAGCAAGACAAGGAAAGATATACTCATGCTGCTACCCAAATAATTGTTAAAGTGGAATGGGAAAGGAGCTCTACTAGTTCAGTTTCTAATAATGTAAGCATGCCCTATTTTGTTTTGATTGTGCAGAAAAACATGAATGCTCTTTGCTTTTTCTATCAGTTTTATTAATAGCCATGTTTTATTTTTTTCAATCATGAAGTGAAAAAAGTAATTAAAAAAAATTGAGGTTGCTCTATTTCAAGTTCACCTTTAGTGTTCAGTGTCCAAGGGTCAAATGCTCAAGAACAACTCGGCATACATTCGAAAATGGAGGAAAACACACTGAACAGCTATCACAATGTCAACATACACACAAACATTTAATCCAGACAGCTGATAAGTAAAAAGTATACCTTATAATTCACTAGATATTGGTTGTATCCAGAGCTGCGTTGATGTATTAAGATTGTAGTTTAGCATATGGACATTTAATTGAAGTATATTGGCTTTCAACACATTGGGCTTTCTTGGAGGATAAGGTGTCATCAAATTCATGCAATTTACATTTTCAGTTTCATTGACTGTAACTTATAATCTTAAAGTAACTTTCTGTGTCACATTTCAAATAGTGTCCTGAGTGGTTGCTGCTTCATAGATGCATCCCTTCCCGTCCCGTCCTGTATGAGAAATATTACCACAGACTTATGGACTTATGATGTCAGTGTGAGCTTGGTTTGACGGCCCAGTGGCTGGACGGAGCCTTTAACATGAACAAGACTTTATCGCATTCCCAGGAGTGCTCTGGACAACTGTCTTTTTTTGTGTGTGTTAACAATTTTGATTTAACAATAGAATTGATAAGTACACATTATTTTATACAAAGATTTAAAAATATTTTTTTTAGTAATATTATCTGTAATGGTCTTCAGGAACATAATCTTATTGGTTGTCAGTTGCTCAAAAATTCCACATTGTGCATTCCTAGATGGGATAAACCATTTGGACAACATGGTTTCATTTGCATGCAATACTATGGACCAACAGACCAGTTACACCATAGACTAGTAACTAAATAATCAACATCACACACACTGAAAAAAATGTTGTTTTCATCACATCCAGTTGTTTGACAGTGTGGACAAACTTAGTCAATATTATTCAGAGCTAAATGTGTTGGGTTTGCACCCAAGACCTTTTTTGCTCAAAGGGTTACCTCAGAGTATTACACTATAAAAATCAAGCTATCAAATTTAGTACAACTCAATATGCCAATATCATTATCTACAATGATTGCAACTGCACAGAGATCATATTTTTAAAGCCCTAACAGAAGAAATAATTTAATACCAGATGTTTGAAAAATATTAAGACATTTCTAAAAAGCTTTTTCTGATTGAACTTCATTCGACAAAACAATTAACCTGCTGCTACCCGTAATACATTTCCCTTCCTGGACTTGTGTTTGCTGGACTCAGATGTCATGACAAAACAGCAAAACACTGTAAAAAAATAGGACACACTCCAAATAAGTCATTGGAGCAGTGCAGCCAAATAAAACTCACGGACATGAGGGGAACAGCCAATTTCTCTTAATGTGGTCACAATGAGAAAGGACATTCAATTGCATGAAGCTGGTGTGATTTTACGTCAGCCTTACTGGGTTGAAGGAAAATATTGGGAGACGCATAAATTGGGATATTTTGTCTGCCCAGGCAACACAAAGAGTGAGTTTTAGCATTGACATAGCAACGGAGGCCAACTTTGTAGGGACCCTGCTGTTAACAATGTCACAGGTTTAAAGAAAACTGTACGCTTTCATTTGAATAAGTTGGAACATAGCTGCTGTGATGATGGTTTCATTCAGCTTAAATCTAGATTTAAACTTGTGCGTGTTCCATATGTCTCAGATGTTACTGGCTGCTTTATACATCATACGTTTAACATGGATACAACACCTGGAATATGAATCAGTATTTGCTTTCATCTGTATTATACTTTATTATTTTCCTGCCTGAGACTCAGCTGTGGCTCGACGCACACTTTCTGTGAAATCATCAGCCTTGACTGCTGGGAGGAGGATGTTTGACCTAAAGTATCATGAGCAAACCGCTCAGTCTGTAAATCTGCAGGGCTCAGTCCCCTTGCCGACCCACAGGGGACATTATGCATTAACATGGACACGTCACACAGCAGAGGATGACACACTACCATAGCCGCAGTACTGCCTGCTCCTCCTGTATCTCTCCATCCCCCATCATCCAAGAGGTCACCCCCCCAGCTAACAGCAATCCCTTTCACCTTCTGTGTGGCCCTTATTACAGGATCACAGCGCTCAGAGAAGTGCTGTCCTCTCTGAACCATGCTCTGAATCACGTCACACCGTCCTACTCTAATTCTGATATTTGTTTATCGTAGAATCAAAGAGCGTAACTGCTTTGCTGCAAACACAGAAAATCAAGTAAAGGGTGTGCGAGTCCACAGACTCCACTTTCAGAGCTTGCCTTATTTGGGGGATAAAATGTTGTGATTTTAGTTCTACTGTACACTGGTAGTGATGATTGATGCCTTCGTGGTACGATGCATTTGCAAAGCATGCAGTATAGTAATCTGAATAAACTCACTCATGTTAAAAAAGAAACAGAAAGGACCTGAGAAAGTATAGCAGTGCCTCAAAAAGACTACATGATCCAACCCAAGCTTTGTGGCTGAGGACTAGGGCCCCATTAAGGAAGAAAATAAATCGAGATTGTGAGAATATTTAGAATTACATCTGAATCCTAAAAGAATAAAGTAATACATTTATGAGAATAGCGTTGTGAATTATTACAACTTGCTGGCTCTAAAATGAGGAACACGGAGTGCAGTTATACTTTGTTAAAAGTTTCATGAATAACAAAATACTTCATCCTTTGGCACATCAGCAGCACATTGTTTAATAGTATCAGGCCTCTGTGACTGCTAGTGCTCAAGAATAACTTCACAGGATGCCCCACGTCCTTCATTTCAGAGGAGGCGGCTGGCTGCTCTACTAATATCCCCATTAAGTATAACATACAAGACATTTATTTATTTACTTACTTTGTTAAATTTATTTAATTAATGATGAACTGGTAAGTGGCCTGTTGGAACTGTGTTTTGAGAAGGTAGTGGTTGGAATATTTACCTAGGAAATGGGACACTACTGTAATAATTGTAGCCATTTTCTGAAATGCTTGAAGAACATATTCCTTTGCATCAAAATGAAACTAAGGTATTTAGATTAACATAACCATGTTTGCATGACTATTTTAAAAATGATGGTTTTACCTGTTTAACAGAAAACATGTCACTCTGTCTAAGTTTGGAGAGCACTTTGGGAATTTTTCCTTTCTACTTTATTTATAGAGTCTACACTCCACTTGAAGGGCCATTGAAGGGGGGGTTAGATGACCACAATCCCCCTGTTATGGAAATAAATTGGGACACCCTACCGTCCAAGGCACCTCTCAGAACAGAGAGGAAGAGCAGAGGGCCAAGTGGGAAAATTCTGGAGGCAGCCTTATGAGTCAATCATAAGATTTATTAACACATTTCTGTCTCAAGGCACTGCAACCATTTCTCACCCTGCCCTGTTATTATTTCCATCAGAATTTGGCTCAAACCATCAAAATCTGATCAAAGATGTAAAAACTGGAACTCTCCTTACACTTAGCTTCTTTCAGAGGCCTCCTCTGGCACTTCTGGTGACTTTTTCCTGCCTTATTTATTACCTTCTATCTTTCCTGCAAACGTGTCCATGTGATTCATAGGAGTCATGTGTTGGGTCAGTTGTTCACAGTACAATGGTGAGGTGAGATTTGTTTAGCCTTGTGACATGTGGGTCTTCCCCATCTGCTCGCTGTACAGCTTCCTGTGACACATAGCTACATAAGTCATCCCTTAGTAACTCACTGAAGTGTTATTTGAGGGAGAACGGGTTGAAAAATTAAGTACAGTTGACATTACTTTAAAGTTTCATAGGGTAAGATAATCAGAGTACCTCAAGAGAGCACAGACGCCCATTCAAGGTTGAAAATTATTTTCTAAAGGCTAAGGTCATGGTAATCTCAGCTGCTCAGCCTCTATCATTTACCATCTGTGGGAGTTGAACCGGAGAAAGGTGACGAGGCATTTTATCAAACTTGGACACCTCTGCTGACAGTAGAACAATGGAATCCAGATTTCTTTGCAGACACATGATATCAAGACCGTGAGCTTTCACTTTACACATCTCCTCCTGGTTCCACAAATCACCTGTTGGCTCTCGCACAACGGGTCAAAGGGCATCTCCTCATGCTTGTCACTCCCAGCAGTGTCCCATTTTAAAGCCCTGAACTGCCCGTGTAGCCAAGTCCAGGTTGAGAGAGTGAGAAAAAACAACACTCAGCGGCTAAAAAGGGAAACAGGAAGTTAGATACAATAGAGGAGACCTTTGATCCATGATGAGGGGGAAGACTTCCCCTCTGGGTGCAAACTATTAATGTGAAAGTGACTCTGCCCATTGCACATTTGTTATAGCGAATAATGGGCCTAAAATTAGCACACAATGGCAGGCAGACGGGCGACACTTGCACCCAGCCATACGCAGGAAGGGAGCGGGAGGTAATTGTATAAAAATGAGTGATTTGTGGGGGTCGGGGCTGGTTAGGAGCGCCGGCCGGTCGGCATCTTACAGCTGAGGCGAGGAGGGAAGACAGACCTTCAGGATCAAACTGCTTCTGCTTCGCCTGCACATTTCTGAAGTTGTGAAAACTCAGTAGGAGAGTAAACCTGTTACTGTTTAAAGTGTGTTTTTGTGACCCCTAGAAAAATGCAACAAAGTGTATGATTTTTGATGGTGCAAGGACATCATTGTGTTTTAGATTTGTGTCTTTGTGCTGGTATTTCTAGAGTGACTCAAAAAGAAAAACATACTAAGACGGCAACACATTATAATTGTTACATATCAACACAATAAGTAAGCTAATACTACAGCTAACAGCAGTTTATTAACTGATAGTGAAAACTGTGACAATTAACAAACAACATCTTAGCATACTCTGCATATCCTGATGTCAAAACAAGTAAGCTAATAGCCCAGCTAGCCCAGCCACATCACTAACTAAGCTAGCAGGCTGACAGTAGCAATACCTAAAAGCAGGACTTCATTTAGCTATGTTATCTTTTATCTTTTACTAGGAACAATATCTTGATAAAATATGATCCAGTTTCACCAAAGTTAGAGTTATGACCTTGTTCAGTTGTCAGCAACACTCTGGTTTCTAAAACACTCCCAACAAAATGTCTGAAATTTTGTAACTCTCTCTCCTATCCATCAACATCATGCTTTGTTTGTTTGCTTTTGTATTATAGCACTTGTATTGTATTCTCATTAATACATAACTCTAAGCCTATAACCTTTATAACAGATGAGTAATATCTCCCCATCATAACTGTGCAGTCTGTACTTGTACAGAAATGGGCTTTTTAGATTGGAACCCCCTTTTTTTTAACCAAGATCTAAATATTGTTATTCCTGCGGGACATTTCAGACAAGTGGACGCTTGAGAAACTGAAGTTTTTGGCATATTGCCCTCATTATTTAGCACCTGAGATTGCCGCCCTCTACAGGCCTGCAGCACTTCAGTTGTTATGACTGAAATTTCAGTGTGTTGTTTTATCTTTCTGGGTTTCTCACTCTGCATTATTTTAGTGTTTGCAGTGTGTTTTCTATTATTGCATTTGTTTCATCTTGTGCAGAAAATTTTTTTAATTTACAGTTTCCCCTGTTCCATTTTTTTTTTTAACTCTTTTGGAAGTATTTTTAATTTGAATCATCTCTGAATTTTCAGCTTGTTGCGCTTCATGGACATCTTTGGGGTTTTTGCAGCATTTTTGCCTTTTTGGGTCAGTGGGTACAGTACATGTTCTCTGACACCTAACAGAGATTTATGGCCTTTAGTCAAGGAGCTGATGTAATTCTTAAGCCATCATATGTGTGATTATGCTTCCCTGTTTTCACAGAAAAATGTCAGAACATCCAGGCAACAGTAAAATGATGAGAAGAAGCCGACAACAAGTTCCCATATCACCAAAGCCTAAACTGCAAACTGTCAGAGGAACTTGACACTGTAATCTCACAGGTCACCAATTCCTCAGGAACAGTCAGCAGACCTGTAAACCTCTTTCAGATTCAGCAGGGATTCTGACACAATCTGTTCACCACTAGCACCCAGCTGAGGATAACAAGAACCAAAGATCCTGTCTGGTTGAAAGACAAGCTCTGAAAGGCCTCAGAACCGCTGTTCCTCTAACGAAAACAACAATTATAAAACCCTGATGGAAAGCGGATTTGATTTGCGGAGGTTTTACAAGGCCAAATGGAGAAAAAGAGGGTGAGAGAGAGTGAGAGAAAGCAGTCTGTTGTGCATTAACTTTTTTGGACAGCAAAGAGTTTTTCCCAGGTGCTGAGGGAGTCCTGGGAGGCTGCTGGGAAAGTGTGCTTGTGTTTGTGTGTGTGGACAGCAGTGTTATTTTATCATCTATCATTGTTTCTAGACAACATTGTTAAAGAGAGAAAATCTGTGTGCATAACAACAAGCCACACATGTACCTTTAACAGTACCTATTCCTCCTTTTATCTTTAAGAGAGTGAGCAGCAACAGCAGCAGCAGGGATTATAAGATCTGGTTTCTACTGAGCATCGGTTACTCAAAATGGCTTTATATGGTTGCATGTGAGGGTGCATCCACAAACTAAAGTACAAAATCACTTGAAAAATATTAAATTTGAAGTTGCACTGCATGAGAAACACAAAAACACTGTCAAGCCAATTCAGGTGTCCTCCTGCTGAAAAATGGTCGTAGATGTAGGTTATTGTTATATACCAAATAACAAATCTGTATACATTGGGCTCCATTTCGTTGCAACAATACAGAAAGCTACATAAAAGTTAGACAAGTGTCACACTAAAATACTGAGCATCACACAGACTCAGTGGGTTACATGAACACACTTTATATCGTTATCTACATATCACCTATTTTTTCTGTGCTTTATGCAGTACACTTGTACTCATGCTTTTTCAACCTCTTGCACATTATAATAAAAATAATCCCATTATTTTGACTTGCTAAAATATATTGAAAAATATTTCATTTAAGGACACTGTGAGTGACTGTCATGTTGTGGTGATTCTGTCAACCACTGTGGTAGAAACTGGTCATGTTTTTCTTGGATGAGGACTCCATTTCCCATGAGCATCATCACCCACTGTCATAATGATGCGCCTCTTGCTAAAGTGTGCATATGTCATTGGAATACAGATCTTCTTTCTTTGTTAAAGAAAACGTTTTTTGCTGGATGCCGAGTGCTGAGGTAATGTATTGATTTCTGGCTACGTAAAACTGATAACTGTAAGGCAACATTGACAAAACTTTATAAACTCTGATTTACAACTAATAGTAAGCTTACAACAGGTGATCAGGCATACCGTTTCCTGTCCCAGCACTGTGTTATGATGTGCGTTCCAGTGTCCAATAAATGTCTTCGTAACGCAAATAAGTACCTGAACTCAGGAACTAAAATCCAGTATAAAGAAATAACCAACTTTTGGCATCAGTTAAAGAGTGACACTACTTCAAAATGAGTGAAGACTCCAAACAGTGGCTCTGATATTCCTTTACATTCATGTTCCAAGTTTCTCAACTTGACTTGTACTGCTGTTGTCTCTGTTTCCTATTTTTACTCCAATTCTGTGTGTTATTGTGCACCAATACCCAGAGACAGATGCCTTGTATGTGCAAACCTACTTGGCAGTAAACCTAGATTCATTTCAGTTAGTTCCGGCATCAGCTGACCTTTCTTCTTTTGTGGATCAGTGTAACATATTAAAAACAAACGGGGTATCAAAGCAGGCCACAGATGCTCTTCAAAAACTGCTTGCAAATGGTTTATTTGGAAAAGAAATGGCGTAAATGAAAAGCATCCAGCTTACCACAACTTAGTCATTGTTCAGGACTTACGGCAGCATCATACAATAGATATTGTAAATGGATGCTGGGACAGAAAGAGAGAGAAAAAGAAAGGGAGGGGAAGGAACATAGTGTCCCCAGCTGGTTTTGGCTATCTAATAAACATGTAAACACTCTGCGTTCTCTCCCTCATTAGGTGATTGCAGAGGCCGCTTGTTCTCCATAAATCAGGGCCCAGGTTATCAAGGCCTCTGATCTTAACTGTAGTGGGCGCCCAGCTGTCTACAGCCCGCACTGACTGGGAACAGCAGGCTCGGAGGAATCCAATCCCCCACCTCTCCCACCTTACTCATTTTGCAAATAAAAAGAGGAGATATGCTCGTAAGTGCGTGGGTACACATGCTAACTGGTCATCAAACTCACGGTATGTTGTTTGCTGGGCTGGAATGCTTTCAGAAAACTGACGTCTCTGTAACAAATGTCAGCTGACCTTATTAGCTGGATTAGCGTTGCCGTGTTTTTCCAATCGATCCCAGAGGTGTTGCTTCATCACGATGGTGAGAAACGAGAAATCTCAAGAGAGTGAGCTTGACTGAAAGATGAAAAAGTTGAAAGAATGAAAAACGGCTGTGTGAGTTTGACTTCAGCCGCCTCTCATACCCCCATAAAGGTTACTGCTTGTCAGGTTCAAGCACAGTATCACTCTCTTATTCCCTAATGTGAAACACACTCTGGCCGTGAGCTAGCCAGCATACGACAGTAAATGCTGCAGAGCAAACTTTCCATGGAAAGTCGTCTTCAAGTGTCCTTAGCTTGTGCTTCTTCCTCTCTTTTCTTGTCGATGACTGATTATCCCATTTTGTTCACCAAAGAGGATTTAATTCAAAACATAATGGAGAATAAAAGAATCAAATCAAATCTCAAGTCTCAAACTCTCACAGTGAAGCTAAACTAATTAGCCTTAAATTATGGATAATGGACTGAAAATAATTCCAAGCTGGTTTGCAAATTGCTGCTAATTAAGCGCTGTAAAGTCTTTACAGCCACAACACAAATAAAAGAGTGTCACTTTGTCACACTTAATATGCTTTTCCATGCTGGTGATCTAATGTCAGTTTCTACACACCTTGTTGAAATATTGAATTATGTCAAGTGTTAGCAACAAAACTAATTAAGAAATAATAACACAAATACCAAAATAAAACAAATTATTATGCAAGCATTGTAAGATTGAATGTACTACTATTTGTGGTGATGCACCGTTTACACCTTGCAAAAAGGATGGAAGATTTAAGTCATGGAATAAAAAAGATCATCAATATAAGATTGGAATAACTGGAGTATGAATGGTTGATGAGCATGTACATAACTCCTGTAAATGTCTTTGTATGTCTACTAATGTTGCGGACGTCTGTGCTAAATGTTTCAATGAGACAGGTGCTCATCTTCATTAGGTTAGGACATCATGTGATGTTTGTCAGAGAGGCTCAGTTGACTTTGAATGTCAAACTTTGTGTCTTGGAATATGTCTGGAGGTCTTTATACAGAAAAACAAAAACAGATTAAACTTTTGGATTTTGGACGTCTTCATGCCAGGACCGCTTATTGCACTATGTTGGAAGAGTTAGATGTTCCATTATTGAGAATGTGGATAAAGGATCATTAGCACTGTATCTGTCTGAAAAGACTGATCCTCATTGCTCAAGGCAAGAAGACACTTTGTTCAGTTCTAGGAACCACACTTGAGCATCATAGAGGAGTGAGGCTACACCTGAAAGGAAACTGTAAAGAGTAGGGTGATACTTATTTTTGTGTATTTTTGGTTGGGAATTATCAATACTTCTTATATTTGATGGTATAACAAGAACAGAAATGTTATTTAAGCTAACCCTCTGCCAAGCTCTCATGTAAAGATGATTCATTAAATATGTATTCTACATAGATATGGATATTTAGATTATAATTCAATTGGTTAAAATTAAAGGATTGTTTGCAAAAGCAAGGTTATGTGTATTTTATTTATATGAAATGGGACTCCAAAGTGGCTGTTAATGTGTGTGAATGTGAGACAAATCTTGTGACAGTTGCAGATTTCGGCATTGGTATCTGGTCTAAAAAAAAGATGTTTAATTGAAGTTAAACAGTAGGTGACAAAACGTTACTTTTTCAACCAGATTTCAACATCTTCTGAATGATGGCCATAAACGTCTTTGAAACTTTCTTTTTTTTCCACCAATAAAATTCTCCCTGAGAAGGCTCATATATTCAACAGACATACTGACTGCTAGGAGAGTCCAGTTGGAAGTAGAAGTGTTGAGTGCTGGCGAGGACGCTGGGGCCGTTTCAGAGCTTGAAATCTGTTTAAGAGCTCTAGATCCTTTTTGGCCTGCTTTGGCTCGAAGCCTCTCTCTGTGGACTTAAAAATTCAGGGCTCAGGTTTCCGGGGAAGAGGTGTGGACTGAACCTTTCTCTAAGTTGAGCCCATGAGACCTTGCATTAGCTGCTGCAGTAACAGGTGGATGGGAATGTTAAACGCTGGCAATGATGGGGGTGCTGTATATGCAGGACATGTCAGTGTAAAATCTCTTTCATTTGATACAGTATTAAAATTTGACCCACAGTTCTAGGTTCATACTGTGTCATCATGATCTAGATATGGATTTGGCTCCTACATTTGCTTACTTTATCTTGTAATAAACTTGGTTTAGATTCATCATCAAGTAAAAGTACTGAAGTATACCTAAGCCACCATAACTTTACCATGATGAAGTATTAGCATGGATGAAACAACCACAAAAGAGTGAAGTCTTTCAAAACAACAACAATAACAAAAAGATTTAGGAATTAGTTGTGACAAACGAAGCAGCTGATATTTTCTCTATAATTGGAGATGAATACCAACAATGACACTAACTTTCGCGCACACAACTTAGCTCAATAAATTACAACACGAGAAATATTGAAGCAGCTTTTGTCATTCACTTCAAACACTCAAGCATTCAAGCATGACACCTCTGGCTGCACCCCATTCAGCATTGTCACAGCAGGTGTGTTTTTGTGGCAGAGCTCTAATTGATCGTGTGATTTCGACCACACACCACCTGTGATGTGGTCGAAACCTATATACCTAGAGAGCAGGTGGAACGTGATGCAGAGGGTGTGCCTGCGCTAAATGTCCATGGGCTGATTGCTGAAAAGCAGAAGGTGTAAGTGGCTCTGATTCTGGCTTTGTAGTAATGTTTTTACAGCTTATGTGATCAAATGTGCAACTTTCATGTGAGCCAGAATATGTAAAGCTACTGTGGGGAAATTTTGGCTGGTCATGAAACAGACTGAAATGTATATTGATGCCTCCTTATGAGCATCAAAAGCAATCTGTGGCAGGATTGATTATCCTTGTGTTGTTATTTTTTAACACATGTAACTGTGCGTGCAAGGGAGGTGTGAGAAAAAGTGCAGAAATAACCTTTTTTTTAATACATGTTCCAGGGTAAATATTCACAATGAGTCGTATGTTTGGCTTTAAAGGAAAAGAGGATACAATTTCTGTCTGAAAACTTTCTCTACACATAAAAAAAAAATAAGACATACTGCTCCATCCACAGGAAACGTAACTTTATAGTAGCTTTAAAAATCACTGTAGCAACTTTTTTTCCCACAAAAAGTTTGGACCGACCCTGTATTGGCCCTGCCCATTATCTTTACATAAAGTAAAGCTTTCACTGCTCCTTTCCCAACAGAGCATGTTCTACAGTTATACACTAATTCATATCCCTGCCCTCTGGTTAGAAGTCTGGGTCTGGTTATCTCTTGCTGTCCCTCTGTTATAGACTGATATGTGCATTTAAGAGCAAACATGCATTACGAAAGTGCAATACATAAGGAGAGATCCAATATATTACAAAGATGTAAGTCATTTTTATTCATAGGTGAGGCCAACGCTTCGGGACAGTTACATGTGAGATCAAAAGAGATGTTTTGGCAGAATACTTGCAGGTAAAAATCCAAATGCATAAAAAGAACATTGAGCCTTATATACTATAACTTAGAGCTCTTTATGATTCCTATAAAATCAGCTGTAAAACTTTACTGTTTTGGCCAAACTATCTTTTTTTATGCTATCTTCTGTATCAAGTTACAAAAAAAAGGAATAAAGTTGTCCTTCCCAAACACATTACACAGAGAAAGGTTTCCAAAAGTTCTGAGTGAGTTTGAAAGATTGCTATGACTAGAGCTTCCCTCATGATGGCAATGCTGATATTGGTCTGAAATGTTGCAGCAACATTGTCTCATCATGCTCACGATGGCTGAGCACAGCTGTCGGCTTGGCAGAAAATGAAAAGTTTGATTGTAATCTGGGCTGCTCTCATTACTCACTTAACGCGGGAAGTGTTATAGCAAGAAATCAAAAAAAAAGAGAGAAGAGGGTAAAAGAGGAGAGGAGAGGGAAGCCAGATGAGCCACTCTTAATGTGATTAGCAAAGCTGGCGGAGGTGAAGCTAAGAGATATTGACAGGCAGGGCAGGCCACGGATACTCTTCACCTCTAATCAGCCATAGCCTTTAATCAAGTCCTAGTCTGGGACACCATATCTGAACTACTGATGAACGGCACTATTGGATTACCTCATGACCTGGATCTGGGCTGCACTGAAACTCATGTACACAGTAACAAAATGCACAGCTACTCTGAATATGTTGAAGCCAGATACACATGATTTGCATGCTTCCCTTCCACATTTACGCCAACTCCTTGTTTTTTTTAGAGTCTAATAGAGTCTGTTGGCGCTGCTGGTAACGTGTAATGTGCGTAATTTGATGGGAGGCTGCACAACAAGGAAGCGGGGAATATCCTGGCCACATCTTTAACCTATTGAGGCAGGATGATGTCATGATTAGAAGAGGAAATTGGGATCCCTCCAGAGCCTAAACACCCTAAGGCTGTCGGGCCAACCGTGCAGACAGCCTGAGGGAGGGAGGGCGATGGAGCCAAAGAGAGGGAGAGAGGGAAAAAAAGAGAGAAAGTGTAAGAGAGGCAAAAAAAAAAACAAGAGAGATGGAGGCTTGGGTTGACCCACAGTGTCAAGATCAAAGCGTAGCAGCACTTGGCTGACAAGGAGGGGCACACTCCAGGGATAAGTGTGTGTCTCCGTGGGTGTGTGTGTGTGAAATGTCTGCCATGAATCTCATGCATCCTTGCCTGCCTCTTCACCTGGATTTTATGTCAAATGTACTGTACTATATGAAGCATATCTCATCTCTTTTTCTCTTCATCATCTCCTGCGTGTGTACACTTCATAGAAGAAGAAGAAGAAGAAGAAGAAGAAGCTAGTGAGTTAAACAAATCAGGCTGTGATGCTCTTCCTTCCCTTGCAGCGGTGAGACACAGAGGGGTGATGAGGTGAAAGAGACAGAGAGCAGAGCAAGAGGGAGAGATGGAGAAAGAGAGTAATTGTGCTTCTTTGCTTTGAGAAAGATTACCCTGCATGGCCCCAAAAACACTCACACACATACGCTATATAATCACATGTGTGAAGCCCTTAAACGAGCGGACCATACGATTCCCAATTGAACAACTGACGGGTTGTAAGAACCAGGCTTGTTTTGACATTTGCTGCTTCTTAGCAACACTAAATCTCTGTCATACAGGACCGGTTATCTCCTCCATGTCTGAGAACTCAGCTGAGAGGAATTGGAGGGGTTCCAAGATGGGCACAAGGGATTCTACACGCGCACACACACTACAGTCATTTATTCGCCCTGTATCATGCACCGGATGCTTTTTGTCTTTTGACAAGCGCAGCCAATCAGAGGCAGTTTTTGTGTTACTCTTCTTCAAGCAGGAAATCCCCTAACTCTGCTTTCCCAGACGTGTTGTTTTATATCTTAAGCATTGCAATAGTGGTGCTTTTTAACTCTGAAAGGTCACGTCCCCAAAATGAACTTTGTTTTACTTATAAAATAAAAAGAGCTATTCAGAGGCAGATTCAGTGGCTAAGATCATCCTGTGCTGGGTATAAGTGACCTTTATGTGCAGGGCCAACGTTCTGTCAGCATGATCTGGCTGGAGCAGGTGACTGGTTATCTAAGAGTAATATTGAAATAACAGGGGGGGGATCATGAATTCCATTTTTAACTATGTTTTGATTTTGTTATTATAAAATAGAGAAATTGGTGTCAAGAAACTCTTACTTGAGATACAATTCAATTCCTTTTGAAGGCTGTATTTGCAAAAAGAAATATTGAAGATAATCACTTTTCTGTCCAAATTTTAACGTACAGTAAAAACAACAACATTTAATCACATTAATACCTGTATGTGTAAAATACTTAAATCTGATTGGTCAAAACCCCATAACAACTTTGATTAATTCTCAAAAGCAAAGGTGCCACATGTCATAACGTGATCACACGTAATATCAAACCAATCTGTAAAAAGGAGCCCTGCACGTTTCACCTCTGTCTGTTGACACTGTGGCAAATTCATTGGTTTCTGTCAGCTAAAATCATTGCACAAATGTTAATTTTCATTAACATTTTCAATAGGTAAGCAAAACAACACTGATGATATTTCTAATGTCGCTATCACAGATTACAAAGTAGCTTAAATCATAAGTGGTATTGATAGTAGCAACAATAATGGAAGACATGACATTTGGGACAATGTATGGTGAGCAGGTGGATCTGCTAATTATAAGTCCTTCAAGGTGCGCAAAACACCTCCCCATCACAGTCCTGCTCACCCTTTCAGGATTTTAGAACTATCTGCTCACTTAACATTATTCCTTGCACATATGGTGCATGAGAACCCCACATATCTGGAAAATACATCATATAGATATGAAGGGAACAGACTTACCATTAATAATTATGTTTGTATATGCTTACAGAATGTAAAATTAGCTGTTATAGTACAATGTAGTATTAGTTTTCCCTTCTGTGCAATGTGTGCACTTCTCCTTGCGCGTTCTGACTGCTCTGTCATTTATTCCCTTGAAGTTCCTGGTAAACAAATTTCATTTTCTGAAATATTCCTGTCTACTGTGATAATATTTCTCACATTTTAAGAGGAGAAACATCATGTGCAGTAACCACAGAACCATTGACTCTTTCTTTTGCTGGTAGCTTGGACTTCTTGTTACGTCCTTTGGTACGACTTGATTAAATCTGTATTTTTTCAGTAGCATTATTAAATCACACCGTCAATTATTTCATGCCCTCCTTCAGCGTGTGTCCATATGTTGCCCCCGTGACCCCTCACAAATCACTTTCCTGTCCATGTCCAGCCTCGGGCCTTGTTCTGTGTGCCTGTGTCGAAACAAGTCCAGCCTTGCCCCGAGGCCAAGACAGTGAGAGGAATCACTTAAAGACTTTTAAAGGCTCATATTTCCTTGCCTTGCCACATAGAATTTGCCTTGCCTTCTGACCTACTGCAGGGTGAAATATGTTCTCGCCTCCAACTAAAACAAACAAAACATTACTCTTCATCAGCATCTTCTTCAACAAGCCGAACAAGGCAGCAAACAGAGAGTGGAGTCAGTCATAGAGATGATGTAGAGGCTCACGAGCAGCTTAGAAACAAGTTAATTCCCTCTTTCTGCAAACACGTCAGTCTATATTTGACATTGGAGCAGATTCGAAGACGGTAATTTAGGGAAAAAAACATTGCCGGGTCAATTTGCCCTTTCAGGCATCTCTTACTCAAACAAAAACTGATATTTTGGCACTTCAGAGATGAGAAGGTGATCTCAATCATAGCACGGCTTGCTATGATCTTCCAAGTCACAATAGCTAACATTTCAAAGGAGAGGTAGTGATGTGTTTGAGCGAATTTGCATTGTCAGCTCATATGATATTGCAAGAAGTAACCACATTTCTATGCCTTTTTGTCTTTGTCTCACTTGTAGTAATCATATACTAATATTTTCCCCAAGAGTCTGATTTGACCTCATGATTATCAGCGCAATATGGATGCACTTGAGGAGGATATCCAAGACTTTAACTAGCGCTCATCAGAAGTTACCTGATCCTTTGTGGAAGTGTGTCTTAAGGCCCACACCCGCCTTGGCATCCTGAGTTTGTTTAGTCAAGGGTCCTTGCTTCCGGAGGAAGCAATGTGTATGTTACATTTGAATACATATGATAGCATTAACATGAATGGTTAGGAGCACACTTATGCTGTCAAAATCACAGTCAATAGCCGTGCATGTTTTTAAGTGTTTGGTTGTAAATTGTGTCAGCCCCAGGATGACCCCTGTCCTTCTTTTGCAGCTTGGCTAATTTCACCCGAGCATTGCAAAGGGTTCAGGGTGGGGAAACAGCAGGTTTGGCACAGATCTGGAAGCTATTTGCCATCACCGTGGATTGATTGGAGCCACGGCCTGGCCCCTGTCAGTCTCGTGGAGGGGTGGAGGAAAGAGGTTGCAATTAGTGAGAGGTAGAATGAGGGGCCTCTAGTTTGGTGTCAGGCCTGATTAGGGGGATGCAGAAGCCCCTGACAAACAGCATGCAACCATGTGCGCTAAAGATTACGCATGTATACCTAGGACATGATGCCAAGGGCCTCATGGAGAAACAATCTGTAGAGAGTAAGCTCGAGGTATTGGTCATTGTGCTGGAAAAGGATTGGCTCAAATCTAAAGGAGACAAAGTATGATGATGCTTGAACAGAAAGAAGGAAAGCGAATGAAGGAATTCTAATCGACTTACCATTGATCTTCTTCCTGGATCAATGCAGCCCATGTCTGAACATTCACTCCGCTGAAGACAGTAAAGGCTCCCCTCCCTAACAGAGAAGCGAAAAGGAAGTGGCAGAAAGTGTTGTCAGGATCCCGAGAGCACCTTTTGTCAGCAAATCAGGGAAAAAAGCTTTTTACGCCAAACGTGACAAGGCTGCCAAATGGAATTTCATTCCTGACATGTGAGCGGAGAGCACTCCAAAGGCTCGCCTATCAAAACTCGCTTGATCTCACACTTGTAGCGATTACATGACACATTAAAGCCATCTCAGCGGCAACGTATTTCCCCCCTCCTTTTCCCCACATCCCAAATCCATTTCACCTGTAGGAATGTCTCCTTTTTAATAATATACAGTCACGTTTTGTAAGACCAAAGTGTGGTTTCGCTCCACGCAGTGCTGCTAGGCCGACTGAGGATGAGTTACTGGGAAACCAACAAAACGTTAAATAATGAAAAAGGTTAGAAATGTCCATGTTTACCAAAAAAGAGTGCTTATAGCGGTCTATATTTGTGGTGAGAAGTTAAAAATTCTTAACATATTTCAAGTATTTTTAGCCATCTGATACCCCAATTTAGCACAGCCACAAATACATCGTAATCGGGACTTAAAAAAAAACGTACAATATTAAACAAAAATGTTAAATTTGGTGTTACAACGTTAGATTTGCATTTATCTTGGCAGGTCACTATTTGAATATCAACACTGTTGTAAAAGAGTTGATGCACAATGGCATGGTAATCCACCTTTATCTGCTTTGATCTCAATTTTGTTGGAGCTTCTATGTACCAAAGAATGCAACTTTTTCCATGTGATACTTGCAAAATGTTTTAATTAGAGTGGATGTACAGTAAGGAAAGTAAATCAGTTTATATAACAGTTTGGAGAAACGACTTGAAATAGTATCAGTCAAAACATACCCCAAAATACTGAATGAAAGGTTTACCAACACTAAAACAACACATCTCAGCAGTATAACACCCCCTGTTCTACAAAGGCTAACCCATTTCTCCTCCCTGACAGAAAAGTATGGAAACAAAGGCAGATTGATTTAAATGTCAGCCTGATCTCAAAAGCTTTTTTTGTCTTGGAATCAAAGAAAAGCTTTTGAGAAAAATGTGACACAGCTGCCAAATATAATATCACTCTTGACACAGTAGTGGAGTGAGCGTCCAACCGTTAGCCCATCAAAAGACCGCCTGATTACACTTGTCATGATTACGGGAGACATTACTGCCATTTCTGCTCAGACGTGAATCAAATATGAATGTTTTTTTCTCTCTGAGCAGCACGGAGAGTTAACGGATGTCTCTGGAAGGAATTTGGAGGTGAAACGTTATTTTGGGTTGATTTTAGGGGGATGGTTGGACTGAAAGATGAGAGTGGATAGAGGGATGGAGATGACCCAGTAAGGGCAGCGAGGGGGAAATGAGGGAAAGTGGTGACAAGGTGGAATGGAGATTGAAATAAGAGAACACATACTTCACTTCTGACTGTAGACTATTCATATCAAGTATAAAAGTGTTTCAGACTTTATATCACAGCTTCATCTATTGTCAAATCCCTCATCGTGTTTCCTCTCACCAAAGACTACCTTGTCTATTTTGTATGCTGATAAACCAATAGTGTTATCTAATTATCTGAGTTTAGGATAACACATCACACACAAAGCATCCTGTGTGAGTGTGCAGCTAAAGAAAACATATGCTGTCAACTGCGTCTTTCAACAAATTCTATTCTAGCGTATTTCATCTTGGATATATGTCCTGCTGCATGTAGCACACTATTCAACTAATAAGGAAAAACACATTTTATGTATGTCAGGTTTGAAAAAGATGCCTGTTTTCAAATGTAATCTCTTGCCAAATCTCGACAAAACGTATGCAATAATTGGTCAATTCATCACGTTATAAATTTTCCAACCTAACAGTTATGGCCTGACTCTGTGTTCTGAATATTTTTCTTTGAGAACTGCTGTAACTCTGCACTTCATCAAAAAAGGTGACATTTTTTCTGCAGTTGCAGAATTACAGTAGAGCAGTGAGCATGTGAACTCTACAGTCACATGCTAACAGGAGCCAACGTCACAGTGGTGGTCCTGTTTTGATATTTGTACCGAACAGGATACTGCTTCTTTTGGCATGGTGCTTAATATTTTTCTTCCGATGATGTCATGATGTTGTCACATTTCATTGTATAAATGTAGCATGTGAGCACTTTATCCATCAACGAATGTTAAAGCCATGCTCGCTGCTACAGGGGTTTCAGTATTGCTCCATTGGCCTAGCCTCAACTCTGGTCCAGACTGAAATACCTCAACACTTTGTATGGAAATCCATGGTCCGGAGAGGATGAAGCAACATTTTCCACCTTACCGCTGGTGCCACAAATTAAACATTTTAATAAAATGTGTTCAGAACTTTTGGATTTATTACTATTAAATTAGGTACAGGCCCACGTGTTTTCCTCAATGTTACTTGTGATATCTTGTGATTCCTTAATTTTCTGCCTTTGGTCAACTTTTCTGTTGGTCCAGTAATCTGGTCATGACCAAATAATTGCGAAACCTGTGATAATCATGTTGACTCTAGCTGAACTTTGTTTCTCAGGTTAGCATGTAAGTGTGTTAAACTAAGATTGTAAGTATGTATATTTTTAGTGACAGCATGTTAGCATTGAGATGGTTATAATTAATTAACTATATTATAATTTTAGCACACTGCTGTTCGTATTTTGCAAAAATCATTGATGTGACAGAGTTCAGCCTCACCATACCAAAAATGTTGCCATTAATGTGTCTTTCTTACTAATAAGAATATAGAATGTTAGGTTTTAACCAAAATGGTTAGTATAATTACACAACAGTTTAGCATGCTGCTATTCGAATTAAGCCTAAATCACTGCTGTAAGAAGTCGCCCCACAGTGCTGACACTGTGGCCATCGACTTTCTATTTCTGGCTTAAAATAGCTTTATAAGAGAAGTGAACATGCTAGTATGTTAAACTAGTTGCTCCCAACCTTTGTTTACAAGGCTTCCCTCTTGTAGGAGAAAAGTTTTCCAGTCCCCCCAGTTTTGGAACCACTGGGTCAAACTAGGATGGTAAATACATATATTCAGTATTGTCGCATTGTCACTGACATGATTTTAGTGCACGACTTTGAGCTTTTAGCACAAATCATTGCTGTGACAAAGCACAGTGCCAATTCTGTGACCATAGACTTTTCTGTTCCTAGCTGATAAGAGAATCCTAGCATGTTAATATGTCCAACTAAGGCGTTAAATATATTTGCTTGAAATTAGCATTTCAGCACTGTCATTGGTGATGAATGATTTTGGGACAATGCTATTAGTGTGTAACCACAATTCATTGCTGTGACAAAGTACACAATGTCAGTATTATTCCCATCCAAGCATCACCACACTAACTTTCCCGTTTATCACTTTACTGAGCTCCTCCTAGTGCAGGTTCAAGTCACAGGGGTGTGAAAGGCCTCGTTTTAGTTCCAGTAGCCTTACACTCTGAAGAAGCCTGTCTTAAAAGATGTCATGCTTCTGTAGTGTTTATGTTTGTCACTGCGTGATATGTGCGTAAAATTATATAAAAGCTGTGCAGAACAATTTCACACAGGTACAATGGATCTTCTTTCCTAACTGATGTGCAAAGCCTTACTTTTATTCTTTTCTAAAAATGTTTTTCCATTTTGCAGTATATTTATTAAAGTAATGAATAATACATTTTTACCTCTGTGCATGCATGTGTTTTGTATATTTGTGCATGTTTATCAATCTACACAGCCAGGTTAAGACAGTGTGTGTCCTCAACTCAAGTATCTCCCTGCGCTGTAGAAGATGCCAGGCAGCACCAAAATGAGGCTGTCAGAAAGTCAGACAGACAGGCCGTCAATGAATTTCAGCCATGAAATATTCAGTATCAAGTGCATTAAGTATCTTCTGGCTCCACTGCTACTCTATTGTACCTGGATATCTCTATTCTTCTGTCTTTCTGTTTTACACAGGGACACTGCCATGAAGTCTGTATCATTTATTTTTCACGAATCCCACAAAAAAACCTCCCACCACATTTTTATGATATTATTTTACTTCCCTTCTCTTCGTCTCAGCACCTTCTTTCCATTTCCACCCTCCTATTCTTATCATAGTGTCCCTTTAACTCCCACATAGGCCATATCTTTGACAGAAAGGGATTACGTGGAGGTGCTAATGTGGGCTACTCAATGCTGGATAAGCTCCATTTGTCAACACGCTGCAATTACCATTCCTGACACTGACAAATGTTTGAGTGAGTAATTTGCTCACAGAAAATCTAATTTCAGTATCACAGTGGTACAACTATAACTCTCTGTGAGCAAACACTTAACAGGGAAACTATTCATTTGGGATATTTCCGAAACGTATTCATTTTTGAATATTTTATTTTCAAATATCATTTTGAAGTACAGATTTTACGGCTGTTTTTCATTTGATTTAGTATCACATGGCAAATGAAACATGATTTTTTTTCAGATTTAGGAAGTAACAACATACCCTTACTTTGTTACTGTACTCAGGTATTTTTATAGTCGGAGTATTTTCATTTTTATTTCTACCACCAATCAACTTTCAAAGAAACAAGAAAGATGGACACTGCTATTTACTTAGTATATTTTCCAAATTGTCTCTTTTCTTTTGCTGGAATAGTGCATTCCTTGAGGATTATTCATACTGTACATTATTCTGCCTTCTCTATGTCAACACCAGTTTCAACTGGGCTGTAATCAGAATTTCACCTCACCATTGTGTAGGTTACCAAAAAAATTCTCGATAACGGTATTATCTCCATATTTATGGGAAACTTGGGGAAAAATCAACATCCTCTCCTCCAGCAACTAGCAGAAAAAACACTACTGCCCCTTCTATGAAACAATTACTTCCACTGTATTACTGTATGCTCATTTTTAGTACAACGTTAAATTTTATTTTTTTAAAAAGACTTTTATTGTCAATACAAGTTATTTCAGCCTAAACAAAGGGATAATAGAAAAGATGATTCCTTGTTGTGTATATGAGTGCAAATCATGCCCGACAGACATTACATGCCACAACTTAAGGAAAATAATAAACAAGATGATTCAGACAAGAGGGGGAACTACGACTGCAAGGAAGAAAAACTAATCAAGTGGACCAGCCAGTGAGTGCATTTATGTAACATAGACTCCTGTATTTTTATTTTCATTACATTTTGCACCTGAGGTCATCCATCAGATGATGTTTGTTGAAAACAAGTAGTCCTATTTAAAAAGTCATAATAAATGTACTGGACTTGCTGTTTCCTTCAGCAGAACTCCAATCAGCCATGTTGCGGTAATGCGGATATTGAGTTGCTTTACTGCATGCAAAGCAATGAGCCTCAAATCCAGTAGGGTCTGTGGATGGCGCCACTTGTAGTCAGCCAGTCTCTCCCCCACCTCCGCCCTCCTTCAGCCTCTCTGGCGGGGAGCACTCAGAGCCAAGGTCCAGGAATTAGCCCCAGCACCCGCCCAGACAACAGATCAATGGGCCCAGTCCTGTATTGATAGGGCCACTTGGGCTCCAGAAGTGCCTGCTAATCCCTGCAGTTTATCAGCCACACTGGCTTTCGGGATCTGTTGTCTGCCATGGCTCTCTGTTGAGCAGACAGGCTTAGGTTTGTGGACGCACACACACTTGCCTGTACAACACTTGCACCCTAAACCATCACTCACACACTTATGTTGCTACCTCTCTCATCATGCTACCCTATTCCCTCAAACGTGGCGTCAATTGCATTACCTCGGGTGTTAGGGCTGAGGCTATAGAGTTGCCTTGTTTGAGTTAGCCGTGGCTGGGTGGCTGTAACTGTATCCAGTGTCCTGCTGAAGGGGCAGGAGGCGAGCTGGCTGGTAGACAGAAAGTCTGACCGGAGTGTGGCCCATTGATTCTAATGGGCTTTTTAGGGGGCCTAATGATGGGAATCTGTTCACGCCTCACTTGTCATGCCTAATTAAGCCAAAGCAACAATGAGTCCATTCACACTGGCTCAAGTTACCTCTTGCGCCCTTCCCTTTGGAAGCTGGGTTTTTCTCTTTTTAGCCAGAGTAAAATGACCTGGCCCGGGCATAGATGCCAGGCTGGACGTTGTCGAGCCATTTTGCCAACTTCCTGATGTCTTTGATTCAAACATGTTAATTCTCTTGCCTACCTTCATGTGCTCTTTTTTTCAAACAAGTGCCACTCATAGCTGTAAACAGTTTCTCATTTTTCCTTTTAAAAGGAGTTGCTATTGATCATTTTGATCACGTCTTAATTTTGACAATAGCTTTTGTGCATTGTTTAAGGTGGACTGGAGCCATTATTTCCTTCAGATAATCATAGCCTCTCAGTATTGATCACTCACTTTGGAATTGCAGTGATTGGGTAAGTCCTAATTTCCTTAATTGCTACCGTAGCTCTCCTATTTTGTTTCTTCTCCAAAGAACGAAACAAGAGGTAAACGGAAAGGCTTACATGATGTTAGACCAGAGGGATTTCCACATCACACAAGGAGAGAGAAGAAAGAGAATTGGGAAATACCCCTCTAACTAGCTAATGACTTAACGATAAACACATAATTGGTGGGTAGTAGAGTTCTCAATATTTCTACCTTAAATGGCCCAAACAGTCATTTAGACCACATGCATTGAAGACAGTATGTCTGTATACTGTATATTTCAAAGTGTGTACTCTTTTTCTTGCTGTTACAAATACACGTCACATTAGCAAACATTCCTTCTATATCTCTGTGAGGAACTTTTGTTTTCTGTTGACTTTGACGCCCCCTGTGGACAAGTTGGTACCTGTCTTCTCTTTGCTGATCTTGTCCTGTTCATATAAGCATTCTTTTGTCACAAAAATTTCACCCTGCTTTAATTGAAAAATCAATCATAACACTCACTTCATATCTTCTTCATGAAATTATCCAGCTAAGGCTGTTTCAGCAACATGCTGCACCTCAACCCATGTGACACCTACATTGCTTTGTGTAATACTTCATTGTGATTAGTTAATACTGCTTCACAATGTTCTAAGATAAGATAAGATAAGATATACTTTATTTGTCCCCCGTTCTGTTATTTCTTAATAGCACTCTATTGCTAGGGATGCTGATCTAACCACAGACTCTGGCAGACTTACTGTAATCATATCAACACACCAGGGAAAATCCAGATAATTTGAAGTTTGTTTGTTTACTCTCAGAAACCTGAGAATATGAGTTTACTACAGCAGAAAAAAGACAGTGATTAAATACAGTGTCAAAGCAACATGTAAAATATATTGCCTATTTCAAAACATGCTAATTCATATTTACTAGTCTACCATGTATGAGTCTAGTTTGTTCAGTGTGTATGCAAGCACACATTACGTGTGTAGTTACACGCCTGTGAGGTCAGAATGGGGAGCTTCCTGTCAGGTTGGCGTTGGCAGTATATCAGGTATGTGATGGAGCCAGCAGATAAACGGCATGCACCACCTTGCTGTCTCTCTCTCTGGGCCCTGTTTGTGTACACATGCTTTTAGCCACCACTTAGCTGCCTGGATTAGGTCTGTAAGGAGATAATTGCAGGGTGAATGTAGACAGCGGTTGCTCTGTGTGTGACTCAAAAGATCCATAGACACCTTTTGTCAACTTTTACCTGCACTTTTGTCTCAGGGCGGAGAGGGAGAGGGAGAGAAAGAGTGTATACTTTTGTCTATGTGAGTTTGTGATGTAGTGCAGTGTGTGGGCTGGACATTACCTTTGCAGTGAGGACTGTTTGTTCGCTCCAACATGAATGCTGTCTAAAGCAGGGGAGTGTCTGTAAATATTGATCTCCTGTCTGTTACTGCATGGAGCACTCTGCCGCAGACTAATTCACCCTCCAGCTTTTCTCTGTTCATCTCTTATTCTATTCATCAGGATGTCTGACTTGGACACAACAGCTCAAATCTAACATAATGAGACTTACAGTATGGAGCCTGATGCAAGATTTAAAGGTGGTTCTACAACAAGGGAGACCCAATACAACCCTAATTCAATAAAATAATTTCAAACAGCACTATCTGATTAAGAATCACAAGCACCATACATGACTTTAATCAAAGGTATGGTTCATTCTTTTTGAAGTGGGTTTGTAGCATAGGTAAGGTTAGCAGATCCCTTGTTTGGAGACGCCTGTTGGAGTGCTAACATGGAAGCTCAGCTGTGTACCCCTTAGGATGATGTCAAAGAAAACAAACTTTAACAAAAAGTCCTCGCTGTACCATCTCAGCTGTAACATTAGTCACTGACAATATTGTTTCCCACACTGACAAGAACAAGCATTGTGCTGCTGCTCTCATTGACCAGTCAAAAGCTTTTGATTCCATTGATCATGCTCTTCTCATTCAGACACTTTGTAGTATTGGCCATGACTCCCTCAACCGCAGATTGTCCCATAATTACCTCTCTGTTAGACTTTGTTGTGAGAGAGTCTGTTAAGAGTCTCTACTGTTAACTGAATGTGTTCAACAAGGGTCAGTTCTGGGCCCAGTTATCTTTGCAATCTGTTTCAATTACATTGTTTCCTATGTAACTGACTGTAATTCAATCTTTATGCTGATGACACCACTCTGTATTGTTCTGCCTAATCTGTGGTTCATTGTTGAGAAACTATAACTTTGTTTTAATGCTTGTTTCAATGCTTGCACATTTTTTTTCCCTCAAGGACAAGAGATATTGATTTTAACAGACTTCAACTATACACACTGGATGGAAGTCCCATTGAAAGAGTCCAAGTGTATTTAAAGTAAAAACTTTGGCATTAACTCAGATTTTAAACACAAACATATCTAACATTCTGTTAAGTGTATTATTAAAGCAGTCTTTCTTTTTGAGTTGGATTATGGTGACATCATCTATCACTGCTCTAGATTTATGACTGTAGATCTCTGTGACGCTCATCTTGTATCATCTTTTGTAAGACAAGTTGGTCGGTCTTTTCTAGCACAGAGGCTTGATAAACATGCATCTTTAGATGTATCTTTCTCTATAGATCCTTTACTGGATGTTCACCTCTCTATATAACATACAGTATACACTGGACTACTGGACCATTTCAAACTCCCTCTACTAACAGTCTGCTTTGAGTCCTGCAGGCTTATTCTGAAGTAGGAAAATTCTGCCCTTTGTTTTTGAGCGCCAAACATAAAATTCTACAACAGACTCTAAAGATGGATACTCAATTTTTTCCAGGCGCACTCAAGTCAATCATTTGAAACCACCTCATTTCAGAGTATAGTTGTTTTCACTGAGTTTTGTCTTTTTGGTTTGTTTCGGTTCATTTTAATAGTATCTTGATATCATTGTAAATAAGTGTAACATGTTTAATTGGGTCAATCGAAAAATCAAATTGGCTTTTCCAAGAATTTCAAAGATAGCTCTGAATAGAAAAATTAATAAATCAGCATTTGTCACAATCGGTTTTCTGGGAAGGATTATACAAAACCACCACAAACTAGGCCAGCTTGTCACTTGCTGAAGAGAACTACTGTACTTGAGTTCTGTACTAGATCAATACATAAGAGAAAGGACTCCATCAACCATGGAAGCTCTTCCCTCTCTCTTGTAGCTCATCCAACTTTGCACCAGTATGTTCTCGTTTCTGTCTGGTATTTAAAGGTATCCTCTATAGTACCTGTGTGGATCACCATTGACTCTACAGAATACTCTAACAATTGATGAGTACCTCGTGTAACTCCATAAAGTTCTAAGTATCCTTTTTTTTTTTGTTATATTTTTGGGCTGTTTCACTTTTATTGACAGGACAGCAGAAAAGCGACAGGTATCATGGGGAGCAGAGAGCGAGGGAAGACATGCACCGAATGGTCGATCAGCCGGGAGTCGAACCATCAACCTCTGCAATGAGGACCATAGCCTCTATGCATGGGGTGCTTAGACCGCTAGGCCACCAGCGCCCCTAAGAATCAATTTTAAGAGGAAGCTGTCAGTCTGCAAGCAGTTTTACTAATCAATGAAACCATTTAGACTGTTTAATAGATGAAGTTGCCAAACTGGTGCTTTCTTCGGTTTGGACACAAGGAGCTGTCAGTAAGTACATAAATGTGCAATCTGATACGCTCATGCACATGACTGGAGGCTGTAGCACTTAAATATTGGGAAATATGTAGAACACAGAGTAAATGTGTGTGTTTGTGCGCTGCAAGCCTGGCTCTGAGAACTGTCATGCTTCTGCTGTATGTCATCTGACCTCGCACCAACTCCTTCTCGGCAGCAGGTCTTGTGATTGGTGGAAAGATGAGAACGACGGCCCCATTTCGAGGTCCTGACCGTGACTTCAACCCTCAGCCTTCAGAGGCAGGAGGAGGAGCAAAGACTAAGAGCGAAGAAATGAATGACTGCCGATAGCAAGGCCCTGCAGCCATCATTAAACTTTTCAGTCAACAGTGTGGCTGTGATTTAACAAGGGATGGGTTTTTCGGGTAAACACCAGAGCTGAGCATAAAAGGAAGTGTCGGTGGAGGGTGGAGTCTTGATGGTGTGTAAACACTGTCCATGTTTGTCCCTAAATCGCTGCCTGTATTGTCTGTTTGTGCATGTTTTCACTTTACAGTATTCAAGCCTTCATGATTAATTGTGTAAAGTCTTTGCCAGTACGTGCTTAAAAGCATCACAGGAACATGTCTTGAATAAGGCGTCCTCATCATGAAGTTCACATGGCGCCTCAAACATGGCCCTAAGGTGCGCTGATCAGTTGGGGGCCCTTGATGACTTTACTTCTGCTGCGTCTGGAGAATGTCCAACAGATGGTTCTGATAACTGCTCGTCTTTCACCAAGCATAGCAAGCATTGGTTTGACTTTTTGGAGGCCTGGGATAGCTGGATCATGCCTAACATGACTTTTTGACACTGTAAATGTGTAAATTCATCCTCAATGAACTCATGAATCATGCTGCACAGCAAAGTGAAGACAGAAACAGACTGGGAGGACAAATGTGCCAAGTTACGCTCTGAGAATTTCCTTAACTGGAAAAATAATCTATAGAAAGTAGTAGAATATATTCAGATTTAATATGAATGTTGAGGGTCCCAATAAGCACCCACAAAAGTCTTGGTAAATGCTCATGAAGATGAATTTTTGGCTGCTCTTCAGGTTTGAGTTCTCTCAGTCAGAATCGAGGGGGATGCAAAGGGCCGGCTAACACTTTATTATTCAATTATACTGGTCACTGATGGTGAGTTACAAAATGCTATGCTACATAAATCTGTCCAAGTGAACTCCCAAATTTGTTCTAGGGCCAAAGGTGTGATGCATGATGCTAACTGTGTAGTGTGAACTTGTGTTGTAATTTTATGGAATGTAACTTTTCACAACATAAATTTGGGAATAGTTCACAGACTATGCCAACACTGTGTCTAAACTGCCTAATAGCTGCCATGTGACTATTATTATTAATATTATCAAAATTAATTTCCTGTTTTATTTTTCTTAAAACTCAAACTAAACCACGCCAGATTAAACCCAATATAGGTAACCAATGTTTATGAAAATATGTATATTTGCATTTTATTTTATTTTTAATCATTTTAAATTCTCTCTAATATGTCATTTCAATCTTTTTTGTTGAGGAAGCATAATGAACCATTCTATATTACAGATTTGTCCTCATTATAAAACTACAACAATAACAAGCAAACATACAAATGAATCACAAAATAACTCAAATAAAAAATACAAGAAAATAAAAGATTCAACAAGAGGGGAAAAAAGGGGAAAAGGGAGGCTTTCAATGTTGTTTACTTAACAGTTATTGTTTTTTTTTTCATCTTAGAAGAAGGGGTGCTAAACCTCATGAAAGTGCCTGAGTTTATCTGAAACTGAGTCGAATTTCCTCCAAATGAGAAGTTTTATTACTGTTCCATGCACTGTTGGCTGACATTAAGATTATTGTCCTTGCTATGATAAGCGTGTAGGCTAGCAGAGAGATAGTTGTTGTTGACATTTATTAAGCTGGAAAAATGATCAGAGACTCCAAACAGCACTAAAAGGGTTGGGTATGAAGGGTCAGGTTTGATATCTGAAAGAATTTGAAAAATGTGAGTCCAAAATGCAGGGAGATTAGGAAAATAAATGAAAAACTATGGAAAAAATGGCTTCTTCACCATCGATTATTACTATTTGGTACATTTGACTCTAAACTAATGAATTTAGAGGACTTAACAGGTATTGGGACTTAAACTCAAGTATCAATTATTTTAAAAGTTTTTGAGTATAAAGACAACAGAGGACATGCACACTATCACTTCTCTATTTTTTTGCAAATGTAGATTTAATTTAGACATATCTTTATGATAACAAATCATATCTAATGATTATAACCAAACAATTTTAACAGTTTGCTGATTATGATATTTATGTTTTGTTGAAACTATAAACTATAAAAACATGTCAATTTTTCTAGATGACTAAATAGTGTTAAGATAGATAGCAATTTCTGATGCTCTTGCTCGTAAGTATAATATAATAACTGGTCCTTCTGGTCTTCCATATGAAAGAAATGTGTAAACCTTAGCTTTATACTTTATGTATTTTTTTTAAATCAACATAAAAAGTTGCAAAAACTCTCTTCATTCATTACTTGGCTCTCACTCCAGCCCCAGCAGCCCCTGCCTGGTCATAATCCCCTCACAATAACAGTTGCAGAGTGACATCAATTTGCTTCCCTCTGCCATTCTCACATAACATCATTTGTACAATGATAGGGTTTTTGGTAAGCCCCTGGGGATGTGGAAAACAAACTCTCTGAATGCGGCCTTTGAACGGCAACTCGCAAAACAAAGACATCTTTTTAAATTTCTCCAAATCATGAGAATCTTTTACAAGAAACACATTGAACAATCCTGCTGAATTTTCTCTGTTTAACAATTGTCGTTTTATTCCCAACTGCCTGGCCAAATAATCAGCAAAAGACCATGGAGTTAACCACCAAATCCATGATGGGGACAGTTCATACCTCAGGCTTTGTTGGGGACATCTGATGGAAAAAACTGACAAACTACACTCGGCCAGAGCGAGGCTCCAGTTCTGCATGAAAACTTTCAAAGCCAGAAAATAAAACCTCTATTTGTAAGAACATTTCACATCAGCTGGTAATATTGTTTCAAGGATTCAAAACACACACCTCCAGAGATGTATTATACACACACATCCATCAGCACAGTGCAGACACCGTATTCTCAGCTGTCTAAGTCAAGCAAAATCAAAGATGGCGACGTCTGCTCGACATGGTGAACATGACATCCTGTCCGTTGTGTTTTCCTCCTGACAGCCCCTGGTTCTTGTCACCCCAACGCCATCCTGCCTGCCTTCATAACCTGTTGGACAGCACGGCGTGTCACAAGCCGGGCCTCTTGGCGTGTCACGGGGCTGATCAACCCTGTGTGGCAGCTACCTGACGCCCTGTCTGGCAGCTCACCTCCATCACTGTCACGCTCTCACATTCCAGCTTCTCAAGGCCCCATCACAGGCATGATTTATGGCTTGGAGAATGGTGAAAGCCAGGGCAACGCTTCGAAACTTGGCCTTCGCTATTCTCTGAGTTAACTTCCAAGGCAACATCACAGCACACTCACGAATGCTGAAGTGATTTTCCCTGAATAAAGTTCATCTTAAATCCTTCTTCCAGGCTCTACAGCTACGTGATAATTGCAGAGAGTGGACGTCTGGCCGTTGAGCCCAAGGGTTCGAAACCTTCTGAAACGTCTTAGTCTGTTGTTGTGTTTGACAATCGGGGTCATCTTGATGGCTGACCCTTCTGTTGTTCCGGCCATGCTTGAACAGCAAATATGTGTATTGAGGTGCACTGATCCTAGCCACCCGCAGACGCTGAACAGGCGAGCGGTGACAGATAAGTAGCGAGACGAGCCCTGACAGGTCACAGCTTCTAACACGACGTGACACCTAATAAGTGGTGTTTTTCTCCCAGAAACACACACATATACTCATGAGCGCGAGGCCTGAAGGCTCTTAAAAAAATAAAAAAGGGAGAGAGGAGAAGTTTTGGCGGCAGGAGATGAAACAGGAGAGGGAGGCGGTAGTTAGCGTAAGCTCCCTCAAGCCTCCATATTGTACTGCTTTAAGTAGCATGGAAACAGTTTGGCTTTTCTCATTTTGTTTGCCTGATTATTTAAACAGTCAGCAGCACTGACAGATCATTTCTATTTCGCTTGATTCCACTCTTTGATTTTGTGTTTGCGTGTCCTCACCAAGTCACATAAATGAAAGGAAAGAATCAGGAATATCAACAATGAATGTAAGTACCGTGTTGCACAGCCACAGATTATGGCTTTGTTTGTTTATCCTCTGTTTTCTTCATTGACATTGTTCTCTGAAGGAAGACTCGAGGAGAAGGTTAGCAGCTGGTCATGTCTCTGTGACACTCCACATGATTTAACGAATGTGAATGATGCTGTTTGTTGTTAGAGACTGGGTAGGGAATAGGCCCTTTGTGAGACTTGTGAGCTTTAAAAGGAGAACAAGCTAAAATGTTACGCCATGTCATGGAGGCTTGTGGTAATGTTTGCTGAAATGTTTCTTTCTTCATATATTATTCAGGGTCCATAAACATGAAAGATGGGGACAAAGTTTTTCCACAGAAAATTTGAGTTAATTTTCAACGGATAATTACTGTTTTATACATATGCTCTTATAAAAATGATACGCTACGTCAGTAAATCCAGAGCTTTGAGAGGCCTCATGGGTCCAAACTGTGACTTTTCACCTGAGTGTATGAAAGCGTTTTCAGCTTTACGAATTGCACGACACTTCCTGAAATCGCATTCTTTCACTTCCCCTTGTCAGAAACATTTAAATTTGGTGTCTTCAAACATCGCAGTTACAGTCCCCCAGTGGCTGCGCTGATCGATGATTTCAGATTTACTCAGTAACCTAAGACTGTTTCGCAGTCAGCAACATTACCTGTCTCCTTGCCAGCGCTTTCAGTCCAGCTGGCACTTAGTCCACCTGACTCAAGGGAGATGAATATGAAATGCCTCTTGCTTTGTTTCCCCTCACAGCCTATTGTTGCTTCAGTGATTAGATTTAAAACTGAAGTGTGCTGTAAGCTGATCTGCAGGTTTGGGTGTGAGGAAGTACCTTGCCATGACGCACCACGCATTGTTGCTCCAGTAGAGTTTATATCTTCTAAAGATTCTTGTCCATGGATCAAGTTGGCATTTATTCTGACTGGACCATTTCAGAGAGAGGGATTTAAAAGAGGGCAAAAGTGGATGTAACAATGCCCTATTGTATCTCTAAAACAATCTTAGGGTCCCAATTTATCTGATGCCCATTGTTTCCATTGTAGATTGAGTTCTTGAGTAGTGATAAAATGTTATATCAATCTTTATTTTTATTTATTTTACCACTTTCAGGTCAAAACACCATGCTCACATGACAACTATTTTCCTCTGATGTCACACTAAGACAGTATAAAACATTGGTGTTGTTTCTTCATGTCACCAACTGGTTTCTGAAAAGGTATTTTGAAGCCCAACGATTGAATTTGCCATATTGAAATTGCTGACTCAACCTAACTTTAGGACAACTTAGACACAGACGAAGAGGTGGAGCTGAGGCAGGCTTTATCAACCAATCAATCAAGCAATCATGCAATCAAGTAATCAAGCAATCAAGCAATCAAGCAATCAAGCAATCAAGCAATCAATCAATCTTTAGCGCCGAATCACAATAAATGTTAATTTTGGACACTTTACAGCAGGTCTAGACCGTTCTCTATGTTGTATTATTAACAAAGACCCAACATCAAGACAGGATAAGATCCGGTCCCATCTTACAGGCAGGACTTTAGCCTCCTGGTTAACAGATTCATTAACAACAAATCTTTGCTCTTGTCCTGATGAATCAGCAACTAGTCTTTCTGAACTAGATATCAGGCTTGTATCCGGTCATAATATCCATCGTCATCCCAGTGGACAAGCTCTGTCCAGCAGCTATGGCTCGCAACTAGCTATACTCTCAATCACCATTTGCTACTTCTGAACCCACACAACTGTAGACACACTGACTCTCTTTAGCTTATCTTCTCCCGAAGAGCCTGTTTCACTGGATGGGAACTGCATCTGTTAAAGCATGTAGCTGTCAGAGCAACTTAGCCACCAGCCTCTCAGACATGGCCCAGAGGGGTCTGTCCTTTCTGGGCCACTGAAGCTGGATGTTGTTTTGGGGCCTCGGCTAAGCTAGCATTTTTGTTAGCCGGGTAGAATGATTGGCTGCAGTGGTGTAAAAAGGCTAATTTAACCTTCTTATAACACAAATTGCAGTGAATTCTAATCATAGAGTGTCAAATCAGCTTAAAGGCTGCCACTCCACTACTGTGTAGTGGTGATACTCATGCCAGGGTTGGAGTGTGTGAATGTGTGTAAAGAGGGAGTGGGGTTTCTGTGGTTTGGTTGTGTTGACCATTTTGTGGTTATCTAACTCCATGTTTTAAAGACACAGAGGGGCCGTGGATTACCAAGTGTTTTCATCTGGAAATGTAACTCTCTGAACCCTCTACTCAGTGGCAGCAGTGCACTGTGATTACATCTTTAACATCTGTAAAAAAGACCCATGTTTTTAAAGAAAATTACAATGTTGTCACTCTCATGTATATTTCTGTTCCATTTCTGAATGAATAATTTGTACACAAGCTACTCCCTTACATGTGTTTGAAGTGTGTTTGGTTAATCTTAGGCTCTAGTCCAGCGTTTTTCAGGATATGGATTCGTAAAATTTATTTAAAGAGTGAGGGAGAAAGTGGCGAAAGAGCAGACAAAAGACTGACAGACGCATAAACAGACTGACAGGAAAAACACACATGTAAAACTTGACCTGGACACAGATTGGCAGGAATGGGACAAAGGCTTTGATTTGTAAGGAAAACTTTAAATAGACCTTGCTTCCTAAGTCCTTTTCTCTCCTTGAAGTATTTTTCCACGCTATGCTCCTTGGGGAACAGGTGTTAGCCAGCAGATATGCCAGATGGATTAGGACAAGTTTGTGAAGAACTGTCAGTAAGGGCTGAGGTTTTCAGATTACATATGTGGGCAGGGGCCGTGATAACACCGGAAATTCACGCTTTAATCCACATGAAGAGGATCAGCCGAGGGGATATACGAGATATATCTATATATTTTTTCTTAGATTTTTCTGTTTGCACTGGTGTATCAGTGAATAATGCCACCTAAGCTGTCAAATCCACTAATCTTTGGTGATCTTTCTGACCTGAAACAGCTTTTTACATCTTCCAAGAAGAGATTTGTGGATATGTGAGACATAGGTTCAGACACAGAGTGGAGTTAAGCTGTGAAAGTATTCCACTCATCATAATAACCATCTGTTTGCTCTGGTTTCACACTCTGATAGTTTGATATTACACCTTAAACGTGGCCCATCATTTGCATCTATACATTACAATACTTAACATAATAATGTCTGTTTAATTTATCCAATTGGCTGGCTCATCTGTGCATTAACTGATGCCTTTAGCCATGCCCCCCTTCTTCACTGTGTCGTCTAAGAGCCTGCAGTCCAAGAGGGTCAATATCAACATATTACCAAGCTCTGACAGAGCCGCAGACAGTCACAATGAGACAGGATCAGCAAGTCAGCAGCACCTGCCGCTCTCTGCATGAAGCCACACGCTTACACGAAGCCGAGGGTGCACAAGCAATACACTGACAGCCACAAACACAGATGAATAAACACAAGAAGACACACACACACACACACACACACACACACACACACACACACACACACACACACACACACACACACACACACACACACACACAAACAGAGCTCAGCCCCAGCTTAATCTAATCAAGTGCGATGGCTAGCTCGATTAATAAAGCCAGCTATTGACTTCTAATTGGCGCCGCTCTGCTCTGCTAATTTCCTGGGACGAAATTACACTAATGCGGTTTGCCTGATGGAGTACTTATAGTTGGCTCCCAAGAGAGAGGCCTTCGAGACGAATAGATAGGGATGTTGGAGAGAGAGAGAGAGAGAGAGAGAGAGAGAGAGAGAGAGAGAGAGAGAGAGAGAAGAAGAGGAGGGGAGGGGGCGATGTTAAACTTTGATAAAGATCGGAGGCTGTTGTTTCAGTGCAGACCATTTTCTAATCAGCGGCCTGCTGTCTTTGGAAATGTCATCCAGGCCGGTGTAGCTTTACAGCTCGCAGGGAGAGAAGACAGAGAGCAGGAAAAAAGAGAGAGGGGAAGTGAGAGAGTTGAGTACAGGACAGCTCAGGCTGCTGACTTTCACTAGTGGAGTGTAACACTAGCCAGCTGTCTACACGCTAATGAATTTGCTGCAAACCACTCACTCCTGAGCTTACCACTGCTTACACACACTCTCGGTCCACACACACTCTCTCTGTGCTCTGATCACATTAGTTTTGGTGAGCTAACCTCAGAAATCTACTCGCAGGCGAAAGAATGTGTGATCCATACAGACACTGTGAAAATGTAGAATTTGGATTGGAGAAAATAAAATGTCACTTTTTATTGTAATTTTATAAAAGACACACAGGTGCCCTCGAGTGTGTCTGACTCACCCATCACACACACTCACAGAAATGGAGGAAAGCCCTCATCCGCACACACAAACGCTGGCTCACCCCTGAAGCCATCTTAATTCTGTTGTCACATCATGAATATTTTTCGTCAAGGCAGACCGACAGATTATCTGCTGAATTTAGCACTATCTGCGTCTTATTGTGCTCCTAATCCATATTTGTAATCTCAACCCCTATGATAGTAATTCTGGAGTTGGGCTCACAATCCTCAGGCGACACATGCTGTAATCCCTGGTTGACACTGATCTTGGAGCCAGCAGCACCTGTTCACCCTCAAGATGGGAGAAAAACACACACTTCTTTCTCTTGATGATTTTTGAGTTGTTTTTCTTTTCAAGCGCAAGATTAAGGGTCCAAACTGTAAATAGATTGGTGGAAATTCATATGTGGATTATGTGATTTGGTCGGTTTCTGATAGCTTAAAATTAATATGAGCTTGCTTATCAAAAACATATTGCAATGTTTTCATCGGTGGCGTTGTTTTTCAGGTATTTCGTGTGCCCAGAAACACCAAAACAAAGGCACATCAACAGCTGCTGTAAGTATTTAGATTAGTGATAAACGAGTTCATTTTACACCTTCTGTTTCATGTAGAATAAGTACTTGCTTCAACAATATTTCACACTAAGACTTTTTAGATTTTTTTCATAACAAAAGAAAACAACAAACACTTTAATAATGAGCTGTGTGCTTCTTAAATAACATAAACAATGAAAATTACAGAATTCCTACAAATATTCCTCACTGAGATAAACTCAAATGAATTAGTGAAAGCTAGAAAGTCAAGAGTTCTTTCCCTTTCTTAATCTTTCTTATCCATGCTTGTGACCTGGATTGTGGCAAGTTGTCTTGATCCAGTGTTAAGATCCCATATTAGGAAAGGGATTGGTGTGTCTCTGTTGTCCTAGATCACCAGTAAGTTTATCTCTACAGATTAGGAAAGATTAAGAGAGTGCAAAAGATCTGGTACTTATCGTGTCGATAGGGAATTGGCCTCACTTAAACATAAAAATGATAACCAATTCTAGATACATTTTTCAGGAAAACAGCTTTACTTCAGGAATATTTAATTATCAATTGTCGTGTTCTGTGTTTATCTTTTATCTCAGTATTACAAACTGAATCGGATTATGCCCACCAAAGCAGGGGGCGCTGAAAAGCAAAATATTTGGGGTGATATGTTTACTTATTCAAAATCTGCTCACATATTTTTGCCAGATTTTTGCATATGAAACTGAAAATCCATTTAATACATAAGCCTTCATGTTGACTTAGAATATTTTTTCAGGTTTTTAAATAACACTTGGATTTAAATATGGACAAATATGGTCACTGTTTGTGTTTGGCTGCTGATTGAATCTGTCTGAAAGACAGATTAAGTGGTGAGAAGAGGTAAAAAAAGAAAGGGTCGTTTCTTCACACTGAGAAAAAATATATTAAAGATGTGTAGTGTCTCACTGAGAATAACTTAATTAAGATATACAGTCAATGAGTGGAAAATAGTGTGATAAATTCACACACAGCAACAAGATCCTGCACGTAGAGAGACAAAAGCGTGGATATGTAAAACCACATACACACACATGCATCAAAGCTTACAGACATACTATTCACACCCACACACACAACCCTGAGACACTAGTTCCTCTTGAACCTGGTCCAAACACACACTCACTCAATTAGCCTGAGCCGCCAAGGCGACGTCAACGCGAACTCCCAAACAATAGGCACTGGGGATTCATAAAGCACGGGGAGGAAACATGAGCTAATACCACGATTCCAATTAAAGAAACATTTGTTGCCTCTGACACCTAAATGTGATTCTCCGCAGCTGTGGCGTGCTCCGGCACAATGGTAGGTTTTTGCGAGGGCAGGGTTTGTTGCATTGTTGGCCGTCAATTGTGTGAAAGGTTGAGTCAGGCCCCTGGATTCTGGTCTCTTGAGAGGTATGCTTCATCGCAGCAGAGGAGACCTTTTGTTTTCCCTTTTCAAAGGATTTCCAGCACTCCCCTGCTCCAATCATAGCCCCTATTCATGAAAAAAAACAGAGCTCAAGTGGACGGTGATGGAACATAGAACAGTACTTCTAATGGCTGTGATTTTTACTGATGATCTGTGTGTGAGGCAAGGCAAAAGGGAAGACAACCCACATGTAACAGGCTTTGTTCTCTCTGAAAAACTGTGTTTGAATGCAACATTTGCTCTCATTTACATATCAAACTGCATGTGTTAGATGCTAATCTGAAATCATACTAGTCTTTAATTGAATATATCATTTTGAGTCCAATTCATTGTATCAGTTGAGAGCTGTCCTATACCTTCACAATGTGAAGCTGGTGTGTAGTTTCTCTGACAGTAGGGGTCACTCTTCTCTCCTAACTAGTGCAGTATTTAGATCAGGGTACAAACACACACTCAAACAAGACTTGGCAGGCCAAGATTCAATCATACACACATGCATATACTTGTTTTTACTGCATTGTAGGGATGAATGCATTAATGCATCCTGAAGCTGCCATCATAAATACAAAAACACACCATGTTGTCCTCTACCTTGTGAAAAAAGTCTGTATGCACTGCTCACAGCAACACAGTCTCCAATAGTAGCAGCAGTATTATTGCTTGTCTTGTGGTAGCTGTGGTTAGTGTCATACAAGAACAGCTACTGAGACGCCCATGGACTCAGACAAGCTTCCTGCCAGGGGCCTGTCGCTGACAAACCTCTGCCTGCATGGAGTCACTGAGTGTCAGCTTTCTCTGAGCACCAAAGGGAAGGCGTTTTCTATCACTGTGAGGAGCCGTGGCTCCAAGTGCACAAGACTCAGCCTGAAGCCACAGAGACCACTAAGCTGTGTGTGTCCAGTTTAAAATGAAGGAATAAAAAAATAGAGTGACCAAATAAATCCGACAAAATATGACATTTTTAACATCACATGATTCCCAAATGTGATGTTTATATAAACTATGTACTAGCTTACTTGAAATACTCTGCACAATGTGAAAAATTCTGCAAAAAAAAATCGACAAACCCGTTGACTTTTTGAAGGAACATTTATTAGAAATCTATATTTATGTGGTACAAGCAGAATAAGGGTTGTGCATATTTTATATGTTAAAACCATCAGAAACAAAGCGCTTTCACAATGGTAGATAGAGAAAACAAAACATGGGTATATTTCTATTATAATGCTGTAAACATTTTCAAGGGTGACTTTTAAAGGAAATCCTTTCAAGTTGTATAAATAGTAGTAGTATTTTTCTTGTTTTTATGTTGAAAATCTCTAGAAATAAACTACTTAACACTCATTTTATATTTTCTAAAACAGGAAATAAGAGGGGAAAATGTACATAATTAACTAAGAATTATGTAAAATAAATCTGAAGGAAATCCATGTGGAAAAAGAACGCAAGACGTTTTGATAGATTGGAATTTAGCCAATTTTTTACCTGTACTGGCTTTATGAAAGCGCTGAAGTATTAATGAAATCCAGAGGTTAAACAGCGTTGGTGGGTGCTTTCCTCTTCAAATCTCTCATCTCCAGCAGGCTAACCTGATCTGTGCAGCCAGACTCTGAGCCGGAGATCTCTGCACTTCCTGGTGTCCCAGTAATGATTGTTAATGATGTCATCTGATCAGGAGAAGAGGATGTGTGCGAGTATTTGTGTGTACAGAATGCAGCCCCCGAATGTGTGTGTGTGTCTGTGTGCATATATTTGTGGGTGAAGATACCTCACCAGATTGAGTAGGGGGTCATTTCATGTTGGCAGGGTGGAAGTGTGGAGGACAATGAAGTCCAGTGTCTGTTCATACAAACATAACTGTCTTCATCTTCTGACTGAGGGAGAGGCCTCCCCTCCCCTTCTCTTAACCCCCCCTCCTCACTCAACCATTATAAACCCCAGAACCCCATCAGCCAGAGCAGGGTCAGATGGTAATTACTGTTCAGCTTTTTCTTTTAAATTCTATTCAGCCCTTTATGGATGTAAACAGGACCTGAGCATTGAATACAGGGCTTAAACCCCCAAAAGTAAATTCTGATAGGCTACATGACTACAGGTGTTGATTTAATGTACTGACATGTACATGGATTGACATCTATCTCATCTATCTGTTTTCTTATAAACCGGATGATTTTATGACTTGTCTGTTTTATTTTTTTTACCAATTTGAAGTGCTATGTAATTAGGATGTGCTCTAAAATTTGGAAAATGTGTCAGTATTGGTATTAGATCACTTGAAAAGTGATTCCATGAAATGCAACATGTTGTCAGTCTTCAAGGTTTCCCCACATGAAAATGCCTCAACCAGACTAACTTTGAAGCTTCATACTGTGCAAAATAAATGTACCAGAACCAAACCTGCACTGTACACAAACCTCATTATAGGACTGCAACTGACTCCATTAATCATGCCTGTCATTACCTGAAACATACAGGAACCAGGAGAAGAACTTTTTTTCCTGCCGGTACTAATTGAAGTCAAAACAGTTTCCATATCTCCACCTCCAGGGACCCCAGAGAACATGTCCGAGCTGTTAGGAGCATCCGTCTCACACAAACAACGTTTAATGATTTCCTCATACAAACCTAAAGATGTGGGCAGACAAGGCTTCATAAAAGCCCTGCAGATAGTGCTAATGGAGCTGTGGTTGTTAATGGGCCAGCAGCACTCTCAGTGATAAATGATGCTTATCATTGCAAAGCACCAAGGATTTGTTACACTTCTCTCTGCCCATCATTTGATGCAGCCACTGATAACACCCTAATGATGTGTGGCAAGGCTTTAGCCCACCCTGCATGCTGGAACATGGTGTTGATACTATTTTCAACACTTTCTTCGTGTTGAGTTGAAATGGCAATACATTACAAGTAGCAGCATTGGTAGTTTCACATCACTTTTCAGCAGCTCAGTTTTTCTAAAAGGAAATACCTTCTCAGTAAATTTGCTTTTTGAATGATGAGGTATTCAGAGTAGGGTAAGAGAAACTTCAATGTGTAGAGAACATCACTTGTTACTGCTGCAGCTCTGCTTCTGGGAAATCAACATCTACGCCAGTTCACTTGTAACAGGATGCCCTTTGAGGTGATTCTAGTTAAAAAATGAATGAACAGTAAAAATATGCTATATGTGATTACAATGCTTGTTCTTGCGATGCTGATATGAAGGGTAATATTAAACATTAAAGACTGCAGATTGCCTTCAACTCAGTTTTTGGTCCATCTTCATGACAAACAACACCAATGTTCACAACGTGTCTCTCCTGAATCCAGAAATAAACAAAAAGTTTTTTGTTGATTTCCATGGCTAAACTTATACCAAATACTCTTATTATAGCGTGTAGATAGCTAAGCTTTATATGACTACATCGGAATGGTGGACGTATGGCCATCTAGAAGGCCAAATGTTCACAAACTGAGAGAGAAAGCACTGCTTGTTTGCTATAAATAATTGTTCTTAATTCAATCAATCAATCTTTATTTAAATAGCGCCAAATCACAACAAATGTTATCCCAAGATACTTCACAGAGACACAGTACAGACAGGACTCTGTCTTATCTCATCTTAATCCACCATGAGTAGAGCACTTTGCAGCATTTAGCAAGTTACAGCGGCAAGGAAAAGTGTCTTTTCAATAGGCAGAAACCTCGAGCAGAACCAGACTCATGTTGGACAGACATCTCTCTTGACTGTGTTGGGGTAGGAAAGATGGATAGAGGGAGTTTCAGAAAGAGAGAGATGATAGTGGTGAGTATAGTGAGAATAGCAGTAGTTGTTAATTTAATTTAAATTCAATTTAGTTCATAACATAAAAAAACATTGCCAACTAAGTTTAGCATTACCAGCGTAATTGCTATTACTATTACATAATCATTCTGTTACCATAACCAGAGGTGAGCACAATTAATTAAAAATCTCCATCAACCGTTAATCTGTAATCAAAGATGTTAACTTTGATAAGAGTAAATCCTGTGCTTCTGTTCAATATTAGCAGAGGCTGAAATTAACATTAACATTAAAACCTGTTAAAAACAGAAAGGGTCCCAATAATCCAAGTCCAGTTGAAGATTTAATCCAAACACAATATACCCATAAAGAGCCATAGATTACTTTACATCTGCAAAGGCTGTATGCTCTTGCTCAAGTTTGCCTGCAATACATTTTACCACATAAGAGCAGGGTTTGGGTACTTCTCTCTGGTAATTTCAGAGTAGACGCTCCTAGTTATGGGAATTATTTTTCTATATAGCGATTCAGATCATTTGGCTCAGCAAGAACCTGCTCTTTCAGCTCCCAAATAGCTCCTTATAGTCCAAGTTTGGCTAACAGGACTCGCTTCTGACTGACCCTCCATCAGCGTAGATGCTGTCTACTGTCACGGTGCTGTGTTACTGCGGTGACGTCAGGTAACGGGAAGATGGCGCTGTTGATGAAAACTGAATTCATGAAAAATAAAAGGTTTCTAATAATAGTTTTTCAAATTAACATCCACATTAATTGTGAATAAAAAGCAACACAGAGAATGCTTTATGGATTAACAGCTCTAACGATAACTTGACCATTATTATCCCTGTTCCATTACCTCGTCATAAGATTTCCAAAATCACAGCTTTATCATTACTATTGTGTTACCATTACCATGTTATCATTGCATTTTGTTTCCATTACTATTACCGTAAATCCTTGCATAAAGACTGGTGTTCAATTTCCAGCCTGGCCCCCTATTAAGACCAGGGTCATGTCCTTCCAGAGTGAATAAAGGCCTGCTTCCAATAATTGACCAGGGCACTTTTATATTTCTATCTCAGAGAACCACTTATGTTCACAATGATCACCAGCCACCTGTCCTCCACTGGAATAATGACATCAGACCTGGGGTTTGCTCAATCACAGGCCATTTCACTCATGGTTCACAAATAAGGCCAAGTTAATATCAGAATGAAAAACACAACAAAAATAAAGACTGATGAGCAGTACACATAGAATATCATCAGGACGTTTCCTTTATAGAAAAGTGTGCCAGATCAAATAGCCAGCCCATATTCATTTTTTGTTTGCAGAGAGGTCTGGAGCCGCTGTCATTTTTCACCATTTCCTGTCGACTATAGATGGGCCTTAAATAATGTAGGAAGTATGTTTCAAATGTTTGAATCACTGCTGGCTGCTAACTGTAGATTTTTATAATGTGTAAATGTTTTGTAATGTTGCTTTTCTAAAATCTTGTTTTAAAAAGCAAGTTTGTTTTACATGCTACAGTTGTCATGCTAGTTAGCTTGTTTAACAAGTAAACGTTTAAGGCTTGTGATTCAACTCTGGCTCAAAGCACTGGTTCCAAATGTGTGTCAGCATTGTTCTGAGATCTTGATAATGTATAAGATGTGGTGCTTCAAACTATGAATGGCAGCCAGGCCATAAGCAAGTCAAACATTGACTACATACTGGCCAATGGTACTGTTTGCTTATTTGCTTTCATTGTCTCCTCAAATGGAGCGCTGCACTGTACAATGGACTAGATCATGACAGAAAATATGTAACTGGTGTCTCATAGCACCATTAAAGACTCTATTTAATGGTGTATACGAAGCATTTCTGTCATGCCAGCTAAACTGTCACTGAAAATGTCCTGGAAAAGTCCTGGAAAATGACGTCTAGAAAAGATAGGGAATGCTGCACATTTTTAAGGGTTTAGCTTCTGTGTAATGACGCCCAATTAAAATGTTGTGTAACTGGAAGCTTGGTTGTTCGCCCAACACAGACTTAATCCCATATCTAAAAACTTTGGTCAATCATTAGGTTAAAAACTTATTTTGTGAGCCTTTTATATTTCTTTTTAAACTGAAAGGTACAAAGCTACAAATGAACAACTAAAAAAAACATACTGTTGTCTTCACCATCTGATCACTCAATAGTCTCAGAGGTCTGTGCATGACAAAGGTAGGTCATGGCCCCTGTTTGCGTAGCTTTGTCTGGCGGAGACAGGCACAGGAGACGGCAGACCACTTGCCAGTCCTGAGACTAGTCCCCCAGCTAAATGGGTGTAATTACATCGTGTTTGTCTCCTTACTCTTGGTAGGATTGGAGGTGAAGGGGCATGACCCTGCACTTCCAGAACATGACCTGGGAATGTAGACATGCAGCTCAAGTCTGCCTGTGACAATGGCTAGCGAGGTGACCTGGCTAACGGGCCACAGCTAATGTCCTCCAGCACCCATCTGTTTCTTTCACCTCCATCAGTCCCTTGTGGTGGAGATGTTTCAGGAGCAATAAGGGCAGAGCGAAGGTATCGTGATATTCTGTATATAACCAATTGTTTCAGTCTCTGTGCTGTGAAAAAGATTTATTTACTTAATATTTACCTCCTTTATGTTTGAGCTATTAAAAGGAATAGCAAAGTTTAAAAAATGCTTTAGGTTTTGATTAAAAAGGTAAGTGTGATTGTTAAATACTACAGCAATAGTTGTTCTGTTCACTTTAGCAAAGGTATACACATTTCCATTCATGTAGAAATATAGACACTAGTATAAAAAGTAAGACAAGAGATTAAACACTAGTACTAATTCAAGTGAAGAAGTTAAGAATCTGAATCTTCTCCCAGAATAAATGTAAAATGTAGCGCTCCAAAGGACACTGCTTGCAGTTGTTTCTATGCAAAGCTAACGAAACTCCACGTCATGGAAGACCAATACGTTATTTGTTTTTCTTTAATCAAAGAAACTATGTGAAATAAATAAACATTGCTGTTAAACTTCATATCAGGTCAATTTGCACAATGGTTATTTGCAATGTTAACTGGATCAGTCTCATTCATTTTGCTATGTTTTACAATTCAGTTACGAACATCACGTTCGCCTCTACTCAGCAGTTTAGTTTGTTTTTATCCATATTGATATATTTTTCCTACGTATTTCCTTGTATCCTTTTATTCCTTTTATATTCTTGGTATTCACTCAATGGATACACAAAGGCCTTTTTAATGGGTTTTTGTACTATATCTGCTATCTTGATATTGGAAAGGTAGCGTGCCATGATGAAACGTAAAATTCAAGAACATTTTTCCAAAAACATATGTAAGCCTGTTTTTATAATGAAGGAGTAGAAAGAACAAAGATTTGTTGTAAAATGAAGAAGATAGGCTAAAAAGTGGTCAGAAAAGTAAAACTGAAGTGAGGCACAGACATCTGAAAACCTTACACTGCTTCAGTATCACAGTATTTATACTTCTCTCGTTGTGTTTGTGCATCTGTAAAGAAGTTAAACATTCAACAGGCATCAAGTAAAAATCCATTGCCCGAAAGATTTTCAACGTATCATGTACTAATAAAAGAGCACATATGCATTCATTCATTGAAGCAATATTTATTATATCTGCTCTAACAGATTTAGAAAACATAGATCCTCATTAACCATGTACTGACCTGGGAAATTTATATCATCCCGGCTAATACAGCAGTCTTTTGATCCCAGTTATTAATGCCCCATTAGGAGTATATTTTATGTACTGTTTTATGCAGCACTCACTACCTTAGACCCTATTACGAACAAAATGATCAATATCCAGATCTAGGTGGTTCTGAAAAGAGAGTGTTTTTTAGTTAGAAAGTAAATTGAGTCCAAACTGTTCAGTCAAAGAAGTAAAAGACATCTCGAAACTTTGTGCCAAATCAGGGGCAGATGTGTATGTTTATAAAGATAAATTGAATTAAAGGCTAGTCCGTGCTTTGTTGCCCAGACTCGGGGTCCTCAGTGGCCTTCTAATCATGCTGTCAGTGATTTAACTGGCTTCAACAGGTAATGCTATTTAAAGGGAACCAAGACAGGCACCAGGAAATGAAACACGGTCGCCCTAACATGGAAGTAGTGGCTGGACTCCCCTCTGCCCCTCCATACCCCACATCTCCTTCTCCATCTTTAGCTCTAGTCAAGACCACAGCTAACTAAAAAAATACTAATCAGGATTTAGTGTCTCCATGGAATGTATCTGGAGAAACTAACTGGTGGACACACAATAACTAAGTCGAACCAGTTGAACAATCCCAGAATGGGCACGGACACATGAGTATAATAGAACCAAAACAGCAAATACATATTTTTATGTTGTTCAGCTTGGCTTTTCATACAGGGCCAAGACCCACTGCTTATGTAAAGCTTGGTTTAGCTCATCAGCCCCTGCTTTTAGAGAATGTTTATGCTAGTTCTTTGCTAGCATAACAGTGTGTTTGTATCATTTCAAAACAAGAGAAGGGTATAAACTAACAGTGACCACTCAATGTCACTTTTATACTTTGGTAAATTAGCTTATTATCTTGCTTGGCTGTTATTCAAATAACTATGTTACTCTTATTCATGTCTCTAGTGTAACTTCCACTGCAAGCAGCTGGCTCATTTAGCTTAGCAGGCAAAAAACAGGTAGCCTAGCAAGACTAGCATCCATCAAATATGCCTTTAAGCGGCCTTTCAGCTAACTAATCAAACTACTGAAGGCTTCAGGAGGATGATAGAAAAATAAACATGTTCTGTTACAATTAGTTGAGGTCATTTTTAGATGAAAATTGGTTAATCTAATAATTATATCCATAATGTCTCCATTGGCTAAGTCATGTGTCTTCTGATACTCCTTGTCTCCCCCCCCCCCCTTCCTCTCCTCAGACAGACCCAGCCCTCATCAAGGGGAAAGTCTTTAATAATTCCCAGCCAGGTCTGCCATTTTTCACCTTTGTCTAAAAATACAATGGAGGAGGTGTGGGGGGCTGGGGAGGGGGGTCTGAAAGATTGCTCAAGAATTGCCGGAACAAAGGGGAATGGACTTGGATGGGCTAAAAATACAGCACAGCGTGTGAATACGATAAAGGACTACACTGGAGGACGCTGACAAAGCTTTGCTGACTTTCAAGTGGGAGAACAATGTGGCAGACACTTTCAGGGCGTTTGGCTGCACACTGTGGCGGCTGGACGGGCTGTGAAGCAGGATGTCAACATCGGCCCACATGGAGAGAACTAAGGGCTGTGACAGTAAAGCAGAAAAAGCAAGAGTGGGGAACTATCAGTTCTATTCTTGGCATCATGCTTATATCAAATACCTATATGAAAGCCCAAGGAGCCCATAAGTAGGTATAAGCACATTCTGTGTTTATGTTAGAGTTTATGGAGAGACTAAAAGGTCAAGAATTAGAGAGAGAGGCTGGGAAAGGGGTCTAACAGAAAAGTGCAATGTGAGACAGGCCTGCGACCCCTCATCTCATCGATTCAGACAAGGAGGGCTGGACCTAATTACCTTCAATTTTCCCCCAGCCATCACTCTCCCTGTTGATCACTTTCCTCCTTCCACTGAATGTGTATGTGTGCGTCCTCGGGTGGATGCATGTGTGTTAGGGGGAGAGAAAGAAAGAGGTGTATGTTTTCAAGGCCGAAGCGTTTGTGGTGGATGCGGTGCTCTGGAAATTGTGGGCTACCTCATCTGTAATCTGATTTCAATGGAGCTGCCTTTAGAGGTTGAGTCAATCTGATTTTCTGCTCTGACTGAGCGACTGGGTTGATGTGTGTGTGTGCGCGTGTGTGTATAAGTGTGTGTGTATCCCACTGCAGGAGGTTAAATACTTACAAGGCACCACTCAGTCAGCCAGCCAGTCGCTCTCCTGTTGAGGCATCATGGGAGCGTTTGATGGCTGAGTTACAGAGAGAGGAGTCAATTAGACAGTGTGGAGTCATGTGAGAAGAAGAGGGGGGAATCATGTGATCAAATCAACAGGTGGCTCGCCACTGTCATCGAGCACTTCACGTGACATCACCCACAAATGACACATAAAAAAGATGGAATACAGTATTGAAACTAAATCCATTTCTTTCTCATTTCAGTAACCCCTACCTCAGCCTGCGACGCCACAATCCAAACACCAATCACCACGTCGATGATTAAGTGTTCAAGAGGAAGTGAGAAAATAGACGAGAGGCCTCCTCAGCTCCAAAAAACCTAAACACCCACCGCCTGAGATGATCAACATGAACAATTAAACACTCTTGATTGCTGCTTGGGGGTTGATATGCGGACCTCCCTTTTCCGAGAATTAAGCAGGTCCAGTTTTGCTACTCTCATGCCTGCAAACACACATGCAGGAACACACGCTCTGATGTAATGTGCTGTTTACTGTAATTAGTATCAGTTCATTTACAGCCCACTGACCCAGGGTGACCTCCTGGATGTGGGTCAACAGGGACAGCATAGCGCCACAGTGGAGACGGGTGGGGCATAAGGTGGGAGAGAGTGTGTCTGGGAAGAGTGAAGGGTGGATGTCTTGCGTATGGTATGAGGGTAATGTCTGTCTGTGTGTTTGTATGTATTTATGTGCCACTACCGGTGTGTGTCGGCAGATGACAAACGCTAGTGCGTGTGCATTGAGGTGTTTTAGCACACGTGTGTATGTGTGTGTGTGCTTACTCCTCATTGTGCTGGACTTCAGAGGCCCGAGCGTCTCCTGCTTCCTCTCGGAGGCAGTGGGTTAAAAATAATGTGGTGTGCAGTGAGCGGCGGGGAGCAAGGCGCAGACAGCTAGGAGCCAGAGCCTCACACACACACATTCACACACACACACACACACACACACACACACACACACACACACACTCTCTCTCTCTCTCTCAGCCATAGCAGGCGCACTATATGGATTTTTTTTTCTCTTTTATGGATCTCTCACTCACAGACTTAATATCCCCATAAATGTTAGCATACACAAACAGAAATAGATGGTCATCCATTTACCCACACTTCATCATCTTCCAGAACAGATAAAAAACAGATTGAACATCTGTCCCCTGATTTTTTTCTATCACAACCCTCCCACCTTTCTGATATAAGGTTCAAACCTGTATTTACTACATTATAGCGTAGAAAGAGCTTCAGGACTGTAAATACATTCTGAATTCAATGTATTCTTTGTTGAAAGCATGCTCAGTGATTCAACGCTAATTCAATAGATAACCTTGCACAGCAGTGGAGCTCATCCTTGATGGAGCAGAGGCCAGGTCTACCTAAAATTCAAGGTTACACTTTCTGCAAATAGAGAGACATTCCCACAACACAAGGTGGCACTGAGAACTCGTAGTTAACTGAGTCAAACCTTTGACACCCATTTGACACGTGCCAGTTCGCCTCTCGCTATCTTCACTGCATGGGAAGAAGAAGAGACCGATGACTCAAAGGTAATAGGCCTATCGCAACCTCTTCCCCTTCTTCCTCCTCTACCCCCCCTCCTCCCCTCCCTCGGTTGCGTGAGGAAGCCTGGGCGGCTGCAGTCTCTCTCCGCCCGCAAGATAAGACTGTCTCCAACTGGCCTCGCACACCTCCTGTCATCTGTCTGCTCGCCTTATCAGCTGGACGGTGCGGCGTGCTGGTGTTGACGCTCTAATTAAACCCACGCCGTTACACCTGCCCCTACGAACTCCCACCCTTCGACACCAACTTTGATATAGCACAGAAAGTTCTCTGCTGTACTGTACAGCGCTGTGTATTTCTGCATAGGGAACAGGGAACTGTTATCCTGTGTGATGATAACTCATAATTGCACTTAGCAAAATTTCATCAAGACAATAGATCACTGTGTGAGGGAGGGGAATAAATCACAGAGGGACACATTTAATATAAATACCAGTCAAACAAGATAGAAGAAGAGTTGTTTGAACATTTAAAGATAAAAGATTATGATTGCTCAGCACTCAACAACAACAAAAAAACAACAACAACAACAAGGGTCTTACTTGTACAGTTTTTCATGAAGGACTGTTTGCCCAAAATTGTATGTTGATATGTTCATCAGCAGCTTCATAGCTTTCTGAATGAATGTGACACCGCACCGCCACATCTACCAAATTTCTATCAAATGTTATCTAAAGATGAGCATTGTGGTTGAAGCTGAACTTTTGTGTATGGATAGTTATTTCTGGTTAAGCTTGTGCTGATGTCATTTCAGTTTTAAGCATTTTTATTGTCGAAAGTCTTGTTTCATTTTGTCATGGTTTCAGCATCTTGTGTAAAGTTAGAGAAAAAATGGCTTGACTTTTATGTGTAATTCAAAAAGTGCTGCTTCATATACCACCGGACATTTGATTTCAAAGAGGGAATACGCAGTGTAAGATGTATAACTGGAAATATTTTAGACTCTTATATGACAAACTAAATATAATTTGGGTAGGTAAAGATTTATTTCCACATCATTTAAAAAAATTTAAATACTATTTTTGCTACCAAAAATTTTTTTTTTTGCTTGATTATTCATCAGTATGTCATATTGCAGGTTAAGAACTTTACAGTACGAACTGCCTTTGACAGTTGTGTCTAAAGGCTGTGATGGTGAGAGAGACCAATCAACATTTTTTCCTCAGCCTTATCTGATTGAAGTGTTTACAAAGTGGGAGTGTTGTAAAAACAGATCTCTTGGATTATTTTATACTCCTTTTACACAGAACACATTCCCCCGGGTGTCTCTGCTATTCAAAGCAGCGTTTTCACACCTTCCAGTTTCCTTATCACTGCCTTTTGACCCACAACAATCTGACTATTCAATCACCTGGGCAGACAAAATCAATACGCACTGCAAAGACGCAGACCTCAACAAACAGGTTGTGTGAGTCGAAGCACTAAGTTGAGCAGAAAAGACCATTTCGTCTCCATTCAGCATATCTGTGACACTGTGTGCAGGATAAGGAGACACTGATAGAGCTCCAAAGAGATACTTGAGCAGAGAGTTACACACACTCACACACACGCGCACACACACACACACACACACACACACACACACACACACACACACACACACACACACACACACACACACACACACACACACACACACAAAAAAAAAAGGTACACTCATAAAGGTTTATAGCTCGCCATTAAACTTTGCTTAGATGTTGAATGTGTCACTCACTGATAGTGGAGCCTGTCAGCTGATTTATTGGCATCCCTGAAATTGCCTTAGTGACGCCTGGAGAGGATGACTAACCAACTCAGGTAGGGTCAACAAGCGCAGACAGCCAGATAAGACACAAAGAGACGGGGAGAGAGAGCCCTTGGGATGGACGAGGAAGAATGAGGGTCACTCCACGTAAACATGGCAGACATCTCTTGATCTGCCCTGAAGACACGAGACCAGACACAAACTATTTTATCTGATGTTTCGTTGCTCGTCTGTGGATTTAAATGGGAGAACACGAAAGTGTATATTCTTGTTCTTTTGCCTATAATGATGTATTAGTTTTATTTCGAGCATGTTTCACTTTGTTCTCTCCGCTCAAAAGAAGCACTAATGTGGCATTTATCATACATGATATCATTACATAAAGTGTGTGCATCTTTTTGCTTTATTTTTCTCTCAGTTGAGGCCTCAGCACTATTCGTCTTAATCAGCTGCCACTGGTTCCATTTGCCCTGTATGTCCATTCAATAATAAAACCAGCAGCCTCTAGTTCTAACATTAAAACTTGTACACACACACACACACACACCACACACACACACACACACACACACACACACACACACACACACACACACACACACACACACACACACACACACCTACACACACACAAACACACACACACACACACACACACACACACACACACACACACTCAAACACACACAACAAAAGCATGTCTTGCAGCCACATATCCCCAACATAATGCCATTTAGAATAATTGAACTGCGAGCAAATAGCGGTTAACTGTGTTAGTGTCTGAATCTGGTCTGCGTGCCTGTGCGAGCATCTGTCATCTTTATCAATAAGCAGAAGGTCTGACATGAATCCAATTTGAAACCTCTTGTCCCTGTGTCGTCCACATTCAAATACACACAGTGTATCACTGACAATAACGACACAGGTGCCTTTGCTGTCCTCTGACCTCAGAAGTGTTTGTTTCTGCTGAGATGGACTTCCTTTCTTCCCGATTAAGGCACCCTGAATCATGTTGACGTGCCCCCAGCTGAACCCTGACCATAAAAACAACGCTAATTTTTGGGGAGGTATCTTTGATTTTCTTTTGGGGGGGTGGAGGTTGTTGCATTTGAGCTGGGTCCTTCCCCTGACACTGACCTCCCGACCTTCTTGACCTGCGGGGCGGCTTGGACAAAGGCAGCCTTTCCCTTTTAATTCTGCCCAGGGAGCGTTATATGGGACCTGACCTGTGCTCCTCTTAACCTTTTGGACCTCCGGCCTGATGTCCGTGATTTAGGGCAAATTTCATTACATGCATTCTCCGGATGAGACTGCTGGCTAAGAGGATGTGGCGCTGCAACAACTCAGGCTGATTAAAATGTCAGGTAGGGCAGACAGCGGAGATGACATCTTCAACTTGTATGGAGGGAAGGAATAACATTTGGCTACAGATACTTGCTCATTCTTTAAATATTCTAAAGGCAGGGTGACTCCAGGGGTCTCTGATACCAAGCAAGGTAACTTCCCAGTTAACCTTGAGTTTATACAATCCTGCAGCAAGGGCTGATTCTGAAGCCTTCTACTTGTTTTCCCTATAAGGATAGATAGAAGTGTAGGCATCCTTACTGCTTTGAATCATGTTTCATCATCATTTTATATTTGCTCCATAAGATTGTTTGACACCACCAGGGCTGCGGCTAAAAGAACAAGTCTTAAACGGTTTTCTGATCATAAGAAAAAATATGTCCAATTACTTTAACTGAATACAGTCAAGATTCATTTAATACATTTTTTAGTCAGGTTCCTTGTGCTTTTTTAAGCCTTAATTATTGCCAGCTGTCAGTTGTGTTTCTTTCATCTAAAGAGTGTGTTCATGTCAAACTTTAAAGTTTTTTGTTATTTTTGGACATTTTGGCCTTTAACGGATAGGATAGCTAAAGACAGGAAATGTGGAGAGTGGAGAGTGAGGGAGGACTTGCAGCAGAGCATCATTGCCAGGAGTCAAACCAGCGACCACTACGATGAGGACTATAGCCTCTGTACATGCATTGCACACTTAAACCCTGAGGCCAATCGGTGCCCTGCTTTAGACTCCTCTGACACTAGGGGCGCGTCTGGACTTCTCTGACTTGGGTGACCAAACTGGTGCACTGAGTCATGCAGGAGTGGCATAAAGAATGTGCACACAACACACAGATGAATATCCTTTGTTTATTTCTGTCTCCATATCAACTCTAACTTTTACCACCAAAGTTTGATACAGATGTTTTATTCTTGTGTTTAAGTTTTTAACTCTAAAAGCAACACAACTGAGTCGCAACAGGAGATTATTTTCGATTCCCCCCCTACACATTTGTTAGATGAAAAAGTATTTTTCTACAATTTGAGGTACCAACAAAGAAAAAAGGTACATTTTGTTGAAAAAAAAACTATGTTGGACTCTTGTCTTGTTTTAGTTATTTTTTGGTTGTGTACTATTTTGCTTATTCTGTTCTCTGAGTCCTTTTGTTTATACATATATAGTTTTGGTTGTATGTCAAAGCACTTTATATTCTGTTTTTAAAGGTGCTACATAAATACAATAATAATTATTATAAGTAGTAGTAAGAGTAGTATCACAGTCTAAACAGTTGATTTTACAAAAGTACAACCTATTACAAGAATAGCAGTCAATCAGTGTTTTGGATTTTGGGTTGGCATCTGAGGTGGTCAATCTGATTCCAAGGAGGCCCATGCCACCTCTGACCACCCCTCTGGATTCGCCCCTGCCTGACAGCTAATTTGTCAATGTCAGTGATTGATCGATACACTGTTGGGTCTATTTGTTCACTCTGTTGAAACATAAACCAGGCCAATTCAACAACAGCACCACAGGCAGCACAGCTCTTTTTAATATTTCTGTGTCCCTCAGGAGGCTGAGTATATATCATGCTGATGGGTCTGCAAGGGAATAAACATTATTTAAGTATCATACCTGTTGAGCTGAGCTTCTGGGCCAACTTAAAAAAAAACTAAGGGGGAGTAAAGTTGAATATGAAAAGTTTTAATTTACTTTTTGATAAGAAGTGACAAACCTAAACACAAAATAGAACACCCATTACGCTTCCTTAATATAATTAATATCAGTAACATTACTATGTAAGTGTAAAAGCTAGATGTAGCCTTTAAAAACTGTAAAAAGATTCTGCGTGGCCCACAAACATATGATTTACCTATTTGGTCCTTATTCAGGATAGAAGACAGACAGCCTGTATATTAACATTGCTCTGAACATTGCTTTGACAGTCAAATATCCTGTGGTAAATAAAACATACCATAAAATCCAACACATGTCAGTGATGAGACTTCAGCTAGCTCAGTGTACTCTACTGGTTAAAGTAATGAACACAATAAAATACCTCGCACTCCATTTCTGACTGGTATATTGGTTGCACTAGTGTATAGGACTATTTAGATCAAAAAAGGTATTAAAATGCCTCTTCTACAGCAAAACATGTGGTGATCAACGTACTGGGATTCAGTTTTCATCAAATGCCTATTCATCTTTGTGAAATACATGTAACATGAGCACACTTTCACACTTTCAGAGTGATAGCGATCATACCCTCTGCAAACAACCCCGCTCACTAACCTGTGAAGCTGCCACATGCAGAACAGGACACTGACACTGAGGGGGACGAAAGATGAGTGAGCAGCGTCAGAAAGGAAAGACTCTTGAGAATGGCTGCCATCGTAGGCGCCTGGGCCTGTGTGCTGTCTACCTGTCTCTCTCCCCTAACTGCCATGTTCCTGTCAGTGTTGACACCCTGTCAGCCCCACCTAGCCGGGGCCCTGTGGGTTAGCGAGCAGGCAGGCAGGCAGGCGGGAAGCTGGCTGAGGTGGAGGTACACAAAAGCAGGCAGGCTGAATGGGGACCGACTGGGATGGGCTTTAATGGAGCCAGCCTTCCAGACGCAGACAATAGCGGGGCCCGAGGCCGGGGCCTGAAACCTGAAGCCCGAGCCTGGTATTTTAAGAGGCCTGAGTGGCTCTGGAGCCAGTTGTCAATCAATAGGTGCACACAATCAGGCAAAAACAAGACCTGGAACGGTGGAAAAAAATTGAGACGATGACAGAGGGCAGAAAATATTGACAGATAGTCTTTTTTTATTTTTTCCTTTTCTGTGAGGCAATCTTAAGATTCACCTCTGGGTCTTTTCAGACACACACTTCAAAAATCCACACATACACACACACGCACCGCTACTCTTTTCAGGCCAAGGTTGCTACTCACACACTGTAGTCCTCATTGTCTAAAGTGCCCAGAGAAGGGGTGGGCTGGAGGAGTTGTGTGTGTGTGTTCATCAATACACGATGTAATGCTTTCACCGTTCTAGCCCGCACTTGATGTGTGTTATTGTTAGTGTGGCCGTGCGTGTGCTTGTGCTTGTGCGTGTGTGCGTGTGTGCGTGTGTGTGTATGTGTGTGTGTGTGTGTGTGTGTGTGTGTGTGTGTGTGTGTGTGTGTGTGTGTGTGTGTGTGTGTTTGTTTGTTTGCGTGTGTGTGCATACCAGAGACAGCGACTGCAGCAGAACTGAGCTCCCTCCTCCTTTCACAAACACTTGCATCATTTTGTCAGGAAGGAAAGGACCTGTCTGCTTTTCTCTCCACTGCTCTGACACCTCGCAGACATCTGAGGGGGAAGACTTTGGTTTGATGATGCCGCTCTGGAAAGACAGGAGGCATCTTGTTTTTTTCTTTTTTCTGTCTTGTTCTTCCTCTTTTTCTAGACTGACAGGTTGTAATAACCCAGAAACATATCTAATACCTGCATGTGTCACAGAGTTGAATGTGTGTGTCTTTTTAAAAAAAAATCTTTTTGTGCTATCTTACCTGTCCACCAGATGCCCTCAGCGTGTTCCCCACCAGCAGTTTGGTGTCCCGCTTCAATAAAGGGATCAATAAGTGGACCTGATCTCCAAAGTGTTTTTTTTTCACATGCCTGCTCTGGTTGGTTGATGTCACTTCTGCTTCTGTGAATGTCCTCAGTCACTTCTAGTGTCTCTGTAATCTTTATCTTGTGGCCAAAAAAAGTCACATCTTTACTCTCCTGCCTTTGGTTCGAAAATGTATTTGTCTTTCCTAAGCTTTGGCTCCATGCTGATCCAGTTCTATAGGATGTGTAAGATACTATCACAGTCTAAGTACAGCTACAGATAAAATGTATAAAAATAATTGAAAAGTAGCTCACTCATGTTGCATGTGTTTAAGAAAAGAGACATGTTTTTAGTGTTACAGCCTCCTGTAATCATTGGCATATGTAACATAGCACAAATTAGACTCCTAATTGGTGTTCAAATTCAATTATTTTTAAGGTCGGAGTGAAAAATAACTGTGAAACAGTGAAATAAGAATTCCATTAAATAGTTCCTGGAATGGGTCAGTGGACTTATCTGAGATCATCCCCTTGGGTGATATTGGTATTTTCCATGGATTGTAGCAATAAAAAAACAAAACATTATGTGAGTATGCTCAGTGTTTTAAAAATGACTCAGATTCTTTTCTAACATCCAAAGATTTAAAAAAGTCAGTGATTAAGTAAAATTCCATTTGCAAACTTACAAAAAACTGAGGTAAAAAATGAAAATATAAGGTGCAATCAAAGTGTCACATAACTATTCTGTATGACACGTTATAAGGGGTCAGTGTTGTAGTAAGATATTTTCAATGTAAAAAAGCCAAAAGAGTCATGTTGACCTCTGCAATTTGATGAATGAGTTCTGCAAATACACAGAGAAGTCTTTCAAAATTGTATTTAAAGCTCCTGTGAAGAGTTTTTCATTGGTTATACAACAGACTGACATTGATAGTCATAAGTCTTTATGACCTAAAAAAAGTAGATGAAACTATCAGCGACAATACTGATTATATCTGTACATTTATCTTGAATGCCTGAAACCACTTCCTTTGGTGGATAGGTGTCAAATGGAGTGATCAATCTCACACAGCAGAAACAGCTTTTGTCCAAATACTCTACAGCAAATATTGACAATGAGTGATGTGTTTGACTGTTAAAGCTACTTTGAGTGATTTCCATTTGGTTATGAAACAGGCTGAAATTCATAGTAATACTTTTTATGAGCTAAAAATGTAAGCTAGAGCATTAGCAGCATGCCAGATAATTAGAGGCATTGTGGAAAAAAAGGCTTTTTTTCTTTTCTTACAGTAAAGTGAAAGTTGGTGATACATTAGACTGTTAGTTTAGAGCAGGATTATTTTTTCTTTCTGAATAGATTATTTATACGTGCAGAACAAGATCAGCAAAGAGAAAAGAGGTAGTACTATGTCCATGGGGGGTGCAAAAATAAAAAAAGTTCCTCACAGGGGCTTTAAAAACAGCAGGATGTTTTCTTCGGCAATCAATACTAAGACATGTATAAGACAAAACTAAGAGATGAGACACACCATGTTGTCTACAGGAGATGCCAAAATCAACACAGACTGAAAGTCCCTCACAGGTGCTTTAAAGGCAGGAGTTAAGATATTGTAGTAGATGGTTTTCCACTGTCTTTTACTTTCTGTTAACAGTTTTGCATGCCTCAAAAATGTTTTGATATAAGAGAGGTTGAACACCAGTGATTTGAGAATTATAGATGGCAACTTGTAAAGATGTTGCTGATTGTCTTTACAACATTTTTGTGTAAATTAATGTGTTTAAAAACTTTTACACTCAACTGCCACACCAGTTTGTTTGCTGCTGTCTAAAGCTCAGATTGAGTGTTCTTTTACAGGATTGTGTTTCCTGAGGGAAGTCATGTTGTACTTTTCAAGTGTTTGTAAAAATACATTAAAACCAGCTGTGAGATGCAGTGGCACTTTGAGTAGGGTGTATACTGCAAAGCAACTTTTCTTAAAAAGAGATGAGGGAACATAACGTTTTATATACATGAAAAAGATGGAAGGATTGACATGGAACATGACAGAAAATTTAAAAGCTAGAGGAAAAACTAAAAAAAGTAAATATTTGACAATTTGTGAAGAAATTCAAACTGCTGCTCTGTAAGTTTTACAACCTGTAAGTGAGCTGACAGAGAGCTGGAGCTAAATATGTAAGCTATCAGGAGATTGGTCAAAATATTCTGTCAAGGATCAAAGCCAGCCGAGTTGGGTGTTTGAGTTTTAACACACCAGGCCCTGACTGGCATGTTGCAGCTCTTTCAGCGAGCGAGAGGCAGATTAGAAGTGACCGGCGGTACCATCAGAGAGCGGCGCCTGCCTCGTGTTTGTCAGTGAAACATGCGTCCAGACACATCTGCAAGCAGTTGACTGGGCCTTTTCCTGCCGCTGTGTTCCTGAGAGGTCTGGAAGGGTGACACGCCGATGCTGACCTTATTGTGCCCTGCTTGTCACTTAACCTTCATGTTAGATGTCAGCTCTCCTGCCGCCGCCACTCAATCGCCCTGACCCTGACACCAAACACGACACACGCAGGGTTTAAAGTTGTGACCTCGAACTTGGGGAAGAAGAGGGAAATGGTCGCAGAGGACACAGAAAATGACATGTACTGGTCGAAACGTTACAATTTGAGAAGAATTCTGCACATTTTGAGATTTATCTTCTTATACTTCTTATACCACTGTATGTCCATGTGTACCAAATTGACCCTGACCCATTATGATGAATTTGAAACCCTGGAACAAGCCGATTTCTCACCCAAAATACTCACGATCCTCAGCCTTTGAAACAACGTTCTTCTCGGTGATAAACTGTTTCAAAAAGTTTACATTTTCTCTGCCTCTGGAGCCCTCGAAACGCAAGCTCGGGGTGTATAAATCTGTCAGGGCTGCAGAGCTGAGCATATACAGAGTCTTGATTTACACGTTCCAGATGGGAGATTACAGGACTGTGGTGAAGCACCATCTTCTATCCACCCTCCTGCTTCCACTTTTGATGGAGATCCTTCTTGTCTGGGCGCTGATTTGATGAGGTTTCCAACAAACAAACAAAAGCACAAAAGACATTTAAGCCTTGGCTTTTGGGGAGTAACGCAGCAAACAATAGAACACATTGGTGCTATTTAGGTCAGACTCTGTATCTGGTCTTAATATGTGCTTGAAAGAAACAATTCCAAACCCTGAGCATGTGTCAGATTGTGAATATATGAGGATTCCCAACCGGCTCAGCACAATAAGACATTGTTGATTATGTATTCGGACATTTCTCCACAGTCGTCTCATGGGTGAAATTGCAAAATAACAATTTACAAGAACAAAGGACTTACACAGAGGAAAAGAGTGCTCGCATTGAGACAGTGAGAGATCTGTGTGTATGTGTGTGTGTGTGTGTGTGTGTGTGTGTGTGTGTGTGTGTGTGTGTGTGTGGGTGTGTGTGTGTGTGTGGGGTGTGTGTGGGGTGTGTGTGGGGTGTGTGTGGGGTGGGGGGGTGGGGGGTGGGGGGGGTTGTGTTCTTATGCAGTGTAGGCAGCACACTTTCCTTCCCAAGGACTTAGCCAGGGGTGCGTAAACAGTGATCCTATGGTGCTGGGTGGAACAATTCAGTGTCAGAGAAAAGGTCAGCTATCGCTGCTCAGCCCCGTCAGGTCAGAGAAAAACACAGAAAAGCGGAGGAAAGAGCGGGCTAAAGTGGCGAGGGCCTGGAGAATATGTTTCCAATAGACCCTCGTCAGGCTGTGTTAGCATCTGCGTCCAAACACGTGCACCGCAGGGATCGTGACCCTCCACTTCCCCTTCCCTTTGCTCTCCCCAGTGGGCAGAGCAGGCCTGCAAGGTCACCACAGAGATGAACGGGGCAAAGGGACTCACAATATAAACTGCCCCCCCCCCCCCCCCCCCCCCCCCCTGCCCCCAGCACCCACCCTCCCCTAAACCACCCGACACACCCCGGAGACATGTCCACAGAGGAGAGGGCTACGGAGGTCCTCTACCCCATCCCTGCCAGGGTCACTGTCAGCCAGCAAAATCACACCAGCACCCGAAGCATGTGCCTGTAGGGAGCAGGGCAAGTGAGCTCTTGGTGGAGCTGCTGAAGCAGGTTGAAAGCTAGAAGAGAGCAGTTTGAGCTGAAGTTTTGGCGAGGATATGCCTCTCATGCGGCACTGTATCACTGCAGGCGTCCTGTTGATCACAGTGTAGCCGGTGGTACTGTCGGCCATGATCACTGTACACACAGATAGAGGCCAGCTCAAACACAGACAGACCACAGAGACCTTTATGCTGCTTCTACCTGCAGTAACACAACTCATGTGTGGCATTATAAGCGATAATAGAAACTGAAGGGCTTACAGAGAAGATAAAGATCATTTCAAATAGAGCTTTTTTTTTTTTGTTGGACTAAATAGTAAAACCTTGTACACTTCTATTGGACTTTATTCATGCTACACAGTGATGTTCACCTCTACAGCTTTTAGTTAACATTAGATTGCTGCATTCAACCTGTACTTAATTGGTGATTAAGTCTATGAATGTCAATTCATGAAATACTTGAAGAGATAATTTTTTTTTCTAAATGGGGATACATTAGGTATATTTGCCAGTAGTAAATGTATTACCCACAGGGGATGCCAGTCAGCTCAACCCCTTTGTTTAGAAGTCATCTGGAGAACTGGCATGGAAGCTAGGTTATCAACCGCTGCAGATGGGGTCAACTTTACCATGTTATTTAGTTAATTTCAAGAAGATCTTACCCAAATGTTAGTGTCCGTGGAAGTTCCTTTTCTTATCACTATATATTGCTGTCAGAAAGCCCATTTGTTTTTGCACTACTTGCCATCAGGACTCATACGTGTTCGCACTGATCAGCTGTTCGGGTTTGCAGGCGACAAAAATATTGCCAAACTAAAATTGAGTGATACTGTCAGCGACAATGACATGCTGTTAACTGGGCACAAGGGGATACCATTAAGGATCAGAGCTTACAGAGGAATCATGAGAATCAACGGGCCGAAGGAAGGATATACCCTCGCAGAAGAGATTCAAAGTTACCTGGTGGTACTGTCAGGAGTGGGACTGGGCAATATTAGTATTTCAGGGTATTTCAGTCCCTGCCTCACTGAACATTACCCACTTTCTTTCAATCTGCAGGCAGAAGAAAACATATGTGTCAAATCTGAGAATTGTGCAAACACACATGGGCTTTATGACAAGAGTAAAGTAGAGCTATGAGAACAATTTTCAATAGTAAGCACACTTCCACCAACATTAGTGCTTGGGTCTGAGTGTGTTAAAATACGCTAAAACATATGGAAGACAAGGAAAACATGACCCCATATGCAGTGGTTGATAGCTCACCTCAACAAGGGGGCTGAGTTGACCAGGATCCCCTTTAGATGATACACTTACTATTGACAAGAATCTCTTACAAGCCCACTTCCAAGGAAAAAAAAACTCTCTCCCTTTAAGGCCTTACTGAGAGTTTTTGCCCCCACAATTCATGATGTATGAAGTATGTTTACATTAAGTTTAAATTGATAAATTAAGGAGTAACTATCAAATATGTATCAATTAACAGTTGTGTCTTATTGAGTGGAGGAGAAGTAGTAGTATGGTGTAATGCTGTTACAGCAAGATATTGTTGATAATACGGAAATGATGATTCATACTGGCAGAGGAATTATGTATTTAATGTAGACTAGTTTTTTTGGTGCAATCTAAAAAAAAGATTGAAAGGGATTCTGTCAAAATAAACTCATGAAAAATAATATTTGCAGAAATTCAAAGCCTTCTCTGTTAACTGGTGTTTAAATGAGCAGATCTGTATTCCTTTTTGTGCTTTTATTTTTGTTTATTATGCATATTCTCTCATTTTATCTGACCGTTCTGAGTTAACTTGAAAAGTATTCTAAAATCAATAAAGTACAAATACCGCAAATTAGGTTAAAAAACGCAGCAACAACAATGAATTCTTCCGCCTGACAGAGGAAAAATAATTATTAATTAGACTGGAGCGCCTCATTTAATTAGTCCTTTCGTCGAGGAAATGAAGGGAGAGAAACTCTGTTGGAAATATGTGGATGCATTTTCCAATCCATGACCATGAAAATAACAGGAGGGGGCTGGAGGAGGGGGAGAGGGAAAAAGAGAAAGGAAAAAACATCCCTGGCTAATTTAAATACAGTCTTATTAGTCTAATGACCAGAGTCTGTGATCACTACTCATCACCATTAATGCCACAACTCTCCCCTGCTCTGATTGCCCAAGGCTTCGCTTTTTCCCCTTAGCCCACATTCGGCTGAGGAACCAACGCGTTTTCCCTTCCGCTACACATGAAATGTGACATGGGGACACTAATGTATGTGGAAAAGGGACGGAAAGCAGGGATGTGAGACACTCCGTGCTCTTCCTCTCGTGGTTAATGATATGACGTGCTGCACGGAAAGTAAAAAACTCCTCTCCTTTTGAAAAGCCATCAGCTCTGAGGCATGTTTCTATTAAGAACACTCCTAAATGCTATAATAGGTGGCCCTAACGAGCTTTGGCCTCGCTCCCCTATCCGCCTCCCTCAGCTACCATATTGGTTGCATGCTGATGCTTATCAAAATGATGAATGCGGCATTAAGTTCAAATGAGTTGGAAGATTGGGAAAGGGGGAAAAAGTTGTGTTTATCGTTGCATGATTTGGTTCTGTTTTCTGCTTCACATTGCACAAAGACTGCCTATTATTTTGACCACATGTTTTCAGATATATATACAATCGTGTAATAAGAGTATAATATGTAAAAAAACAGGCATGCTGTATGTGAATGTATGGGGAAATTGAGGAAAAAATCATTTTAGTGAGAAGAAGATGCACAAAGAACAGAGAAACAGTGGTGTTTAGCTAGCTGAATGACATTTTAGAGAAAACTCCTGTGCTTAGAGTCATCCAATTTTCTGAATAGTGTCCTTACTTTGACCTCGTGCACACAGTCTTTGTTTCCATTGATCACTAAATAGGAAATCTTTTCAAAAACATCTCAGGGAAGTCTCAATAGGGTTGAATGCTTAGCCTTTTGTTATTATAATCCTGTTTTTATAGACACAAATTCACTGCTCTAATATTAAGGAATGTATTCTTTAAAGCATGTTTTATTATGAGCGATTGCCTTGCCAGCAGCTTTATAACCCACATACAGCCGTAATGAAAGAGGTGTTTTCAAGGGCAAAACCCCAGTGAAAGAAAACCTTGGTCATTACGACGCCAAATGAGCTCTGAAGTCATTTATAAGGCATGAAAACACAAGTCATGTCTCTTTGATGAGTGCAAACATGTCATCCACTTGCATATCAGCACCACATGACAAAACAAACAGGCCACCAAACATTAGGTGAAAACATGAAAGTCACACGTCTAATGCCCTGCATGAGCAGGCGCGATGCCACTCTGCCAGACAAAGTGGCACAGCTGGCAGAGAAAAGAGCAAGCACAGAGCAGGCAGCGTGTTAAATGACCCAGGGATGTGAATAACCTTGGTGACTGGGGAAGGCCAGCACTAATTAACGCCAGGCCGCCATGTTGGCTGTCAGGGGATCCACACAGGGGCAACAGTCCTTGGATTCTCCCCCTGTGGATGTCCTCGTCACCCGCCCCCCCCAACAAGACCCCTCGGGAAGACTGTTCACCCCGTCTCACGCCATCCTCGACCCCGTGCATGATAATGAGGCGCATGTTTGTGAGAGGAAAAGACTGGCCCAAACTATGTCAGTCAAATGCCGGCATGCTAACACCCCGCCATCATTACTGTCAGCTCTGGTATCTACCACTACGTCGATGATTCACCGCTCTACTTTTGGAAATTCACACCTTGAGCGCGTTTGCCGTGAAGCTACAATTTTAATCCATTAAATCTAAAAAAGTATCTGCATGTTGAGGCATCAGGTATTACATTTGAAAACAGTGTGACTTCTTACACACATTCAGAGTGGCTAGGCTAATTTCTCCTCAGCATGGGTGTTGGAAGTGAGAACAGCACTTGCAGCCAGACATGTCTGTCAATCATTTATTGAGATTCTGACATCCTGCCTTGAAAATGTTGCCATGCTATCACAGTATCAGCACACTGCATCCCCCTGCACATGCTTTAGCATCCTCACAATGCCACGCCGCCATGGAATTAATATTCATCGCCGGCAATTTATGGATTCATTTATCACCCACATCTTATTTGTTTCTGTTAATCGAGCCTGGGGAGCTAACTATGGCCTTGGCTGGCCACCAGTGCTGGAGCTTTATTCCTCTTTACACAGGCCTAGTGTTAACGCCGCTGGCCAAGTTCACAGATTTGACTGACTGTGGACTTAATGCCGCTTGCCTTGTTTTCAGCACTTGTCCCTCCAGATTTGCCACCCTGGCTGCACAATTTCCTCCAATTCTAATTATTCATCAGCTCGTTATGCTGGCGCCCGGGCGCCTCCCCTAATTAGAGGCGACGCAGGGTTTGGTCCCAGGCTAGCCCTGAGTGAGGGAACCAGTTCAGAACCAGTCCACGGCATGCGCTCATGGAGGACTGGGTAAGTGCCAGCCTCTCCAAGTGCACAGGGGGGAGAGGAAGGGCCTATCTCAACAGTGTGATTTGACGTGCCTTCACACAGTCTCTCACATACATACATACACACACACACACACACACACACACACACACACACACACACACACAAACTAATAGTTCTGCCATGTCCCATATCTATTAGCATAACCTCTAGATATTTATAAGAACCCTGAAACGATGGAAATTCTTTGTCTCCATGGTGTCACATATTGCCTGCTTAGTGTGAATTTTTTTTGTTATTTTGCCATGATGGTGATGCGAGGCTGCTGTGAACAGTGTCAGTGGGCAGGGCAGGAGAGCGTGAAATATTGAATCATTGTTCTCTAATTAACATCCCAACAGGGCACAAAATAGCTTCTTGAGCTGAAAACAAGGAAATTTCCCATTATTATTAGAATGAATAAAATGAGGAACAAACAATAGCCTCCTGTTCACATAATGGTTAAATATACTCCCATAACTGTAAAGACCAATTCCATGTATATTTACCTATATGAGGGTCTAAAGCAGCAACATGTAACATTAATATAATCAAGAAGAAAACTCTACTTGTCCAGGAGGGATTATTTTGTTTTAGTACATTAGATCCACCACAAGAGCTGCACAGAGGGAATTACTTTATAGTAACACGTTAACACTGTCTTACTGTAGCGGCTGAACCCCAAGACCTTTCAGTTACAGCTCTCTTTATGCAGGTCCATAATGGCCCTGTGGGACATCATGTTAAACTTTTACAGTAGTAAAGAGGTAAGATGGTTGGCAGCTGATTGTGCAGTTCATACAGCCTGTCGTTGTTATTATGCTTTCTAAATTATTCATTTGCCCATGCTGATTGGTTCTCCTGAAAGCCAGCTTGCTAACTTTAAAACATTTTATCACAATGGCTGAGCTGATGCTTCAATTCAAATAAAAAAGAAAATCATTGAAAATGTAATAATTAAAATTCTATGATGTCTGGAAATCTTCTAAATAGAATTTATGATGACATCATTTTTCCGGTAGCCCCAGGATTCATGTGTTCACATCCCTGTGTGCATTAGCCTTTTTACACATTAGCCGATCTGCTACCACTGTTAAGTGTGATTCTCCCTTTTTCTCACCTTTTACTACCCCCTCTTTTCGTCCCACACCATGTCAGCCCACTCTGGCCCGGAGTGAGAAAGGTGATGGAGGCACTGAAAAGACAAATTTTCTCAGGACAGGGGTGAACACAGACAAACGCTCATGGTAACAAAAGTATATCTGACTCACACCTACAGTAAACTAACACAGACTTTAGTGTAGTTATTAACCCTCTCATGCACAAACTCACACAAATGTGCACACAGTAGTGCTAATTAAAACCCTCAGTGTGAGCAGAGAAATATGTAATCCTGACATTTAGTCAAGGGAGATTTGGGGAGATGAGGAGAAATTCTAGCGCTCGGCTTGAGCAGGGCCTGGGGCAAGCTGGCAGACAAAAGGACAGCGGCAGGCAGAGAGGCTGGATAAGGAGCGGCGGAAAGGTCATCTCCGTGAAAAGGCTAACGTGTCAGTGCTTTTGTTCCTGGCCCTCGGAACATATGTTTGGCCCTCCTCCACGGCTGCCCCTGCTATCAGGATGAAATCTAACCCCCAGCCCCCAAACGCAAGACAGAAACACACTTACACAGACGGACAGACGGTCCCAAACACACACAAATGCACTACACAGTTAAATACACAGTGGGCAGTGATTACTATACAACAGTTGTTTAGGATAAATGGATAGAAGTTGAGCTGAAGGTGTTGCCTTACTACTCTCCATGATGGAAAGCAACACCAATCTGGGACACCTGTCTTCCCCTGGTGCACCCATAGCAAGATAAGTAAGAGGTGTCAGAGAGAAATAAGTGTATTAAAGACTAATACAGGGATAGAACAACTGGCTTAAAGGAGCAGTCACACAGATTTACAGAAATGAAAAGTTAATATTAAGACAGATTATAGAAATGACATAGATTAGCTAGATAAAATAGCAAGTTAGCTATGTAGCTGGATGGATTGATGAATGGAAGAATAGATAGATGGGTGCAAGGTTTTTAAGAAAATCTTGGTCTGGGAGCATTTCTGAATCAGCTGTTACCATGTTTCCATCCTTTGTGTTAGGCTTATTTTACAAGCTTGCTTTAGCTTCAAATTTAATGGACCGAAACAGAGATGGTTTTCATTTTAATATTCAAGCCTCGGCACTACAGTTAATACATTTCCTTTAAATATCCCAAAATGTGTCCTCATGCTTGGGCACCTAGTGTATCTCTGGTATGCCTGCCGAGAGGTCTGCTTCAGTATTGTAGGACATTGTCAGGAATCCCCCCCCCCCCCCCCCCCCCCCGCCAACCCACCCAGTCGGGATTCTAATTTACATAACTACCCATTCACCATACATTATCCCTTACTTAAATTAACTTTAGTAAAATTAGTTATGATTTACAGTTTACTTTTGTAGGCTTTTTAGCTGGCACAAATATCCCATTGTGTTTGAATTCTTGGATGACAAATAGCCGCACTTCTATTGTTGTTAAATTAATGCAAATGTAAGTTTCATCATTTTTCCAGTATTATATGAAAAGAAAAGTAATTCTAATGAATCACATTCCCTCTTTGTTGCTCTGAATTCTGTAATTGTTGTGTTTTTGAGTCAGGCATGAAGGAAATACTCACTGACTGTATGCACATAAACCAAACCCTGACTGATTGGACAGTATACATATAATTTACTAGGGGTATAAGATGAAGTTATTCAATTTGCCAGGACAACTACAACAATCACTCTAGGCAATTCTGGCAGAGTCCATTGTTTGGCACAGCTTTCAATGTAGGCTTGATGAGGCCTGTAGGTTTAGAAGTCCTGTAATGAAGGCGATAGTGACGCCGAGAGGGATGGGTGGAGCTGGTAGCCGTGTTTCTGAAACATGAAGAACCTGTTTAGGAACGAGCCGGGATGCCAACTATGAATTGATGGGATGCTTTTGTGTGTGGAAGGAACAATCCATATCTTGTCTTAAACTCAGTGTTACAACCCAGAAAAAGATCCAAAAGTTTTATTTTACTACAATATTCTGCTATTCCTCAAATATTTTTCTAGGTGACTCTGCTTAAGCACCATCTGACATCAAATATGGTGTGCCTCAGGGAAGTATTTTAGGTCCTCTTCTATTTCTTCATGTGCCCTATTGGTAACATTATTGTTATGCTGATGATACACAGCTACATACTGTATCTCTGTCACACCATCGGTCCTGCATACCTGAGAACTTATTCTACAGTGACCACCCAAAGCTTTCATGGCACATCACTCCACTTCTGCTTCTTACAACACCCTCTGAATACAGCAACCTGCACCCAACCAAACAAGCTGTCAAGATACATCAACTGAGGTCAAGATGACGCCTAAATATATGTATGTGAGCTATTAGAAAGGAGTAAAATGTACAACATGAGGTCACTCTCATTAGTGAGATCCACTGTCACTTCATAATCAAAAATAGTCACCAGATAAACAGAGTGAACCCACCACTCAGCTTGAATCTCTAGTTCTGCCTCCATTATGTACACACCCCCTTGCTGCTTGCTTCTTTGTCATACTGCCCCTTCACACTAATTGCATGTGCCAAGCATGATGACCTACATTTGCATAAAGTCTCTGTTGGCAGATTGGGTTGGTCAACAAATCATAGCCCGGTGGTCAACAAACACACCTGTCAAAAGAGATGATAATAAGTAGAGCGTTAATGGCCAAAGAAGTAGTGTGACAACAGACAGGGCTACTGTTTGGTCTTGAATGCACTCTTCCTGAATATGTTGTGTTTGTGCGTGTCCATTTGTCATGCTTGAGACCTCGCCTGTGGTGCCATCTGGATCCTTTTTCCTCACAATTCTGGAAAAATCAGAGTGCTAAAAGGAAAACAACACTGGAAAAGGCATAAATAAATAAATGATGGTGTGGGGACAGAGTGCAAATGCGAATGGCAGCCCAAGATGCTAAGGGGAAGAAGAGGAGAGAGAGAGAAATACAGTGATTAGGCAACAGCAGTGCTGGTGATAGGCCTCTCTTCGCAGTCTCTCTGGACCCCGGAGATTAGCCTGAGAGGGGGTAAACAGCAGACATGGCAACCTCTCAGCCCACATCAGGCTGTCGCCTACTGTGATGCCCACCCAAGAGACCACAGGATGCTCTCTATGAGAGGGAACAAACTCATAAAAGCTATTATTGCGCAGATGGTTTGTGCTCTTTTTCTACTCTGAAGCTGTCACTGACAGAGCTCAGCATTTGGTGGCAACTGTGAAGAAAATAGAGAGAGACAAAAAAGGAGGACAAATCTCAGGAGTGATGAGGCAAGTTCACATCCATTCAGGCTCAGCTTGTCCTTATCATGTCACACCACTGACCAAATGTGTATGCGCTCATTTGTTTGTCCTTATAAAGACTTGAGTATGGTTCTTTAAATGACCAAGAGTGTGTACATGAAATCCTTGGGCACTAATTCTCAGGACATTCTGCTGTGTGCTGACCAAAGGAGCTGTCTCACAATCAGGGCGTGAAATGCTAAAGAGCTTCCAGCCAATACGCAGCGTGCATGGTGTTTTCTCCCCACTACTGTTCATTTGACATTTAGTAAATCATTACTGCAGCCATGCCCTAAAGGAAAAGTCGCACACAAACACTGTATAAAAATGCGTGGATACACACACAAACACACCCTAGATGATAACTGTTTATTACTAAGTTAGTTGACCTGATTTCCCATTGCCAAAATGATGACACATCCATCCAGAGGTGTGTCTTTAAAGTCCCTGGAGCATGCTGTCATGTCATCAAGCTGATTGTTAACCTTCTCTATGAAACAAATTGAATATGCACTTAAACGTCCTAAGAAGTAAAGCTACACTTAAGTTATGCAATTTCCTATATGGCGTCTCAATACAGATGTCAAGTATTGTTTCTTGTAAGGCCCAGCACGCATTCTCAGGGCCTGTGTGGACAAGTAGGCACCGTCAGGCTTTCACACATCACAGACGTGTGCTAAACTTCCTCCTAGCTTAATAATCATCACCAGGCAGGGGGTCGAAAGATGATAAAAACCCAAGTCAGATAATGGCCACACATGTGTCCGTTCACCTCATGTCTCCTTCCGTCCACCCGCTGTCAACAGCTGACGGACAGTTGATAGCCAGAGAACATTTTGAGAGATTGACAGGTGACCGAGAGAAATGTCACACACATTAAAGGCCTGTTTGATCCTAACAAGACAATGAAGTGTAGAGATTGAAATGTGAGTCTAAACCATAATGAACATGTACATTTTTAATAAATTCACTTTCATATGCACATTTATGAATTATGCTTATTCCTTGGAATACGAGGATATTTGTTTTTTTATATTTAAAAATAGAGAGTCTACAGCCAAGTTAGTGAGACTGTGAGACTAAACCATAAAATCAGTCTGACGATTGGGCCACAAAACAGTCAGCCAGTCAATCACCAACGTTATTTAGGTTCCTCCCCTGGGCACCATAAACATTAGTACAAAATGTCATGGCAATGTACAAAATTGCCATGAATACACATACACAGAAAATAAATAGAAAGTTGGCACCAGACAAAAATGAATGTCCCCATCCTCTGGGGACCTTGAATATCTCTGCAAAATCACCTCCCAATAGTTGCTGAGATACTTGTGTCTACAGTGAATGTGCCAGTTTTTGGTAAAATTATCCAGTGGATGCTGAAAAACATCAAAACACATAGTAGATAAAGTTTTTCTTTTTCAATTGATCAGCCTCACCCACATTATTCTCTTTGCACAACATCAGTGCTGTTATCCTACTAGATTTACACACTGACCAATACCATCTCTTAAATTACACTCCTAATACCCTCAATTTATCAGCAATGCTCTTAATTGCTACAATACAGATCACCTTCCTCTTACTTAATTAATGCAAATGGAGCCGAGGGTCATTGTTTCTCGCAAATAATCCCCTGCCTTTGTCGTAATATTGTTGTATAAAAGCGCTTTACGCCCATTGTCTGTACGTTTAGCTAATAAAGAGCTCCTAATGTCTTGTCTTGCACTCACAGAGCACATCCTCCTCTTAATCCATAAGCTCTTAAGGCAGCCATAACTGTCTTGTTCATGAAACCAGTAAAGAGTATAAAAGCAGTCTTTGCAGTCCATACACATTCACACACACTTAATATCATGAAGTGAAGAGCAGAGGATCGAGTGTGTGTGGATAAGAGCAATATCCACCATCAATTAAAGATGGAGGTAGGAGATAAGATGTTTTAATGTTGGCCTTGAGAGGCTTGAGTGGGCAGAGACGTGGAATCAATAGCATAAGAAAGGATAAATATATTCTGAGTATTTCATTTGAAGTGCATAATATGGTTTTAAGTATGAAGGGCTTGATTCAGTGAATGATTTCCACTCTCTTGAATATACAAATATGAAAATAAGAAGTCAGTTTTTTAGTGATGTATGATATAGAGGATGATAAATGCTTGGAGATGTAATATGATGTGAAAACTAAGGACCTGATACAATGTGATTTGATAGAGTATGATATGATATAATACATATAGTACGATATCATACAATACAGCACAATTTATTTTGACACCATACCATATATTATGTTACTCTATGATACGACGACCCAACAAGACACAATACGGTATGACATGAAACAATATGATACGATACCATGTGACTTAAAACGATAGGTTACGTCCTAAAACTGTCCACGACAGGATACGATACGTTACGTCACGATACAATGGGATATAATACATTAAGATATGATACAGCACGACACAGCAAGATACGATATGATACGATACAATACAATAAAACAAGATACGATATGATACGTTGATACGTTACAAAACGTCACGGCACGAAACCATATGACACTACAGGACACGATACGATATGATACAATACATCATGATATGACATGATACGATATTATACCACATGTTACGATACGGCACAATACAGCATAACAATATACAACATGATATGTTGATATGGTACGTTTATAGGATAGGATACATTAAAGTGTAATACATGGTGCCGGAAATTTTTCAATGGACTTCAATGCTGCGCACATATGTAATTAGTAAAGAGTAGGGCACATTTTTAAAAAATCATTGAAAAACAACCATCATCATGTAAATAAAGCAGTTCATGGCAATGACAACTACAAATGACATCTTATGCTCCATACCTACATCGAATACGTTGCATTGTACACAACAAATTGATTAAAGTAGGCACAAAACATATTGTCTTCTCCTGTGTTCTGCATTTTCTACATCCACTGGCCCTTTCTTGCCTTGCAGCATTTTAGCGCTCAACTAGAATTCAACCCTTGAAGCTATGATACATTCAAATTCTCTGTTACCCTGGGTTTACCTTGTTTCCAGCCCCAACAGACTGCCCCAACACCTCATCATCACTTAGGCTTTGAGAAAAACCTTGAGATGATGCTGGCAGTGGGCGAGCTGCCCTTCGTCTTCTCAGTGACAGTGAACATGCTTATTATTCGTTGGTTTGCCTTCGCTCTGTCCGACACATAAGGTTATCTGGACTGGATAAAGAAGAGAAAGGGAGCCGTGTCCGTGTTTTCAGCCCCAAAGGCAGGATGAAGAAACACGCCGAGGTGGGGGAATGGAAAGAGGAGATGCCACGACTCACGCGCAGAGGGACCTATTGGGTTCACCCTCAGGGTGTGTATGAGTATGTGTGGACAGGGTGTGTTTAGCCGTCTCCGTTGTGGTGGAAGTAACCCAGGATAGGGGACTGCGTGAATGGACGGAGGGAGAGGAGGGGTCAGGGGTGGAGGAAGCAAGGAAATAGGAAAAAGAATAGAGTAGAGGGTCATTAAGATTATTGCTATTGAGTGTGTAGGGGGTTGAGGAGACAATATTACTAGTGCCTCAAGCATTTGGTTATCTTCTCATAAAGATGAAAAAATATTGCGGAGCATCACACCAAAGAGGACAGACAAAAGCTTATTTAGGCATTTAACTACACTGCTACTATTAATGTCTTTGACATATTTACATTTCAATTTACCTCAGGGGGCAAAGTGAAAACACTACTGATCCATACTCAACTCCATCACAAAAACTCCAAGTCAGTGCCTCCTGAGCCTTCCTCGCTTCCCTGTCCTCAATGTCCTCTTGGGTAAACAGGCCCTCTTTACCTTCTAGCAACAGTAATACAATAAATCATTGTACAACTATAACCATAGTCTTTATTTCAACAAAACTCTTTAACGGGAGCTTAATTGAAAGTTTTTAAGCTGAATTGTCAACCTTATTTGTCATTCTGCAAGGTATTATTTGTGCAGGGCTCTAGGTTGGTTGATCCACCATTTGTTCCGAATGGAAATAATTCAACTACTACTGGATATGTTGCCCTTTAACATGGGATAGATATTGTGCTATGGACATAAATTTATATCATGTTCATTAATCTGAGACATTTTCTTAAGCACCACAAGCAAGAAGACACTTATGGAAATGTCCCTGTTGGATGAACCACCAAGAAACTCAGCATAGATATCCTTTTGTTAGCATCCTTCACTATTAATCTAAAACATAAATGAAACCTGTGTGTTACAATGCTAAGGCGGGCTGAGAAAATAACATCCTCACCTTTGACACACTCCACACTGTGCTGTGAGAGACCCTCTTCTCACAATCCATGGGGTCAGGAGTTCATGGTCCATCCATCAATGTCCACAGAGGCTTGATCCCTATTTATAGAAAGACTGAAAGGAAGAGAAAAAGAAGAAGCAATGAAACAGGTCTGTTCTCAGTGAACAATCAGGAAATGTATCATTCAATCACCCCCTGGTCACCTGGATCTGGTTTCAGTAGATTTCATGGACCACGATTCTGAGTCCTGGTGTCCCATCTCAGAGGTTACAATAAACTTTTTTGAGGTCTAACATGATTTCAAGCTCCAATTCAGCTGTTTATAGCCTAAAACATGAACCCTTATTGGCATAAATCACCTGCTGCAAGACTCACCTACAACTGACCACCCTGGATCCCATTTTATATAAAAAGTAGACAGATTGTGAAATCAATTTTCTGACTCTTGAATGCCACTGATCTATCCCAGAAGTGGAACTGGGTCACAGTGGCAACAGGCCAAGCATGTTGCCCCAAACATCCTTCTTCTCAGCAATGCTTCCAGTTTGGGATTCTGAGGCATTCTCATGCAAGATAAGATTTTTTAAAGAAAAACTTTGGGTCTACCCTGGGATCTCCAGTTGGACGTGCCTGGAAAACCACCAAAGGGAGGCACCAAGCAGGCATCCTTATCAGATGCTTAAACCACCTCAATTGGCTTCTTTCGACGCAAAGGAGAAGCAGCTCTACTCCTCCGGGGTCTGAGCATGTCAGAGCTCTGAATCCTATCTCCAAGGATGAACCCAGCCCACATTAGGAAGCAACTCTTCTCAGTTGCCTGTGTCACTACCAACAGCTCATGAGTCTAGGTGAGGGTGGGAATGTAGATCCACTGGTAAATCAAAAGTTTTGCCCTTAGGTTCAGCTCTCACTTCCCCACAACTGGTTATGTTAATTTGACTAAGTTAAGTAGACTAGATAAGAATACTGTTGCATGGAATTGCAACCAATTGTAGAATCTCAGGAACTGTTGTTCTAGATCCATAAATAAATAATCAACTTGTTTGACCCACCTTGTTGTGACTCTTGACATTACCCCCTTACTTAGCTTAGACTTTGGTACAAAATAAACCATCCTGTATGGATACAGGCATAACAGCAGAATTCTCAGATTACACAGAGGAGTATTTTAAGGGGATTAATACCACAAATTTGAGCAGTAAATGTTCTTAGACAATCAAACTGGGGAAAAAAAGGTTAAAAAAAGGCCTTAATCCTCTTCAGTAACCTAGCACAGATTTATGAATCTATCTTCAGGAAAATTGTACAGTTGATTGGTTTCGTGTGCAATCCTTTTTTAAATAAGATTTGCTTTGATCTACTTTGAATAAGTCCATCACAATTTAAAGAGTACAGGTTTGCAGCATTAATTTCCAAAATGAAATGAAATATGAGATTAAAAAAAGGGACCACATTTGTTGGAGCTTTACAGAGACGATTTTGTTCTTCTTAAACTGACTTAAGCTCATTTTGAAATACTCCAAGGTATTGCTGAAGTCTTTATGCAACATGGATAAGAAACATTAGATACTGTTAAAATTAGAGTGTATAGTACAACACAACATGTTTCATATAAACTGCAGTAAAACACTTCGATTTTGAGCATTGTATATGTTGTTTTTAGCTGTTCTTGTTTGTGTACATATCAATTTACTTCAAGGTAGTATTTTTTCTCCTCGACTGTTTTGCCAATAGTGGAGTCAATATGTGCACTAACCAAGGGGGATAAAGAGTCTAATGCAGCAAATGGAAGGAGGCCTGTGCAGTAACTATTGTCAATAGTGCAGCTGGGAATCAGGCATCGGCTCTCTCAGGAAAACACCGGTTCCTCGGATATGGAAACCCCCATGATATGCAGATGATTATACTATTTACCCATGAAACTCAAGCCAGATTTCCATCCATGTAGGCTCACATGAGCAGTTACATTTTATAAAATATAAACACAGACAGAGAAACATGTAAGTAGGTGCATGTACATTCATGTGTACACGGAATCACACAAGGACTCACACAGAGCGAGGCTAAGGAGAGGAAAGCACACCACCCCTGTATTAATTTTTCATAACATCATGCTCAATACAAAATGCAATAAGTGTTTCTTGTAAGACGACTCCCAGGCACTTATAGCACTTGAGCATGCTGCAAGGTTCTCCTCAGAGGTCCAGCCTGCGTGTTTGTCTGACTTACTTTGTCTCTGGCAGGATGACATCGGATGCTGAGGATGCCCAGGGGCTGCAGGAGAGGAGAGATCCTGTATACAAACAGAGGAGAGAGGAAAAAGAAGATGTGGACAGTGAAACTGAGGCACTGTGGATATCCAATTCTGATACAGTTATTGTAGTTACAAGCCTTTAACATCTTATCCAAGCAGGTTAAGCCCCAAGTTGTCATAAACTGATCCTGGTCAACCTGTTCTGACCTCTCTTGATGATAAACTCACAGCTTCAGAAATCTCCCTAGCCCCTCTGGCCTGCACCCGTAGGTAACTTTTAATAATAGTACACCCTCCAACTCGCACCTCTCTCTCTATTTCCAACTACCCCTCTCTAAAGACATGATACCTGATGGTTTAGAATAGCCAAGTACTAACCTGACTTTGTATTAGAGACCAGAAGTGGATCACTTTAAGATTAGGATGACTTTCGCTTTGATGCAACTCAGAAAATGGTAATGGGGCAACAGAAAGACTGTGTGATTAATCACCAAAACCAGGGGTGAAGCAGCTTTTGTATTTAGCCTTAACCAACCAGGAATATTTCCTTTGAGATGTACAATCATTTCTAAAAGTGAGTCTTGACCTAGACAGCAGCACAGAGACAATGACACACAGAAATTACATCAAATGATAAATCACCAGCATTCAGCATCAAAACTTGCACATTGACTGAATCTTAATTTTAAAATATTTCAAGCTGATAATACTCTTGAGTTTAAGATGTGTATGCAGTATGTCATAATTTTGAAAGATTAATATGGACAACATTAAAAGCAGCTTTGAGGTTTTTTATTGCTAAGGAAGACAAAGAAGCATAGTTAATTGTGTTATCGGCATATTATCGCATTGTGAGTATAAAAAAGAAACTTTGCCTCAATGTCATTTTTGCATTGACAAATTGACAAATTGACATTAGATAGAACAGGAGCCAGTATGGATCCTTGTGGGACACCGTTTTGTGAAAAAAAAAAAAAAAAAAAAAAAATGTTTGGAGGCAAAAAAAATGTAGAATAAGACTGTCCCAGTCAAGTTGTAACTTTGTGTCAAATAGCATTAGCTATTTTAATCTGACCACACCACAACAATAGGATTTCTTCATCTTTTCTTTCTTTTAAATTCATTTTTAAAAATGGACTCAAAGGTGATGTTTCGGTTGTATTACAAAACACAATTTAAGACAATAAAGTGGCATAAAGAGCTTGAGTATCTCAGAATGCATCTGCTATCACACATCATACAAGTGTATTATATTCGCTAAGGGTCACTATTTTTTTTTTTTTTCAAGAGCTTCTAGTTTGACCAGAAGTTATTTGAAATTAGTTATAAAAGAAGAGAAATAATTTTCTCATCATTGTTGTCAATCTGAGTAGCAAATTGAGATGGACATTTAGGAATCGATCGACATTGCACATTTTCAACAGGTGAATTGCATTCTGTCTTTTTGCTGGGACTTAAGAGTCTTTTTCCAGCAATGAAAACCAGGTGAATTGTTTTTTGATGATTGTATTTGCACTACAAATTGAAACCACAATACCACATTGAAAATCTTGTCTCTTCCCTTAAGCCTATACATTCTTATGCAGATCACTTTGTATAGACATTAAGTGGGGAGTAACCAAGTATATATAAACATATCCTTGGAAAACTGCTGTTTTTTCTTTTTGGAAAGAGTTTTTACAGGGGGCCATTGTATGTTTTGACAGTGAAGAGAGACAAACATTTTTGGGAGGAGAGAGTGGGGGATGTGCAAATGTCAAGGGTTGGAATCTAACCCAAGACAGCCGGGAGGACTATGACCTCTGTATATTGGGCGCACCACTTAGCTAAACCTCTGCCCCAAGAACATGTCTATTCAAAGAAAAAAAGGTTTGAAGTTTGGGGTTATAACACTAGAGTGCAACATTTCTCTCCCAACTAACCAATTTCTCTTAGCAATTAGCTCTTTGGCTAATTGGTATTAGTGCTGCAAAATCACAGCAATCACAGGATTTGCATGAGTCAGCTGTATGTTTGGGAAGGCCTTGAGAGAGAAAAAAAAGACATTGACATGCAAATGATTGTCTTGAACTTTATTGAGCGGGCACATTTAAGTTAATTTGCTGTGGGGAGTGGCTAATGGAAGTAGGCTCCTCCAGTAACTCTTAAGGAGTCAATCCACCTGATTTAGAGGAAGCATGCACATAGATCTTTTGATTGACAGAGCTGTTACTCTGAGTGTGACATAACTGACAAACAGGGAGGAAGAGGGAGAGATGGAGAGAGGAAGGGAGGGGGTTTCGGGGAGGTCCAGCGCTACTCTTCCACTTCCTGCAGCATATTAAGACGCCCTGGTGTACAGTATGTTCCAGATGTTTGGCTTATCCTGGTGGGAGAAGCAGTCAAGTATTGTTTTAAAGCCTTCAGGGTGAATCATAAATGTTGCACGGGGGACCTCATGAAAAATGCAACACATACGCCTCCTTAGCTAAAACAGAGCGCTGATGGACCTCTGGGAATGAGGCATGTTAGTGTAGCATCATGCTACGATTATAACCATAACAAGGAAGAGGCTTTATGGGGATGACATTAGAAATACAGGAAGTTTGTTAACCTCAGAGTTCTTAACAGTGAGTCCAGATTTAAAGCCTTCCACCCTGAAAATGTGAGCAGCATTTTGATCATATCATGCTGGCATGGTTGATTCAGCTGGATCACTTGTTTTAAAGCTTCAAATTGCAATTTTGTGCGTTCCAGTAAAAAGGCTTGGCTTCATTCCTCTGGCCTTTAAGCTTATCTGACTCTGCAAATGTTTCTGTCAGTATTTCAATGGATTTTTTTCTTTTGGTAGAATCTGCTTGTCTGACGGTGCTCTAACACTCTTGTCAAAATGTGTGTGTGTGTGTGTGTGTATGTTTGCCCTTTTATAGATGTGTGTGAAGGACCCGGCAGAGGAGCTAAAAGTAAAGCGTCAGGCCATAATTGGGTTATAGGGACCGGTGATGGATTAAAGCACGGCTAGGGAGACGCTGCAGCAACATTAGGGTGTCTGAGATGTCAGGAGCAGAGCGCTCTCATTAATCGCCTCGGCCCTTGCATTACTGCATTAGTTGTATTAGCAGCTAGGAGTCGGCAAGCACTTTGGGATTTCTCGCTGAGGCAGGCCACATTTCTCCCTTTTTCTTTCTGGTTACTGTGCAGATTTGGACATCTTCTCACTGTCTTTCAGATTTAAAACGGAGGTGACAAAGAAAGGAAAAATTAAGCACGACATTTGAAACGTTGTGTTTTAAATGTGTGGCCTGAATACAAGTAGTTGCCAGGTAAAAGTGATCAAGTGCTTTAGTATGAAGGCCTACTCCAGACTGAAACTTGTTAGGCTATTTACAGTAAGTACATGTGCACACACGCACTCACACCAAACACACACAAGCAGTACTCAATCAGTCACCCCACTTCTCAATAACCTAATAGTCCTCCTGTGAAAATTGATTTTTAGGAGCATGTTTCATGACCCCGACCTCCCCACCATCACAATCTCAGTCCTCTTTTTCATCTTCCATTTCCATCCATCTCCTTTGCAGTACAGATATTTACACTGTAGCTGTTATTAATAAGCAGAGATTGATTTTGTTGTGTAGTAAAAATATTACGTAAGCGGTCAGGGGGGTGTTGGAGGCTGGGCTTTGCTGCTTATGAGGCGGGGAAAGAGGTTAGTGTTTTTACTTGCATCTGCCTGATGGAGAGGGATGGGTGGGGCAGAGGTCAGGAGGGAAACCTAGATGAGGATGTACAGACTAACATTAGTGATCCTGAACGTTCAACCCTTGTCCACTGCCTCTTTGTGAAGTGAGAGCTTCATCACTCATCCCCTCCCTCGCTGCCTTTCTCCAGAGGCTGACGTATGTGACTTAATCACAGCTGAAGTGTCCCTGATTGCCTCAGAGCTGCTGGTGGCCCGAGCAAAACCCATAATGCCCATGCAAGCAGACTGTCTGATCATATTATTAATCAGTCACATTCAGTACAATTACATTACAGTTACTAATCCCAGTAAATACCTGTTATGTCAACATTGAGGGGGTTGGGTTTTTAGCCATCTTTGACAGCAGTGTGGTAAATCATGGCAGATTAGAAAGGCTATTCTTACATAGTGGGTGCGGATTTTTTTCAACAATACCAACTATCAAGAAATAATATTAATACAGGAAAACCAAAATTCAGTTATACCCAATACCGTAGACTACTGGTTTCTAGAGAGGCCTCGTGAAGGTAAAGTTCAGGCCAGCCTTTAGCCTCTTGGTGAACAGCTACAACGAATCCACTTTCATTCAAATTAGTCACGTCCATAATTACATATAAGTATACATAATTGTTAGACTTAATATAATCAAAATGGATTGGGTTTAAAAATAGTTAATCTATACATGTGGAATAGAGAACAACATGTTTTGTGTGGCAGGCTGTAAATATGTTTAATTCTACTGTAAAAAAAATTGCATTTTCATTTGTGTTCTACCAAGGTTTTTGGCTTTTGGAGCAGGCCTCAAGTGGACATTCCAGGAACAGCAGTTTTTGCACCTCAGGGTTGGCATCATATTTCAACGGTAGTTGTTACAGCTTGAAATACATTTAATTATATTCTAAGCTCAATCACACTTAAAACCTTACATTAAGAATGAAATAAATCAAACATAAAGACAACAACCGAAGACAATCAGGCAAAAACCGATATATATCCAAAAGAATCTCCAGATTTTTCAAAATCCTCCAGCTGTGAAAAAAAGTGACTGAAGTAATCTCTAATGTTGAAAAAGTTTTAGCAAATTTATCATTACTGATGAGTCATAAACACACAACTCAGCTTGTTCAGACTCGTTATCCCTTGTTGTAGTCAGTCACTCTATAGCAAGTCGGGGTAATCGAGTCGTTTCTTATTGCTTTGTGTTAAAAATGCATACTTTTTTATCTTTATAGTTATAGATGTCTTTACAGTGATCAAGTAAAAGATAAATGTTCTATGCCTTCACTACTGAGGTGATTTCAATGTGCTTACAGCATTCAATAACACTCAAAAGTCCAATTAACAAGATTTGGTACCTCTGAGTAATTTAGTGAGCTACCTGTGAAGAGGTTTCATTGTAACCCTTGTCTGCTGAGGAAATAGTCCTCATAAAGCTGTTGACTGCTGACCAACCATCTGTGTAATCCATGCCCTCTGAAAAGTGGCATGAAAGACCCGTCGTATGGGTTTACATAGATCACTTTCTCATGGCGGGATGAATGGTGAGGGGCTGAAGGCAGCGTGTGTGAGGAGGTGGGCACAGGAAGGATTGTTATTGGATCACAGTCACATGGAGAACAATTTCCCATGAGTGTCCTTGGGTACCTGATCTGTGCAAAGAAATACCGAGCCCCCTTCCTATTGTTCCCCACAACTTGCATGCGAGTGCACACGCACACTCACACGCAAACACACGTACAGGTATCTGTTTGTCTTGCTGTTCACATGGAAGGGGTTGTCCTCCCGCTCCAAGACGAGGTATTAGCTTTCCCCTGAGGGAGAGTTCTAATTAGGTAATTGACTGATGTATAAAGCAGGTGTATGTATCTGTTACAGCCGGCTCGACCTGTTCATTATTAAACAGTGACCCTCTCTGCCACTCGTGCCAGAACCTTCCATGCAGGGGAGAAAGTGGCCGGGAAGAGCTTTCACAGGGATCAGGCGTACTCGTAATTACACTTGCTGGTTACCTGAGTCTTTACTGTTGCAGGTTGAACCCTGGTGCTCTGTTTGCCACTGACTGAGCCTCATGTCACTAAAAATGGCTTTATTGAGAACAAATTGTTTCAGTTTACTTTGCAAACAATCGATGAGATTATGTTTTTGTGGAAAATGCATGATCACTGACTTACTGAAAATAGCATCCGATATGACAGGTCACCAAACTTTTCATCCTCACACGCTTGTGCATCGACAGGCGAATGAAACTTGAGCTACACTTGGCCAGAGAGGACAGGATAAATTTGCCAAGTGCCAGCGAGCAGCACTTCATTCTGACACTTTGACATCGGTGAAATATATAAAGTATTGGGTTGCTGTTAGGCCAATGGCTCAGTTTATTCACATCATGAGGCGCAACGATCGAGGTATGGATTGATAGCGGAGACGAAAATTGATTCAAATAGTGCGTGTTCATGTGTGTGTATGTGTGACAGTGGCCTCTAAACGTGAGCCGGCTGGTCCATTTTAATTCAGCAAGTTACACATTCCATTTCCGACTGTGCAGGTTACATGAGCCCACAGCTTTTGAGCCAACACTTTTTTTGATTAAACTGGACCTGGACACTGGCCAGCTTATAAAATGTTACCATGAAAAACCATAAATGACATCACTTTTCAAATTGACCTGTTGATATTTTTTCAATTTCCTCTTCTATGTTCTTGTTCAAATAATGATAAGTCACTGGTGGCATATGTGGAGTTGAGGACAATGTAGGACAAGGGCTGCTGCAGCATGTTATAAAATATTTTGTTCTTTTTCCTCTGAGCAAGTGTTGACTTTGTCTAAATCTGTGGCTGGAGGAGAAAATGTTTGTAGTACATGTCATATTGTTAGTTATTAAAAATATGAAAAAAATATTACACGTACATATACTACATGTTTGATTAGCATGTTAGTCACTTTGTTTCGATCCTTTTAAAATGTTAATTAAAAAATAATTTAATGGTTTTCAAATCATTTTAACCAAATATTTCATTGGGAATTGACAACATGTCAAATGTTGAAACAGAAAGAGAGTGTATTGTTTTATGAAAAATAAATGTTAATTTATCTTATTTACAAAAAATAAATTGTTGCAGGAGGATATTTACCTTTGTGTCACTTCACTTGTGTTTTAAGCACCTTGTAAATGTTTTGGAACTGAGAAGACCAGTTTCTTGAGTTTTGAAAATAAAATATCCCTTTCCTGCCTGATATAGGATGACAGCTGCTCTACAGTTCAGGGTCTCCTTTTGTCATATTTTTGTGCCATGATGCACCAAATGTTTTCAATGGGTTTAGCACCCAGACTCGTCTACTACAGAGTAATATGTGCAGAATGTGGTTTGGTATTGTCTTGCTGAAATATGACAGGTCTTACATGGAAAAGGAATTGTCTGGATGGCAGAATATGTAGCTCCAACATGCTGCACCTGTGTATAATGTTAAGCTTCACTGGTGCCTTCCAAGATGTGTTAGCTAGCCATGCCATTGGCACTTGTGCATCCTCAAGTGATCAGGCATGCTGGCTTTTGATAAAAAAGCTGATAGGACCCCTCCCTCTTCAGAGCATAGGATGCAACAAATCCAGACACAAATCTTATTTAAAGATTTTTTGAGGTAAGCACAAATGTCTTGATAACTTTTATTCTAAGGTTTTAACATAAGTATTACATCATATTTCAAGACATTCCAACTGTCTTACTGCAGGCCACTACATGGCAGTGATATAACCAACCAAACAGCCATCTACAAAGACTGAATCAGGAAGATCCTAGTATTTTGACATGCTAAGAAGGCTCACTACTGGCTCAAAGAAACAAAGTTACACAGCCTGACCTTCAACTATTTAACAAGTACACTGTCAACCTCTAGAAGACTGTTGGCTTGCGAGAAAAATGGAAAAATAATCTATAGCACTAGTTTCAGCATCTTGACTGAATGCTCCTGATACAATGGCGCATAGTACTTTGTTTCCACTAATCTTGTGTGTTCCAAAAAGTGAAACTGGAGCCTTAACAAGTGGAAACAAGCCCAATTGAGTCCTACTCCCATTCCCCTGCTCTAGAAGAAGCCGAGATAATAGCATCCCAAAGACGTATGTCTGAAATGGAGAAGCAGGACCTATAAAATAATTATCTTCTCTCTTTATAGTATTTGGAAAACCTGAACTACTTGATACATCTGATCTGTAAAATGTAAAGATGGCACTCTTCATAGGATGGAATCCATATTTTCCCTATTACAGCTGAATATGGCCACTCCTCCGCTGCCATATCCACCTCTGTCCACCAACAGATTTCAGGGCCAGAGGGTCTTGTTCAGGGATTAGTTTCAGAGTCAAATTGAATGTTTATTCCCAAATAGACCTTAATCTGATCCAGCCTAATCTAATCCCATCTACAGTGATCACTTACTGTGGATCACCTTACTACTAACTCAGTCATCCATTCTCACACTGACACCCTTGGACACTGCACAAGGGTGGCAGAGAACTGGGGGTCAATTATAACATGGTTTGAGATTACTGCTTATCGTTTCTTGATAAAGAAAATTGTGTTGTGCATTTTTTAAAAGTGAATTCACTAGTAATCTGTTGTATGGAACATGGCTAGACTTCTGTTGAAACTGCACTCTCAGATTAAAATGTCTTTCTACTGGCGCAATAAATTGGAATTTGGGGCAGGACACATTGTTGCCTTGATAACAAAATCCTTAATTACAGTCTTTTCCAAAGGGGCAAGGGGAAATGATCATCTTTAGTCCCTTTGTGCACTAATCCTGCCTTTTCATCTTCCAAAAAAATCCAATCTAACTTGTACTTTTGTGTGATACAGTATGTATGTATTGTTAATGGTGCCCTTAGTTTTTTGATTCCCAAATCCAATCCTAAAGGCTTAGCGGTTATGAGATGCCATTCATCACACAGATGTAGCCACTCTAGGTCACAGGAATAATCAAACTGGGATCCTGATTTCTGAGACAAATAATCAACTCCCCCCTGAAAAAAACAAATTAAAGCAGTGGTATGGCTTGCAGGTATGATTGGATTGGTTCTAATCAAAATTCCCCAAACAGTAAATAAAACGCTTTGTTGGAATAGCAACACCAAGCGTCTTTTAGTTGACAAGGCAAGGTATACCTATAATCTATTCAAGCCTGTCTGGCTGAGATAAAAAATGTTATGAGATTTAGCATCGGCTAACATTTTATCGAATAAGTCTTTTGATCTTTTTCAGTGTTTCATTTTGGCCTGGCTCTAAATAGAGGCTTGTCCATCAGTTTGTCAGCCCAATGCTTTGATTCAAAGAGAAAAGTCTTAACAGTTTGAATTTCCATCAAATCCTGAGCAGACATTCTTGGCTCCGAGTGGATGAACCATTCAGGCATCACTGATCAACTGATTGCACAATGATTAAGTTGTGATTTGTGAAGTTTTTCAACTGAAATATCTAAACAACACTGCTTGAGTCCCTTGGAACTTCGTACAAATTTTCATGTTCCCCATGGGATGGACTGTGAGAGCTCTAGTGATTTGCTGATTCTTGAATCATGCCCTATCATTTGGTCAAAGTGCTAGACAGGGATTAAGTCACCTAAGTGACTCTGGCTAACCCCTAAATTACTTTATTGGATAAGAAATGAACAAGTAGAGCAAGAAAACCTTTTAATTTACAGCACTGTTTCTGGGCTAGGGGCCTCTTCAAAATTCCACAGCCAGGGGCTTTTAAAAGTGTCAGTTTTATCTATAACTTTGGCAGGTTTCAGACTATCCTGAATCTAGAATTCATCCTCCATTGAACATTGATGGATGTTCTCATCCCTGTCCAACCCCATTATCTACAATGACTTTAACCCCTCCTAACACTTCACCAGTATCTCTCTTTCAAACACTAAATAAAAACGAGTCCTTAAAAGTCCAAACAATTCACCTCTATCCCCTCTGAACCTGACCTTTGACCTTTCAGAAAGTCTGAACTTCCTTGAACTCACTCACGACCCCTTCCTCTAAGAAGCACTGTGTCGTATTCCCCCTGAAGAGTAAAGCTTCTTTTACTCCTTCCTGCTGCTTTTGACTGTCTGCCTGCACACACAGACGACTGTAAAAGCAGAAAAAGTGCAAATAAAAATGATTTTTATGAGATAAAAGAAGGGGGAAGAGCCCCTTTCCTGTGGGCCTTGTCAGGTTTGGATCTCTTTGTACTCTCATTTCTTGGATCAAAGTTTAGGAAGGGCCAGCAAGGACACTCTCCCAAGACACAGACATGTTCAGATATTTTGATCCATGGTCTCTTTCACATTCAAACTACACAGAAGTTGTACCAGGACAGTCCATCATTAAGTCCTCTGCACCAAAAGAAGGAGACACGTCCCTCTATGATTGAAACAGTAAATCTGATTAGCCTTCTGCTTCTTCCTTTTACAAGGAGTCTACGATGTGTGGGAGTTTTCAGACTCAGTTTATTTCATTCCCTCCCCCCAGGTATGCCCGCTCTGAACGTGTAACCTGAGAGTGGATTAAAGTGCCAACCCCAGAGAGCAAAAATGCTTTTAGGAACTTTAAAACTGTGTTTAACAGTGTGTTTTTAGTGCCCACTAAAACCAACACGCCTCAACACATGGCCAAAATGGAGGGATGCAGAGTCCTAAATAGCATAAGAGAGAGGAAGCGAAGGAGATAAAGAAGGGGAGGAGGGACTGTGGAACTCTTCATCAGCAGAGACTCACATTCTGGTGCCCTTTTCTTGACACCTGGCCTCAATTTGCCTGGTTGTAATCAAGAAGAAACCCTGCCCAAGAGCCTAAAGCTGGTTGGTCAATCTGTCTTTCCATTTTTTTATCAAAATCCTCTGGTCCAGGTGGTTGTTTCATGCTTCCAGAGACAATTCTGAGGTCTTTGTCCTAAGACCCTTCAGTACCAGACCTAAATTGTTCTCTTCAAATGTATGTAAATAAGACACTACTGGAACAGCAACCCTTCACTTTGTTGTGAATGTTCATGATCCTCGGAGGATGCACCACAAGATGTTTCTAAAGGGCCATCATTTTAGCTTTAATTCATTAACTTAGAAAATTTGTGTTTCAGTGTACAGCACTAAGGTTTATAAATCTGTGCATACTTTACAGGGGCTTAACAGTTAGCCAGGCTGTTTGTAAGTGGGGTTTTTTTATACAACGTTTAAAGCTCCCGTGACGAGTTTTAGCTGGTAATAAAACAGACTGTAATTAATACTGACGCCTCTTCATGAGCCAAAAAAGCAAAAGAGATGTTCAGAGATACAAACTGATTTTTCCATGAAGATACATTTAACTGCCATGAGAAAGCAGGATGAGATTTTAGTTCTTAAACACAACTCATTCATAAAAGAAAATCAGCAACGAGAATAGGGCTAATGCTTTGACCACAGGGGGCACCAAATTCAACACACACTGAAAGATACAAACAGTAGCTTTAATGTCTGTTTCTAACATTGTTTCGAAATCAATGCTTAAAAGAAATGCTTGTCCAAATTAATTTTTACTATTCTAATATAAGCCAGCATTTTACTAACTACCTGACTGTGTTAAATACTTGATTGTGATTGGTCAAAACCAAAAGTAATTCAGCTGAATAGCAAAGGTGATGCCAGGGAAAACCAAGTAATACTTATCATATCAACTCAATTAGAAAATAGTTCTGGTAAATCGTATCCCTCCCCATAGTCCTTGAAGCAAAAACATTTGCTTCTATTAGTAGGCCTATTATAAATGAATAAACATTGTGGCAAAATATTTTGTTTGGTGTATTTGGTTTCACTTTGATTATGGTAGGTTTTAATGGACTCATGTATTGCTATCATAATTTATCAAGTTGGTCCTTCATTGACATCTATAAAACTTGTAACCATGGCTGAGTTTGATGGGCTTCCTTCTTCAGGCAGCTTGCTTCCAGATTGGCTATTGTTTCACCCCAGGTGACAATCCACAAAATGAATGCTTGGCTGTCTTCTGGGTTCCCCCCACACAAAAGGATATCTGTTCTTAAATATTGAACATGTTAAGTATACGATTTTAAATCTGTGCAGCCAGTCTTCCTCTGACCAAATCAGAGAAAGTAAAATCTGTCTTAATATAACCTACACTAAAATTAAATTTGTATAACATAATCTTTAGAGCTATCACAAAATTTGGACTTTACTGACATTTGACAGAAGGGGTCCAAACTTGGTCAGACCATCTTGCAGTGTGAACACTACTTTAGCAACATGTTGGTCAGTTTTCCAAGTTTTTGAGAACTTCAAATATCGCCTAATTTTTTATTTTATATAATCTATTTCTTTAAAACTGACATCACATATCATATAGAAGTGTCCTCCCCTTGTCTCACTCCTCAGCGTCCTGACGAGGATTTGCTACTGACCTCTTCATACCTGTGCTTGTAAAAGCAGCCACAGGGGGTCCCAACAAGTGAAGAAATGGAAGCCATGTGACACAAGACAGTGCCTATAAATATGGCCGAGATCACAGAGGCACTTAATGCCGGGGTGGGCAGACTGCTTTTTTACCAGCACGTCTACAACATCTTAAAAAGGTTCTGTCGTGTCATATGAAACCAATAAAATCCAAACACTTCCTCCCTGGCAAGGAAAGGCCTCCTAACCTACCACAACTCACTGTCTGACGCACTGCCAGACGGCCCTTTTTGCTTTTAAGGCATGTTCAGTCTTGCATATTTCTTTTTGTTTTTAATTGTCTTTATTTGGCTTTGATGTATTCCCTTTAGACTTTTCTCCTGCCCTTTGTATGACATATTTTCCTCTTTCTCTCAGCCTCTGTAAATTGGGTGAATGCAAGCAAAGGAGAATTTTGTATATTTGTTGCAGGAACTGGTTTCTGATTCATGGCTTGAGAGGATTATGTTGAAAAGGAGTGGCCAGCTCTTCTTTGAGGAACTGAGTTAGAACAGAGAGGATATTTTTTTTACACAAGCCAACAACATAAAAAAAGAAACATGCCAGTGTACCAAACCCTTCCTTTTGAAACTACTTTGTTAGGATGACTTGGAAAATGAGATAAAATACAAATTTAATATACAAAATAAAGCGTAATATGGACATGGACATGTCATCCGCTGTAGATGCAATGAAAACAAAAGCTATACGGTATAAGTCGATGGTTTCATCAATAGTGTTTCATGATGATGACATTGATCAGTAGCCCAATCATTACCAGAGAATTAGGAGCTTACAGGAAGAATCAGAGGGCCTGTAGGTCTATTTCCCTTAATGACTTATATACACCGATCCTGTATAGTTCATAGACTGTATAATAAATGGACTTAGTATCTGCTTCTGAAGCGTTGTTTTGAGCCTTTCGTCGGCGGGTGTCATATTGGAAATACCTAACCCAACCCTTAACTTATTCCCGCCTGTCAATCAAGTCAGCTGTGACTCTAATTATGCAAAACTTGTAATCTTAATATCTTCTAAACTGCTGAGTTAGGCTGTAAAAATGTTTAAATTGTAAAGATCTGCTTTTTTGAATTAGTGTGTATGTGGTTTCAGGTACTTCCAGAGCCAGCCTCAAGACACTGGAGGAAGTGCAGTTTTTGCTTGGTATAGCATACCTATCACAACTTCCTGTTGGACTAAATACAAACATGCATAACATTCAGGAAACTGTACAAGCAATCTGTTAATCCGCTTCAGTGTTTTCTAGTGTTGAGAGAAAAAAATGCATTTCAAGAAATAAAAGAAAGAAGAAGACACTTCCGGTCATCTCAAGGACAGATTCAATTTTTCTCTCTGTTTGTTATTGATCAAGTTACACATGCATAGACCAAACTATACACTCGCACAAATAGGATACTATGAACATGCATTGATGGACAGATGTCAGAGTGAGGGCCTGCACATAGCCACACTCTAGTTCCCTGTCCGTCCCTGCAGACTGAGCTACTACTGTTCTTTTGTTGTAGTGTAATCACAGCTAAACAAGTAACCAAAGAAGGTCTTCACATTTAAAATGTGCATGTAGGATACATTTTATGTTATGATTATAATTTATATTTATATATTATATTGTTTTCCTTTTGTACTTATTAACAGCTACAGTTAGGAATGTATGCTACACTGACAGTAACATGCCAGTATGTTGAGGAAATGGCGACATTTGTGGTGTATGTTATTATTGAGTTATATTCAATCTCAATCCTTTTTAACCAGAGTGTAAATATAATTAATAAAACAAAGTTGTGTGTACTGAAGGTATTCATCAACAACACAAATCTAATTGGTCTGTTGACACACGCTTAAGGCTGAACAAACTTCTCACCTGTAATAAAAACACAACAGCAGAGCCTGGTTTGTGTTAAAAACACAAGGCGCACCTGATGCATCACTCACAGTCACATCAGTGGATCAAAGATCCTCTGCGGGTGTCTCTGTGGGACAATGAAAATATTTGATCAGACAGAGGCCTGCTAATGAATACAGTAGACATCCAGGGAGAGGAAATGCAAAGAGGAAGGCAATTTCTGGAAATGATTACAGACTCATTTCCTTGTTTATCCTGCCTTTGAAAAGAGAAAAGAGCGGACCCCCCCCCCCCTACACCCCTATAGGACCTCCACTTATTGTGTCACTCCCCCCCACCCCACCTCCCCACAGACAGCACCCGTCTATGGTCCTCATTGGTCCATCCTTAATCACTCTTGCTACGTACTCTTTCACATTTGCTCCTGTGCTTTGGCAGATTTGTTTCACTCTTTCAATGAACTATTTCCTCCGTTCCTCTGTCCTTTCTCTCCGTTTCTCCCTCTGTCCTTCTTTCTTGTGGTGGACTCTATTGTGGAATCGAGGGTCCCCACTTGTAAACAATTTCCCCCACAAGATCAAGCTGGGTCCCGTCCCCCTTTTCATATCAGAGCTCCAGCCTGCCCGGGTCCCTTGTCTACTTCAAGTGGGCGAGCTGGCTCAGACTGAAGTTAATGGCTGGAAATCTCTAACTAACCTCTCCAACAGCTGTCTCCTGAGTCCCCTCTTTCTCTCCCTCTCCTTTAACCATGTTTCTTCTTGCTTTTTTCCTTCCCTCGCTCTTTGCTCTCTCATTTGTTGATTAGGATAAAAAAAAACTCTAGGAATTTCTCCGACATTTGCCTTTTCCTCAAACAAGTGGCTCAAAGCCGGAAGAAAACAAAGGAGGTCGGGCAGGAGGGAAAATGAGGCTCTAAGGCTGCTTTTTCCCCCTCTGTATCCCCCTCTCTCTCTCCTCCTTTCAGGGAAAAGAATGAGAAGAGACCCTCCATCGGACATGTCTTTCATTTTGAAACATAAGTTCAAAGGCACGGAGAGATTTGGGTTCTTTGTGAGGGTTTGAGGGTAATGACGAGAGGGAAGGAACAACGTCCAATTCCAAACAGCTTCCTGGCCTATTCTGCACACAGTCTCTCCAAACCCTCTGCTGCTGAGCAGAGGCCCTAATCCACACAAATCTACACGAGCTGGAGAAAAGCTGTTTCCAGTCTTCAAGTGGCTGAAAGTACTGCTGGAGTGGAGGCTGCTGGCTGACTGCTGAATCCTGCCTGTTTAGCTTTCGAGCAAACACATAAATGTAAGGTCAACAGCTCCTCTGGTTTTATTAAATAATGGGTATGATCATTAACACCACAATAGGTTGTCATAAATGATTGACACTATTCCTGAGAGCAGAGATAAAACTCTGGCTTTCACATCTCAAAAAGTAAACTCAGATCTTGAAAATAGTCCTCACTAAAAAAGTGAGTTATAATTTAATAGCCTGATGCCCTTTTTCTTAAATACATGTAGAAAAGTCTTTGAGCACTGCACACAGACCTATTGAGAATGATTAGTTTAAATTTGATAGTACTTCTGTCCTTGATATAACAATGATCTTGGTTCAATTGAAACCTTTAAACATGTCTGAACAAAACGTTTCAACATGACAAATATTTGAAGTTGATACAAAATGGGTGCCAGAACCAGTATCAGTTTTGTTATCGGTACCAGTATCAGTATTGGTGTCAGAATCCATATCAGTATGGATATTGGTATTAGAATATGTACAAGTTTCATTAGTGGTATTAGTATTGGTACCAGTATCAATATCAGTATCAGTACTGGTGTCTGTATCAGTATTGGTAGCAGTATTAAGATTTATATCAGTATCAGTATCTTTATCAGTATCAGTATTGGTAGAGGCGTTGGTATTGGCCTTGGTACCAGTATCAATATCAGTATCAGTATCAGTACTGGTGTCTCTATCAGTATTGTTTTTGTTACAGTTATCAGAATCATTATCAGTATTGGTATTGGTATTGGTACCAGTATCAATATCAGTACTGGTGTCCATATCAATATTGGTATAGGTATCACTATTGTGTCAGAATCATCAGTAACATTATTGGTATTAGTACAAGTGTTAGTAGTGGCAATGGTACCAGTATCAGCACCAGTTTTGATATAGGCATCAGTACCAGTATTGGTGTCGGTATCTGTATCAGTCCTAGTATCAGTATTGTTTGGGTCTCTAGTCACATAAATGCATAGCCAGTTGTTCCCCAAAAATCCAAAAACATTTTCAGTTACAAAAACAACAACAACAGTGAGTTTCTAACAGAGAATGTAATGTTTGTCTAAGCTAGCAAAATCAACAATGACTATTTTATAGGTTTGTTGATTTTTTTATAATCACACTAGTTTGGGAGAGGTATCCTGTATTTGCTAATATTAAAGTCTTAAGGGTGTCTTAATCTGTGTTGCTCAATAAAACATATGTAATAAGAACTAAATAAATGATCAAAGTTGTTCACATTCACAAAACATTTTCTGTAAAGTGAAACTTATTCATGTTTTATAATTATCCAAAATTCTAATTTATTGATTATATTATTACCAAATCGCAAAGCATACTGTCAAAGTTGTCTTGTTTTGGTTACGAGACAATTTATTCATCGCCTCGCTGTGTGATGCGAGTGGACTCTGCCATCCTCAGACACACAGATGCCCCAAAGAGACAGGTGACAACCTCCCATCATGCCACATCACGCCCTCTGTACACTGGTGACACACTTAATTTGGCCTGGCAAGTAAGCGTTTAACCTAATCTTACTTTAACAAACATTCAGAGCGGGCCAACTGGCACACAAAGACAACGGCAGCACCCACATGCTGTCACATCTGAATATGGACACACAAACCAACAGAAAAACAAATATGGGATATGTGACTAAAACCTCAGTTAGCCGTTGATGCATTCATTATTTTATCATAGACTGCGTATAAAATATGACATTTATCAGATGTAATAAATATTGAGCCATCTTCTGCACAGAGCATATGCAGATGCACAACATGGATATGCAGGAGCATGTAGGAAGCTTTAAGCATAGCATGTAGCTCCTATATTCACTAACACAAATAGCAAAAACAGCTTTCATGGAAATTTATAAATACACACACACACGCACACCAGACACACACAACTGTTTTGTCAGGCCGATGGTGGTCACAGGCCATGAGCAGTGATGAGCAAGATCTTGGCCGACATGCCCTAGAAGAAAAGATTTGTTGTCCTCCTTCACCACACCTACCTGTTTTTTTCACACTTGGCTTCCCTCTCTCTCTTTCACTCTCTCTCTTTCTATCTTTCTTTCTCTCATCCCATCTTTCTTTCTCCTCACTGAGCAGATATTTCTGTGCCATGGGACCCTTAACTTCCCCCCTCCCTCTTCAACCACCCCAATCCGGTCATCAAATACGAGCACCAGTTCACAATGCCACCCTCTTCCCACCTGCAAAACAAAAACAAACCCTCCTCCTTCATCTGTCCTCAGACAAAGACACCCAACACACACACACACACACGCACTTACACACACACACACACACACACATGCACTTACACACACAAACACACACACACACACACACACACACACACACACACACACACAGACACGCACTCACACACACACACACACACACACACACACACACACACACACACACACACACACACACACACACTCTCTCTCTTTTTTCCCCCTGTACTGTCAGGCCTGTCCAGCTTTTCACTTACAATTAGCCGCGGCGGCCTTCGCACTCATCAACTGTCGCGAGTTTAGCACCCAGTCATGAAGGGGGCTTTGACAGATCAAGCTAAGGCGCCCTGACACCACTGGTGTGAAAGAAGATTCTAATTCTGGATAATTAGCTGACGAGAGCATGTTAGAGGGGAGAGGGGAGGGGCGGTGGTGGGGGAGGGATGGGGGGAGCTGAGGCAAAGTGGCAGTGCGTCGTAAGCACTTTCTGTCAACTTACTGTTGATCTCTATTCTCTCTCTATGTCTCTCTCATCCGTCCGTCCATTCATTTCTCTGTCAGTCTCTCCCTCTCTTATTCATTCTCCCTCCTTTACCTGACCTCATTTACACTTTTTCCTCTCTGGGAGCCGAAAATGAACCCATTAAAGTGCCAACAATGTCTATATCAACATTTCCAACAATCTAACCTTTTCATCCATGTGGCACCAATGTTTCAGAACACTCACTTAGAGTGACATGTTCCTTTTTATCATCTCTAAGGTTAGTTAGTTCCTTTAGACTGGTTTAATAGCACGGCATCTTATATAATGCTCCTACATTCAAAGTTAGGTTTATAAAAGCAAGGTTAAAACACAAACAGGTGGATTTCCGAGATGGCAGATTTCAACTTTTAACAACATCCTGTTTCAGGAGCCGAGCTATAAACAACAGTCAAGCACCATTCTGGGTTAGCTAGAATCTACAGCAAGGTTCAGAGGTCATGACATCTAATCAAGAATTTGATTGACAAGAAATCAGATAATGGAGTTTCTTGGAACCAAATGAAAGACGCCAAGATCAAGAAATATCTTAATTAGAGATCTGAAGTGCTTGAAAATGAAGTAGGAGCTCAGGACAGCTCCTGGCTCTACTTATTTAATAAAATGAGTAAACTGAACAACTAAAGCAGACCTTCCAATTTTCAATTGGAACCTCATACTTTCATGTGATTTGAAATACACTTGTCACATTTGTTCATGTACTTTATAGTGTTCTGATTGCGATCCAACCATCGGCTGATTCAGTACAAACAAGTAGACGCATCACTCTTACTGCTGACCAATGACCAGATGCTGCTAACATAGGCTCATGTTTGAAGAACCCCTCCTGCAATACAAGTTGGATTCTAACTTGCAAAAGCAAATGTGTGTAGATAAAAAGCTTCATTTTTTATCAATAAAATCTGCAAGGTTGAAAATGTGATCAAAACGTTCACCACTTTATCGACAACTGAAGCATGTGCAAAGCCAGGATGTTTTTGGTCCCCGCAAAAAACCTTTGTTACCACTTATTAAGTGACTGGTGTCCATAGATCTTAAATATATCAATGATGCCTCTAGTGTCCAAGGAATGGACATGCATTTCTTCATGGGTGCAAAGAAACCTGATACTACATGTAGCATGGAGAAGAGGCTACTTTTGTCCACTTTTCGACATCCAGTAGTTTGGAATAAGCACTTTGATGCTGTGTTTCATTAATAAAGAGCATCTAATTGCTTGTTACGTATAACCACTTATTAGCAGAATGACTTACTCAGATCTCAGTTATTTTTAGTTACACAAACTGGCTTGACAATCGACATAGGCAACTGAAATAACCTGTAGCTAATGAGTAGCCTGTTGGATAAGCTAGAACACTATCATACTGTTCAAATTTTTTAACGTTGAGGCAATTCCACACCAAAATGTCACGGAGGGAAGGAGTTTTGCAGGCAAATCTGATCTCACAGCGATTCCCATAAGAATGAGTGGACTTAAGCTTACCTACGTCCATACACATATGCAAGTGGAAACGCAGCACGAGAACGTTGCATTTAGCATGTTGCACATTACTGAATTTCTTCTCTGTGAATCAATAAGGTGTTATCTCATCTTATACCCTGCACTCTTTGACCATAATCCAGGCAGCAAATATGCTTCCATAATAAGTAGTTGTTGAAACTCTGAGTAGACAGTGTTGTTGTGCATATGTGAACTAGCACCATGGGTGCTCTGTGTATTCTACAATGTTTATCAAAATATAAGCACTCCACTAATGAATGACCTTTTTATTTGCTTGTGGCATACTGTCACTTGGCAATTCTGAGAGCTGAGGGTGTCATGTGCTGTTTGGATGCCCTACTTTCGATTGTAGACTCTAGCGGCTGATGTAAATGTAACGCTACCAAACAGAAGATTATGCTGATGATGTGGAGGCTTCACTGTGATAAAGAGTAGTCTATCAAGGCCAGTGACACAACAACAGGCTAGTAAAGGGTTAGATTCATATGTTTGGAATATATACAGTATAAGAAGAACAATGCAGAGAATGAGAAAGAGCAGATGAGAGTGAACAGGCGCACAACATTTGTGGATAAAGATACAAAACATAAAGGTCATGATGTACAAAAGCAGTGCATGCAGTATGTATACATGCGTACACAGTCTTATGGCCACATGCTTAAAAATGCAAATAGGGAGAAAAAAACACAGTGCCAGAACGCCAAGCTGTCTTGGAGGGAGTCTTGATGCAATGCAGGCCTAATGCAGAGTGACATTTGTGATGTCAGATTCTTGCACCACCGGCTGGGTAGTTAATAGCCATTAGTGGCTGTACAGAGGCTCTGATTGGTGTAGGAGGACAGTGTGACCCAGTGTGTGTGTTTGTGCGTGTGCATCAACGACACCTCAATGTGCTGGCTTGTTCCAACAACCAAACAACAAAACCAGACACAGACCATATCAGACGTCATTGCGTTTATGCCAAAATCTTGTCAATCTTTTCCACACATGTAAACCCCCCTCACATGGCAGAACTTGTGCTGGAGCATTTTCTCAAACATCTACTCAGTGCAGCTCTGTGGCCATATCAACACATTTACTGAGGTAACCATCCATGAATGTCTACATGTCAGACCGTGACCCAACAGTTAAGCCCGGCGCCGGGGCCCCTGTGCACCGCACGCAGAGTACAGGCCCATCCAACCGTGGCCAAGGTGGGCCCCAGCCACTGGCTGGAGCCAGACACAATGGGCAGGACGGATGGTTTTTGAAATGATATCTATTACTGTTAGTGACAGCAGTCCCAGACAAGCGCACTTTGATGCTCCTACAGACTGACAAGCCGAGCAGAGTGACGCTGATGGCTGTGGGCACAAATCAGAATCGCTTTACTGCATCGCCGCTACGGTCTCCCCTAACCCCAGCCCCAAACCTTTGCCCCACTCTGCTCCACTCCAATATCCCCCAAAACTGAGGGTGAGAGGGAGGCAAATCAGGAGGAAAGAGAGAGAAACAGAGAGAGAGAGTAGAGCAAGAAAGAGACTTCAATTATCTTTGGTTAGATAGAGGAGTGACCGTAGAAATATGAAGAGAGAGGTAAAGAATATGTCTCTGTGTTGCTCGTGAGCTTCTCAGCACTTATCCTTCACCTTTTGCATCTCTATTTCTACTTTCAAATAAATGAAACTCTTCACTCATCGGTCATCATCAATGTTTCTCTTTCCCTTTTCACTGCAAGAGACTTTTTACATGTTACATTTCACTCTTTAACATTTCACTAGGGCTACTTAAAATGAAATCAAGTAGAGAGAGATAGAGCTTTAAGTGCGATGAGGGGTGGATTAAGTAGCAAGAGTAAAGAAAACAAAAGAGAGAAAAAAGACAGAACTGTCAAGATGTAGACAGAACATCTTAATGCCTCCAGAAAAACGTACTGAGTACTACTGGGATGGATTCCCCAGTGGGGAAAAGTTAATCCAATATGTGTTGACATTTCTTTGGCTTGAGGCAACTTCCATTTCCACCTATAATTGAAAACATTTTACATTGCTGCAAATTAAGGCTGATCTGCTTTCACACTTATCAAGCCATCTGTTTTTAAATTTTGGACAAAAAGAATCCAAGTCTGGACAAACTGTGGAAGAGTTTGTTCAGTAGTGGTACCAAGAAACTGTGTTTATCTAAGGCTAAAGATTTTATAAACAAACAAGTAATTCTACGACAGGAAAATGATCTTCAGTCATGCTGGGTAAATACATGAAATACTCATACTGGATGTGCAATGCAAGCACAATTAATACAATGTCACAACTTTAAAACAAAAAATGCATTAAAAAGTATCAAATAATTATTAGACACAATAATGATCTTAATCAAAGTCACCACAAAAAGCCCATGTGGATTATTATACTTAGGCTGTGAAAGAAACTTTAACAACTATTAAAGGCACTGATTTTGAAATAATCTCACTCTTATACTGATGCCTTTTCTTGACCTACAAAGTAAAATATGTTACAAGATTGATTATTTCTTCATACTACATTTTAGTGTCCATATTGTGGGCTGTTTATTTCCCATGAAAAGAAGCCAAGTTGATATCTGGCACTCACTTGAAAGTATCTATGTTTAGAACTCTGCTGCTAAAGTTTGGCAGTGAAAAGGAAGTTGACAAGCAGGTGGAGTTTGGTTTTTTTCTTCAGATAATTTCCTTTTTAAATAATGTTCTGTACTCATGGCTAATACTGGATTAGCATAAAGATTAATATTTCTGCCAACGTATGAATGCTTTACTGCTCTTTGGGGACAAAAGTTAAACTGTGTGTACATTTACATTATCTTTACATTGGGATACCCGAGCACACATCATAATGCTTGGGCTGTGATGGGTAACATTTAACCAAAAGCCTGGCCACCTTTTGTAAGCTAACTATCTGCAATAAATCAGAGTGACCAAAATGTTCTTGTTATATGTTACAGTTGATCATTTTAAGTAGCTACAAATCAATACATGACCCCATCAGTCTTCATCCATCAAAAAGTTGTCAGTAACAAAGTAGAAGATCTGTCCTCCATCAACTCGCTTCCACAACATATGTAAGCTTTGATGAGAGCCACATCTTTACAATGGTGGGTGATGGTGCTGGGAAATGCGGTCTTCATCTCGGAGAACTACTACCTATTTCACCCAAAGGAGTCACTAAAATCAGCACAACATGAAAGTTCCTTACAGTGCCTTTAAGCAAATTAAGTGAATGCTGTGGGGAAACTTCAATATGCATCTACTGCTAGCTAGCAGCTGCCTGTTTGATGTAGCTAACATTAACTGAAGGCACACAGCTAATAAAAGAAGCACCTTACTTTCAAACTTACAGTGTTAATACTAGCTGTTTAGGTAGTCCTCCTCTGCACCGTTCTCATCATCCTTTTTCTGTGGTGGTTCAAAATCTTTTCACCAGAAGTATGTGGGTTATAACTTGCTGATTAAGACAGTAGATGCACATCACTGAAATGGTTCACTTACAGTAAGTCTTACCTCTTACCTTGAGGAATATAACATCAAGTCTTTTACTTATGAATATGAGCCATGTAGATGTCTCTATCTTCATATCAAACTGTTCTAATTTCATGAACTTAATAACTTGAGGGACTCAAGACCCTTTTATCCCCCCTCCTGCTGCCCTTCAGGTATGCCGTTATTCTACTTCAGTCAACTTTCTGTCAACAAACACTATATCTAGCTTACAAATACACACAAGCTGTAGAACATGCCTGCCATGTATCACACAGTTTGCCGCTGGCACCGTAAGAAATCTCATCAGTTAAGTGAAACTGTGGTTTAAAGATCCAAACACTGATCTGAGGTAACATAATAAACAATGAATACATACACAAGTGAGCAGACCAGTAAATACATAACTGTGTGCTGGCAAACACACAGTGGCACACTCAGCCGGAGATAAACACAACGGTGAGTGAATGCAGGCGGCGAGGCCATAGTGGTGTCTGCCCATGCAGATGTGTCTATATCTGAGCACCAGCATGCAGCTCCTCAGAGGGGAGAAAAGGAGAGGTAGTGGTGCCCACTCCGCTGAAAGCCTCTGGCCAGCATGCCAGCACAATCTCCTCAGCACTTCGGGACCCCCGTCGCTCGCTGTGTCTCCCTTTCCCTCTCTGCCTCTCGCCTCTCCCCCAACCCACGTTTATTTCTGTCAGCTTCCATATTCTGTCTTCACAGCGTGTTTGCCTAAGACATTTCTAGTCCGTGCAGACGACTGCAGGGAGCCCTGGTAAGATGGTAAACAGGCACACCAGCTTCTGCAGGCAGGCTCCCCAGTTGCGCTCAGGGCCCTGGGGACACGTCGGAGTCAGACCTTCCCCTTCTTCTTATCTACAGGGACGATCAGTAGGCCTGTTAGGGCCCTGGTGTGACACTGCCTGTCCCATACGATACACCAACACGGGCACCCGACTCTCCCCCCGCGGTCGTACGGCCTCCATATGCACACATCACTACAATAAGGGTTCTTCAGTGAAGGCCCCAGCTTTCCTGATATCATGGATATTATCTGAAAGATTGTAGCCAGTGGACAGCAACAAAAGGTCAGAGAAACATCGGCTGAGCTTGACCATGATAAACACAAAAGCATACAATGAGAGAGGACACTTTGTGGGTTGAGAGCAACTTTGTTCATGAGCAACACAAATGCTGAAATCTACTTTGGATAAATGTGTGGTTCAATGTTTGAGAGTGTTTCTGTCAGAAATGTTCTGTATGTTAGAGTGAAGTGAAAAACAAAGATACAATAGCCTCTGAACTCTGTAGTGTGTGCAAATACTATTCATTGGGCCCCGTAGAGGACTAAGGGAGAACATGTGCAGTAATGAAAATGAAATTGGCATCTTTCAAACTGTTAAGTGGTCTTACTGAGTTATTTTTCTCACTAACCTTGGATATATCAAATGAACAGCATGATAAGCAGCATTCTTACCAACACAAGGAGATGACTGAATGATATAGTTTCCTAGTTTGAAATTAAACCAATCTATTGTTTAAGAACAAACACAAAAAAAAGTGATAACTCTAAAAACAAACACATCCCTGTCAGCTGCTCCTAACAGTCAGATGAATTTATGGCATTTTAGAAAGTTTGGTGGGATGTAGTCTCGCACAGTGAAAGCAGAGATGGAAAGAAATGTATAGTTAGTAGTGGAATTTTCAGCATTTGAAATTTTTAAATATTATATCATTTTTCCTGGTCTCAGTCAGTTTGAAAAAATAATGATATATATTTTGGTGCGACAAATCGACATTTTGTACAGATTGTGAGATTTAGGTTTCACAATGTAATTGGTATGGATCGATTTTAAAAATGTGTGATTAATTTTAATGGCTTAATATACGTTTTTAATCTGCCAAGTATTTCTTTGATTGAAAGCTAGAAAGAAAACTTACTTTTTAGGTTAAAAGGACGGAAAGGTAAAATACATCTACTCTTAAATGTTGTGATACAGAAATATAAAGTTGCTAAAAATTGAGTTACTTAAAGCTTCTGTTTCAAAACTTTCAGATTGTGTTGATTTGGACAGCCCCTGTGGACAGAGTGGGAATTCATCTGTCAGCTGGCCTTATCTCTCAAACGTGTAAGTAGTGATTTCTGTCATAAGAAAATATCAAGTGCAACCCACAATGAATCTTAGCTTTGGAAAGGTTTGAATAATGCAGTTTGGCAACATGCTTTTCCTCAGCTGACACCTACCCCACAGCAGAGGAGGCAGGCATTTAAAAAAAAACTATGAAGAAATAATCTGTCCTTGGTTAGTCTTGTTTGTTTTTGTAGGTCATATTGAACCATCAGTATTCAGTGGTAGTCAAAAAACTCCTCTCAGGAGCTTTAAGCACTGTTTTTGACACTCTTCTTTATTTAAGTCCAGCATTGGTGTCAATGTACTACATTGTACTTGGTTACTTTAAACTACTGGGAATGCAACAGTCTGCACACACAGCTTGTGGTTGTCCTGATTTATCATGACCGCCGTTAATTAAAGAAGACCTGAGTTCAATCCTATAACAAATCACTGGGGTCAAGGCACTAAGAGGCCGTGAGGGTAATGAACATATAAACCATATGGGACTGATAAGGAGAAAAACCTGAGAGTGGACGTAAAGCAGAACATGATAAAGAATAGTGGTCGTCAATGTACATGGGTTTGATTGCATGAAATGGTAACCAAATTACAGTCACAGATCTACATATTTTCCATCTTGCAGTACAGTGGGTTATTAAACCGACCTGGCTTCCTGTAGTCTGCGTTGCTTCCTGATGCTTCCTCTCTGATGGCCGTGCAGGAGCCGGCAGGTCCGTCAATCTGCCCTGTAATGAGATGAGCAGGAGGGCGGGATCAGGGATTGATAGCTGACATTCTTGTAGGTTCCCTCCTGCTCCGGCCTCTGTACAGCAGTTAGGGGAGGAACAGGCCGTTTTTAATGACCAACCCCAGTGTACTGATTTACAGCGCTGACCCTTACAGCAGAGACAATCGTCTGAACACAAGGGCAATGAAGGAACACAGACCAGATCCATGCGACTGGCTGTCACCATCCCTCATTGGGCTTAATGTAGTGTAGTAGCCATGTCTGCGAGATGACTGATGGATAAGAAAAGATGCAGACACAAAGATTTGTTATTGGTTGTTAATGGTATTAGGGCAGGTCCTGCAGCATTGTGTACTGGATTAGCAGAGGAGAATCCTACGTCAAGAGAAAATGTAGCAAACTATAAGACAAGAGTCATTGAACTTTCAAAGCCACAAGTTTTCTGCTTCAAATCAACAGATGAATCTGTTCCGCTGTGGACTGTAACCACCTGGGGGATCTCTGACATTTTATTGGTTGGTTTAATACGTGCTTCGGTTAGCGTTGCGGGTATGACGTTAGTACTCCGTCCCATCCAGCCAGGTTGCTTGTGCGAATGCCTTGGCTTCAGCAGGGCAAATGTTGGCGCTCGTGGAGGCAATCTTTGGCTTTAAAGCTCACAAAGTCAAATGGTACATACAGGTAAATAAAATACAATGTAGAGAGGAACACTATATTCATTCAGCAAAAGGGGCCCCACTAACAGTAACAAAAAAACTAAAACATAAGAGACCAAAAATAAAAAAGACAGTTTTAAAGAAAATAGAAAACCTTAGTGATGTTAAGTAAAAGCTTCCTACTGCTTAAATTTATTTGCCCTGTTCCAGCAGGACAGAGAGTGGCTCAGGTGACAATCCGTGTCCTTCCTCTGGCTGTGGACTTACAACAGCCTCCCCACAGCCGGTGTTTTCTGGCAGGTCGTAAAAGATAATTGCGTTGCCTGGGCTTTTTAAGAGTTAGCCAACGAGTGCTCCGGGGTGGTCAGGGGGACTTAGTGTGTGTTTACCACGACACAGAGACAGTGAGACTGCACCTAGCCGGCCACTAGACACGGGGAGATAAGACATCAATCTGCCCCACCTCTCCAATTTAGGGAAGAAGGGAAGGAGGAGAGGGAGGAGAGGGAGGAGAGGAGGGGCTGTCTGAGGAATAAGTGGTGTTTTCCCTGTCCTCCTTGAAGTAGCCACTAAACTTTTGAGTGTGTGTATCTGTGGGTGTATTTGTGTGTATCCTTGTGCATGCATGTGTTACTGTGTGTATGGCCCAGACACAGCAATCTGCAGGGAGTCGTTGCCCTATAGCCCCAGCCCTGCTATAACTTCATTAGGTGTGTGTGGAGGTAATGGCACCATGGTCCAGGAGCTCATAACGTGCAGCCAGAGGCCCACCGGCCGCCCGCCAGCCCGGCCCACACAGATACTACACTGGTATTTCACTATAGAAGCTACAGTTGTACAGGCAGTGTTGACCCTTATTTGTGTGGAGTCATCACACAGTCATTATAATTGGAATCATAGATTTATTCTCACTAGATGTATATAATTCTGCTGGGCAATGTGAAGATAAAATGTACAACAGTGCAGACAAAAGAAAGTAATTGATTCTAAACTGAACCAATCCATATCATTCACACCACTGATGTGATAAAGCTGCTCCAAACAAAGTCCAAAAACTGCTGACAGACACATTGCAGTAACTGCTGTCTTGAAATCAATGAGGGAATGAGGCAAAATTTGCAGCTTCTTCAAAAATTACACATTAAAGTGCCAGAAAATGCTACATAATCTTAAATACATTGCACCACAAGGTGTAACAATCGATTCCAAGTGGAAAGGATTAAATTGCATTATGTCATTGTCTGTAGTACATTGTTTTGTTAGTTGTCACTCAGCTTTGGCAGTCGGCCAGCTGAACACAAAGTCAGAGGAGAAGAAAAGTGTTTCTATATACGGGGGAGATATTTATAGAAGGTGTTGCCACAGAGACAAAGTAAATATTACATCCTTGATCATACAGATAGAAAGGTGTCAGTAGCCCACTTTATAACTCTATTTTAGCATTTAAGGCAGCGTAGACACAGAAGATAATGCAGTTTACATTGTACTTTTACATGGAGAATGAGGGCCTGTGTCCAATAACAGCTTTTTTTCCTGCTGGCAGCACCTACAATCTACACAAAACAAATGGAGTTCAGTGTTTCCAGTACTCAGCTTCTTGTTATTATGTTGCTGCATTCACAGTGCTCAGTTGGAAACAGCTTAACTTTTGGAAATCTGCTGTGCTTGTTAATGTTTCCTACACTGACCAATCAAAATCAAAAAAGGGCAGGACTTCGGATACAAACTTTGTCATCAACACTTGAGGAGGTCAGTATGGAGAAGAAAATAAACACACTTATTTTTTTCAGCTATACAGTTTCCCGGTTTAGAAATGCTGCTGATGCTACAACTTAATTTCTGTCAACTGTTTTTATGTTGTCTTTGTAAAACTCCATTGATTGATTATATGAAGCACACAGAGCATTTTGAAACAGACTTCCCAGTCGCTGCTAACTTTCATAATGTAGCAACAGCAAGCATCGGTGGGAATCACACTTCACAAACTGAGGTTGTAAGCATTGCCAGCACAAAAACTGCTGTTGGTGGACACAGGCCCTAAGTGGTGTTAACATTAAGTTAAGATGTTTCTTTATCCCTCCTTTGAATTTTAACTATGAAAAATCTTTATAGTTTCTTCTTCTTCTCATTTCAGGCTGCTTCTTCTGTACACTACAAAGTGCAGCTAATTTAAATAACCAGCCTAGTCATGAACAGACACACACACTTACACACTGATTTAGTTGCACATTCCATTTCTGTAGGTTGCCTTTTTATTTATTTGTGCTATGTCTGAACTGACCCATCCTGATGCTGCTCTGTTGTAAGCAAGTCTTTATTAAATCACCGGGCTCTCCTGCTGCATTGAGACCATCCAACAGATCTGTGGTAACACACAGCCCGGGGTGGAGGACAATTCCATTAGTGCAGGACTGGGGCTGTATGAGGCTGATAGCGCTGCAGATAGGGTCCCCTCCTTACCACAATAGCTACTGGCTGACATTTCAGCCTTAAGTTTTGTAGAGGTAATCACTCCTGTTTGAACAAGTTGGAATAAATCTTTACCTTGGTATTTTTTTGAGGTGGGGCTGTATGAGGTACTTGTCAATAGTAAGTGTATTAGCCACAGAGGATACCGGTCATCTTGGCCCTTTATTTAGAAAGCGGCTAAAGAACTGCTGGGTAGCAAGGCTATAGACGCTATAGATGGGGCCAGCTCTACCATGTCATTTAGCTAATTCTAACAAACTCAAACCAAAGCACTATTCTCAGCGTAATTGACACTGTATCTGAAAAAATGTCAGTGCTTTGCTATTCTTGGAAGCCACACGTACATGTGCTTCCACCTGCAGAGGATTGATCAGCTGTTTAGGTCTGCTAGCTTCAATAGAGACAAAAACAAAGCCAAAGTCAAAGATAAGTTATTCTAACAGCAACAATGAAATGTCTTTGCTGTGAGTGGTATGAAACAGATTTTCCAGGGGAAGACTGAGACTTGATGGATTGGGGGAAAGCGAGGAGAAACTTATTTGTAAACTAGTGGAGACCAGGAGAGATCCCAAGTTACCTGCTGGTAAAGATATGTAAATCACATTATGACTATAAAAGCTGAAATGCATAACCAGGTTCATTGTAGTTAATAAAATGTAAAAAAAAAAAAAAAAAAGGGAAAATGTCTTCTTTTGGAGTTACTTTCATCAGAAAGCATTATCAAGTTTGGATTTGTAAGTTGACATTTACAAAGTTAGGCCAAACGAGTGAGCATGAACAGGCCAGGCTTTAGTAAAGCCTGTGATGAAAGCCCACCACTCTTGTTTTTATTGTCCACTCTCCACCAGGCGGAGTGTTGTGGGAACTCTAGAGACCTGTGGCTGCTGTTTGATCACACCACGGGAGTCTGACCTGTCACTAAGTGGTGGCAAACATGGCCCACACACAGAGCAGTGAGCCAATGCGTGTACATGCGTGTGTATGTGTTTCCCACACACAGCGCTACATACCTCACCAGAGGAGGCAGGTCACAACGTGTCAGAGTGTTGAGGATCCATAATGGCCATTTAGCCTTCAACAGCTAATATCAGCACTGCTGATTTACAAGGAATCGGGCTGCTTGGTGGCCTGACTGAGGTGCTGCTTTCATCAGACCTGTTCGAAAGTAGCGTGTGAACACACAGCAGAGTACACAAATAACACACAGATATGATACCAAATAATATACATGATTAAAACATGGCAGGACATACCAAAAAGATGGTTTTATGCTAAACCTGTTCCCAGTACTGGACTCCATACCAGCACATACCATACATCTGTCCATGCTAACCAGCTGTTTCCAGCCAGGCAGAGTGACAGGGGGACCCGAGGGAACCATGGAAACTCTGGGGACTCTGACAGAAGCATGGTGACAAGTGATGACGACGCCCTCCCTCATGCATGTGCACAGGACAGCACCCTCAGCAACGAGACAAGACGGAGATCACGCACCATGCTAGGCTAATAGCCACGATACGCTCCGCTGAAGTCAACTCGGATCGAGGGCTGGCGCTGTGATCACTGCTGATAGGGGGAACAATGTGACTCATAGATGTCAGGTTGCATATATGGAGAGTGCAACTCCACTTGTCTTGTGAATAGTTTCTGTGTCCAACTTTTGATAATAATTTGAAAAACTAGAGTTAGATACACAAGGTGCAACGCCTTGAAACTGGGGATCGACAGGATTTGACCTCAGATTCAACTTCACCACAACTTGGAAATATCACGCTGGTGCTAATGGAGTATGTGTTTGTTGGACCTATTTGTTGCAGAGGTTTGGTGTAAACAACATATGCATGAAGGTTTAACTAGACACACACAATTTGGCTCCTAAGCTTCGACTCTTCACACACAAACATGCACACGCTCAACTTGCCCCTGTGACCAACTGGAGACCAGAGAGACACTGACATGACCCAGATAATAGGCCTAAAATCTTGCCTCCACAATTTGATCAATTTGCAGTTTCCTCACAATCGGAGCCACCGCGCTGTCCCCCGCAGCTAGCGAGCGTGTAGCCCCCTCCTCCTCCTCCTCCTCCTCCCTCCTCCTACACGCAGGGCCATGCAAGACGCATCACCGCTCCGCTTGCCACAGCAAGATGCTCTGCCTTTCACCCCTTTTCCCCCCAAATCACCGCTAAGCCCGCCTGATGCCTGCTGCCGGGACACTAACGTGCTCTTGCTCCTGTCATCTCTAAGCAAGAACAGACAGGAGAGAAAAGGGCTGACAGTTTGTCTTGTACCATATGCCACGTGGCAGCAAAGCCTAACTGATATGGCCAGAGTTTGGGCCACAGCCAAAGGCTCTTTTTTTCCCATCTTTTTTATTCTCTTCTTTCCTTGCATGTGCCTGAGTCTTGAGCGGAAATGTGAAACAAAATCACAGTCTGGCCCTCACCAGGCTGGATTTACTGTCTGGGCCCAGCCGGAGCAGGGAGCTGCTTTGATCATTATTTGTGCAATATTTCAGCCAGTACTCACGAAAAGGTCTCCCCAGCTCATGTGAGATCGGCTGTGCTGAGGAGACTCTAAGAAAACCCTTTTTTTTTCTTTCAAAGAGGAAAAAAAATATGTTAGGAAGTAACTATCCCCTCTCTCTCTTGCCTGCAGACATATTAGTCTTCAGTTAAGCCTCTCAATCATGGATTCACCTGTGAGGTCTCTGCAGGACTGGAATTCAAGCAAGGTTGTCAATAGTTCAGAATTTACTTGTGAGGTAAGCTTAGTGAAGGCAAATTTGTTGCTGGTGATGTGTTTAACCCTTGAGGTGTAGCATTGCTTTGATCATTTTCTGCAGAGTGGAAAGACAGAAACCCTCAGGCCACCAACACATTTCAGAAAAATTAGGTGTTTGTTTTTGGCTGACAGGGCTGTGAGGAAAGAGTTATGTGTGAGGGCCTGAGAGTGTTGCTTGGTTTCCTGAAATGAGAGGGAATGAACGTTTTCAAAGTGATTCTACGCAGAGGAAAAGTGACAAAAATATGTTTTCTCACTGTCAAAGGAATACAAGGAAGAGAAATTAGATGGAAAGAGCTGGAGTGATGAATGATACATTATCTTCGTCACAAATGGCTGACCCGAAAACAAGATTTCTTTTTATTTGCTGTGAAATGTTTTAGTTTCCTCTAAAAATTTAATTGTAAACCATAATCGATGGGATTAAAGTACTCAACAGCTTTCTAGAAATGTTTTAAAGAACAGATAATATTAATAATAGTGGTTTCACAACCTTATTTGCCGTATGAAAAAGATGCTTTTCAGTTTCTCTCTCAATTTTCATGAATCTCTCAGTCAAACATTAAAAGAGTTATGTTTTCTAAGCAATATGTCAAACTATATACTACAATTTGTCACTTGTGCTCAGAGTGATGTATGAGCTTTGTTGCATGTTGACAAAGAGCAACTTTTGATCTAACTCCAAAAATTATGATTTGTTCTTGTTTTTGTTATTATAATAGATGATACTCTTTCAGTTGAATTGTTCATGTTTGTTGTCTTTGAAATACAATGCAGACTAATTTATCTTTATGTCAAGATCTGATGAAATGCATTGATTTTAGGTCTATTTGATTGAAAAAGACTTGCATACCTTTGTTATTCTGGTGTATTGTAATGCCTGTTAATCTGCTTTCAAGGAGACAGCTCCAAGCTCTAAGAACCATAAGTGTAGATTTCATATAACCCTATCAAACTATGTCAAGTTCTTAAAGCATGCCAAGTTGAACTCCAAACTCTAGAGCCTCCATGGAGAAACTTCCTCCAGAGTGATGCTGCTGTCAGTCAACACCTTCCCGATGTGTCATCCTCCACAGCCGCTAAACCTGGAACTGGGACAAAGTGGTCACCATTTTCGCTTGGATGGTTCTCCTCCCGCCTCGGACGTGGCCGGTGCAAGAAGGAGTTGATGAAAGAAATGACAGGTGAGTGACAGACGCCTTGAGGAACAGGAGGTGGGAGAGGTCGGGGGGGGGGGTCAAAGCGTGCAAGCCGACGAGGTGAAGCGTGGTGCCACAGGTAGAGAGATGCCAGGGTGGAAGATTGACGCACCTTGATGGCACTGGCAGGCAGATGTGACACAGGTGAAGGGCAGAGTTGGGGGACCTTCCAGGCTCCTCACAGCTGCTTCTTTGCTCCTCAGAGACAGATGCACAGCGAGGTGACCTAACACCGGAGACGAGGCAATCAAGTGTGTTCATTTGCACTAACACGCTCACACTGACGCAGTTTTATAACACAAAGACGACAAAAAGTGAAAGGACAAGTATGATTCTAGCTTTTCTGCTTGTTCTTCTATCCACATGCAAACACTGTGTGTGGTGGGAAAAAAAAGTCCTTTTTTGTGGTACAGCTCAGTTATAAGTTATATATCAGCATGCACACTGAACCTATGATTTAAAACTCATTTACTGGTGTCTAACTCCCTTTTTCCTTTTGACCCCCTCCCAACTTCCAATATCTGCTTCATCAACAATAGCAGGTGCCTAATGTTACCATTGACCGTATAACCCTCCTTTCTTCTCCTCCTAAATCTCTATTCTCTTCTCATTCTACACCCACTTTGATTAGATTTTAAGTTAATTTAACTCCAGATAACCCTAACATTAGAGGTACATTCCCTCTTCCTTCTACTAATTTAACTGTATTGACTGTAAATGAACTTGGAAGCCATTAAATCTGTGAGATGATTTCAGTCTTACATTGTTTAATACAATTACTCCAATAGCACCACAAAGTTTTGCCTTACAGGGTTAATCAGTACCCTGCCTTCCGCCCAATGTCAACTGGGATAGGCTCCAGCACCCCGTGACCCCGAACGGGATAAGCAGTCAAGATAATGAATGCATGGATGGATGTTAAGCAGTGAAACAAAAATTGGCGACATAAGATTAATGTTAAATAAAAAAATCCTGAGCAATAAATTGCAATTTGTTTTGCATCAGTCTGCTGCAAAGTTGATTCAAGTCAAACTTCAGGATGTAACTGAAAAAACATTTAAGTATCAGACAATCGAAACAATTGAGTTCATGGCAACTAGCTTAACCTTAAACAGCCATGGATTCGTTCAGTTCATTTCTTCCTTTCAGGGGGCATTAGCAACAGTCACATGCGGAAGTACCTCTGGAAGCAATTGGACACACCTACAACCAATCATAGCAACGCAGCGTATGACATAGCGCAGAGCAGCCACATTTTTTTTCATGCAATGGAGATGAAACAATTGTATCTTAAACTGGCTGTGTTAAAGGGGCTAGTGTTCCAATCTGAGAAAGTGTCCTGTCTAAAGAAGTAGTAGCTTAAAGGTCATAGCTAACTAATTACAACAGTCGTGTCTTTCTTTTTATATAACTCTTAGAAAAAAAGACAATTAGTGTCCTTGCAAAATAATTTTTGGGGAGCTTTTATGACCTCAGAGGCCTCGGTAGTATGACCAACAATACTATGCAAAAAAACATTTTCTTGAGACATGGTGGTTTTCTCGTTTAAACACTTGCTTCCCCTGCTAAAAGTATGAACTGGGTGACTGACCAGATAATAGTGATCAATAATCTTTGAACTATTTTAAGGATAAACAGACATTCCAATGAAGGACTCTGACTGAACAACAGATACCATCTGAGGAGCATCTAAAAACAATACTGCTTTCTCTCTATGCAAGATGATACATGAATTAATCAGAAGTGTGATATTTTATTCAAAGGGACTCAGTACAGCGGGGCACCCATCTGTCTCTCATCTCTCTAGTCAGCCATGTCATGTGGGACTGAAGCGAAAGAGAAAAGAGAGCCTCTCTGATTGCTTGCCACCCAGCTCTTTGCTGCTGCTCAGTGTCACTGCCACTCACCCGTCGTTCTGATGTGTGCCTTCCTCTCCACCTCCATTAACGTCACTCTTGGTCAACACACTCGCAAATGGAAAAGCATACAGGCTTCCAAAATGGGGAAAAGGAAAACACTTCATTTATGTTTTAGGTGTACATGGACACTTGAAAGGCAGAACAAGAGTGATATATCTGTTCATTTCCTTAAGTAGGCTTGCATTAACGGGAATGTCTTTGAATTTCAGCTCTGAAATGTTATTCTCGTACTCCGAGGAGATAGTCTTCAAAAAGAACCCTCCAGTTGTTATCCTAGCAGGCTAGCTTAGGCCCCACTGTCTGTGAATGGAGATGTTTCAAGCAGACTGAGTGATGAGGTGCATAAGAGGTCAGCATTCTAAAGGGGCTACCAATTGGATCATGACCCATGAGGGACAGATATGGGCAGGGGATTTAGACTGAAAGGTTGCACCGGGGTCAAGGAGTGTCTTGCATTCCAGACTCCTAATCCTTTCCCTGCAAGTCTGGAACGCCAGCCTTTGCTGCTGCACACATGCATGTCCACACACACATAAACTCGAACATCTCTTGCATACTCTGTGTTTAGTCGCTTAGCCCTCTTTGCGCCAACGAGCACAGGCTGTGATGATAGATTGGATAAGGAGACTTAAAATAAATGTATGTTTCTGACATAGAGAAACCGTGGACTTTTGGTGCCCCCTCCACTTAATTCCCTGACCCTTCCACTTATCTACCCAACCTCCTACTGGGCCAGTGAGTTTCCCCCATGCTGAGACCCTGGAGTGCCGGGGGATGTGGGTAATTTGTCAGGGCAACCCCCCCTCCTTTTCGTGCTTATGTGCATGTCAGCATGCAGGCATGTGTATGCAGCGGGGGGCTTTCTCTGAGAATCTCTCAGTCTGTGTCGCCAGTCCGGGCGGTCCCAGACGAGTCAGTGTCAGTGTAAGCACCGCTAACACTAGTAGCGCTTGCAGTGGGAGCTGGGGCATCCTGGTCATGGCAATTTGAGCCATTCATCAGCCCTGATGTGACGTGCATGCCACCTAACACCATGCAACACTTGTGCCCCCCCTCCCTCCGTTTAACTCTTATACATTGCATGCTCAGACACAGTATACAATGAAGACTATACCCCTAAGAAGATTCTGGAGGCTGAACCTGTTGACATTTACACTGTATATACCACACAAACACACACAGTGACAAAATGACTCCATCTGTGGCTCAAGCTGCACGTAACACAGCAGTTTGTGTGCAGCGAAGCACCCCAGGCATCAGCCTCCTACTGTTTGTGTTGGTGTGGCCCTCCTGCTGGTCCTTCAGTTGTACGCCCCCCCCCCCCCCCCCCCCAACTTCCTATCCAACTACACTAAACCAAACAGAGCCAAATAAAACACAGGCTAACATAATGTAGCAGCATGTCAGTGGCGAGCCCTGGAGCAAGTCTGAAACATGAACCGCTCTGTACCAGCCATTAAGACAAGAGTAAATGCAGCTACGATTTCTTGCTAGCTATCCAGCCCTTATGCTGCCCAGTGCTGAGCCTGTTGGGTGTATGTGTCTATGTGTGTGTGTGCCAGCAGCAGATTGAGTGATGTATCCTGTGTGGCTGTGGTGTGCTCAGTGGGCCAGAGAGAACTCCCAGCAGGGGACTACTTCTCCCTTGGCCCCGGGGGCACTGCACTTCATCAATCTCTCCACTGGGAAAGGCCTGCCACTGGATCCCAGGAGTTATACATACACACATACAAGCGCACACACATAGTTGTGTTAACTCAGAGAGAGGAAGTAAGTAGAATGAAGAGAAAATGGTGAAGTGTTTGGTAAATTAAAGAAACACTGAGGAGGAAATGTGTTCGTTCATGATGATTTCTTTAATATGATTTCATTCCGAATCTCATCAACCCCCATACACATTCATAGATTTTTTTTTTTTGCTCTAAAGCCCAGCAGCTGAATTCATTTTTGATCAGCAATATTTTCTTTTAATTACTGTCTTAAATTTTCTCTATTTTTAAATTTCTTTGTTTTAAGTCTGACTCATACCCATGGAAAAACACTATAAAAATAGAAATAGTCAGATTTTCCTTTTAAAAAATGTTGAGAAATGATATTGACGTCCATACAGGTCTGGAATTAAATAGCAGGACATTAAAAGGTCATTTGTTTTTGTATTCATACTTCTTTCGTGGCTGTTTTTTTTAATTACGTTTCTCGATATCTCGAGTACAGAAAATCTTAAATTTTTTGATTGACAAATGTGTATCTTTAATGTTGCACAATAACTACTTTTAATTTCTTGGCTTCAACAGAAGACTCTTAAAAAGCTAATTTATCAAATATACAATTTATTTTTTACTTCTGATGTTGCGTTCATTTTTGCTCAGTTGGTCAGACGGCCCGTGTTATTTGAAAGGTTTGGTTGTGGAGATTCCTGACTCTGGATCCCATAACTGCTGGAATGACATTGATGAGGTGAGAGCTGAAAGCTACTGCATTCAGGCCTTCCTGTAGTCATGTTAAAATATTTGTGTGTCTTCTTGTGGCGCTGACATGATCCTGCCATGATCCTGCCAAAATTTTAGTGTTGATGTCCCACATGATGCTGAGGCAGTTAATGAAAGAGAATGGAGAGATATTTCAAATGTGGTCGGTTAACTTGTTGACACTTGTTTTGCTACAGCCAGAGGAATCCTGTCCGTGTCAGAGTGGGGTCCTCACTGACTTCTCCTTGGAGACAGAGTTAAAAGGAAGCATGAGAACACACAGGAGCATGTAAACACACCGTCTTTGACCTCTGATGAGGGCCGGGTGGACAGATTCAGTGAAGGTGAGAAATAGCTAGGCTCCTCTTGAGTTGATGATGACTCCCAAACTTGAGAAACATTCAGGGAATTTCTCAAGCATTAGCAGGGGGCAGGGATCCCCTTTCACTTGTTTGTGGGACTTTCTGCATTCTACACAGATGATTATAGGAGTCAAGACAGACCATTGATAAACTTTAGTTTGAATCTCTCTTTATCTGAATTGTAGTTTGTAGATTTCCAGCCTACAGTTGACATTGTATGATAGCAACACGCAACGAGCAATACGTGGAAATCAAAAATAGAACTGGAACCTATGGTACTTTTTCATTCATCCATTCCTCTTAAGAAGCTTTTAGAGGTTGATTCATTGCTTTGTAAAGTTCAGAGGAAACTGTGGAAGGAAAAAAGAAAAAAGAAAAGCTCAACGAGCTAAACGGAAAGAGAGCCAGAGCCAGGGTGAGGAGAGTTAGTTTACAGTGCAATCAGCATTAAGGAAATTGGTTTGCACTAGAGCTGCGAGTGGAGAGAGGTGATTGATGCTAAGCTAGGCTAGCAGGAAGGAAGTGGAGAAATTAGCGGCAGGCCAGGGCACTGAGAGCTGTCAACTACTTCCTGGTCAATACGGGGTGTGAAGCGTGCTTTCCGTGCCAGTGCTTTTGTACCCTTGAACTGGTGCAGCATTGTCCACAGGCTCAACACATTTTGGGAAAACTACACAAACAGACAAACATTCAAGGAAGTAATTTGGCATTGTGATTTGTGCATTTATAACATTTAAGTCCACAAAAGCTAAAACTTAAGAGTGTTTTGATTTAGGAGTGAGTCAATGTCAAGGTCAAACCATTTATGGTGACCACTGTATGCAGAAGTATGCTGGGAAGTGTGTGCCCTCTGTCATACAAACACAGTTATACAACAGATCAAGCTCTGCCTTCAACCGGTTGGGTAGAACCTTCACTGAATTTTATATATCTAAGATGCATATACTATGAGGGCTAGTCCAATGAAGTGCAATTAATTTCCTGTTTTCAATTTTTTCAATTTCAAGTGTGCACAAAAGCCCTTTCTTGAACTCAGCTCACTTGCCTCTGCAAACAAGCCTTCAACAGCACATCAAAACAACACAGCGCAGTCTCCGGGGCACGGTGTCAAAACTTGGCTCCATGCATGCCAACAGTGCAGCCACGTCAAGCCCCCTGACAATAGCAGTAGTAGTGTACATGTAGTGTAATTAAGCAAGGCAACAGAGGACAGGCAGAGAGGAGGAGAGACAAAGATGCCCTTGATACTCGGGTGTCGGCGCTGACAGTATTCCCTGTGACAGCTTCATCTCGTCGGCCAGCACAGAAGCCCCTTACGTCTCCTGACATGTGCTTTACTCATCTCTGCCTCTCTACTTTGTTGCCTCAACATGACGGGGAAAGAAGGGATGGAGAGAGAGTTGGAGATGGATGGAGGGATTATGATGGGTAGTGCTTGTTGGTATTAGCGGTCAAAAAGGAGTCTGTGGATACACTTGTCTTTGGAATGTAGTGTGGCTGAGAAAGGACACTGTGTGCCTTATGTAATGTAATACTGATATCATGAATAGTTGTATTTATAACTAACTTACACCTGTTACTTAAGTATATACAAAGAATTTTTCATTTTATACTTTAATGTTTCCGGGGGGGGGGGGGGGGGGGGGCGTTCAAACCAGCCATAAGATTCTGATACGATACAATCTGATACGACACGGAACAAAACAATGCATCTAAAACTACCTCAAATATAATATCAGATATCCACGTACATGCAAATATGCAGATCTAAAAACAGAAGCTCTTTCTACAATGAGATTCCACCACAGCATTGTAACAAAGCACGGCTGTCACTTTGCCTTCCTACTTTTACATTAACCACCCAACAGCGTAACTATAGTGTCCCAGTGTGGGATTTTTACACTGAGTCCTGCTAGCTCCAACATTTTACAGTGACACCATTTTACCTCTGTTCTGGCGTGGACTCAATGCAAGTGGTGCTGCATGTCTGAAAATGTGCTCCAATATTGTGTATCGCAACCATCCACTTCCCTGTGCAAAGCATTCTGGGACTGGGTTTCATTGTTAATTTCAGGCGAGTGACGCAGCGATGGTGGGCAGTATGTCTTGGCAAATGAAATGAAATGGAATGACTTTGCCAGTCTACTTTTACTCTGTGGCATTTACATTGATGGCAAAGCCAAACAGCAATAAAACATAGGCTATATCCCACCAAGTATATTGGGGAGTTATGTTACATTAACAAAGAACAACAGCACAGTGCTAGAGTAAGGTGCAAGAGTGCAGAGTGTAAGGTTTGTTAGCACTTTGTTATCACTATCAATGACTTCAAAGCATACAGATTAGCTGATTCTCAGGTCTAGGTATTGATATCCAGAGAAAAAATGGTATTGGAACTATTCTACTTGGAATCATCTGTTTTATGTCAGTTATTTTGTTGAATTCATTTTTCAGTCAGTCAGAAGAGGAAGACAGATAGAGAGGAAGACTGCTACATCGAAGAGATGTGGCCATTTTACAGAGACCCATCTTTCACAAAGCACTCCATTCCTCTCAGGCAGGATTGAGTTAACGTCCCTTCCCTCCGTCTCATCTCTCCCCCCCACCCTTCCCGTTTCGCAGTGACTTGCTGTCTTGATTTATCTGATGGAAGGAATTCTGCACAGGGCTCTGGCCCTGGTGGTATCCCTATACTGTAACCTTTTCCCCCCACCAGATGTTCTTCTCTCAAAACACGGTAATGTTCACCCCTGAAACCCCTGTACAAACATATCAAGTGGTCGCAACATGTTTACGTGGGATAGGGCCGACAGAAGTGACAGGGACAGTGACACAAGGTTTGGGAGTTTGGATAGCAGACAGGATGGGTGAGGAAATATAAGACAGACAGACGGACAGACAGTCAGACAGACAGACAGAAAGACAGACAGAGTTAGGTGTTGGACATATGCTACCACCAGCTGACAACATTAGGATGACCCAGAGAAGTAAGGGGAGTCTGGGGGCAGAAAAGGGCCTGATAACTCCCACAAACATTGTAATGGGTGATACTCTGAGTTCAACAGTTTGCCTGGTTCTAAATGCCTTAACTGATTTATTGTATTGTACCATTTTTACAAAGAATGTACGTGCTTTTTTGATTCAGTCCTGACAGGTCCAACAAGGGGAGAGGGTGGCTTTTAGTGGGGCTGCTGTAAAACTGTCTTTACATGGGGACAAGAACTTGACCTACTGAATAGCTAGGACTGTAAATATGTAAACTAGAGGGCCAAAATACTAAGAAAAAATCCCATTAAAGCAACTGTTTTGATTTATAAAATACTGTGCTTTAACTGAAGTGTAAGTACAGGGTTATAAAAAATCGCATGTGGTCGAAACACAGGTTGAATTTCATGTAACGAAAAAGCAGGCTACATACTTTTAAAAGAGAAACAACCTCCACAGGTCTCCATTACTTAGAAAGTTCTATATTTCTCACTCAGATGTCGGTGTCATGGTCATAAGTTGCAAGTAGATACAAAATTCCAAACTATACAAGAGTGTTGCTAATGTTTCGTTAGCTTAGAAATCATCAGTGTTGGGTGAAGCGAGTTGAAGTTTCATATATTGGCGTAAGATCAGCTCTCTAATGTGAGGATATTAGTTGATTTGAAATGAATAAAATTTAAGGACAGGTTCTGTTCTCAGTTTTTTTTTGCTTGTGTTAGGCCATGCCTCTGATATCACCTAATATTATCACGCAAGCATATGTTTATATACTTTCTCTGTTTCCCCTTCATCAGGAGACCGGCAAGAAAAAAAAGATGAGTAAAAAAGACAGAGAGAGAGAATGAGAGAAACAATGATGACAGTCCTTGTGATGATGATGGAGGATAAGCCATGTCGAGGCTGCTGACAGCTTTGACCGCCTCCGCCAATATTTGTCACTTTCAGCTTGCATGAATTCTTGATTTGATGTGCCTTAATTGATTCAGCTCTGCCTGGCACAGGCTGTCTGTCTGTCTTCCCCCCCCTTTTATTTCCCCTCTATAGCTATCTACCTTTCTATTTAATTTTCTATCTCTCAGTCTTTTTAATATTACAGGGAATACCTGGACCAGGCAGGCTAAGATAAATGGATTTGAGGAGGAAGAGCAGCGAGCGACTTTGCCCTGTCAATGACCTCCTCCATGACACAAGGAGCCCCAAATGGCAGACATGACAGAGGATCAAGTGCTTCAAAGTAAGCCAGGCAGAGATCAAAACCCAACAGGCCCCCTTTGGATGATGAATGGTGTTTTGTAGCAGGAAAAAGCCATCATGTAGCTAGCATGTCACCTGGGCTTTGGTGCACAGGCCCAACACATGTCACATCATGTAGCTTTAAGTAACAGAAAAAGTCCTCATAAACTTTGTTGGATGTAAAGATTGAAGCACCAGTCTACATTTTTGAGTGCACAGGAAGTCATAAATTGTAAAGATAGAGTTTGTAGAAGGCTTTCTGTTGACAATACATGTACTTTACAACATAATTCTGCATAGGGGTAAACCTTCAGGGATTTTACACTGTTTTTTTTCTTATTAAGTGACCATTATTTCTTTTTTCAGATGTTTGGTTCCCAGGTTGGATTCAAAATATCACTATCAGCTCTAAAGTGCCTTGTTTCCATGGCGTTCAGACCAAGGTTAGCCATTCTACATTCTTCTGTCTCTCAATGTGTGTCTTTTTTGCAGGCTTGGATTGTTGCGGGGCACATTTACCTTGGTTGTTCACAAATAATCCCTGCCCACTACAAAGAGAACCATAGCCAAAATTGATTTCCTCTTCTTTTATTGTAATGGCAGAAGCTTGCGGCAGTTCGAGTGGTTGGCCCTCTAGAAGTGACGTCCTCCTCCTCTTATTAGCCTTGGAGCAAATGAATGACGAGTGAATGAGGTGGGGGGGGACAAAAACTTGTTTCGTAAACACCTCTGGATTCATGTGTGTGTGCGTCATGGACTGTTTCAATGACAAGCTGATGAAAATCTTCGAGAATGTCTTCATAGTGGATTGAATTATTGTGGAAAAACTCCTTCAAATAATGGTAAGGAATACATGGGCACAGCATATTTCAGAAAGTATAGAGGAAACACTTTATAGCACAATACCCATCTAATGAACATGTGCTGAATGCTAGTAAATTTCTCCTCCGTTCCTTTTGAGCAGCCCAAAAAAGAAAAAGCTCAACCTGCCTAGATGGAGAACTGATAAATGTGAAGATGCTTACATGCTTTTTAAAAGATACACATAACTCTACTTTATCTTCCGTTTCATGTTGGGTCCATTGAAGTAATGTAAGGCACCTTTAATCTCAAGCCAGGGTGCCCCATTTTATGATGAGTTGTGGATAACACTGGAGTGGAGAAACAGAAGGAGCAGCACTTTCTTCACAATAAAAGCAGAGAGGGCCAGTGCTGAACCTGTCAGCTTGAAATTTAAACGCTCACTTGATTGCTCTTAAAAGGAGTGCCAGCTGATTCCCTGCTACAATGTTAAGGCTTCTTTGGATGAGTGGTAAAAGCTCAAGAAGAACTTCTTTGAGGCGAACATCAGGAAAAAGAACAAGTCGTAGATTTATTAAAAAGAGCATCTTGTGTTCCTGCCCCGCTCTGCTGCAACCCCCACACATTATGTTGCTGTGCTGATGTCACATTGATTATGCTGATCGTAAACTGCCTTTGTTTGTCCCTCGCTTCCTCCCGTCAGTCATCCATCTGCGGGGATGAGCAGAAGTCACACTAAAAGCCATCTTTTGCATGTTTTCTGCATTTTTTAGGTCGTGCGGCGGATAACGCCAGTCCCACTGGAGGCCCAGGCGACTCCTCATGTCCTTCGCACTCTGGTTATATTAATTGCTTTTTAATGTTTCCCTTCTCTCCTGGAAGTTGTTGCAATCTAACAAATCAACAACAATAAGGTTCTTTTTAATGTTGCGGGCCACAGCCAGGACTAAAAGGGTGCAGTCACTGAATAATCCATGCAGGGAGCATTGGAATGAAGGCTTCAAGCTGCTTGAAGACAACTTGGAACAGGAGGCCATTTGGCTTTTCTTTCTGCTTTGTCCCAAGTGTCCTCTGCCCCCAGCTGTGCAAATGTCGCAGAATGGGACTTTGGTGCGAGCGAGGACAGGGAGATGTAATACTGATCCAACCAATCCAGCTAACCCGATGAAGCATTGTGACATGCTCCCCATCTCTCGAGCCACAACTTAGGGAGAAATTAGACTTTTTAGCATCCATTTTTAATCTCTGCAGTTATGAAGAAAAAGCTTCTTGTTCTGAAGAGCATTTTAGAGAAAGTGTAATAATATATTATGCTGAATCTCAGGGAAATAGACAGAAGCATATGATGTTACACATTACATTTTAAAGAGGAGAGAAAATGCTCATAACTGTCATAAAAAGTAATTTTCAGTGTTATTGTCTTAACATGCTAAAACAAAAATCTACTGAAAAATATTGGAAAATTGGAAAAGCTTGTTTTTTTTTCAACCCGGCATTTATTATTGCGTGAGTTAGATAAAAATGTTTGATGCACGTGAAAGTTTCCTCTTATATTCTGGTAATCACCCTTATATTTAAGGTTGTGTTCTACACATTTCAAACAAAAAAATTCAGTTTCATAGCTTTTGATTGGGGTTAGTTACTTATACTCTAGAGTATCATCTATTTGTTAAACAGGCCATAAATATAAATATTATTCAGATAACTCATAATTAAGGCTGTGTGCTTAACATTACATTACTTCTATCATTACTAGGTTTTTCAAGTGCTCTTGTACCTTTTTTCATGATTTGGATTTGGTGTTAATTTTTCTGTTTTTAAATGAATGCATGAAAATAATCTGCCTTGCACTCAGGCAACAGTATAAAAAAACTCACTTATATTTAGGATATTTTTGTAAACAGTTCTCAAAAAAGGTAGTTGCCACGAAAAGTAAAGAAACCTGAAACAAATCTTAAAATTTTTTGATTGGACTTATACTTTTAAAGCTCTGGCAGGGAACTTTCAGTCTGTATTGATTTTAGCGCCCCCTGTGGACAAAGTGGTACCTCCGACTTATTTTGCTGATTTGGTCCAGTACATTTGTAAGTAGTATTTTTCGGAATACATTCTCATATGCTGTTTTTATCAGTGTAATGTGTGAATCACTGAGAATAATTGTTGTGGAAAAAGCAAACAAAGGCTGTTTTTTCAGCGTCCTGTAAATCATCTCATATGACTCTGACCTCCTCACAGTGGTTAGACATTTAAAAAATCAAATGTAATAAGCATCATAGGTGTTGCTGATGGTCTTGTTTGTTTTCAGGTCATAAAGAGTCATCACTGTTAATTCAATCTGTTTCATAACCAGCTTTAATCCTGACTCAATTCATGACTTTTTCCAACAAGGTGCAGCAGCCCCTTTATATATCCTGCATAAACATGTCTGCGTTTAAACGTCAGGGTTTAGATTTAAAAAACATAGCAACAAATTGCATGATGGATTAATTTGTTACAAGCTTAAGCAGCCCTTTGAAAAGTTTTCCCCAGTAGCCTGCAGCAGATTCAAGAGCTCCCTCTGCTTAAGCTGCTAAACTACTGCTTGCCACTAGCTGTAATATGATTCCTGCTCCTAACAGACAGTGGAGGAAAAGGCAGAGGTAATCAGGCATGCTTAGAATTTGTTACAAGAGAGACTACTTAACATGACAACATAATAAGCAGACTGTAAAAAATTTAATTACAAATGATACATTTATGATTGGTTTGAGATACTTTGCCCCATTGTCATGCTTAAACTGTATTGAAATATATTGGTAGTGTTTTTTTTGCACACTTGACTTTTGCTTTTCCTAAAAAATAACAAACGTTGATTGCTTTTCTTCTAGCCTGTGTTTTCTAAAAGTGAACCTTTTTTTTAATTTGCTATTTGTTATCAAAGTGCAGATAGTTTAAAGTCCACGTTTGCATGCGTACACCAGAGCAGCAACATTGCACTGAGTGAGGAACGCACGGGGTGCAAAGGGGGTCATCAGTGAGTGTTTGGAGCTTGAGTTACAGGGCCAGCATCTGCCATCCGGCCATCAGGCCCTCATATCCATCACTGGCCGATGGCGTGGTGCAGCCCGGCATTTGTAAAAACACCCAGAGGAAATGGAGTCTCTGGGCCAGACAAGAATAAAATTAGCTTGATGACTAAGTTCCTCCTCGGGTCCCTGCGGGAATAGAACTCTGCCATTTGTTTTCATTACTTCCCTTGGCTGTAGATGGGAGGACAACGTGTATGTGTGTGTGAGAGTGTGCTTGTGTGCATGTATGTTTAGAGTAGTCTGCTCCCATGCCTGCAATGAAAAAAAAAAAGCTACAGAAAAACAGGCATTTTGTCATTTCCAGTACTGTATGGGTTTAATCAAACATATTCACTCATAAACACACCACTTCAATCACAAAGCTCCTTCCACATACAATATTTTCTTGTTCTTTAGAGGTGACATTACTGTTTGGAACTGTTCCACCACCCTCCGTGGCACGCAGTATCGGCTTTGGCCACTTTATTGCATTAGCCTCAGAATATCTAATAAACACGCAAAGGTTGTAAAAATTGATTTGCTTGCAAATGTGTTTTCATTCGTTCTCAGTAGGATGACCTAAGCCAAGTTTTGCTGAAATAAATGTGCAACCAGTTTGATTTTAGAGGCTGATGTGAATGCCAAACATGCAACATACTTCATACACTGCAAAAACTGAAATCTTAGCACGTGTATCTGTTGTATTTCAAGCCATTTATATCTCAGTTGGACGATTCCAGAAAACATTGTATTCTAAGGATATTCAAAGCCAATAATAAAGGCCAGAATTGCTTTAAATTAGTAAAACTATCTGCCAATGCAAGGTTTTTTTTTAAAATATATGACATTACTTTAAGAACAAGAAGCTAAACAAGTAAATTTCACTCATTAGAAGAAATTCAGGCCTACATTTCTGCTTAGAATATCTTGAAATGAGATCACTATCAGGACTTGTCGTTGTGAATGAGGCTTATCTTTTGATATAATTGAAGGATTAATAAGAAAAATGTACATGTTAAGATTTAAGTTTTTATAGTGCAAGAAAAGCCATTTATTCATATCTGTCTTTACATTCTCACCAAGGTGCTTCATGTACATAGGAAAGATATGTTTAGAAAGACTTCTCACCGTGTGTAAAACAAATAAAAGGACTTGCATTAAAGGTCAGTGGAGCAGAATAATAAGTAAGGTAAAGCAAGGTAAAGAACAAAGGATACAGAGAAAGTGTGTAAAGTGTGATACATACTATAAAAAGCAAATCATAAACATCTGCAGGCCACTGATGCGGAAATTACATCACGTTTACATTCAGGCATCATAAGAATCAGAACAGTCATTAAAATGATCTGGGACTCAAAGTAATCTGCCATTTGTACAGAAAGCAACCTTGTGAGAAACATGAAAACGTTGGCGATATTTACTTTGTCAAGCTGGGGGAGCTCCTCTGAACAACACCAACATACAAATTTATCTCCCTGCTTTGAATAGTTTTCAAGTTGTACCTCGCCCTCTTTTACACACTCTTAAATACACACACACAAACACACACACCTCGAAGATTAGTTCCAGCTTTTAGCCAAGGTGCCTGTTAGAGCTGAAGTGAAGACATCTTGTACTTCTTTAAAGCATGAAGCATTAACACCTTTGCCCCCTGTGTAAACCCTGAGTACTGACCCACAGCGGCTAGAGAGAGAGAGAGAGGGGGGGAGACGGGGGGGGGGGGGGGGGGGGGGGGGAGAGAGAGAGAGAGAGAGAGAGAGAGAATGTTATTGTCACATGTTTCAGTCTTTCAGTCAAGGGAATATTGGATGGAAGGCGATGGAGAAATTGAAAGTGTGTGTGTGTGTGTGTGTGTGTGTGTGTGTGTGTGTGTGTGTGTGTGTGTGTGTGTGTGTGTGTGTGTGTGTGTGTGTGTGTGTGTGTGTGTGTGTGTGTGTGTGTTCTGTGGGACTGACTAAACGGCTGCTGAGGCCTTGAACTGGAGGTGTGAACAGAGAGATCCGCTCCCACATTTGGCACATTACTTCTTGCTTCTCTTTTTTAGCTCTGCTGTTCCCTTTTTGCATATTTGTGTCCGTCAACAGGTCAAAAATGGTTTCTTCCTACATGAGATGTAAAAATGGAGTGGATAAAAGACACCCAGACAGCCTGACGAAATGTTGTTGTTCACCGGACTGAGAATTACTTGTTCAAATATTTAAACATTACTTTTCTTTCTATAAATAAAGTTCTGCCAAAGATAATCAAAGCTTCTTGGTGAAAGAGTTCGAAGTGATAGACGCTCTGGTGGTTGAAGACTATGAGAACATTTTTTTAAATTCCCATCTTCAGCTTTGTGACAAGTTTATAAAGCTTCTAAAAAACAAGAATGTTCTTCACCATAAATATACTAATATATACATTTTGAACAGTGATATGAAGTATCTTGATATTATAAATAAGAGAAGAGCAGTAGGACCAAATTAAGAGAAAAAATATGAGATTTGAAGAAAAAGAAACTGAATTAAAAAAAAATGTTTATTTTAAAAGAATGAATGTGTTAATTCATGAGAATTATTTTGTTATAGTACATGCTCCACGTTCCTCATTTAAGTGCAGGCAGCTGACTGTTTTGACATTTTGACTTTTCTTGTACATTTTCAACATTTTGTCTCTTACAACATTATCCCTGTAATATAATGACTTTATTCTAACACTATGGCTTTATTCTTTTCATATTATGTATCATACTCAAATTTACGACTATTCTTGTAATATTACATGGTTTTTTTTGTCTCTTCTGAATTTCTTTTGTACAATTTTTAACTCTTTGTTTCATACGACTTTGCATTTTTTATATTTTATGTTAAAGACCTCTTAAAGGTGTATTTTTAAGTTACGATTCCCCAAAAAAATGTTCTTAAATGCAGCGTTCAAAACAAACTATGTATCCTCTTACACAAATAGAAGAATGGACATTCACAGATATCCAATCAGCACACAGCCAAAAGTATGTGGTGATTATATGTAAACCTGCATCAACATAATGAATTTAAATCAGTGTTCATAGACAGACCAGAGACGGAAGCATTACTCGACTTCCCAGAGCCATCGCCTGCTGAAAGGAGGAAGTGATTTCCTCTAATGTATCTCTGTGTTGTGTCCTTGTCCTCCCACACCAACAGTTAGGGGGTCCTGCAAACATGGGTCAAGGCGAGTGTGAGTGTGCGTGTGTGCGTGTGTGCCAGACAACAAGAGAAAGAGAGAGCGAGAGGGAGGAAGGAGAGTTTGCCAGTGACGAGGAAGTCAAATAAAGGGAAGAAAAGCTCCATTTCCCCAGCTAAATGTCCCCCAGGGAGGCGTAAGAGAGGGATAGGGCAAGCTAGAAAGAGAGAGAGAGGGGTTATGAACCGACAATACTCCTACAAGGCTCCAGATTTACAGCCACCAAGCCCTGAGAGCCCTGCCATGCTTATTTCTACAGCCAGTTAAAACTAATTGCAGCCTTGTTTCAATCACACACATCCTCTTCTTTGCTCATCTGCTCAGGCTGCTGTATTATTTTTCTCTCAACTACCTCTGAATAAATACTTTACTCTACAGTGAGGCAATCCTCATCCCCACATGCTGCACACACCCCAAATTTTCTCTCTGCTCCCTTCTTTTCTTCTCAATGTGGGATTTGGAGTGACATAAAAAGGAAATCCACACTGTTTTGAGGAGCTGTCTACGCTTCTGATTATGTTTGCTTGAATTATATCATCAGTGTGTGGCATTTATTCTGGAAACTAACAGGTTGGCTAAAGCTTTATTGAGTTATCGACTAACAAAACGAAAGCAGCCCCCGGAAAGCGTGTAAATATAATTCCTGACCAACCTATAGAGGTTTGACTCTCTCTCTTAGTCTTGTTTGATTGCAACTTGTGGTAGACATGTTTCGTAACCTGATACACTGTTTGATTTGGGCTGAGAAGAGAGAGAGAGAGAGAGAGAGAGAGAGAGAGAGAGAGGAGAGAGAGAGAGAGAGAGAGAGAGAGAGAGGAGAGAGAGAGAGAGAGAGAGGAGAGAGAGAGAGAGAGAGAGAGAGAGAGAGAGAGAGAGAGAGAGAAGGAGGGGGGTAAGAGGATGGTTGGGGGCAGGTAAGGGGTCACAAGAGTGTCTTTTTCATGTTGCAGATTAGAAGCAGATGTCGGTGGGATTACACCGCCAGTGTCATCACTCACCCCACAGCCCAGCCTCCGTCCATACACAGTTGCAGACACACACAAACACACACACAGAAGGGGGACAGGGGGGAGGAAAGTTTCACAGTGATCTTCAGCAGGAGCATGAAGCATCAATGACTGATTTGATGCACTTGGCCATCATGAAATTTGCCAATTTTAAGCCGACCTGAAGCTAACTGAATTGCATAAAATATATTGAGCATGGAAGTCTGAACAAATCCTTTTACTGAATTTGATTCACATAAATCAATCAGATCAATAGGAAACACACACAAACCCTTAGATCTGTGAGCGTCTACTGGAATGCATTTACGTTGAAGCAGCAGCAAGAATGAAATGTACATGGAAGCATTTAGCCCCAAATATTGACTTATTACTCCATAAAATGTAATCCTAGTCTTAATTTGTACAGGTTTTTGTTGCTTTTTTTAAGTGGATCATTTTGAAATATTGCCAAGTGGGATGGATGTCATTGCAGCTCTTCAAAACATGGAAAAAGTTGAAGAACTGGATCCATTTTTGAATGATGTAAACCAACTGATTCAAACTCTCACCCCTTGAATAAAATATTTATGAATTAAAGCTCCTGTGAGGTGTTTCAGGCTGGTTATGAAACAGACTGAAGCCGACAGTGATGCCTGTTTATGACCCAACAAATGAGACCATCAGCAACAAGATTGACTATATGTATATTGTAATTTTCAATGCCTTCTTTTTTCTTTTTCCACTGCTAATAAGTGAGTGTTACATTTGACTGTTAAATGAAAGCAGAATTAAATTGAATGTAAAAAAGAACTCCTAATGCATACAGGGCAAGATTGTTGAAGGAATTAGATGTATGACTTCCTCCACAAGGGGCATCCGAACAAACAAATTTCCTCGCAGGACCTTAAACGTTTGTATTTGCTATTTCTGACACTGAATAGGGGACAAAACAATTCTTCAAACATGTACATACTTTGTTATGAGTATCAATGGACACAGCAAGATGGCAAATTTGAAAAAATCTATGTTCATGTTTGTCTGGCCTTCAAAATAAAAGCCCCCCCCCCCCTCATTTGGGATTTGGGTGATAAAAATTGAAATGGACAATTTTGAGAAGCTTTAGTTTCTACATTTTGGATTTTGTTAGCTTGGATTGTGTTATTATAGCCCAGTTTTTATCCTTGATTTTGCTTGTTTTGTAGCTTTATGTTACTGTTCTCCTGTTTTTTCCTTTCCAATTAACGAAAAAGGACAGAAGCCACCAAAATATAAAAGTTTTTCACCTAGCTCCCTTAAAAATGAGTTATAATATCAACAAATTGGACTTTTGTTGACCTTTGATCGCCTTACACATTTCATCACTTGTAGCACTAACGCAACGCTATATCCCCACATTTTTACTCACGTATCCAGACCCTTGCCCACCACTGACCCCAGAAACCAGCACCCTTCACAGCCTTGAAGTGGTCCTGGAAAGGAAGATAAATGATGTGACTGTGGAGCAGCTGTCTACAAAGAGCTTATTGGGGTCTAATCATGAGATCCTTAGAACCTCACCCTGTCCAACGTGTGTATGTATGTGAATACTGGATGTACAAATGTAAAAAAAAAAGTGTATTTATCCTGCATGTGAATGAATCCTCTGATGGTAGTATCAGAGGTTATGTTTAGCCTTGTCGTAGCTGTCTGATGTCAGCAGAGTGCCGTGATGTGGTGTTGGTACAGACTACAGGAGCCTGGAGGGTCCACAAGAGATGGCTGTGAGGCGTAAAAGCTGAAACCCACAGCGTTTATTGTTCCTGACAGCACCCACACTGAGGCTGTGGGCACAGTCACAGCTGCTGAGAACATCGCCACATCATGACATGGTTTTGTTATTTTGACCACAGCAACCAGCCAGTGCAGCCTGGCAGCGTCTTTCTGGTGGAGGTCAGAGGTCACAAACAGATGTCAGAGGTAACTGTGGATCAAGTGTGACTGTGGGCGATCATAAAAGACTTGTGGAGATATGAATATGGGAACAGCTTTGCCAGAAGAGGACTAGATTCAACTGTTTTTTGTATAAATGAAGTGATGTCCCTGCAAATAACAAGGAACAAAGGCATGACTTAAAACCACATACAAATAGTAAACATTTTGGATCCATGGAAGATCAAAACAACAAACAAGGATGAGCCAGTTGTTCCAACAACTTCAGGGCCAGGACTATGGGAACTCCTCCAGAATAGTCAGAATCTGGATTGTAAAGAATCTTGTTTGGTACCATTTTTTGGCCAAGTTGGTCTGGTTTTATGAAAGGCTTGCAGTACTATCATTAAATCCCATATATGTCTAAATATAGGAAGTAACTTGTGAGTACAGGATAGTTATCTTGTACACAATAGTCATTATATTATGAAGATCTTTATTATATATAACAAAAAAAAAGTTGTTTGGGGACAATAGAGATACCCCTGATCCTTGTGCGCACAAAATAACAATTTTGTGTGAACAAGTTATTATCTTTTACACACAATGTTAATATGTCCCCACAGGTAATTATTATATTGTGCAAATATTTTAAAAGATAATGTCTTTTGCACACAAGATAATTGTCTTATGCACATAAGATAGTTACATGTGTGCACAAGTTATCTTGCACACACAAGATGAAAATCCTCACAGTTGCTTAACCTAAGGGGCTCTAAATATTTTGCATTGTTGGAAAGTAATTAAGTCAGTCGAGGTCACCCTTTTGTCACTGAATATTCTATAAGACAACATCTTGTGCGCACAAGATCATTTAAAATGTAATTACTTGTAATAATAAATTATCATCTTTGTGAGACTTTAAGGGATCTGTATATTTTACATTGTTGGGGAAAAAAAAGGTGTAGGTATATCAATTTAGTCATATTCTTATTTCTGTGACTATTTAAATTTTTCATGAGTCATGTATATATTTACAAGAAAAAAAACAATGAATAATCTCAGGACTTTATAATCAATACAAAACATTCAGATGTTGTAACTCTATCAAGCATTAGATGACCACTAAAGAAACTTCTTCTGCCAATACATCACATACTATCTCCTCCTATCAAGTGTCTGTGCAGCAGTGGGTTCATGTTGTACCTCCTTATCTCTTTGTTTTTGGTAACAGATGTTAAAACGCTTCAACAACACAGAGTCACGTACCAAGTAACTCTCACAACACCAGAAGAATAACCGAGACAAAACAAGACACATTACAAGCATGGGACACAAACCTAACTGGTGCTTGTCATGACCTATATTTAGTTTCAAAGGGTAACCATGTCCCCTCTTATCCCCTCCACTACACGGTGACTGCATGCAAGCCCTGAGTGCTTTCTGAGAACGGCCCTAGAGCCCCGAGAGCCGGCTCTTGAGTGACTATCTCCGTGCTCTTGACCCAGCGGTGCAGCATGCAGACAGCCTTAACCATGGTAACTGATGCACAGGGGCAAAATGTATCTCTGGAAAACTCTGAGTGAAGTTCTTCACAGAGTGCTGAAAAAAGGGTTTTGAGAGGTTTGTTTGGGTTGTTGCTGAGAATTGGATCATCAGTGAGTTTATCAGCTGATGTATTTGCACTAAGTAAGAGGTAGCACAATATGAAGGCCAAGAACACCCTCTGCACAACTTCTGCAAAACTGATACTCCTGTGTCTGGCAAGCTTGATGTATGATTAATGTATCTCACACACACCTTCAATTCAGACAGACAGGCAAGTGTTTTTCTCAGTGTTCATCTTTGTTTTTTGTTCCCTCTCTCTGGATTTAAAGCACACTTTCCATTTCTTTTACTACTAATTTTTGCATATTTGTGATGTTTTTACTAATTTCAGCAGCGCTCAGGAAAAATCATATACCTTCTCCCGCCCTTACACAAACAAAGATTCCTGAAATGTCTCCTGTCAAGAGATATTAGCCTTATTTTACTCTGTTTTACACTGGCTCATAAAGAGTTTGAGGTGCCCTTTTGAAAAAAAATGCAATTTATTCATAACAAAAATTAAAATAATCCTTTTCAAGTTGAGTAATGGATGTGAGGGCGAACCCGCAGTCTGCCCTAACAGCAGTTATTGTTGCAGCAAAGTGCAGCTAAAGGCCATTTATTCATGTTTAATTCCTCTTCATTGCCTTGACCTGCACCCGTATCAAGGATTTATATCCCGAATCTGCTCCCTCTGACCTACAATTAACTTTAATGAAATCAGGAGGACACACAGTCTTTTGTGTTCCTATATGTCCCCTAAGTGTGCTTATGCATGCACATGCATGCATGTATGTTTTTCCACATCCTCTCCCTCCTCTCTCCTTTCTTTTAGCTCCTTCGTGTTACTTTTCAGCAATTGAAATCAAGGTAATGACTGGGCAGGGAAAAAGAATGTTCTTTCAATAGATAATTAGGGAGATTGGTTTACCAGGGCCACTCAAAGCCTTTTCACATGCAGGGCTGAGGCGGGCCCTTGTTGTCTGCTGAGCCCAAAAGGCTCCCAGGAGAGGCATTCGCCTTGGCTTCATTTCTCAGAGCAGGTGCCTGGCAGGTAGTCAATGGAGACGGCCAGTTGAGATATATAAGGGACCAATCCCCCTGGACAAGGGGTCAACATCACAGGTCAGGGGTCATGAGCAGAGGTCACAAGGTCAATGTTTAGCACCCAGGACTGGCCAGATGACTGGAAATGCAGCCCTGACAGGCAGCTATCAGTTCTATGACTCAATGTAAGCCGGAAGGGGAGGGACAGCTAGTGTTGACTGACACTTTTTTCCTATCTCTTAAGAGATTTCTTACCTGAAAGTTAATACACAACACTATTTAAACAGAAAACAACAAGGCTTAAAACTGTCACCAGTAAGAATTGTTTTTCAAAAAAAAGTGTTGGGGTGTAAGAATTGCAGGGTGTGTTCCTTCTATCATTGAGTGGTTCTTCCAGCCAAATTTCTCATATATTTATCATTGCTTTAACTTATAAACAGTATTCAAAAAAAAAAAAGAAGTTGGCCTGAGAATTAATTGATTCTTACCATCCTTTACATTCCTATAAAACATCCCATCAAAAAATCAGCAATGACCGCTTCATTGGAGCTCTATTATTTCACGTTAAATGTGGTCTGCTTCCCAAATATGCACAGAATTCCTTCCCATGACAAGAGTGCTGCATGACTGCAGGTCAAAGGTGACTTTCACACTAATTTCTAATTAAATCTCAGCGTGGAAAAGTGATCTGTCATTGCCCATAGGCTGTGATTGACAAGGGCTCTGCTACCATGGCTTCACACAAAGAGATCAAACCCCCACCGCAGCACCCTGGACTCCAGCCACCTCGGGCTCCCTGGCTGTACCCCAAGGGAAACACTATATAAATGTCAATGTCCCAAGAATCTGCTGCTGCAGTAGTCACAGCCATCATGGAGGGTGTTTTGTCCTCCCTGTCACACTAGTGGTAGTTCCTGGAAATGCAGCAGTGATTTAGGGTCAGATCTTCTTACATAGCAGTGGTTGTGTGCTTCTGTGGATGTAACTGAAACTCTGTTTGGCTGGCAAAATGTGCACACCCAATCTCTGCTGGGTGTGCAGGCAGCAATACACATGTTGAGGAGTGATTACAGAGGGTACAACAGTATACAAAGAAACCTAAACTCTAACCCAATACTTGTATACACTGCTCAGGTATTCCATTTGCATTTGTGGCAATAAGCATGGCAACATATCCAATATGCATGTCAATTTTTCTCCCTCCAATCAAATAGAAAGCCTGTGAAGTAAATATCTATTTTCTTACAGCCTGCCTGTTTACAACATGGGGGAGCGGCTATATAAACACTGTGTGGCAAATGAGGAATTTCTTTTAACATATCGGCCTGGCCAGCATATGCCAGATATAGGAAACCCATAGCGTCATTGGCTCCATATCGGCTACAGGGGTCAAAGGCTAGTGAGGGTCAAAGGTGTCATCCTCCTTTCTCATCATGAAGTGCATTAACATCCTTTCCCTGTCCCGTCATATCCAGATGGCTGAGCAGTCTACAGGACAGATGCTCCCATTTTCAAATGTCTCAGGGATCCAAAATGCACCATCGAGAGTAAATATGGCTTCATCTTTGGGACATCATATTTCAAAGGAATATGGAGACGGGTGGATATTGGCTGCAAAGGCCCAGGCTGTGTTAAGCAGACCTTAATTGATTCTTGGCCCACTTGTGACAGCTTGCTATCATTGGTTTGTGTTTGAACCATGAAATGTTTCATCTCAGCTTTGACAAGTTAAAAAAATATATATATTTTATTTTATTAAAGTGTAATCTTAAAAAGTTCCTATGTTATCACAAGGTTAGAAAGTATTTGACTTTTACTATTATGAACAGCACTACACTTAAAATCTGCAGAACTGGCATTTAAAGTCAGGATGGTTATCTAAAATGTGGTTACAACGCTGTGTTCTAGGATGTATACATTTTGAGTATTTGACAAACTAATAGCATGTCACAGCTTAACGATTGACTAGAATTTGAAAGACTAGAAATTTGGCCAAATTTCAAGTTTAAAAATCTCATCAGTCGTAAGCTACAGCCAACAGTTAATGCTATAAATTCATCTAGTTACTAACTAGTGGTAGTACTATAGCTAGGACGTTCCTCAAAGGCATAACTGTTTGATGGATAAGAATGTATTTAATTCCTAGCTAGCATAAAGTTAGCTTAAAATGTACTTCCTAGCAAACAAGTGGCTTAAAACTAATATAAGTGTTTTGATAGATGGGAAGGAAGGGCATTCATTCCAAGCTAGCATGATGTTAGCCTTATACTTACTAACAAAAGAGTGGCTTAAAGCTAATATCACAGTTTGATAGATGGATATGAAAGGCATTGATTCCTCGCTATAATAACATTGCATTGGCCGTGGGTGGTTGAATGCTAGCTTAAGCAAGAGTCAACATCTTTAGTTCCTGGTTAGCAACAATAGTTAAGTTGTTATACCTTGAAATATGGCAGTATGTACCTCCAGATTATCTCTAGAGAAATTGAAATGATAACGTCTGTCACATATACTGTTTGTATGAGTTACAACCTCAAAAACACAGTGAAATGAGATTATAACAGCATGTGTGCCTTTCTCTACTAGTGTGACATCAGAAAAAAATGGCTGCTGTGTAGATACAATTGATTTAGTTGGGTTTGAGAATTGAAAGAAAACCATGATCCATTGTGAGTGGTAGTGGCATTACATATATGTGTCTGCATGGCATTCTTCAGCTTTGAGACACAACAGTCAAATCCACATGACTGACATTATAGAAAAGCTTCCAAAGTTAGTGCTTCAGGGGCTGCAACCATTTTTCTTTTTTTAAACTCCAGAGTTCTAAAAGTTTAATATGTCATTGTTTGACTTGTCAGTGTCACTCCTCTACTTATCCACACAGCCCATAAACAGATGATCCCTTCTTTCACAGCCTGTCATTATTTTTACGACACCAAAACTCTTCCCGGCATGCTCACAGTCAAACAAATGGAGTCGCTCCAAGCCAAACAGACCACGGCACCCTGCCGGGAGCTTTGGGTTGGCTCGCATTCAGCTTCTCAAACATACACACACATTTATGTTTGCAGAGAGCAACAGTTACTTATACACACTGTCCTCTTACACACACACACACACATGCGCACGCACGCATGCACACACACACACACACACACACACACACACACACACACACACACACATGCGCACGCACACACACACACACACACACACACACACACACACACACACACACACACACACACACACACACACAAGTGGATTATGGCATGCTACCCTGCCCAGAGACCTCTGACTTGAACCTGCTCCTCTCACTCAGCAATACATAAATCACCCGGCTCTCAGCGGCACTGCTGGCCCTCAGTGCCATGCTGAACCTGACTCCACGGGAATAAAAGTCCGTAACTGGATACAAAAACTAATCCAGGCCAGAGACAATTGCTGGCATACGGCGGCCTGAGAGGTGCTGATACCCTGTGTGATGATATGCAGTTTCAGTCAGAGGAGCTCTGACTTCTGCACTGAGGTGACACAGGCCTGCTGGGTGCTACTGCTCAGAGAACGGGAGAATGAGTAAAGACATGATGGTTAAGACCTTCATATTTATTAATGTTATTCTAGTATATATGATTGATATTATTGAACTATTTAAAATTTCTATTTATTACACCGGTCCTAAACATTTGACGTCTGGAATTTTATATGCTAACATTTGGACACAACACATTGCCTTTTATCTGCCAAGCGTGCATACTCCTCATGACTGAGGCCAGCCATCACTCATAACTACAATGCCAGAGGTATGAAAGTTGGAGAGGCATCAGGAACATTTAGAACAAAGTGGCTCAAAGTGCCAAGTTAACTAACAACTGAGGCGCAGTTATGATGCTGCTTTTAGTATATCAATATCAATGTAGTAGAGGTAAACAATGTCCAAAAATGACAAGTACAAAAGGACCAGCTCAAAAATAATAACTGTCAGAGAAAATCTTACCTTGGTCCTCAAAGTGAACGCTTCCAAAAGATTGAAAAGAGTGTGTGCATCTTACTCAAAGTCTTTGTGTATCACCAGAGACTACATGTGGTTGTTGCTGTTTTTAACTGAGACTTTGCCTAATAATCTTTAAAATAAGTCTTTCTCTTTTTGTGTCATTGATGGTAAATACCAGTACTACAAGTTCTTCATTTACACATGATAACATTTTGAAAATCACAGTTTTATTTAAAAGGTGTTATCAACACACTTATATTTTTCGATGTGTTTCTATTATAACTACTGTCAAACTAAATATTTTTTAATAATGATCAAATGTTTGGACATAACTAAAATAATATTTACATGGGAATAAGGGAAATTCATTTTCATGGATTATGACATTTTTAGCTACTGTATGTCACATTTTGACAAATGCATCTGAAGGATTTTCATCTTAGTTGAAAACTACACCTGACATGTGCAGTGCTTCTTCTGTTGCAATTTGGTGTTTCTGATTCACCGCTGGGCGTTATGACAGTGCTGTCTAACCAAATAAAATTCTGATAAAAGAGGGTGTCACTTTAATAGCCTCAACTGCTCAGAGTAAATAATGAAAGTTACAGTGAGCAACTTAGGAGGGGTGCCTTTGTCATTACCCTGGAGATTTACGAGGCTATGCTGAAACACAAAACTGCATTTGACATCCTTTTGTTGCCCTGTTAGTCTACTTAAGCCTGCACAACAAAGCCCTAATAACACCCCGCTGTAAATAATCCAACAACACAGCAATGTGGCAACCTCCCACACCACTCCCTGTGCTCCTGCAGCGCCGTCTCCGGCCCCCAGTCACAGCTACAGGCCCGACAGCAGCCCCAGTGGTATAGGAATGCCTCTGTACTCTTCTGCTCTGATAGCGAGGCCACTGTTCCACTGTGATAACATCAGGCACCAGGCTCAGTGCAGCCAAGAGGCTCCGAGACACACTTTTATGACTTAAGTATCTCAGACTGATATCTGCAGCCATCAGCTCAGTACACCCTCATCACATACTTACACAGACACTCAGACACTCTCTCTTCATCTAAGTGATGCATGCGTGTGTCCACACACTCCCAATCATGCCTGCAAACATGCACATGTGCAGCCTCACTCTGACTGTTAACTGTACCGCCCAACATTTTACGTGCATACACACAGACACAACACAGAGACGCACACAGACAGGGACACAACTGAACTTCTGTGTTCTTTGGACCAAATTCAATCTCCAGTCAACTTTAATTTAATCTCTAATTCTTACCAATTAGACTAACCTAGTAACTTTAATTAAATCCTTCACCAGACCTTCACTCTAATTCCAAGCCATGCAATACTTGACCAAATACAGCCTTTTCAAACCCACTAACTATCATCCTACAACTCAAAGATAGCTGTGCAAAGAAAATTAAATCTCCATTTTGTTATCAATGTAAAGATACACATCAAAAGAACACACAAGATTACCTGTGCAAAACAAATGGACTTCAAATGACCCAAACTGAGTGTACCTGGGCCAAATGAGAAGAAAACACAGGGAGAAACGGCAGAGATTCTCTCCATAGCACTGACTTTATTTAATAATGTCTATTTAATGAAGAAATATACTTATTAGCAGGGTTTTTCTGTTTGTTACAGAGTTGGGTTGTTACAGCAGATTATTACCTTTCTTTACCAAATACTTGACTCTGATTGGTCAAACCCCAAAACAGCTATTTTATTATCATCACCTTAAGCAACGCCAGGGACAACCTGATCACACACGTATCAAAACACTCCTCTACCTGTTGACACTGTGGCAGAAACGCTATTAGCAAGATTCAATCCTATAAACCAGGCAACAGCAGTATAGCTGATGAATGCATCTCTAAGTTGTTGATTGTTACAAAGTGACTTAAATCATAAACGATAGCGATAATAGTAACAGTGTTAAAATTTGTGTAATTCGCCTCAGTTATGCTTAAACATGTCGACTGCAAAGCTCCATGAAAAAGAGGAGTTTTAAGAAGACAGAAATGTTGACAGAAATGTTGACAAAAATACTCCTATTGAATTCCTGTTCACTGGCCTTAGTGTAAATTATCAGTTTTAATGTGAATTATATTGAACAAATACTAGTCCTCACTCCAATATACCCCCAATTCTGACTTCCTGTGAGCTACAGGGTCAATTTTAAATCTTACTAATCAACTACAAAGCAATGTATGGCCTTAACACTCCTTAAATAAGAAGTAGACCGTTCTCTACATCCTCTGATCAGGGTCTTTTGTCTCTGCCCCATGTACATTTTAAACCCAGAGGTGATCCTGCGCTCGTAGTGGCAGCCCCTTAAACTTGAGAACAGTCTCCCCAAAAACATCAGGTCGCCTGATTCTGTGGCCTAAAACTCATTTTTATAAATTTCGTCTGTCTTCGTTTGTCTGGTGTTTGTGTGACTGTACTCTGTCAGATGCTTATTGTCGTTATGTTTTTATATATGCTTTGAAAGTTTTGAATATATGTATGTTTGTGAAGCAATTTGTAACCATCTGTTTTAAAAAGTGCTACACAAACAAAGTTAAAACTGACTTGGACTGATCCTCGCCTTCTTCAGCTCAGACTTAGGACATCAACTTCTTGGGGTCTTCAAGAAAGTGTTCTGAGACTTGGACTAGAGCATTGTTTCTAACTTGATTTCTGGGTAATCTAAAATTGCTGTTACAAGTATGAGTGTTAAGGGATTTATGGAAACAATGCATTACCTATATGTATAAGCTTCTTATTTTTAAGGTACACACTTTTGAATACGGTTTGAATAAATATAGCGTGATCGTTGATTTGTACAACAGCAGCCAAACACGTTTCACAGGGCAAGCATGGATTTTGAATGCTTTCATTTTGGACACATTTCCGACAAGTATGTTGCATAAACATCATGTTTGAATATGCTTATCTTTGAGGGGGACGGATGAAAAGCAACTCAGAATAAAGTCTTTACAACTCATTTGACAGAAATACTTTAACTTGTCTTGCAATCTGATGCATCACGTTAATGAAAGTAAAACCTAAACAGCCGCTGTCTGTTCTGCCCTTACTGTGGGGACCCCACTCTCACTCCTCTTTGACCCAGGAAAAGGCAGCATGTGTCTGCCTTTTGATGGACAGCAGCACTTCACTATTCCACATTGATGGTCAGTCACACAAACAAAAAGAGGGATGAGATGAGTTTCTCAGGGGAGTGAGGATAATAAAATCAGGGTGTCTGTGTGTCCTGAGCGGGGGCCACATTTGGTGCTCTAACAGAATGAAGGTCTTTGGCGGCCCAGTCTGCCAGTCTTTTAGCTAAAGCAAGCAGATTTCTTTGAAGCCCGGCCACCTTGGCTGAAGAGCCATTACTCCCAGGTTTTTCTTTACATTAACCACGCTACAGCAACACAAGTGCATTACAGGCTGCCGCCCCGCCAGGGCCCAATTGTACTCCCTCTTGTTAAATATTACCCCAACAGAGCTTTTGATTTTATTGTCATTTTTTCTCCCTACACCGCTTATCCTACTCCCCTCCCCGATCAGATTAGGATCGATTGCTGCATGGCAGAGCCGGCCCAGACATGAGGACCAGAACGACGCTACAGCGCGATTGTGCTCCTCAGACCCCGCCTTGGAGACTATTCAGGCGACTAAATAGAATGATTTGCCCTTAGATGTCAAATTTCCTCCGAGACAAGGATGTCAATACCAATTAGATTGTCTGGAGTTGCCTTAGTTACGCCAGCATGCCCCTCACCGCCACCATCGCCACCCCAACCTCTTTTCCTCTAAAGATACACTCGCTCTCTTTTAACATCTCACTCACATCTCTCTTTTTTGTAAGCAGAGTGGTGGTCTCGGCACCAAGCCTTTAGCCTCAAATCAGTTTTATGGCTGGCGCTGTGCAGACATTAGGCTAACTCCATTAGCCTCTCTAAAGGAGATGGCCTGAGGGGATACTGAGGGGCCAAGATGTGACTGTGTAGTGATGTGTGTGTGTGTGTGTGTGTGTGTGTGTGTGTGTGTGTGTGTGTGTGTGTGTGTGTGTGTGTGTGTGTGTGTGTGTGTGTGTGTGTGTGTGTGTGTGTGTTTGTGTTTGTGTGTGTGTGTATGGTGAAAGGGTGAAGGGGTAACATTGTCTTACAGAGTCTTTTGGCATCTCCTTAAAGGTCAGTGTCTGCTGGTCGGAGGAGGCTAAAGCCCACTGGAGCACGAACGTAAACAAGAAAGAGAAGTGGGCAGAAAATGGATTAATGAACAAATGTAATTAGGAGAAAGGGGAGGATGGAGAGAGTGGGAGAGAGGACTCTGTCTCCACTTAGTATCGTGGCTCCTGCAGGCGCTTAAGTGCTAACATGACAAACAGATGTGGCCATGGCTGGCCAGACATAGGGCTCCAAACCCATACATACATACACACAGGCGGACAATACATAAACAGGAATATATACACTGTCTGCTTCACAGCCTCCTTCAAACGGACTACTGACTTATTCAGCACAACATGCAGGAAAATACAAACAGACCTAAATATTTCAAATGAATGGAAAACTGGGGGGTTAAGTTACTCATTCATTAGAATTATAATAGATGTTAATATGTACAAATGAATCATGTAGTTTTTCAATAAATAGAAGGTTACCTGTGGGGTTCCACAAGGCTCACTGTTAGATCCCAGGATGTTTGTACTTTATACCAATGATATATTTTAAGTATATAAACTTTTTTCTGGAAACAATTTTTATGGATTGGAATTGCTTCTCAATGCGGTGAAAACTGAACTCAGAATATTTTAGATGTAATCAAAAATGAATTATTTATGGAAATTAACAGTTGAAATCATGATTGATGATGTTGAAATCAAAAGTGCTGAGGAACACATACACAACCAACACCAATTGTATTTGTAAGCATTTGGATCAGTAGATAAACATACTTGGCAAAACTTAGACAAACAAAAACCAAACAGGACCACCATGTCAAAGCAAGAAATTCCACCATAGAGCAAACGTTAATAAAGAAACAGCCACTTAGGTGTGTGTTTAGAGATGAAAATACACGGGAGGTATTATTGCCGAAATAACTAAAAAAGTGGCCTTTACAAACTTACAACACAGTTTGTTTTCTGTTTTGAAAGAAAGAATAATACCGACATGAAAGCAGGAGGCTCAATACCCTTGACGACTATTTTGCCATCCAATAATCCTAGACTATGATTGGCTGACTGGATGATCAAAGGAGTAACATAAGATCAACTCCGGTATCTTCCATGGTATTTCAATATATAACATTGTAGTTTATTAAGCTGTACACTTGACTGACTTTTGGAGAAACATTTTCTTCCATGAGCCATTAAATTATAAAGCATGGACGATTAACATGTTGCCACTCTTGTTTGTTAGCTTATCATTTAAAGGCCCAGTGAGGAGTTTCCTGTTGCGTTCCTTCTGGTGACCCTTTGATGAAATCAATTGTGTTTTGCCACAATGTAGACTACATTTCCCATAAGCATCATCCCCGAATGTTGTAAATATGTTACTCTTACCAAAGCATGTATTCACTATGAATAGAATTCAGCTGTTGTTCTCAATACTTATTTTCTTTGTTCAAGATGTAGACCAATGAGGGTATATCAAGCGGCAGCCTCCAGTCTAAAAATATGAGTCCAATGCGGAAGTGCTAAAAACTGCGGTTCATCGATTATCCGCTTGAGGCTGGCTCCGGAAGTACCAGAAACCACATACACACCAATTCAAAAAAGACGATCTTTACAGCAGAAATAAACATGTTTACAGCCTGGTACAAAAGATGAGTGTAGTCTGGATAGCTCATTTCTCAATCGGCATACACTGTACGGGGGGGTGAATTTTTTTTCTAGCCCAGCAATTTCGAAGATATTGAGATTAGGAGTCTTCCAATGAGAGGCACAGATGACTTGATTGACAGGCGGGAACACTGCAGCTGTTGGCTAGGAGGCTCAAAGCCCGCCTCTTTACGTCACAATCCCTCGACAGCAGCAATGTGGCTGCCGCCGCCAACTGGCCTCAAAACAGCGCTTCATAAACAGATGGATGACGTCACAGATACTACGTCTATTATTTATACAGTCTATGGGTTATATATTGAAACTGTAACGTAACAACAACAAAACTTTGTAAACTTTGCTTTGTTATAAAATAACATAATTACTTGCACAATGTTGCCTATAAGGTATAAGTTATGTTAAAGGGTAGGCAGGATAAGTATGCATGAATGTACATGTGTATGTATGCATGTGTATGTGTACGTATGCAGGTACAGATCGATATATGTGTGTACGTATATGCTGGACTCAGTACATATTTTCTTGATGAATCCCTCAGTTATTGTTTTGTTTTTTGCTTTTATTTGTAATTTTCACATGGCTCCTCTGTTGTGGAGGGACGTGTTGGTTGTTGACACAGTCCAAAATAAACCTAATCAATCAAACTCTGACTGATTACCATAAGTTAGCATACAAAAGCTTACCAGACATACAACTGGTTTGTCTTTACCCCTCACAGTCCTGGTGTTATGTGTGCTCAAGTGTCCTAATAAATATCCAAATAACATAAAAATTGCATCCTGTTCTTAGCCATTTTGTTCTTCTGCCAAACAAAGCCCTGGTTGTCTAGTTTCACTGTCAGAAGCAACATTTCAACCGAAAACATACGTCTTTGTGCTTATCCTGCTCCAGTATCAGCCATGAGTACAAAATATTATCTAAACAGAAAACTATCTAAATTAAAAACTCCTCCCACTTGCTAACTAACTTTTCATTGCTTAATTTTACCAATGGAGTTAGAATCATAGCTACATGAGCGAGTGTTGAATATCGACACAGCACTTTAGCAGATGATCCGACCAGAACACAGCCATGAAAATTCAGTAAAAAGAATAACCACTCTTGTCACTAATAATCTCATTTTACAATGTAGGTCATGAGGAGACATCAGCGTAGGAGAGACACTATTTCAAAATTAGTGAAAAACTCCTCACTGTGCCTTTAAAAATCTATAAAGAAGGATTTAACAACTGTGACAAATAAGTGCTGGTAGTTTAGTTAAATGTAACAAGTAAAGAATGACTGCTAAATAAATGCTTTTCATACATGTATGCACACAAACTACTTCTTGCCACCTCCGCATGCCTCAGTTTCTCGGTTTGGCCACCCCAGTCAAGATAGTCTCGACACACCCCTGCATGTTAGACCAGAATCAAGTGACTTCCCATATAAATATGTACAAAAAAACTTTCAGAAATGTCTGTGATGACAACCACGAATAGATTCAGGGGCAGACGCTCTGCTCCACATCAGAACATATGACCTTCTGCTTTTCAGCCTTTGATCTGTCACGTTTATCCTGTGATAAGAGCTCTGTGTTCTTTACTCAGCTGTTGGCCAGCTCTAGTCATCTGCGGTGTCTCTGCGAGAGCACCTTGTCTAGATTTCAGCGTTAAACTACAGTTGGTGTGCTGTTAACTGCATAATGGATTCAGGAAGGAACATCCTTGATGTGTTGATGAACTCATTACGTTAAATATTTGCTTAAAGGGCTACAGTGAGTGATTAATAAGTGCATAACTCGCTTTTGTTTAGTTTACATGTCTAGTGATACTGGAATATGAAACCTTATACTTTCCTTTCCAGGTTTCAATTAGCATCCAAAGTCATCATTAACTATTACAACTGACTGAATCAATACCTTCCCAGAAAGCATTGAAAAGACCATAAGATAAAGTCAGCAGCTCCATTTTCAGTGCTCTGCTTTTGGTTACGGTTAAACATAAAAATAAGTGGACTTCTTTTAAGAGAACATGACACCATAATAATCTTACCACAATTCAAGACATAAATACTATCATATCAATAAGGCAACAAACTTGATTGAGTTGATTCTCAAAAAATGACATCATTTGTAAAAGTGTGAGCAAACAGTTTTGCATTATTTCCCATTTTATGTTAAAGACACTCTGCAAAGCTACCAAATCTGTGTTAAACTACCTTTCCCCTTCTCCTCCTTTTTTTGAAAGCATTTAACGTTTCAAGATCAATTCAGCAGTCCGTAAAAAGGAAAAGGACTTGCATTTTGAAGTTGGTTTAACCTTGCAGTGACACCTATTGCGGATGCTTTGAAATGGTTAAGAACAATCGTTTCCGCATGGGGGAATCTGCAATTAGGCGGCACATCTGCACCAGCGGCAGCACCAGCGGCAGCACCCCGGCGTCCCCCTCAAAACTCCAAGACCTGGCGCGCTCAGGGTTCTCTGTTGGTTGGCGGCCAACACAAACATTTTCCTGCTGCATAACTGTGAATAATGTTGTGAGATGAATTTCAACTGCTCAATTAGACGGGTTTCAACTGTGAATACTTCAAGACAAAAGGCGCAGGAGTGGCATATACAAGTCAGGGAACAGGACAAGCAAAGGGGAAGAGACGAAGAAGAGTAAACAGAGGGAAGGATGAAAGAAAGGGAGGAGAGACAGTGACGGCCATGAGGCTGAAATTTACAACCAGATCATCAATTAACCACTCCAATCACAATGGATCAAGCCATTAAATGTGCATTTCTTCTAAACGACGTCCTGACTGACGGATCATGATTTGGTATTGATGGCTGTTGGAACACGACGCAGTCCCAGAGTCTGAGGAGTTCACTGTTTGTCATTTAATTCAACACATGCAGTCAAGAACAAAACAAATGTCTGCCCCCCCCTCTCAACTTACATACGTCTCATTAAATGCAATCCAGCTATTTCAAGCTACAAGACTAATGCCCTGTGCTCTCAGGCTGGCATGTTTACCTTGCTCTCGTTTTTCTTGTGCTGAATAAGCACAGAATGTGACCATTAAATATATTGCTGATGGGGAGACAAGGGGAGGGAAACATCAATATTTAAGTGACCTGGAGTTACAGCCGGGGCAGGGCTGTGTGATAGGCTTTCCCTCTTTGACGTCATCTCCAGGTTAGATAGAGGATAAGTGATGACTTTAAACTTGTAAATTGTAAGATGCCAAAGTAAGCATGTGTTTTAACAATGTGTCTGTAACTTTAAAACCTCAAAATCTTCAATAAAATGTGGCATTGTTTCTTTTCTCTTCATTTGCTGAGCTTTCTAGACCTCTGAAGCTTTCAGCTATCCAACTTCTGAGAATCATTTTAATTAGTCTCAGTGTAATGAAACAAACATGCAAAATCAAAAAGGACCTTTGGACATGGCATACATCATTAACTCCTACTTTCAGCACCTCTGAAATTAGACTTAAAGTCCCCCCAGAGGGGCTATTAGACGATAAATACCCACCACTGACCAGATTCTGCCCTCCACTCACTCATGACTGATGTCCACAAACTCTTTGAAGTCGCTCGCCACAACAACACCAGCATCACATCTTTTCTTTTAGAAAGACACAAAGTGATTTGGCCCCCTTTCAGGACCCCAGAAAAAAAGCTGGAGATTGTTTTAAAAAGAAAGAAAGGGGACCCCCAATGTTCAAAATAAGCCAGATGTTTGCATACATGTTGCGAACATGTGGAGACATGCGCGCGCCGTGGGCCTGCATTAATGAAGGTGGAGATCCATCTAAGGGGGGGCTGATAGGCAAGGGGATGCTGCACAAACACACACGCACACGCTTAACAGGTCACATGTGGCAGCAATAAGTTAGCTGTGCTGCCACTCCGGTCGGACAAACAGATGGGGATAGACTGAGACTGAACTGAGGCCAGCACTAAAACAGAAAGATCCCCCATTATAACAACAAAAGGTAACAATAATTAAAGGAAAATGTTTTAAGAATTGGCTTTGATGAAGACATTAGATGGCTCAGATTTTTGTAAGCATTTATTACCTGCCTTTCTTCAAATCACCTGTCTGTGCTAAATACTTGATTCTGATTGGTCGAACCCCATAATAATAGTTATTAACTCTGAATAGCGAAGTGACACCAGGAACATCTAGATCACACGTCATGACATATCAATCTGTGACAAGGAGTGTACGAATGAAATTTTAGTTCCTAATAGAATCAGTGAACGACATAGAGATTATTTTTAATATTACTCTTATTTTATGTGCACAACATTTTTGATCCCTGGTTAATGGCTGACCAGTCGACAGCAGATACAAATGAAGAGGGAAGATGGGAACCAAGCAGAAACTAGCAAGGGATGTTCAAACACACGAGTAGCTCAGTGAAAGAGACGTTGACCAAACAGACATGAAGCAACCACATACTGCAACACAGTATGGGAAGAGTTAAAGGACTGGTCCAGTGCGAAGTGACAACTAAAAGGCTATGGGGCAGAGAACCTAATACAGGTGCTGCTGTTATTTTTTGCATATGTTAAGAATGCCTACAGAAAAACAGACTTCAATGAGAGTGAAAATGTTGAGTTTAATATTTTTGATGACAGTAAAGCAGGAAAATATGAATGCAAGACTGTCTTCGCTGGTCAGGATTCTATTTCACATAAAAACCCTCTCACTTTACATTCTCCCTTCCTTAATATATGGAACTTGTTGGCAATGTTATTTACTGCTCCAAAACTGTTGCAGCTCTGTTTTCAGCTATGCAACACATAACATTAATTATATTATCATGATATCTTATTCAACTGTTGCTCTGGGGACAGTTTCATTATTATAGTATGCATCAAATTATCTGCTTAGCATTCTAAAAGGAATAAAATAAATGCACCCTCTTATTCCAACAAAAAAAAAAACTTTTGGTATGAAAGTACTCAAGCTCTTTAAAATATTGTAAAGATAAATATTACTGCTGATGTGGTTCCTTTATACATTTCATGGTTTCTGTGTGCAACTTAAGTACCACTGCCACAGTGTTTTAAAATCTATTTTCATTTTCTCTCGTGCATTGAAATCTATGAAGAATACTTCTATGTTAATATTTAACTTACCTTTATACCTTTAAAAAGGACCCCCTTTGAAATCATAATGCTATTTCATGCACATTAATTATGCTGGTTTAAAATTCATCATGCTTTTTGAACAAAAAGTGTGCCATCTCAGCAAAGAAAGTGTTCCATCTCAGCCAAAAGAAGTAGAAAAATAAGCATGTATGATATTATTATCAATTATTTCTCTCCACACTGTCACATCATGCTGATACTGTTATTCAGTGTTAAAAAATAAAGTTAAAGTTCTATATAAAACCCCATAAATTGTTCAACAAAGTGCATACTATTTATGCATTAAGAGCATTAATCTTGACCATGTTCCCCGTTAGACTTGTTTATTAAATATCTTAAGGATTTAAACTGGAAGTTAAACAAACAGACGTGTTAAGACGCAGATTACTGAGCTGCTCTGGTATTGCAATGGCTGTAAGACGTTGTGCGTTGGGCTGTATGTTGTTATTAGCCATGCATTTCACAGACACTTAAGTGTAATTAGGGATCAGTACATACATTGTAGTGTGACTCACATCTCAGACATAGAAGTATAACACTCCTGGGCATGTTCAGCTAAGCATGCACATACAATATGTCAAGGCTAGGAACATTTTGAAAAGGAAATCAAGCCATGCCGCAGATCAGACATAACTGTTGGTAGATATTTGCATTTCAAAAGGCGAAGACTGAAGGAGTAAAGAAAGAGGAAGGAGGAAGAGAACGAGGCTGAATAGAAATGTAAAGATTGTATGGAATGCTCCTGCATGAACTTTAAGTGAACCCCCTAGACCCCAAACTCCACCTGACAAAATCTGTTCTTTGCCTTGACGTTACTGTACAACCACAGAGAGCTCACAGGAGCACCATGTTAGGATCACGTTTACCTCTCAGGCTTGGAGTTTGTGGATAGAAGTGAGCACTCAGTCCTAAATATCAAGAGCAGGAATTCATGTTTTGAGGGGGGAAATATGCAAACATAATAACTAAAAAAAAGGGCTAGATTTTAACATGATAGAGAAAAAAACGTAAAGTGCAAAAACTTAAATCTAAGAAGATATTTTGTATTATTATTCATTTCTCAGTTAGACTAAAGATAAGTCATACTTACATGAGAAGTTCATTTACACATCTTATGTCAAGTTATCAGAAGCAAAAATAAGGCATGAATTCCTTGTAAGCAAAACTTACTTTTTGAATTACTCTGAATTGAAATAATCTTTTAATTTCAAGAAACTTAACACGTACATTTTTGCTCATTGCATCGGCAGATATTTTTGCACATTTTAAGCAATTGGTGCCTCATTTCTTGCTTCTAATATGCTTCAATGTAAACTTTTAAAGCTTATTAGTTTTGTTAAATACAATAAATGCACTAGGTAAGATTTAAATTTTTGCAGTGTAAGATGACAGAGTTCAAATAAGTCTTTCGGTATATCTTTTATTACGACATGTTTTTTATTCTCTCTTAGTTTATATGAATGACTCAGACACTGAAGTTTCCCAAACGTGCAACGACTTTTGACCATTACACATCATTTTAAATACCTCTGAACACATGATTGGCCGTCTGATCTCCCCCAGCTGTCATCTGTGACACACACACACATTCAAAGTGTGACTGAGCCGAGGTAATGATGACCACAGTTGCACGTTTAGTATGGTATTTAAGCAGCCTAATGCCCTGTTTGTTTTCCTACGTGCTCTCCCAGTGGTGCTCTCAATCCAGACAGAGTGTGTTGAGTGCTGTGATTGGTGTGTTTTTGTGCGTGTGTGTATGTCCAGAGACACTCCCTCTCCTATAAGCTGGGGTAGTTCTTTCTCTGCGTCTGTCACTCACTTTCCCCCTCACTCACTCTTTTTTCTTCCTCTTTTTACTTCCCCTCTTGATGTCTGCTTGTTTCCTCCTCCTCCTCCTCCACCCCCTCCTCCTCCTCCTCCTTTCTTCTTCTTCTCTTCGTCTCTCCTCCCACAGGGGCTGTGTGCATTCCTGCCAGGAGGGGCGGAGGTGTCTGTGATCCGGGGCTCGATAAGGACCAGGCCTCCCATTCCCCTCCCCTCGTGTTCACCCTCACCCCCTCCCTGGGAAAATGGGTGCACCCTCCTCCCTGGCAGGGCACCGGCTGCCCCTTTGAGTGCGCTGCCAGCCGTGGCAGCAGAGACTTAACATGATTTGTTTGTCTGCTGCTGCTGCGTGTTTGCACCAAACCCCCCTAGCGCCAACCCCCATTTACTGCTGCCGGTGATCCGGAGGAGAGGTCTGGTTAGCGGGTACAGATCTGGAGTCAGGAGGCGGTAGGGGGGAGTGAGAGGAGGGTTAAAGGGGTGTTAAAGAGGGTGAGGTAGGGGGAGAAATCAGGGTTAAAATGAGTTTGGAATATGAGCCTTAGGCTGGGAACATCCAAACTTTTTAAAAATGGCCACCGAAGGCTGGATTAGAGACACATGTACATAAAACTACTCATCCAATCACTCACTTTGCATTTACAAAGACTGATTTTCTTTCCATTCTTCCCCCTATTTTGTAATTGGCTTGCTTCCTGGTGCAGTGGCGGACAGCAGGCACAGCAGCGGCCCGGCCCGGTCGGCCCATTGATCTTTCATCAGCCCATAGAGTTAAAGTTGAAGGCACGAGGGGAGAGGCTGGAGAGAGGCGGCCCACTCCTTTTTTATGGCAGCTCGCTGGAGCCTGCCGAGGATTGTTCCCTGCTTCCTTAGATTGTTTTTCATTTAGCCAGGGTGCAGCACTGTGCCGCTCTGAGGAGGTGAGGTGAAGTGTTGCAGACATTTAGGGGAGCACGTAACGGCAACAGTCTGGGTAGGTGGATACAATGGTATAGCAGGACTTGTTTGCTGATAAAATTTTAGTTTTGGTGTATGACAGAGTGTGTTCATGATTTTCACTGTTATTTTTCAGTGCACCTCTCCGGTATATTTCTCCCTGTTCAAAGCATGTGTTAAATAACCTATAGGCCTGAGATTGGAATGGCTTTGGTATGTATAGAACTTCACCTATACAAGCAGTTGTTAAAAAATTTCAATTGAGATAATAAAGACAGTTTCATGGTGTTTAATAAACTGAGTTCAAGGATTATTGATGTATAAAGTTATCTGTTTTGTTTGAGAGTAGACTTATAAAAACTGTTTCCTTCTGATAGTGTGTGTGAGTGTGTTTGAGTTTTCGCTGTTTTTAAGTGCAACATTAATCGAAGATGGTCTGTGTATAAACTCTTTTGGTGGAGAGTGAACTGAAGAAATCTCTAAAAGTGTAAGTGTCTGTTTTTGTTTTTTTCCAGTGTGTCATTACACTTTATTTCCCTCGTTCCAAAGCACAAATTAGTTGAACTACAGGTCTCACAAAGGAAGGTTTTTGTGATTACTGTAAGATGGGTTTCAGCAAATAAGGACAGGGATTGATAGTCGAGGATCGTCAACATATAAATGCCCTTTTTTTTGGTGGAGTGTTTTCTGAAGAACTTTCTTTCCTTGTCTGAACAAACTGTATTAAACTCACATGACAAACAGCAGCACCACTCCTCCATTGGAGAGATACATTAGACTGCTGCACTTGATAATATTTCTCCCCGGACTCCCACACTATTAATCAAAACTGATTTACATTAAGAAAAAGCAGCAAGAGCTCTTAACGCGAATCAAATTTCACTTAAGGGGGCTAAAATTACCTTCATCAATTTGCATGAAAGCCTGGGTAGAAGTCAAGACATTCTCATGAGATCCAATCAGAGGCTCTGATCAGTTTGTGGGTGTGGTCCGTTGTATTCCCAACAGTGTTCCATTGATCCGAGCTCCAGCACCGAGCTGCAGCAGGCCCTGAACTTGGTCATCGCACTGATATTTGATATTAGGATTCTTCTGAAGGAAGCTCCACGGGGATCTGATCGCAGAGAGAGAGGGAAAAAGAGAGGAGGAAAGAACAGACTTCAAATCAGCGTATCAATTTTCACTGGACTTTCTGAATATTTCATGTAAGGAGTCTTGCAGAAGACACACCAGAGGGCTACAACATGTCCAGTCACTCATGTACATCTGATTTTGAATGCTTGAAAACACACCTACAGCCAAATTACACTGTAAAATACATGTTTGTGGGGGGAAAAACCACTGTGAAGTCTGTCTAGTTTGAAAATAACAGGGAGAGAATTGTGTTCTTCACACCCCAAACACTCAACAAAAATTAAAAGGCCTAAATCGTGGCCATAAGAATATTTATGATGAATAAAAAACAACATTGTAACGCTGACTGCAGGTATAAAGGTGGTTACTGTCTCTGCTTCCTAACACAAGAATTTCCGTGAGAAGATGTTGCACACACACTCACTCACATGGCCTATAACCCAAAGGGGAATCATGTCTGGATCGTGTTTCTAGTCCGAGCAAACATGTGGTCGATGTAAAGCTGTGATACTGACTCAGACTCAGTCTTAGAAGTGGACACAAAGGACAACGTGCTCAAAAAAACTGTTCCTTTACACAGCATAGAGACCTTTTCCTCACATGTGACACTACATGTATATTTTATGTGTTTTATTGATATTTCCATTTTCATTTCATTCCCACTAAATAGAGCAAGATCATAAAATGCTGCAACATAAATGCCACATGATTCCAAAGTTAAACTGAAATTAGGCCCCATGTAAAACAGACAGTAAATCTATCCTGAGTATCAGCAGTGACGGTGCAATAACCCACACCTGACCCCTAAACCTCCACCCACAGAAAGGGATGTCGTTTCACCGAGTGTCTTCAAATACTTTCCTCTCCTCGGTAGAGACATCAGTGAAACCAGAGCCCGTCAGCCTCTGTATTTGTTTATTAAGTATGCTCTCGGACTGGCTTACTCCCAGGACGGCTGTAACTGAGAGATTTGTTCATGTATGCATCAGGACCCGGGCTATCAGTGGTGAATTATTTATTGAAAAAAATCTCCCCTTGCTTGACGGATGAAGGAATATGTAGGTCTGCTCAGTGGCTCTGCCAGTGTATTAGAGGAGCGATGAAAACATGGTTAACCGCTGGGCTCCGACACTGAATTTAGAGAGGGAACAAATCTCTATTTTTGGAAAATAACCCCCAAATTATTGATGGTGACAGTACAACCATAAATACAATGGAACATACGGGGTAAATTGGCACTACTTTTTTCATGGTACATCACTTATTTCTTATTAGAATATAAAGAATAATCAGATTTGACAACTTAATTTTTAGATTATTTGTTTGTATATGGTATAAGGTTTTTCTTTGCACGTTACAGTGCCTTTCCAAACAGCTCTTTCAATCCATCCCTTCTTCTTTAAAATGTTAGAGTGATTTATTCTATAAATGTGTTTTACTTGAACAAACATGATTGATTTAACTGCACGTATTCCAAGTGATAGACATCATGGATTGCACAGCAAAGAAGCTAAAAAAAATAATGAAAAAGGGGAATAAAAAGGTCACAAGTCACTCAAATCAGACGACTGCAGTTACCATGGATATCCCTCCTGCCAGATTTAAATCACAAATGATTTGTTCATATCAGAATAAATCACATTTGGTCAATTTTCTCTGCCCCGCTTTATTATGTTAGTTTTTTCTAGTCTGCAGCAGTGAAAGGATAGAGAGAGAGAGGGGGGGGGGGGGGGGGGGGGGGGGGCGGCTGGCTATTGTCATTCAATAGCTAAGCCATTTTGGAAAATCAGCGCTCTCGATTTGCTCCTGCTGCCTCCCTCTCTCTATTCCCTTATGGCTGCACTGGATGGAAGGCTTCCTTTTATAATTTCCAAGTTGCACGCACAGACACACACACAGACACACACACACACACACACACACACACACACACACACACACACACACACACACACACACACACACACACACACACACACACACACACACACACACACACACACACACACACACACACACACACACACACACACACACACCACCACCACTAACCCCCCTCCTCTTCCTCCTCTCCTCCTCCTCCTCCTCCTCCTCCTCCTCCTCAGACTAACACACATGTCAGAGGCTGAGCTCTATGATTGAGCGAGTCAATGATGCAGGTTAAAAACAGTGAGGGATAGACTGTTTGGATTTATTCATGAACTTTCAGTGGGATCTGCAGCAACAGGATGCATCTCTATTGATACATTTATTGAGCTGGTTTTTAAATGTAAAAAATGAAATAGCAGCAAGGCTCTCTGTGGATAATTTACAGCTGAAAACATCTATGTATTGGTGTTTAAGCTAAACGCTGCTCCATTAGCAGAAGGAACCAATAATTGTGATCTATGCCTGCTCACTCAGCAAATAATCAATCATGCTTATTTAGTATGTTCGAATGGGGATTGTGCTGAGGATTTAAAGACAAATCACAGTGTGACCTTCTCGAAAAACATGGCAGCACACCTTTTACAGCAATACTAAGGTGTCTTTATCAGAACGGAGCTATTCTGAGGGGTAAAATATGAGTTTTGATGGCGTATTCAAACATATTTTCTGAGCTACAGATCTGATGTGAATAAAACCGCTCAGACTCAGTGACGCAGGCTCATCTGAACACTCACACACTGTCACACAAAGAGCCAGGAAAAAAGGGGGCCTGTGACCCATTTTGTGAAGCGGCCCATATTTCAAGAATAACCTATGAGACCAATGCAGCTATCAGTGAGTCAGCATCCTTTAAAAAAGAACACACACACTAATACACACAGAGAGAGACAGAGAAAAAAAGAGACCATGGCCCGACAGATTTGCAACACAAGACAAACTGGAGATTTCTACAAATCAAAGCCTGACCATGCAGGATGTTCTCTGTATGAATTTACTGGATTTTTTCTTTAGTTACAGTCAATGATACGGGTTTAGTGTGCGTACATATACAAGGAGTTTGTCTTTGATTTAACACTGAATGTGCATTCATAGAAACAGACATATGTGAAGACGGAGAGAAGTGCAAAAAGCTTAACAAGAGAACATAATTCAACCTCTGTAGTGACAGATAAAAACGCACATTATAAGTAGATTTATATACGTATATGGATAATATGTTTTTTTTATCAGAAGAGTGCAGAAATGTGGAGTAAACATAAAATTGGTCAGCAGTTAACAGGTGGTTTAATTTACACAAGGTTGATGATGGGTAGGATTGATTTGCAGAAATCTCAACACTGCTAGTGTCACACCGGGGGAAGTTATTCTCATCAATAGGGCATAAAAAATTCACTGGCTGACCACCCAACACCCTGTTTGTGTCCAGGAAAACAAAGTGACCACTGAAGGTCTCTGCCAAAGTCTGAGTGTGAATGTAAATTGTGAATGAATGTGTGTGTGAGAGAAAGAGAGAGAGAGGGAGTGCAAGGAAAAGAAAAGGTGTGTGTGTGTGCTGAAAGGAAGAAGAGCTTCTGCGTTTTTTATTCTTGTGCATTTTTTTATTCTAAGAATGGGTATTTAGGGGTTTTATCACAATCGCGTGGAACATTTTGAAATGTAGGACATTCAATGTCATGTTTCCGCAAACGTAGTCACATTTTCATGCTTGCATCAAGGCACAAACACACTGAATTTTCATTGTTTTCAAATCCAAATATCTGCATAAAGGATGATTCTAACTTCATTGTCTATTATATCTTTTGTATGAAACTTCAAACTCATAAAAGTGTAACCTGTTTCCCTTCATCATCGTGTTACTTGCATGTGAGCAACCATCAAGTGGTGTCCCACAAGTGATGACATGACAGAGAACGCCCGAGGACCCAGGACTGAAAATCCAGATCTGTATGCTGATTAGCACAAAGTAATGCACTAATGATGACACTGTGTGCACTCTAATGTGATAAATTGATTTCACCAGGTTAAACGCAGACCTGTACACGCATCTCACTGCTGGGAAATGAGAGAAAACACAGTGTAAGGATACTTCAACATGTTGTAACAGCCATGCTTCAGTGTGTAATCCTGAAGGTGGACAAGAATTAACATTTAGGTGCAGGAACGCTGGAAAAAAAAAGGTAAAACAGGGGTCAGAGAAGCTGTGTCTGGGTCATGTGGAGACATCAGATTTATTCTGGTGATGTATTTTTTAAATTAAGCTGTTTAAGTAATTACATTTTGCTCGTATGAGCTGCCCTGCTGCATGTTAAAAAACCCTTGAAGGGGGGATTTTTTTTCTCTTTTTTTTTTAAAGAAATTTGAGGCATCTGGTAACAAATGTCCCTCATCGGCCTCCCTGGAGTCTCCAAAACCTACAGCAGCCATGACATCAAACGCTCAAGAGTATTTAGGCGCCCTTGATGTATCCAGATAATTTTTTTCGTTAAAGGATGACCAAGCAGAGCTGCAACACGTGGCTGCAGGACGAGTCTTTGCCTCCGGCGCGCAGTTTGTGCGCCAGGCGCCGAGCAGAATAATCTGTTTACAGTGTGCGCGTTGATGGTCATTTTTTATGATGTTGTTTAATCCACAGTGGATGAGGATGAAGGGGAGGGGGGCCGTCTAGCAGAAAAAAAAACCCAGACAAGCTGGCTCCAGTGGCCATCTCTGTAGGCTATAGGCTTCTCTGTTTGAGCAGAGAGACAGGTGTAAATCTCTCCCTGCGATCTTTACTCTGCACTCCGTGCGACACTCACCTGGAGGTAAATAAATGGTTTATGGCCGAGTAAATGAACCACTTCTCTGCACTCGTGCACGGAAAGAAAACAGCCCCGGGCTGTTGTTGCCATTGTCATGCGCTGAGTTACACCAATGTATGGTGTTTTGACTGTTCAGAGGGAAAATATGCGTCTTTATTCTCTTTAGAAAATAATTTATGTTTGGCCACATGCTTTAAAAAAAGTAAATACACTTTGTTTCATTTTCAACAGAAAGTAAAGGATTTTAAACTGATGAAGGCCTTTTCTCTAACTACAAAAGTTGATTACGCTCTAATGCATAAAACCGAGAAACATAACCTTAAATATTACTTTTAATATTAATCAGACATTTAAGAAAGAGATAATGCCATTAAAATAAATAAAAAAATAATTTCGCAAATCCTAATCTGTGTAAGATGTTTGGATGGATTGCGCGCAATTCCTAAAATGATACCAAAACAGGAGTTTAATAGTCCAGGATCATTTGTCACCCCACGTCACGCAAAGTGTGTGTATGTGTTCGTATATGAATGAATGTGTGTATGTGCGTGTGTGTATGTGTTTGCAGTGAGAGAGCAAAGAGAGAGGAGGGGGTTGGGGGGTTGGGGGGGCTATTATACCAAAGTTCTGCAAAGTAGGTCTGTGCCACTCCTGATTAGGGATTGTTCCCAAAAGATGGTTGCAGACATGAGATAATGAGGTCCTGTGATAACGCGGGTCTCCTTTAAGTTTTTCCCATGAATCGAGACTGTCGCCAGTCCACAAAACGACACTGTGCATCGGCACCACGCTACTCACTTCTCATTTGGCGAGCACAAAAGCTGATCCAGCCCAAATCCGCACTAACAAACCAGGGCCCGGGAGCAAATCATATAATGTTCAATCGCGTTCACTTCGCCACTAATTAACTGGAATCCCACCTTATTCTTAAATACAGTGACCAATTAAAGCGCCATGTATGCCAAAGGTCTCAGGGGCCACCGTCGGTCGCCAGGAGCATTTGTGAAGGTCTGCGGCTTCACTATAGGCAATGGATCTTATTAGGTGGATGACCCCGGCGAGGAAAGGTTACAGACTTTTTCACTGCCCTCGGTTGGAAAACTAAGATGTTTCCTAATCGGATTTTAATTGGTTGGTTGGTGCTGGTGTCCTGTCGGTGTGTGCAGCGGGATGGATGTTTGGATTTCGGTGTAGATCTACAAAAACAGCCTGATATGGGGTGATACAACCTACATGCGTAACATTATACGCTTTTCTATCAACAAATAGGCCTCTCTGCGTAATGATATAAATTCAACAGGTGTTTGCAGCTTTTATTCTGGATTTTTCACATTTCTTTCAGAGCTGCAACTTCAGCTGCAAACCATTGGTTAAATAATCATCATTGGCGCGGTTTCTATCTTAAAAATGCACTTACATAAAGTGAAAAATGTGGTCATATAACCACAAATGACCATCATTTCAACACTCACCCCTCGAAACAGGCCACAGTCATATTTCTCGTGCGCTTTACCTTACGCAACAGTTGCCTTGTTTCATCCTCTTCCGTGCTTTTTCTAAGTCACTTTAAAATCCTTTACGTTATCCAAGCAGGTTCAGCTTACGTTCAAATACTCCCCCCCTCATTACCCCTGAAAACGTCTTTATGCAAAACATGTGTAGGGGGGCTTCAATAAATGAATGCACAGACTCCTAACCGCATCCTACTTACTTCTGATTTTCATGTGGTTTTCGTGTATTGTCTAACTCAGTAAATACGGCCATGCAGGCTCATATTTCAAATGTCACAAGTCCTCTGACGACTTGCAATTTGAACATGAAAAAGCAGCCAAGGCAAACAGCTAGTAAAAGAGTAAAAGGCAAAAGGTGGCTCTCAAACGGTCTAACTTCAGTCACATTTAACTCATAATACATCTAAAGAAAGGACTATTTTTTTATTCCACGTTTGCGGATGTAGCTCAGTGCGGACGTTTTAAGATGGGAAACTGGTAGTTTTATGTCAGCATAATAAACTATTAGGCTGTAGCTGATATATAGGCTACAGGAGGCTTTTTCAGTTCACATGACCCATACGAACAAGCAGCACGCGCTCATATCAGTGTGCACAAAGCCAGATAAACCTGTTGACGCACAGCATCAGTGGCAACATTATAGGAGCAAAGAGACAACTTAATCTGTTTGCAGTGTAAACACAGAAGATATTATTTTACACTTTATAAGAACGAGCCTGGTCGCATTCAGAGTTTAATTCAGGAGAGAGAGATCCGTGTATTAAAATAGACGATCATTAAATGTTGGATTCGGGAGTTTTAATATGAAATCCCTCTTTACGTCTGACAAAACGTGCGTAAAGAAATCAATTGTTCTGAAAAATAATCCCACAATAATAGTAAAAGGCATTTAAAGATTTTTTTTGCAGAAAAAAAGATTAAAGATTTTTTTTGCAGAAAAAAAAGCTCAACTGTATGCAAGGTTCTCATAATCAGGAGTTTTTACGCACACATTTACAAGGCTCTATACAGTGAACAGAGGGATCCATCCATCGCCCAGAGAAGCATGTGGGAGACTCAATTGACCGCACTCAACTTTGCCGCCGCTTGAGCTCGCCGCATACACTTCGAATTGTTGTTCTCGCTACTGACAAAACCGTTAATTCACCCAGAAACGGGAGGTCAAGTTTCAGCAGGAGCAGAAGGGGGGAAAAAGTAGCCGACAAACTCACAGGAACATTTGCGTCAGGGCTCATACACAAAGAGCCCTGAGGATCTACTTGTGGTCTACATTATATAGGATTTCATAAACATTTGACACTTGAAATTATTTGTGTTCTTAATAATGTGAATCAAACCGGTTGGTGTTCTTTAAACTCAAATTCTTGTATGCCCTCAAAACGTCCACAAAAAACACATTAAACAGCTTTTCACTGTGGTTAAAAAAGGCCTTGTAAAAGTTGACAAAGGAACTGAAAACTAAAAAAATCTTAGGAGCATTTTCTAACAATACTCTCGCATCAATACTCAAAAGAAATTGTATTTTCTCAATGGAATGTGCTAACCTATAAAGTGAGTTTGTTTGTTTGGGAAGAAGGATTTCTGAATTAAATAATGTTGATTACTGACTGAAATCATTTTTTTCTCGAATGAAACTAAACGACATGTTTACAGCTTAAAACATAATTCATAAAATATAAACATTCATGCACATCTACTATTTTCCTTGAGCTGTGACTTCAGGGTAACAACAAACCTCAGTGAGACAAGGTGCTCGTATAGAGAAATCTACCCTGAAAAGCCTGGATTATGGGCTCAGGCCTGAACACAGCACCTGTAGGGAGTGGCTGCAGATTTCTACCCGAAATAACCCCCAAAAAAGTATTCCCAGTAAGATTTAGCAGGTAAAAAAAAACAGGACAGAGCTCCTGAGGCACAAATCCAGGAAGACCTTACTTCTACCTGGAGGGGAACTGACACCTTAGTGAGTTTTTACAAGGTCATTTTGGGATGAGGTATACTGCTGTTTATGTAGCAAAATTCCTTTACTGTGTTTAAGGCGCACCCTTAAAGCCACAGTAACACTTCTGATGTGGTATGTTGGTGAGTATAACCTCCTTATTTCCTATTGAGTGCTTATCATGGTGCTTATGATGGATTTACTTTAAAGATTGTGCATGATCCATTTACCAAAATCACCCTTCTCTATAACAAAATGTCTGATTGAAGGGCAAAAATAGGCATAAAAGACATGTATTCAACCATCCCATCAGTGGAAATCACTGCTGGTTTCTTTTACCCAGCCTTTCAGACTGCATGCCACTTGCTTTTCCGCCTATGGTTTTCCATTTCAAAGCCCTATGTCTCCATGTAAATACCAAAACACAGTAATCCAATCTGACCCCATTGCAAATTTTCCAGAAACTATAGGGGGGTAGTGGGGTTGACATGAGCCACACACTTATCCCACTTAACCTCCAGAGAAGCCATCCTATAACCCTTTAGCCCAAGATTCCCTCGCTTTGAGGAATGTGCTTCTTTATACCGCACTCCTCTTAAAAGCTCCAGGTCTTGGGGTTGGACTCAAAGACAAAAAACAAAAAAAAAACTTTGAATTTTCGTGAGAGTTTAAACTCAAAGCAGCACAAAGCCGGTGCCAACGGTGGCGAGGGATAAATAGACAGCAGATACCCACATGAAGGGCACCACCCAGCCCACTGCAAACTGCAAATCCAAATACTTTTTGATTCATAGCCTCTAACTGAAGCCTCTCATGAACCAAACGGTTCACGCTGTGCTAACTTGATGACAAATAACCCAAGGATTTCTCTGCTTCCCATTTGCAAATGTTTGTATTTTAGCATGCAAAAGTAGCTTTAGTGTAGTCCTTAGTGCTGGGACTAAGGGGAAAGATGCTTATCTACCATGTTGGCTAGTAGTGGCACTAAAAGGCAAGCTAAAAACTTTTGACACATGGTCCACATCTGAGGCGTTTAGCATCTTGATCACACAGCTTGTAGCTTGCAGAGAGAATGCCTGATGGCTGTTTATGGGGCTGAGCAGACAAATCCCCAGCATTATGCTCTACAGGTGATGCATGCCACTAGACTGGTTTGTTCTAATGTAGCTCTGAAAAAGCAGCTGAACAGTTTTTGCTCTATTGTACAGCAACAGGTGATAATGAGCAGAGCTTGTTTTACGTGAAAAGGAACCATTAAGCTGGCGTTTAGTGGATTTATGGACTGATAATGCAAAGCAAACCTATCTATAATTAGAAATTAATTTCATATGATTCCTGAGCTAAAGCGAAGTTCATCCCTTCATCACTATGATGTTGGTGTATAAAAATGTGATAACCTAAAGTGCTGAGACTCTGATTTTATTTTACGTGTTCCAAAGCACTGTAGAGAATTAAGATTATTTTTTTAACTTAATCACAATTTTACATAGTTTAAAGATGATTTTACCTTTCAGTGGCCTTTTTATTAACGAGAAGTGTTGTAGAATTGAGTAAGGATGGTAAAGGAAGTCCCCTTATCCAGTGTTTACAGATCAATCCCATCCGAAATAGAAAACGATTATCTTTCTGTGTGCAATTTGATTTGGGTTAACATTAAAGCTCCAGTGAGGAGCTTTTTACTGGTTATGAAATACCCTGAAATTAACAGTGATTCCTCTTAATGGCCTACAAAAGCAAACAAGACCATCAAAAGCCATAAATACACTTCCTATATTGTAATTTTCAACTGTAAGGGGGTAGGTGTCAGATGAGATTCTTTACAGTACTGAAGAAAATGCCTTTTAAAATGTGCAAATCCATAATGAGTGATATATTTCATTGTTGCATAAAACAGGATGAGGTTTGATTATACACAAAGATCGCTTGTACATGTACAGGACAAGATCAGCAAAGACAAAAGTTGCCCTCTCTGTCCAAAGGGGGTACTTTAAGTCTTGCTGGAATGTTTTCTTTGTGCAGGAAGCATACTAATATTAATGTTTTAGTGTATTGATCCATTCATTGTGAGCACATTTCTTCCACACACAAAAAAAACTTTAAAACAAAACTAGTGCAAATTTTTGCCCTGAAATTCTTAAAATGAAATATTTGACGCTCTGATTTTTCAGGGTGAGTTGTCCCCCACTAATGTTAAGATGAAACCTATGCCCTTGTCCTTAAAGACATACTGCTTGATCTATAAGGGTGTCAAAGCAACGTAAACCAAAATTGGTGCACAAAAATACCCCCAAAATTGAGGTGAGGAACCACCCATCCATAAATAGTGGCCCCCAACAATGTTACAGCGAAAGCTACAGCCCTGTCCTTCAAGCGCTTGTGAGGAACTTTGACCTGTGTTGATATTGGTGCCCCCTGTAGACAAAGTGGTATATCTCTTTTGTCCTTTTAGAAGGTAGTGTTTTCTGATAAAAAAAATAGCCATCTCATCCTGGCTTCTTAAGACAGTGTACTGTCACTCTTTGCAACTATGTATTGTAGAAAAAGTCAGAAAAGGGTGGGGTTTTTTTGCAGTGTGCTGTCAATGGCCTCATTTAACACCTTCCCATGGCTGCAATTACAGGCATTAGTCAGTCTCATTGATGATGGTGCTTTGCTTCTGTAGATCATAAAAGGATAACTCCTCACAGGAGCTTTAATAGCGCAGATGTAACTTAAAAGTTATGATCGAGTCTACTCTGATGAACCGTTCTGAAACATGACTAAATGTCTTCAGAGCATGCTCCAATTTCCCTGTCAACCAGTAGTCAATGCACTGCCATCAATAAGCACATCCCCTAATTAACTAAAATTGTTTTTCATCAATAGCTATAATGAGATTGATGAGAGTAAGGGTTGGCTTGACTAAAAATGTCAGACAGAGACGATTTATCAACAGGTAGGGAGTTTATCATTCCCCTGCAAATTGACTGAAACAAGCATGTGATTCTGGAAAGTGCATTATACAATCTCCTCCTTATTTTTGGTGCAATATTCCCTCAATGGATCAATCTCAGCCCTACCTAAATCCTTGGAGGTAAACTGTTTGCATTTAGAAAGTCATTACTCTGTCAATTGAACATCTCCCCCTTCACTTTGTGTCAGGATGTCTTATAATGAAGTTTGGAGTCATTATGCTAGTTGAATATACTAATCTTGTGATGTTTCCTTTCCCCCATCACGTCGTGTTAGGCTTGATGACTCTCAGCAAAGACAATCTCGTCCATTCAGGAGCGGTGCCACCAAGTCTGTCCTCGCTTATCATTAACAATCTGCAAATAAACAGGACAGCATACATTACATCACTTGCAGCTCCGTGATCAATTCCAGGAATGTCTTTGAAGCTTTGCTTAATGAACCTACACAGTGTGGCTGTTGTGTGTGTGCTATAGTCAGGGCAGTGAGGCTTCATAACCCATGACCTTAATGCAGTTTTTCCTTATTGATATTATTGGGAAGTTAGCAGAGAAGGTAACAGGAATATTCAATAAAAACACATAGCGGTTGCAGCTGAAATTGAAAGCTGCAGCAGCACGTGAAAGGAACTACTTTTCTTATTAAATGCAAACATCTTTTAGCTCACTCTCCAGAGATTACTCCTGTGCACAAAGTACATAACTCTTTTACATATCAGCCAAGTTTAAAAGACAAATTGACCCTCCTTAAGTGCCAGAAATCACCCACTCATGTGGAGTGAGAGATTTTAGAGCTTCTCCAGTCAAATATATTTGATTTTGATACCTCCAAAGATGTATAAAAAAAGGGAAGCGCTGACAAAAGTTCTCTTCATCAATCAGCAGTGTCAGCTCAGACCTTTTTACAGCCTCCCGCAGTCCCTGAGAGCCCTAACCCTGTAAAAGTTTATATAGTGTATTGACCATTCCTCTACTTGCTTAGCTAATGAAGCCAGCTTGGCCGCAGAGACTGAAAAAGGGCCGCCGCTGCCGCCGCAGTGTCAACACTGCTTCCTATTTGATGACACCTTCCACTAAATTGAAATGTGCTGCTGATGGGGGCGAGTGTTTAAAGAAGGGGAAGAAGCCGCAGTAATTGACACAGAGCTGACCTCAGTCACACAAAGAGAGCGATGGAAGGCCCCTGAGTGGGCTGCAGAAAAGAAGCACCTTAAAATTGCTGAAACTAGCATGTAGAGGTTTAGTTTCTGGAGCTAAGTCAGATTTTCATGCTGCAGAAGCTGCTGTAGCTTATAAACAACTTAGACAATCACTTTCCTGTAAAGTGATACCTAACACATATGAATGGACGTTCATTAGTCCTACATAACGTTTCAATAGACAGGCGTTAGGAGGTGCAGTTTTCACAGATAACACCCTCATCTTGCCAAATCTACTATAAAGAGGACAGTGTAACATGTTTAACTCGCATCATGATAGACAACAATTGAGCTGCAAAGAACAAAACATGCCTACAGCAGAGGCTCCACACTAGTACTTGCATGCATGAGCAGTGCTGAATGGAAACTCAGTTGAAGCTTCAAAAGGGTTACAATATGAGCCCTGAGGCGTTTACTGACTATCTGGAGCTCCAAAATTCAGATTAAAGCTCACTAAATTAACAAGCGTCAAACTCAGTGTGCAACAAGTAGGGCAACAAAAAAAAGAAGAAAAAAATAACACTAATGCAAGATATTGACTGAGACCCAATGGATGAGCTTCTTTTGTGAGAAATTGCCCTATTTAGTCCCCCTTCAAGGACTTTGAGATCCAGCAGCACAGCTCAGGTCTCCACAGGAGACAGACAATTGACTGATAATTGATGGTCAATGTTTGTCCAGGATGGCTGAGTGGACACAGCACTCTAGTTTACTCGTGAATTTGTGGTTAAATTGCATTTTAGTGAGCACTAAGGTGGCTTTGTGTAGAATCCACAGCTCTGTAGACACGTTGCAATGAGGCATTATTGCACCCAACAGTGAGCCACTGCAGAGGTGTAATTGCTGGTTTAGTTGGATATAAAATCTGGAAGTTTTATTTCATATGAGGCTCAAGCGGAACAAAAGGTAGTCCGGATCAACGCCGACTTAAGTATCATAACTGTTGTGGGGAAAAAAGGGAGGGGGGTCATAGTAACTGTCTTCTATGTAAAGAATTAAAATGATCTCATTAGAAATGATATTAACATGTCTTGTTTTATTACTGACATTATACGTATAGTGCAAATGTCCCTTAGTAAACTGCGCGTAAAATTGAACGGATCCCCATATCATGTGCCGGGAAAGCGTACTAAATACACAGAAGTGACTTTCATTCAAAGTTGCACGTTCTTTTGGAAGGGTTGATAATACACACACACAAATGAACAGATCCTCGTACACTCCGCTCTTCTGCAGCGCGTCGAGACTCGAATTCAGCCCAACTTTTAAAATGAAATTCTGAGACAAACTAGAAAATATCCACCCACGTTTTGTCACTCCTCCAAGTGGCTCCAGCTCTTCACATTTCAGCAATATTAGATCCGGCGTATATCTCTCGCGGAGATTTACAACTGATTTCACTCTCACTTACTCAAATACAAATTTAGCCTGAGAGAAAAAAGTGATCTAATCAGTGTGTTTGTTAAAATACCAGAAATTCATAGAAAAACTAAAATAACAAAATTCAATAGAGTAATGCAAATATGTCATATCATAATGAACAGCTCTGGACCAGGGGCGTTCTAATAGCCTACTCTTTTTTACACTACATACGATATGGTTGCGCGCCTCATCTCGTCTCCAGCTTAGATTTGTCTGTGCTATGATTTCAGAGGAGGATGTTACAGGAAATGCAGGCTGCTTTCTGGCACTGTTTAATCTCTGGACACTTAAGTAATCGTGAATTTAATCATATTAAATCATAACGTAAATGTATTTATAAATGAATATAATTCTGAAAGCAATATTATAAACAGAAGAGTAATATTACGCTACGGGAAAGAGGAAGAGGTCGACTGCGGGAGAGATCACAACATCTCGCCGACAGAGCGTGCCGGCTTCCCGGCTCGGCTTGTCCGCTCTCTCCCCTCCGCTGGCTCTCACAGAGCGACCGATAGCGCAACTTCTCTAACGATGTTGGCATATTCACACAACAGTGACTAGAAAAGGGTGGTGTTTCACGGCAAAGCCCCTTTTCAGTTTCCAAACACCTTTTTATAAGTCTGAAGTCTGTCCCCTCCACCCGACCTGTCAAAACCACGCCTACGCAGCCACACAATTGGTCCGAAAGCGTCAAAGAGCCAATCAAACGGAGCGCTGCTACTCGTAACATGCAACACATCCATACAGTATGAAGCCCTATGGGCCACAGAGGCGCTAGGAAAATCACGGAGCTGGGACCTTACCACCTCTCTCTCTCTCTCGCTTTCTCTGGCCGTCAGCGGACTCCTTTCTCTGCACACGTCTTTCCCTGAAATGTGTGTGTGCGCGACAGAGAGAGCAGGACTAAAGTGTGTGTGTGCGTGTGAGGGTGCATGTCCGGAGCAAGTAAAGGCAGGGGGATTATTCGGCGCTATCGAAATATTTCAACACGTCGCCCTCGCTGCAGGACTGAAGCCAATAAGAAGGAACGCATTTTAACAGGAATGCCGATATTGTAAACAGAAGCAGAGGAGAAAGAATGCGCTGCAGTCAATTAAGTGACTCACCCGAGTTGCTTTAATTCGACTAATGTCCGCGAGCCAGCGAGACGCAGAAAGGTGTCCGATGCGCGTCAGCCTCTGAAGAAAATCGCTCTCGCAGCACTTGTGAAGAATAATGGAGAACATTTTTACATTTCTCTTTGCTGACTTTTGATCCAAATCCAGCGAACGACGAGCAGAGGTTTCCCACAACTTGTTGAAAAACAACTGGATTCTTATTTCTGCCGTTTTAAGGAGGAATTCCCAAAGCTTTCCAACTTTATTTTCCGGCTTTTTTATTTTGTTTGTTTGCTCCACTTGAGGCTTCACCATCTCCAAAAACACTTTCCCAAATCAAATCAGTCGTCTCCGTTTGTTGCCTGCTCTTGGATGAACTTCCTGATGAGAGATCCAGTCATACAAGGATCAAGTATGGCATATCATCCGTTTATACCTCACCGGGGTCCGGAATTTGCCATGAGTGCAATGCTCGGGCACCAGCCTCCGTTCTTCCCGGCCCTTGCTCTGCCTCCCACCGGCTCGCTGTCCCTGCCTGGCGCGCTGGGGAAGCCGATCATGGACCAGCTGATGGGTGCCGCGGAGACCGGCCTGCATTTCTCCTCGCTGGGGCACCAGGCTGCTGCCGCACACCTCAGGCCTCTGAAGACTCTGGAGCCTGAGGAGGAAGTCGAGGACGACCCCAAAGTTCACCTGGAAGCCAAGGAGCTGTGGGAACTGTTCCACAAGAGAGGCACGGAGATGGTGATCACGAAGTCCGGAAGGTAAAGTTAATTTTCTATGTGCTTGGCAATGTTAAATATCTGTTCTAACACGCGTAAGCCTGATGAGCATATTGATAAGTTAATTGGGGGAATTTATTATTATACCCAAAATTATCTTGACTACATTTTACCTACATTATGTCACTTGGGCTTATGTTTATCCACATTTACTTTGGATCACGTATTTATATCATGCAATACACTTAAGCCATTAAATTAACATATTTGTACCCATTAAGAAAATATTGCAACAATTTGTGTCCCGATTGTCCTGTAGATTTGACATTTGTTACAGTTTAATATATTCCACTGCACGATGAAAGCTGACACTTAATAGATCTAAAGATAGATATTCTAGCTTGAACTAACAAAAAAACTGAGATTAGAAACCGTACAAGTGAAGGCAACGTGTAAACGTAGCTCTGTGCTAAAGTTAAAGTTAGTCAAACAAATACGTCATTCAAAACAGCACTCACGAGCCTTTAGAGCTTCAAACTATTCCTCAAAATAAAACATAGTATAAGCTGCTGTAATATTAATATAAAGTCACTGATAGCAGTAGTAGCATATATGAAATCCCTAATTTAAAAAAAAATGACTGTTTTATAATCCCATTGTTTGCTTTCACGCCCGGTTTGTCAAAACTTTGCATTGACGGATTACTCCATTGAAATGTCAACTTTGAGTGTGTGGAGCTCTGACTAAATTATTTCCGTCATCATCACAGTGACAGTACACAAAGATGGCTGCTGTGTGTATCTGTGTATTAAAGTGTGTGTGTGTATGTGTGTGACTATGTGGGCCTTTTAGGTCATTAAAAATCAAGACACTTTGTAAAAAATGTTGACGTGTCGTAATATTGAAAGAATAGGCCCACATGTTATCTAATACTTTTATACACTGCTGCACATGGTTTTAGCTTGTAGGCCACAATAAGAGTAGATATGCTAACGACTCAAAACAATACGACACACTTGTATGATTAAAAAAAAACACAGGCGAATTCTCTCTGCTTTTGTCTCTCTTTTTATGCAAACTTTATCAGCGCTTACCGTTTGTTTTTCTTTCTCGCAGGCGGATGTTCCCCCCTTTTAAAGTGAGGTGCACCGGTCTGGACAAAAAGGCCAAATACATTCTCTTGATGGATATTGTTGCAGCCGACGACTGCAGGTACAAGTTCCACAACTCGCGCTGGATGGTGGCCGGGAAGGCCGACCCCGAAATGCCAAAGAGGATGTACATTCACCCGGACAGTCCAGCTACTGGCGAACAGTGGATGTCAAAAGTGGTCAATTTCCACAAACTTAAGCTGACGAACAACATCTCGGACAAGCATGGATTTGTAAGTTCAGCTAATGTATGTCAATTTTCCTATTTATCAAATTACCCCTTTTAGTCAGTCACATGTGTGGATAATGTTGTATTTGTATTTAAAATGCCTGCCTAATTCAAACACACGAAGTTTAAGAATTATTCTGTGCATGTATGACCCAGATTACAGACCCTACAAAATTACAGATCTTATAAATGTCATTATCGTCACATAATCATATTTATAATGGTCTTTTTTAATCATCAAGCAAAATGATTTATTCTTTATCTAAATTTGAATCACTGGATGGAACTACTTTGACGTCATGTTGAAGTTATTTCACCGTCGAAATGTATGTTATTTAATTATTTTTGATTAATACAATCAGTAACCTATTATTTACGAATTGAAATGTATCCTAATGAAGTACTCTGAATCTAATTCAGAGGATTTTAGGATATGTTTAATGGCATGGCAGGCTATCTTCTGTAACCACGACCACAAATGCAATACAAATAGAGTGCTAATCTGTTTTCTTTCTTTTTTTTCTGTGATTGTTTGCAGACCATACTAAACTCCATGCACAAATACCAGCCTCGTTTTCATATCGTAAGGGCCAACGATATTCTCAAACTACCGTACAGCACCTTCAGGACTTACGTGTTCCCCGAAACGGATTTCATAGCAGTGACGGCTTATCAAAACGACAAGGTAAGCACATTAATAGCTCGTGGGCTAAGCGTTATATTATTTTATTTAAAATAATTATAAATATAAGCTCGTGCGTTCCCTTTCCCTGTCTTACCAAGCGCGCTTGTGCTCCCCTTGTCGCTCACGCTCTGCACCATTTTGTCGTCATAAAATATGAAAGATGTCATATTTGTTTGAGCTCGTGAGAGTGGAGGAATCACAGCAGGGGGGGGGTGATATTTCCATATTCACCAGCTTGTGGTAGTAAAGTAATAATTCAGAGGAATGTTATACAGGTTGTCTTCCTTACATTTAATCACGTGGAAAGGATTTGGCATAGACCCAGACTCCCTCTCTTCCTCTCTCTCACTCTCCTTTCTCTGCGTACGTGTGTGTTAGTGTGTACATGTGAAAGGGTTGGGGGTTGAGAAATGAGAAAGAGAAGAGGGGCAACACATGCGGCTGAATGGAGAAAATGAAAAGGGAGGGAAGGTTGTTTTGTGTCAGGCTGTGCTGCATGCAAACTTTGTATTCTTTGGAAAAATTAAAAAATAATGAAAATCGTTTCCATAACTCTTTGATTCGGTTGGGAAACACTGGCATCCACAGCCCCCCTCCTCCCCCTTGTGTGCGGTTGTAACACTGCCTGAGACTCAGAGGAAGTGGTTTGGAAGTAAAGTTTTGAAGAGTTTACGCTAAAAAGCAGCATATTTCAACGTTGGAAAACGTGCCAATGAGAGCTCGTGCGCTCTTTGTGCGCGGATGTGTTCGTCTGTGTTTTGTTTTATGTGATTTTATCCTGTAAAAACAAAAAACAAAATGTTGGGCTCATAATCCCCATGTATTGTAAAGTTGCGAAAATCTGCCCTAGCTTTTAGTCTTCAAAATCACCCATGAATTAAAATGGAGAAAATAACATTTCGGTCCTTTAAATTAACACTTAATTTCAATTATTTCAGATAACACAGCTGAAAATTGACCACAATCCATTCGCCAAAGGATTCCGCGACACGGGCAATGGAAGACGGGAAAAGAGGTAAGACAGAAGGAGAAAGTGTGTTGCAAAAACAGGGGGAAATAATCTTCAGATGTCTTAAGATTTAGACATGAAAGCAGTGATCTCAGTGGATTAATCCGGCGTTAAAGCCTCCATATTTACCCGCAGGGAGTCTGGATATTCACAGTTTCTAATCAAATAGCTTAACAGGCTGAGATCACTATTACTCTTAAGTCTTAAGGGACATAAACTGGACCTGGGTGGGGTTAAAAGTTGTTTTAATTACCATGTTTTCGTGCTAATTATTGTTTTTAGTTCACACTTTGTTACAAATCTCAGAAGACTTTGACATTTTAGGATGTGTTGAAAATGGGAAGGGCTCTAACATAGATGTTGTATTCTCACCTGCCATAGGTGTGTCGTTGCTATAATCTCTTTCGCTACACCTTTATTATGTCTGGTGTCAAGTCTAAATAACCTTTCACATCGTTGTTGGCGCTGCTGATACTGTTTCTAACATGTAAGCTGTGATTTACACACTGCTCTAACCGGGCCTAATACTTTGCGCGCAGGAAACAGCTGGCCCTGCAGTCCATGCGCTCATACGAGGAGCAGCAGAAAAAGGAGAACGGGGCTTCAGACGACTCCTCTGGAGAGCAGGCTCCCTTTAAGTGCTTCGGCCAGGCCTCGTCCCCTGCCGTGTCTACCGTGGGCCCCCCACACCTTAAAGGTAGGCCGAGGGACCCCACAGTCAGTCACACATGCTCTAATCACAAGTGGTGCGGAAAGTCGTAAAATATCCATGGTGGTGAGAGTTTGTGCAGCGTGAAGCGTGGAATATGAGTGGATTTTGTAAATACAATAGTGAGAGTTAATGTTTTGGTTTAAGTATTGGCTTATAATTCACATTCAGCACACTGGAAATATTGAGCATCCGAAATCGTTGCAAAGGGAATACTTTGATGTCATCCAGAAGCAAAATGTCAATCCGGTACGAATTGCTCACCGTTAATCTGCAAAAAAAATTTAAATGTACCATTCTGTAGCATGCATCCAACATAATTAGATGAACAAATTGATGATTGAACCTACTGCAACATTGCTGATACTGACAGTTAACATGATTCAACAATGTGCAGATATTTATTTTACTTTACATCTCTGACAGATTTCTGTGACAGCGACGAGGACAGCGACGATGAGAGCAAAGATGGGCACCTCAAAGACGTCCCGGACTCTAGCAAGATTTCCACGACCACAGAGGACAGCAAGGAGCACGAGGCGAGCCCAGCTAAAGGGCATGCCTTCAGTAACAGTGACACTACCAGTAGGAACAGGGACAGCAGCGCCAGGACAGAGAAAAGCCAGGCGGACTCGCGACAGAGCCCCATCACGCTCATCTCCAGCACCACGCGCTCTGGAGAGGAGCTGAAGAGCCCGAGCCAGGAGCAACCCAAAACGGATGAGTGCAGGCCTATAGGCAAAGAGAGTTTCATGCCTTTGACAGTGCAGACTGAAAGCGCACACATAGGCCACGGACACTTGCATAATTTCGGATTTCCAACGGGCCTCACAGGACAGCAGTTTTTCAATCACCTCGGGAGCGCGCACCCGTTTCTCTTGCACCCAAGTCAGTTCAACATGGGAGGCGCGTTCTCAAACATGGCTGCGGGCATGGGGCCACTATTGGCAGCTGTGTCCACGGGAGGGGTGAGCACCATGGACACGGCAAGCATGGTATCATCCCCGCAAAGCTTGACGGGAGCGCCCGGCTTGCCCTTTCATCTGCAGCAACATGTCTTGGCATCACAGGTAAAACCTGTTTTCTTTGGCCTACACGCTCCTTGAACAGCACATGTTGGGTTTAACATTACAGCAGACTGCAGGCCGTTGAGGCCTGCTTGCTTCATTGAATGTGTCAAAAATGTAATTAGCTTTAAAGCTCTCGTCATCGTATACTTGCATGAGTTTTTCTGTGATGAAAAAAGTGAGATTGTTTATATGCGTGTCTTTGCGCGTGTGCGTTTCTGCGCGCGTTTGTTGACTTTCTTTTGCTGCCAAATAGGCTAATAGTCAGAGTAGACTCTGGCAAATGCATTTAGACTGACTCGGCTATTAGAGACAGTTTAAACACCCCCTCTTCTCTCGTTGTTTTACATATTAGACCAACTAGCATGAATTAAGAGAAGCTGATTTGAGAGACAGAGACCACCTTGCCACAGCTTTAGGTGTTGGATAATATTTTGACACGAGCTAACTAAATCTGCGTTTAAGAGCCGAAATGACGATAACTAAAGTACCCTAACGACTCAAACACATTGTTTTATTACTCAGCTATTATTGTAAAAAAAATAAAAATAAATAAATAAAGGCCATTTGTTGATTTCAGCATGAGACAATTTGCAAAATGTTTATGGGCGCAACAAATTCTTGATAGAGCACGAATACTGTTTACCTGCTGGGCTGTAAAGCTTTACAGAAAAGTCTATTTTTTCCAGAGCTGGATGTGAACATTCTGGGTAATGGGGACACTGATTCTGTGCTGACTAAATCAGATTTTGGATCAAGTTTTTCTGAGCGAAAGCCAAGTGTCAGACATGGCCCTAAGCTTTCAAACAAAGCATTACCAACGCGTGTGAATGGAGGATAAAAATCTCAACTAAGGACAGGAACGGGGTTTATTGGCTATGACTGTATAACGTGGGGGGGGGGGGGGGGTTTAGGTATTTTCTCTGTTTTGTATTCAAAAAAGGATAGGTGACAATGTGGCAAAAAAGTATATTATCATCGAGTATCACCTTTGACCGCATTTTTTTGCTATCAAAGTGCAAGTGTGTGACAACATAAGCCTCGTGCCTGACACTAGTTTCTCAATTTCTCCACAGGGCCTTGCCATGTCTCCCTTCGGCAGCCTCTTCCCCTATCCGTACACGTACATGGCAGCAGCCGCGGCAGCCTCCTCCGCTGCTTCCTCCTCGGTGCACCGGCACCCCTTCCTGAACGCAGTGCGCCCCCGACTCAGGTACAGCCCTTACTCCCTTCCCATGACGGTACCGGACAGCACCCTGCTTACCACCGCCCTGCCCACTATGGCCGGCAGCGGGGCCGACTTGAAGGGGGACGGGATAGTCCCCGCGAGCCCTGTGTCCGGTGTCACCCTGGACTCCACGTCAGAGGTGACCAGTCACTCGTCCACCATTTCCTCGGGGTCGGTTTCCTTGTCCCCAAAAACTTGCACCGCGGAGAAGGACGCGGCTAACGAGCTGCAGAGCATCCAACGCTTGGTCAGCGGATTGGACTCGAATCAGGACAGGCCACGGAGCGGTTCCCCCTAGGATTTTCCCTTTTCTTTTTTAACGCACCACCTGCTTTTCGTCTCGTTGTCGTCATGAAAAGTGAAAAGTGTTGACGGTGATGAAGACATTAACAGTAGGAGGACACCCTCGTAGATTCATGCAGATCGTAAAGAGGAAAAAATAAAGAAAAAGATGAACAGTTGGACGTTTTAGTTCTGAAATGCACTTTGGTTAATACACATCTGATATGTATATTTTTTTCATTTGTTTTGTTAAATTAAACAACACTTTTATCCTGTCATTTGAATACCGTACAAGTATTGAAACTGAAAAGTTGACATGGGTGTGACTAAACAAGTTTTTGAGGAGAAGTTGCTGCTGTGTCCTGTCTCCGAAAACTTTTAATGTACACAAGGAGAAACGTGGTTAATATGCACTCTGAATGGATTGGACTTGTTTGAATTCACCACCGTTTAACCTACCTTTGCAAGACTGCTGTATTTTTTTAACACTTATTCTTTGATTGGCCAAAAGTTGCATGCCCTCTAAAACCCCAACTAATGTTATTTAACGCTAAAAACTGAACGAAAAGTTTTCAAAAATATCTCCTTTCCTCAATATTATCTTTTCTTTTCTTATTCATTCTCCATTAGGTTATCAATTTCTTAAAGTGTGTTTCTTTGTTTCATGCCTTTTTGAATCCAGAATATAGGCCCGGTGCTGCGTAAAAATTTTTTGGCCCAAGCATGCTCAATTCAGCCCAAATGTCCAGCAGGCAAAGGGAAGCGGAAATTTAAATATTGAGAAATGGAAAGGTATTGATTAAAAGGTGTAAATAGGGATATATAAAATATTTATGTAATTATTTCATATTGTTATTGCGTGTAAATACAACGGAGTAGTTTGTTTTTAGGAATCTGTTCTTAATTTATTGTTGACATACCTGTGTAAAAAGACAGTTTGTGGGCTATTATCCTTTCGTTGCCATCTACATTTATACAACCCCCTTTTCTCCCAAATATCCACTGAGCTAGTTATTCCCACTCACGTGCCATTGTATTTTCATTTTTTATTGTCCCCCGTGTGTAAAGTGCTACTGTTTCAAAACGAATGATAAAAGCGACAACGCACTGCACCAATGGCTTGAGTTTTTTTATTTTCGAGAAAAGGAAACAGAAGTGTTGTTCAAGTGTGAAAGAAGTGGACTCTTTTTCCTGTTGTTTAAATAATTTGCGAAGCTGAACGTAAAAGTGCCGCATAATCGAAAAAGATGAAGGTTTCTTTTTTGTGTTTTTTTTCTTATGTTGTCAATGGGTTCTGTTGTGTTGGAGTTATGTCTAGTTTACAACATCGACATCGTGTTCTTGAAAGTTTCAATAAAATATTGAAATGTTGATTTATTTTTAGTGTGTCCCTCCCTTTTTGCAAATAATTAAAAATTATGAAAACTAAAAATGAAACCGATACAATTTGTTATTCGCTGATTTAGGGCCAGCATGGCACGAGACACCCTGAAATATAGTGTCACCCGTAAGTTTACTGATCCACTTCAGTAAACGCACATTGAGATCTGTTTTCAAAGACAGCAATTAAGATAACTCAGGTCGAAGCAAAGACCCCCAAAGACCCTCTCAACTCCAGAGATCATACCTGGGATTCCTACCTGAGCAAGAGGCTGCGCACTGTCACATTAAGGGATTTTATTGGTCTCATTGGCGTCAACTGCAAGGTAGAACATCAATCAGATATATTTACAGATCTAAAACACAACTCAAGTTTCTTCATGACACTTAAGAGCAGGCCTAAATCGTACCTTTGTAATATTTCTAACAGAGACTTCCAATTGCTCAACCAGCATTTTTCAGCAAGTGCCTACCCTTTTTTTTGTGGGGGGGCTATGGTTGTTTAGCGTAACTCGTTTCAGACTTTCCATTTCCCCCACCACAGACATTTTCTCCCCAGCTGTGGGCATTTCGGTAGAGCTAGATAGGTTTTGCTGTTAGGGATGTCAAGCTACTTACTCTAGCAAGCAGACAATGGTTGGTTACCAGCTTCAGCTTTAGCTAAAGGATTGTAAGCATACCCTGCAACATGAAAAAAAATCATTGTAACCGGCGGAAACATCGAGCGGAACCAGACACATTGACGGACAGCCATCTGCCGAACTGGATAACTGAACGTAGAAGTTTAAGTTTAAGTTGCACGTGGTGACATTTTTTAAGAATCACTTTATTTTTTTGATAATTAAGTAAGTGGGTAAAGTACAAAATAATCTTGACGAAATTCCTCGTGAGTCGTGTTCTTTGGATGCATTTTCATCACACGGTCTACATGGTAATTTCATGTCAACCCAAAGCGAAGCACACTTCCTAGTCGTCCCTGAAAGCATCACCATAATGTGTTGAAAGTTTTGCCGAGAGGTGACATCATAAACTCCTGAAAGGCCAGCATCGCCTTCTGAAGAAGTGTCACACAGGCCAGAGGTAAACCTGCAAAGATAATGAAATCCCCCTGATTACCTCTCTATTGCACCTCCAGTCAGGAGTTTATCAACTCCATATCTTTATTTGTATATTGTCTGGTTAATGTGTAGCAGGCCTGGCGCTAGTGTATAGGTGTAAACATGATACTAGCTGTCTCAATTGGTCTGTCTTATTGCTCACCTGGCGCCTTCGATGGTCATATCTTCCATTTTATTGCACGGAAGGCGACAATGCGTCTGTAATCAAACCAAGGTACGACGCCCCCAAGCGGCGACAGCAACAGAGCCAAACAAATCAAAGGAGTGAGATCACACTGACTGTACATTGATAAGGATTGTCTGACCTGGTCATAGACCTACTGGAAATCCTTTTAATAAGCGGTACTTTATAGCTAATAAATGACTGTGAAATTAATTTTTTTCCATATATAACTTCAGGCTCAAAAGCACTGCGGAGGGATATCTAAATTAAAATCATTGTCCCTGTGCGTGTAATAGCTGGATCCCACAGGTTTGACTACAGACATTACAGGAAAAAGTGATGACATAACGCCTTAAAATAATAATAGCAGGGCAAGCAAAGGAAACTCAAAGACATGATCCAGTTAAAACGAAATGTTGTTGTTTGCCTTACATGGGTATTCTTTGAGCTCTGTTAAAGCAGTATGCCTAAAAAGAGTGCCATATGTTTATACTTTAGTGTTATAGAACACGGACAAACACTTTGAAAATATTTTTTAAAATTAATTAAGATATCAAGAATGAAAAATAAGCTTTTATTTGATCTGCACACTGTAATGGAATAAGTATTTTTACGGATTTGATGTGAGTCTGATCATTCGTTAAATGTTTAGTGCCTCACCGTCCAGCCAACCATGCAGGAATAAAACCGAGTAAATAATGAACCTTTAATTCGGTGTCAATAACTGCCATATACTCGTGATAGGTCTGTCTGTTTTGCGGTTGAAGAAAGTTCCTGAAGAAAGTGTTGATCTCAAACACGAGAGGCTCGATCTGTTGAGGTTGCTTTCCCTCAGATTATGCATGTTTCTCACAGGTCAAGTGCACCATCTAGTGGCAGCAAATCAGAAGTGAAGGGGAAAACTCTCTACTTATTCTTTCCATTTCTTTCAAGTGAACAAGTCGTCTACAAAGAGCTTCATATCCACACGAGAAACAGTCTTAATCATACATATTTTAAAGCTACAGTCAGGAGTTTTTTTTAGCTGGTACTGAAACTGACTGGTATGGAATCTGATGTCCCTCAATGACCTACAAAAGCAAACAAGGTCCTCAACACAAAGAAAAACGATTTCTACATAACTATTTTAATATTTCAAACTGCTACCACGAGCTAGGAATCTGAGTAATTTGTAGCACGATAAAGAAACAGCAATTATTTACATTTTACGAATGAGTGGCAAATTAGACATTTGAGACAGTGGGAGATTTTTACGGAAGATCGATTAAACATGTACAGGACAAAATCAGCAAAGAGACAAAAGGTAAGGCAAACAGAAAATTCCTCAAAGGAAAATTTAAAGCTCCTGTGACAAGATGGGATAATCTTATTTCTTAGCGTAATTTGTCCTGAACACGTAACTGATAATCTAGCCCTTATTCCAAATGTCTACCATGCAACTCACCATGACACACACATTGATTTGATTTTGTAGATTGTCATTATGTGTTTCAGGTAATACAAATGTTGATATAAACAGTCAAACCTTCTCACTGGCCATGTTTACGTTTGTGGCTCACGTAGAGGAAACTTGAGCATTACCAGACATTTTTAAACACCATAAACACAACTGAATTTACCCAGAAGCCTCGATGACTTATCTAACTTCTGCCTTAGTGTCAGTTTCATCAACATGTAGACTGCCATTAAAACAGTAAGGCAGCATGAGGGAGCACTAATAATTACCTTAATCTCAGCATCTCTTCTCTCTTTAAGAGGAGGGTTTAACTGAAAAGAGCAGAGTCTAGCTTTAAAAAATAGTAGTTGATGCTGATGTTTTGCTTGTTTGAAAACGTGAGGTTGCATACCATGAATGTGTTTCAACATGATCTGATTTGAGAAGCTCTTGGGAATCATAAATTACTTTGGGAATAGTAGGTGTGTCCATTTGTGTGTGCGTGTGAATGGGGGAACACAGGATGTCAAGCCCTCTGCTTAGGTGTTAAGTCTATTTATAGTGACTTTCATCTGCCACATCAAAATGTTTTTATGCTATTGTAATATTCAGTGATATTGATCTGTATCATAAAAGTTGATAACTACACAACACCATTGGTGAACTTGTTCAGAAAGGTTGTAAACTTAGCTGAGGTGCATTCAGGATAAATTTCTTTGAACAGACACTAACAGTTGCACAGTGCAATGTCAGACCAGGTTAATGAGCGCCTTTGTTGAAAACAATTATAAGTTACAGCTTTTCAATCCTTTCATTGTACGCTCATAATTTCATAATTGCAGTAAAATGCTTTATATTCAGTGCCTGTTATAATCTTTAGGTGTGTCCATGTGTAACAGTAGTATGTCAACAATGTATTGTCAACCATGACTGTTATTGGCCAGAGGGAACAACATGATAATTATATTATTGGTACCTTATTTATGCTATATAAACACACAAGACTGAAAACACCCTCTCACGTGCTTAAGTGTTCGCCTTGTGATTGCAATTACAAGTAAAAATGCAGAGTCATGCAGTCCTGGGAAAAAAATAGGTGTACTGTTTTAATGACGTTACACCCATGCATGGTGTCTTGTGTAAAACTTGGTTCTCAACTGGTGGGTCGAGAGCCAAAAGTCGGTCAAAGGGCCATCTTCAGAGGACGTGTGCTGGGAGAAATAGTTGCCAAAAGTCTTTGCCACACCTCAGTCTTGATGGACGTGTTTAGTGTGATGCAGTGCTCTCACAGAAGTATTTAATAATTTAGTCTAGACCAAGTGAAAACCACTGATCTAAAGTCATTCAACAGCATTTTGAAATACTCCTGCAATATTTAAGATATGATTAACAACTTAAATACTTAAAATGATGGAACATGAATGTATACAATTTCTATTAAAGACCAGACAGTTACTGTTAAATGCACACCAAAATTCATTAATGAATGTTTCACTAGTCGTGCTTAGGCCATGAAAGTAGCAACAGTTCAAAGGGATTATTAATCTAGATTAATGTTAACTCATAAGAAAAATGTGGTTTTTGCTATTTTCTGTCTCCCTAACTCCTCTTGTATTGCTCATGCTACTCAAAAGTTTGGGAGATCACTATGTCCAGAATTTTTTTATTCTTACAGCCATAGATTTAATCAAAATGTCAAGATAGTAATACAAATAGGGGGGGGGGGCTGTTTTAGGTAAAAATTGCATTTTTACTGTGGCTTTTTTTTTCATTACTTTAGAAGCTTTCCCTACATGATGTTGCAGTGCCATCTAGTGTCCAAAGAACATTACTACAGAGGGAAAAAATGCACTTAAAACTTCTCAGAAGCTGTTGACTGAACAAGGTTGTGGTGGTGGTGACGAGTTGTCTGTCACTGTACAAGAGGAGGATAGGATCTATGGAGGAGACACTTGTCTTTTTCTTTATCTGTTTTACTATCATAACTCGAATAAAAGCATTGAAATATGGAAGTGATGGGACATATATATATATTATTAAAAAAGGATTCCGATGCAACTCAAAATTTTAATATATGCATGCAAACTCAATTCGTGATGTTCTATAGTTAAAAGCAAAGATTTATTTGTTAAGGCAAAAACACAAACCAAAAATATAGTGTGGTGCACCTAAGCAACAACCTCCGGTTTCAAAATATGAAGCCCATGTGGAGTTCTTCAGTTCATCGAGCATCCGCTTCAGGCTGGCTGCAGAAACACCAGTAACCACATACACAACAATTAAAAAAAGACGATCTTTACAGCAAAAATAAACATGTTTACAGCCTGGTTCAAAAAAACGGCTTTGGTCTGAAGTAGGGGTGACCCCAAATAGTCGAATATTCAACGATTCGTTCTAACGATCCTTAGTCGACTGCCAAGTCGAATATTTGCATATGAAACGTGGATTATTCCATTCAAACCATGGGGGTGCTCAATGTCTAATTTGACATTATTTTCCTGTTTCCCGTAAAAAATAGTGTCTCATATAGCCTATTTTGATATAAATATAGACTTATTTAATGTAATTCTGAGAACAGCTCTTGAAGTGTTAAATCTCCTTAAAGTGGTAATTAAATCTCCCCTGGTAATTAAAGGTGGACCATTTAGCGGGGACCTGGAGCAGTCGTACCTCAGCTGGCCTTTAAATCTTTCTACATTCATAGTTGCTCAAAATGTCAGGAAATAAAACTTCAGATGATCCTAAAACTAGTGATGAAGATGAGGAGCAGCTTAATGAAGAGGGCTGTGAGATCAAGGATTACCGGACCACACAATAACTGTACAGGGCCAAACGAACGAGCAGGAATACCCAAAGCTGTCCGAAGCCTCAAAAACAATCCACAGCATCCCATCCACCTCCACGCCATCAGAGAGGATATTCTCAATTCTCTGATTCCTTACTCTATAACGGAGCATTGTTCCATGTTTAACGGATGGTGGCCTTATTTGAGTTTTCTCTCCTTCATCACCTCGTTGTTTTTGCAATATAGATTTAAAAAATCTAAGTTTTATACTTATAATATTCTGTTGTCCCTTTTACTTTAAGCTATGAGTCTCTTAATTGTAAAGGGTTATGTGTAATATTGTCAAGCGGTCACCATCATGCAGACTTTGGGTCAATAAGGAAAACAACAAACATCCGACTATTCGTCGACTATGGGCAAAATCTGATGAATTAGATTCGACTAAGTGAATCCTTAGTCGGGCTCACCCCTAGTCTGAAGAGCTAATTTCTCTATTGGCACACACTGTACACGGGGGATTTTTTTTTTTTAAATGCCACGGTTTAGAAGATATTAAGGTTACGAGTTTTGTCCATTTAAGGACACGACTGACTTGACTGACAGGCGGGAACACTGTAGCTGTTGGCTAGGAGGCTCAAAGCCCGCCTCTTTACCTCACACTAGCTCGCCATCAGTTAGGTTGAGTTCAGCATATCCAATATGGCTCCCACCACGGTTAGCTTCAAAACAGCGCTTCAGAACAGTTGGGTGACATCACAGATACTACATCCATTATACAGTCTAAGGGGGTACCTTAATGTTTATTAAATCCAAATTGATGATTGTTTTACATCATTACTGTTGACATTATTTAGTTAAGTATCGTGATCTTTGTCAATGTCAGAACTGTGATTACATTTCATTTTAAAAGATTCAAAAATAGATTGATGTTATTGTATTTATCATTTTCAAATATTTTCATCAGTTAAGTTTACTCCAGAAACAAAACCTGAGGGTCAGGGGTTGCAGTTTGGGAAACTAAAACCACTGCACATGTTTCAAAGAGTCTAAGCATAAAGGGATCCTCTGGGTATCTGGAATGTGGCAGTGGGAATAAAACTCCAAACAGCTTCCCACTGATTCTATCAAAGTGATAGCCAAATGAGAGAATTGGACCCAATACAAAGGAGATGTGGGAGTCACTGGACAGGGGGAAAACAAAATAAACAGAAACTGGTCAAAAGGCTGCAAGCTTTGGCTAATGTTGTGTGCCCATATAGCGGGCCGCCAGGATTCAATTCTAGCCTGGCACCCCTTTCCTGCATGTCATTCCCCCGTTCTCTCCCAATTTCCTCTTCTATCCACTGTCATGTCCTCTCCAAATACAGGTGTAAACAGCCCAAAAATATGACTAAGATGTAACTAAGAATACATCTTCAAAAACACACTTCACTCAGATTTTCACTCAAACACAGAAAGCAAACAGAGAGTGTTGACTCTCTGGAGACATACACAAACCAAACAGGGTAACCCTGACCTCCAAATACAACCTCTCAGCCAGGCTGATTGCTATCAGCTATCAGAAGGAAACTGTGGAGCAAGATTGTGGAGCTCTGTTCATAATAAGTTGTAGAACTTCAAACTGACCAACTTAATCTTTTCAAAACATGAAAAAGAGGAGACAACATTAACAGTGAAAATCTACAAAATATGTTCAGTGCTTGCTACATAAGGTGTGACCTGAAGAAAACACAAAGAGGCATGTTGTGGTCTAAAACCAGCATCAAACAGAATGGGAAACTTGAGAGCCTGATTTCTGCCTCTGTGACTGTTTGAAGGAAAAAGCCCGGGAGGATGAAACCTGACTTGCGTGTTGTGAGAAGTCGCAGCTCAAAGTATCACTTCAGAGGATAAAGTTACCTTGTTCTGCAGCTCACTGACAAGCCGAGCTGTCAGTCAATAAAACTCTCCGTTACTGTTGCTGTCAGCTTTACTTCTCTTCAGTCATGATGCGCTGCCCTGGAGCTGTGGAGGTGTTATAGCTTGCTCAGGGACATGATAGTGCAAGGAGATCTTGTTTGATCAGTTGTTTGAATCATAAGAAAACTTAGTCGATCACTTTTTTTCTTTTATTGCAGGTGAGTCATCAGGTCAAAAATGGAATAAGCTGTTCTAGTATTTCTCTGTGGTCCATCCTATGATCCACTTTGGCTACAATGTCTTCAGCTTTGAAACTTTTATCATCACTATTTTGTTTTATAAAGTCGTCATTGGCTGCTGTACTTCATCCCTTCTTCAAGTACTTATTTCTTAGACTTTGAAGTCTGTCTTCCAAAAATTCCACACTGATCAACAAAGAAAACGAGAGAATAAAACAGAAAGAGCCAGAAAAGCTTCTACCAATATATCAACATGACTACTTATTGCAAATGTAAGTTGTTTGTGCTTTGTGTTGGTATGTTTTTTGTTTTTTTTGTCTACATGTAGATTTTTGTTTCTTTCATTGTGTTTATTGATACTACAGTAGAGACAGCCAAATATATGCTGAACTTATGTCCAAGACAATTTCTTTCAGGGGACCATAAACGTTGTGTTATACTGTACTATATCATAATGCATTGTATCATATTGTACAATAGAATTTAATGCATTGCAATCTGATTTAGTATCCTATTGTATTGTAATGTTTCGTATCCCATTTTAATTCATTATATTGCATCGTATCATAATGTGTGGAGATTTTACCTTACCTGTCAAATTAAGTCACTGTGAGGTGAATGGAGGGTCATATTTCTCAGCTCAAAAGTAACAAACTAGTGTCCTAAAGTTCCTGTTGTGAAGAACTTTTGGTATTTTGAGTTTCACCTTTTCATTGACTCAACAAAATCTATTCAAATGATGTTCAATTAACTTATATAGGAAACATAACATACTATGGTTATGTTTAGGCCAAACACAGTCAATACATACATGCTTTCTTCACACACCTGGATGAAATCATCTGGAGCCTTGGCTTTATGCACTGAACCAGACAAGGCTCCACCTGGTGGTCAAAGTCAGTATCAAATAAAGGGTCTCATGTACAGTCATGGCCAAAAGTTTTGAGAATGACACAACTATTAATTTTCACAAAGTCTGCTGTTTCAGTTTTTATAATGGCAATTTGCATATACTCCAGAATGTTATGAGGAGTGATCAGCTCAACTGCAATTAATTGCAAAGTCCCTCTTTGCCTTGAAAATTAACTTTATCACCGAAAACACATTTCCACTGCATTTCAGCCCTGCCACAAAAGGACCAGCTAACATCATTTCAATGACACACAGGTGTCACACACATTAACACAGGTGTGGGTGTTGAGGACAAGGCTGGCGATCAATCTGTCATGATTGAGTGACTGGACACTTTAAAAGGAAGATGGTGCATGACACCATTGTTCCTCATCTGTTAGCCATGGTTACCTGCAAGGAAACACGTGCAGCCATCATTGCATTGCACAAAAAGGGCCTAACAGGGAAGTTTATAGCAGCGAGTAAGATTGCACCTCAGTCAACCGTCTATCGAATTGTCAAGAACTTCAAGGAGAGAGGTTCAGTTGTTGCCAAACATGCTCCAGGGCGCCCAAGAAAGTCCAGCAAGCGCCAGGACCGTCTCCTGAAGGTGTTACAGCTGAGGGATCGGGCCACCACCAGTGCAGAGCTTGCTCAGGAATGGCAGCAGGCAGGTGTGAGTGCATCTGCACGCACAGTGAGGCAAAGACTTATGGAGGAAGGCCTGGTGTCAAGGAGGGCAGCAAAGAAGCCACTTCTCTCCAGTAAAAACATCAGGGACAGACTGATATTCTGCAGAAGGTACAGGGACTGGACTGCTGAGGACTGGGGTAAAGTCATTTTCTCTGATAAATCCCCTTTCCGATTGTTTGGGGCATCTGGAGGAAGGCTTGTTCGGAGAAGACGAGGTGAGCGCTACCATCAGTCCTGTCTCTTGCCAACAGTGAAGCATCCTGAGACCATTCATGTGTGGGGTTGCTTTTCGGTCAAGGGAGTGGGCCCTCTCACAATCTTGCCTAAAAACACAGCCATGAATAAAGAATGGTACCAGAATGTCCTCCGAGAGCAACTTCTCCCAACCATCCAAGGGCAGTTTGGTGATGAAGAATGCCTTTTCCAGCATGATGGAGCACCTTGCCATAAAGCATAAAGTCATAACAAAATGGCTCGGGGAACAAAACATTAAGATTTTGGGCCCTTGGCCAGGAAACTCCCCAGATCTTAATCCCATTGAGAACTTGTGGTCAATCCTCAAGAGGCGGGTGGACAATCAAAAACCCACAAATTCTGATAAACTCCAAGCATTGATTATGCAAGAATGGACTGCCATCAGTCAGGATTTGGTCCAGAAGTTGATTGACAGCATGCCAGGGAGAATTGCAGAGGTCTTGAAAAAGAAGGGTCAACACTGCAAATATTGACTTATTGCATGAATTCTGTGTAATTCTCAATAAAAGCTTTTAATACTTATGAAATGCTTCTAATTGTATTTCATTATACCATAGAAACATCTGACAAAAACACCTAAAAACCCTGAAGCAGCAGACTTTGTGAAAATGTAATATTTGTGTCATTCTCAAAACTTTTGGCCATGACTGTAGAGACAAAAAAATAGAAATTCATATTTTGGCTCAAACGATGTATTGTAACACATGGTATGGTATGGTATGGTTACAATGTAATTTGGTATCATCAGTTAGTATTGATTAAATCAGGTAGCTCCCTGCTTCCCAAACTATGGTTGGAAAGGTGTGTCGGTTTTGTAAAATCAATGTTTTGCTGCTGAATCATTGACCTGGGAAGGATGAATCAATGAATGGATTTCCAACTTTCCAACAGAATCTCTTGTTGTGATATCAGATAGAGCATGTGTGTGTTCTCCTCCTCTACATTAGTTTACCTGATCCCTAGTATAGGCGGTAAATGTCAGCAAATCAGGCAGTCACAAAGTTGATGGAAAGCTTGTATCCTTTCAGATTTTCACTTGATTTTTTTTTTTTTACAGAATGTAGTGAAGTGTAATATAGTGTAGAACAATACTTCCCCACAAAAAAACTCAATTCAACAAAATTGCTGATTTTAAAAAATACTCAAAAAAGTAAAAGTACAGAAAAAAGCTTCTCAATTAAAGTAACGTAAGTAAATGTAGTTAGTTACCTTCCATCCTTGCTTACATGCTCTGGACTCTATAATGGACCACTGAGGATCATCACAAATTCACTGTTTGCTTTATGAACATGTTAACTGCTCTCCTTCCCTACTTATAGACTAAATTACTGGTGTATTCTTATCGCTATGTCTACTTTCTTTCTTCGTACCTTCTAACCAACATTAAACAGAAGAGTACCGGAACTTCTAATCTTCAGTCCCAGGACCTTTTCTTACGGTCTGTTCCAAAGGTCAGAACTGAAACAGGAAAAAAGGCCTCTCAGTTTTCTGCTCCCTCTTCTTGGAATAATTTACAAGACCACCTGAAACTTCCTGATCTGCTCTCATTGGATGCTTCTAAGGTGCTTTTCAATGACTTGGAGGCAGACGCATCTGGTTGTAGATGTTCTGCTTGATGTATTTAAGATTGTGGTCGACTTGTTTTACTTTTAATCTGTGATTTTAATGTATTTTAATCACTTCTTGTATTATGTTTGTATATATGGCTGCTCTGTAAACCTTGTTAACTGTGCTGCTGTCTATCTAGGCTGGGACATTTTAAAATGAGACTCTTAATCTCAGTCAGTTTCTCAATTAGCTTCTCCTGGTTAAATAAATATTGTATTGTATGATATTGTATTGTAGCGTAGCATGGCATAGCGTACCATCTATATATTGTATCATTAATGGACAAAGACCTTGTATTTCTTTGACACGCTCTAAAATATTTTTTATATATATATTTTCAAACCTGTTAAGACAGAAAAGGCAAATTCAAAGTGGGTACTTGTCTATACAGAACATATCAAAATTTGCTGTGACAGAGATTTTTTTTTTTATGTAATTACAGGGAATTTTTGCAAACTCCGAGAATTACCCTCATCTTTAATGTAAATTCTTATATGCAGAGATTTGGTTGAGGAATTTATTTCTAAATAACTGATTGATCTATCAGTTGAAAAGATATTTGTTAACATGAATCATCTCCATGTACAGAATTAATTCAGAAGAAGTACTGAACCAACAAAGTTCTAAAAAACCTTATTATAAACTTTATAATAAACAATTCAACTCTAACATGAGGATCATTTCCAGAATCTTTCCCTCACAGTAACTGATAAGACTAACAGAAGAAAAGTTGTTTTTAAAATTCCCCTCATCTATTTTTTTGAAACCTCTTCAAATCCAGCATATAATCCTGACAGTTGCCAACCCTCAAAGACTGCCAGATGTACAACAAAGTATGCCCTATGTGTGGTATGTCGTGTGAGGCCTGCTACATTGTTTTCACATGCAAACCCACTGCCACTCTGTTGTCTTACACTAAATGGCTTCTTTACATGCCTCTCACTCATTCAAGTTTCTTAAATAGCAGCCCAAGTGCAGCCGCAGAATCCGTCCTTCTGAGAGACTACGTTTAATCTCCACCATCGGCTGGAAGTTTAAACGAGCTGTGGGGAAAAGGAGAGGACAGCCAGCCCTGCTTTCACGGGCCTAATAGTCTCCACCGTCAACAGCACTTCATACACAACCAGCGGCTGGCAGATTAGAGGGAAGGCTCACCACAAACACAGGCGGACGCACGCACCACCGTGCAAGTGGAATCGAGTCATACGCATGTGCTCCTGCTCAAAGTGAACAGAGGAAATGCACTGTAAACAAATACCTTCACACATGATGGCCTTGTAACGGGTTCTGCAACTGTTATGCATTTCTTGAGTTGACCGTTTTACGTTACTCTAATTGAAAATCTTTGGACATTTTCAACTGTCTTTTCTAGAAGAGCTTTCAGGTTTCTCTTCTCACATACATCCATCATCTTTCACCAGAACAAAGTGAAGAGCACAAGAAAACTGCACATCCTCTTCATACAGAGAAATCAAAAATACTATGAGCACATACCTATCCATGCTTACATAACTCCGTAAGTCCATGTGTGTTCTGATGACCTGATGCCTGGAATAGATTTGGCCATTTGCAAATGTCAGTAAGGTGGGAGTGGGGGTAAAAAGCGATACAAAATATCATCACAATTTTATGTGAGGATGGATATTTTTTTGCAAACATAAAATTAAGTCAAAATCAATAGGTTTTTCATTCGAATTGATAGTGCTGTTGAGTTTTTTTCAGCTGATGTCAGATGAAGTGACAGTCAGGAGCAAGTTGAAGCTAATGCACTTCAACTAAGAGAAATAAGCAAATCACTTTACTGGTTGAAATCAGACAACTGGACTCATCTGGGATTTTTTTAACAATAAATGCTGCATGAAAATGAAGACTCAAGGAACATGACATGCATGCCACCCCACCCAGAGTTAACATTAGCCAATGAGACCAAAGCTAATCCTTAATCAGCTGTCTGACAGTAATAAAAAGTCATTAAGTGTCAAAGCAAAAGACAGTCGTTACTGTCAGGCCACTTTGACCGTCTTGGTTATTACTTCCTAACACTGTTTCCCAGAAGCTGTTTTCAGGGTTACGGTTACGGCTAGCATCCTGTGGGAAAAAATGCCAAATGAATTACCATATTGGTCAGAGTATTACATAGACCTTTTTTTCCTTGAAATACATGTGAAAAAGTAGATTATCCTCTATCGGGGGTCTACACTAATTCATGCCAGCACATGTTGAAGGCAGTCCTGTGAAGCACCTGACTTTTTTCTTTTATCTCAAACATGTCACATTAGCTGATTGGTATAAAGGCTTGTAGGACACAGTAGGACCTGAATGCTGTCAAGTTTACCCCACAAAAGTAACTGAATTACACAGCCAAACTTCATCTTCTGGGAGGCAGTAAAAAGGTGGCTCCTTTGCAGGAGGGGAAGGCTTAATGATCAACTGGATTATATATGTGTTACTGAAGCCATAATGTGTAGACTCTGCTACTTGTGCTGGCTTTATTGAGATAAACAACAAAGACATACATGTGGATAATCAGATGAAGAAAAGATTAGTATGCTAGCATAATATTGTACTCGTCACTGTCTACGTGGTAAAGCTGATATAAATAAGTCGACTGATCATCATGTATATTGGATAAAAATTATGAAGATCATTGAGGAATTTGAAAGTGAAGTCAAAGTTTTTTATTAACACTTTAACTTGACGTGCAGACATCTTTTATTGCATGCATTAGGCCACTTTACGACAATGAGAAATCTTGTATAACATCGGTTAGATTTAATAAGTTACCTTTACTGGTATTTAACACTTTGATCCCTCACAGTACACATAATTAGATATGTTAAATCAGCTCATCAAATCCAAATAAACAGCTTTTAAATTAATTACACAGTGTTACTACGTGTTATACCTTCAGCCAGGCAAACACTGTGCAAATTGTGAATCTGTGCAGATTCTGACCTGCATGATTCATTATAAAGTAGAGCTGCATTTCAGTCTGAATGCACGTCATTTGCGCAATCTTTTACTTACGCTTACTTTCCAACCTTAAAACCCAAACATTTTGCCATGTACACTGAATTTATATAATCTGCTTGTATTTCCCACACCTGTGCCTCACAATCATTTAGTTTCAGTCCCTAATGGACAGTAATCTAACAAGTTCAGGAATATCTCTTTATTTGAATACTATATCATGAGGTGAAACAAATCTGTCTTGAGACTTAAATTGGAATCGTTATAGATGTCAAAACGTTGCACCACAAGTTAATCTGGCCAACTTCTCTTTACCACAGCTGAAAGCAAGCTGTGTTGACTTTGAGCAGGACTCAAACATGTACCATGACACTTTAAATTTTATGAATGGGGGAAACTACAAGAGCTGTGTTCAGGCACACTCTCTTTAGTCAATGATAAGGTTAAAAAGCCTTTTTTCATACAGGGCATTTCATAAAGAGAGTAGGAGCAAAGCAAAACTTGCTTAATCCCCCACAAACGTATATCCCTAAACTACCTTAATTGATGACTTCGTTTTGCTTACCCTTAGAGCGCTGTTCTCTCAGGTTATCCCATTCTTTTTCAGGAGTCCTCATTTGGGTCCCTGCTGCCCTTGGCTTTGTTTTCAGTTTGATATTTTCTTCTCAGGTCCTCTGAAGCTGCTGAAGCTGTGGCACCACCTACAATGAAAACCAAGAAAAACGTAAATTCCTATTAATGAGGTCATTTCAAAAAGTTTAAATTTGATCATGTTTAATAGAGACTGAGTGATCCTACATTAGGATTAAAAATGAGACTTGTGAAAATAAACCAGAGGAATTTAAATTAATCTGTGTGCTAAAGGCTTCCATTGTGTAGAAAGTGAAATGACTGAAGTGAAATGAAGACTGAATATTTTTTTTTCTTTTCAAATCAAACAGACTTTGATCATGTTTCCTCTATAGACATAGTGTGCAGTTAAAAAAAATAAATATATATATATATCCAATATATCACTATATGGTCTTGAAATACTCTGTATATCAACATCAACAAAAAATCAAAAATCCCAATAATGTCCAACCCAGTCTAAAGTATCCTGGTAATTTTATATCCTGGGGTCACTAGTGACTCTCATCTCGTATAGATTGAATTCTTTCCCTTGATTTGATTTCAGGGATAAATGCTACATAAATTTTACACATCTGAATTGTTTGAAAAAAAATAAAAGTAAAAAGTAGATATGAAGAGTTCATTTGCCAAAACAGATGACTCACTTTTCAAAAATTTAAAAATGTTTCAAAAAAATATTTTTTCTAACACTAGCTTTAGGTATTATCAATCAACTGAAGTTGGGTTGCTTTGACTAAGTCACAATAACATTACTAGAGGTATCTTACAAATGTAACTTCATTAAAAAGCTATATTAAAAATAAATATGTTTTTTGAAAATGTATAAAAACTGAGTTATCTGTTTTTGTAAATGAACTCTTCATATATAATTCAGTCTCAAATACTGTGTACAGCTGTCCTGAAATCAGCCCTGAATTAAAAGGTTATTATTAGCCGTGTTCGGAATGGGATTTCCCTCATACTAAACTTATGTGACCTTATTGAGTGTTTTTAATACGCCCAGTGTGAATAATGTTGTACGTGACGATTTTCTAATGCACACATAAAACCTGAGAAACCTACCGAGTACTATGCTGAGATGACTACATGCACTCAATGCAGTTCACAACAGCTGGAACTGGTGGCAAAATCTGTCGAACAACAAGTCCCCTGCAGCAGTGCATGGTTGAACAGCAGGTGAAAGAACAAGGTCTTGATGTGCTCCTGTTTTTGTTCATTGGTGATTTCAAGTCTTAAGATTTTAGCAGGAATTGGAGCTGCATGAAAGAAGAAAGAGTACGAAAGAAGGCCAAACATGTCATATCATTGCTCATTCCTGGTGTACAGCCTGCTTCTGTGGCAAAATTTTCAAAGTCCTGTATTTATACCCCATAGCCCCACCTACTACAGGGAAATACCATTTCATTAACCAATTAAGTCCCAAAAGTCATGTTTGCTCCTCAATTTATACATCGCAATTAAACAGTGAAAGAAATCTCAGAATACATTTCAATAAATACATTTGACAAAAAAATATTGCTTGAAATCGACGTTTTTTGTCAAATATACCACAACACCCCTCCACCTGTCTGACAAATGGTGCACTCCTTTAGGAACACCTCCATAAATAGAAGCCAAACACACTTGGTGAGGTTTGGTAGTTTCTGGGTCTAAGAGCTGACCAGAATTAAGGTAAGAGGCTAACGCTAACTGGTTTAATAAAGAAGTTTAACACAATAATTGAGTCATTTTCTAAAAAAGAGGCAACATAAATCATGAGTGGTGCTTTGTAAGCAAACCCTGACCAACTTTGCTTTTAACAGGCTTCAAAGTATTTGATGAAACAATACTTACAGATGTTGGTTTATTAAGAGTGATTTCATGAGTGGGGTTTTCCAGGAACAGTACAAATATACTGAAGGGGGCAAATTACTTAAAAATTTGAGGTTTCCCCTCCATTTTTCTGCATTTGAATTCAGCCTCCTTCTTCTTCTACTGTGTTTGCAGAGGCGGCTAGTGTCATGATACACACTACTGCCACCCTCTGGTCATCTTATCACTGTGAAACATTGTCCTCCTTAAACTCTCTCAAACAAATCTCCACAGAGGTAGGTGAAAGCGCATCTTGCTGTCTGTTATTACTCCACATGATATTATTTTGCAAATTGAATCTTGAACAACAGAGCCAACTTAGTTCCTCAGACTGTCGACCTGTGGTTGTGAATGCTGCACAGTGTGGTAAATGTTTAATGCTGTTACCTTATCTGTTTAGCAATCCTCTTTTATGGCGTTTCTTGGGAGTCCCACATGTATAGAGCCGCTTTGAGTCACATTCTCCACAGTCTCCATGATGATTGACGCAAACTCTGGCAAGTGTCAACAAAAACTTATTGGATATCGCCCTATGCCGGCTTCATGGGAGGACAAATATTTTCCCACATTTTGTTGTAGTTGCATTTCATTTTCCTTTTTTGCAGGGGCCACCTATTCCGCCAAAAAGTGCAGTGTCAGTGAGGCGTGGGCAACGTGGAGCTTGAGAGATGAGTGAGCCCTTGACCCCACGTGTGCACTGATTGATTGACATCTGACGTAGGCAATGTGGACAGCTTTTTTTCTTACTTCCCACGCATCCATTGGATAAGAAAGTCCACAACGTACACTTTGGAAAACGAGAGCAAATCAAATGCGGGATAAGTGAGTAAAATGCTGTGCAGTCACAAATCGGGACACCTGGGCGCCCTGCCCAGAAGACGCATCTGGCTCTTAAAGGTAACGAGAGCTGACACTCAAAATGTTTTGATCAGTGTACTAGATCAGATGATATTTTCGTTCGTTTTCAAGGGGGTCCCAACAAAACCCAAAGCAAATTAATACACATAAAACAGAATATCACAACAAACACAAATACACAAACACATACAGCCCGCCCCCCTAAGAGAAGGGGGTAGATTATTCCAATCGGAAGGGGATTTGTATTTGAATGACCTGCGACCAATTTCTTTATGGATTCTGGCGACAATGAAGACGGGGTGTTGCGTGTGTCTTGGGGAATATGAAGAGGAAGTCTTTTAGATAGGGCTGACAGTGAATATGAAAACATTTAAAAAATAAACTGAAGCCAGTGAAATTGTCTTCTTGTTTTAGACTGAAGCCAATTAAGTGCTTCAAACAAGAGGCAATGGTGTGTTCGGTATGGACTTAATGATCTTCATTTACGAACCATTCAGCTTGCAAACAAATACATCGGCCTATGCGCTCTCCTTGGTGCTGAAAGACTGTCAGTCACGTGGAATGTTTTTTCCAAAGTGATGGTCCTTATGCGATTTTCTGCTTCCGGATTAAACAGAAACAGTCAATAACATTTGTTTATACCCTTCATCACTGTTGAAACTTTGCATTAGCTCTTCTTTTTTGCAACTGTGACTTGGATGACAAATATAGGCAACAACTTCACGTTTAAATATGTTGTGAAATGACGGTACGGTAGCATATTGTACACATCGGAGTAATACAGCAGGAAAGTGTTTAATATAATTTGATGTGTTTTTAGTCATGAGGTCTCCTATAATAGTACTTAAGAGGGAGCAAAAGTTGTTTGACCAAATTCATCCGTTTAATCTTTCACTGTTATGGAAATTAAATCTTCTACACTTGTGGGTCTTCATAAAAGGAAGACTGAGGAGGCTATCATCAGGAAACACATTGTTTGAGTACAATGTGAGTGTGGTTTAAAGTATGGATAAAACAGTCCTTTTTAAAAAAAGGTTACAAAGAAAAAAAAGCAGTCGCCTTGTCCTCTGAACATACATCAGATGCAGGTGATGTCCCTTAAGTCAACATTCAACAGAGCAGGGAAGAACCAACTGTCCTGAACTCTACCTATTGGATATTTGGGGTAGGGAGCCGGCTCGGGTGTAATCAGAGACTTCTTATCTGAATTCTGGGATGAGTTCTATGGCAGATGCACAGTTGGTGCCGGTGTCAAGGTTCCCAACCTCAGACACGAATACCATGCTCATGAGTGGCAAGCAATTGGAAGAGGACTTGTCAAAGGCTTGCTTTCATTCAGATACTAACCTGTCCACCTTCCACTTGCCTTCTTGTAGGAGGCCCTGCATGGTTTGATCTACAGCAGTATCAGGGAATCTTTCATGTCTTGCATATCAAACCAAACCCCAAATCTAAGCAATCTGATGCCTAACGTGGAGATTCTTTCTTTTCATCTGCAGAGAAAATCATGGGTGCTCTCTGCTCTCCCTGGAGAACATCTCCCGTTCTCAGTGCATCTGCAGAGCAAGGAAAATCACACACGACCCCTCCCACCCAGGACACTCACTGTTCACTTCACTGATAGGCGACACATGAGTGTTAGAAGCAGAACTCGGACATAGCTCAACAGTTCAAGTCTCCTATGTAATATTTTATTTTCATGATGCGCCAAATGTTTTCAATGGGTGGCAAATTGGGACTGCAGGTATTCCGGATTAGCACCCTGACTCTTTCTCTACACAGCCACACTGTTGTAATGCATGCAGAATGTGGTGTTAAATATGCAAGGTCTTCCTTGAGTCCCTGAAAAATGCATCGTCTGTATTGCAGCATACGTTACTCCGAAACCTGTATATGTTTACCTGTACAATAATGGTGCTTTCCCAGATGTGTAAGCTACCCTTGCCATGCATCCCTACACACACGGTTACTGGCTTTTGAAGTGTGAGCTGACAGCAAACTGGGTGGTCCCTCTCCTCTTTAGAAGGTAGGACACGGTGTCCATGATTTCCAGGAAGAATGACAATTTTTGATTTGTCAGACCAGACCACATTCTGATTTTTTAATGACAAAATGTACAGTAGATGAAGAAATCTCCTAATACTTTGCACTGCGGAACATTATTCTGAAACTGTTTAACTATTTGTTCATGCAGGCTCTTAGTGGTGAACCTCTTACCATCTTTACTGTGAGACTAAGCCTCTCCAGAGTGTTTCTCTTTTTTTTAGCTTTACACAACTTTTCATTGTTTAATTATCCCTACTCCAACTTTTTTTGAAAAGTGTTGCTGGCATCAAACTTAAAATGAGCTCACAATTTTCATGAAACAATAACATTTTTCACGACACTAACATTTTTCAGTTTCAACATTTAATACCATCAAACCATCAAAATCTGTTTTTATCTACATTTTACACAGCGTCCAAACCTGTTTCTGAACTTTATTGAGCCTTTTTCAGGTTGTTCAAATGATTATTAATTAATGTTTAATTCCACTTATTGTTTTTCTGTATTTTTTAAGTGATCTAACCTTTCTTTTTCGCTCTTCACAGTACTAGTCCATCTCATGTATTTCTTTATTTTTTTGATTAATTTAATGAAATGTGACTTCTTTTGAAAACACATATTTCTGTTGAGTATTTCCTGGGGTGTAAGTCCTCAGGTGGCGTTGCTAGTTTATTGTTTCCACCACTCCTATCACATCTACATTACTGTGTCCAGTTCTCAGTCCTGTCTGTGTACACAGTTTATTTTCAAAATTGTGCAACACCTTAGAAATTAGTTCATTCTGTTGTGACAGAAGGGAGCTATCGATCAATCTTTCAAGCTGATAAGAGGCCATGGCATCCCTGCATTATCACAAAACCATGAGTTGCTGAGTGCATTTTTATTTCTAACCGACAATAACTCAGATTATCAAAACCTTGAAAATGTTCAGTAACTGTCAGATATGTTGGAGAAATTCAAAAAGATTCCTGTGGACCCCACTTTTTACTTTTTCTTCTTGTACATTACTATAGCATCATTCTCTGTGTTTTACAGGATGGTTAAGTCCTTTTTAAGTCTAAGTTTCAAACAGTTCTTCACAATATTGTCCATGTTGACAGAGGAAATCTAGAGTTGGATGTAAAGTCACTTGTTTTCAGATTTTTTTTCCCACCAGATTTTTATCTTCAGCATGTTTCATCTCTTTTGTGAGTCTGAAAGTAATTGCCTGGGATTCAAGACTGTCCCTGGACATACCCAAGACTCAGAGGTGAGGAAATACCTTATTCATAATTTCAAGGTTTGACAGAGTCATAAATTGTGCATCTGAACATGTCAGAGTTGAAGGTGCTTTGACCTTACTGAGGTGAGACATGATGGCCCACAGGCTCTCTGGCTCTGTGAATGTGGCCATGCTGCAGTAGACCACACCACATGATTCCCATGATCATTACCACAGCTTGGTAGGTGGCTGCTTGTCTGCATCTGTGCTGGAGTCGATGTCGGTGTCTCTGGAGCTTTTCTGTGTGTGTTTTAGAGACTTACAATATTACATTGCTGTCCTACATGATGGTGGCTTTTTTTTAATTACATAATAAGTAAGAACCATGCAGTTTATTGAATACTGGGTTTGAGGCTTTAGTCGCACATACAACCACATCACAGAACCTGCTGTTTTTACTCACAAGACCAAAACTTTACCTTGCTTTGTGGCTAAAAGTCTTGTATTTATGTTCTGCTACAAGGACAACATCATCCTGCATTGCACAGGAACAAAATACCCCAAATGTATGTAAGCCCTAAGCAGACATTGAATTAAACCTTTTATTTACTCTGTTTTCCTATGATGGGTTATTTCTGGTTGTTTTCTGGAGATCTTGACCTCTTTACCGTTACAACAAAGGGTCATAGCTTATAACCTCAGGGATGCAAAAGCATACAATAAACATAGAAATAGGCTTTACTTGGGGTGCTAGCTTGGCACAGTAGATTGAGTAAGCGCCCCATGTAGACCGTTGTAGTCACACTAGTTGTAGGATTGTTTCCCAGTCAACACGATTTCCACTCCCTCTAACTGTCTTATCAAACAAAGACAGATAGCCCCAAATTAATTTTAAAATATAGCCTTAACTTACCTAATTAGTGGAGGTAATGTCAGCACGGCATGTCATGGTCTGGGCTATCACCGCCACCATTTGTTACCTAGATCGCCAGAAAATCATCCTGATATCATGAGAAAACATTAAGCTTTGTGATCTCCAGATGATATGAAATTATGGTCAAGATGTTGAGAAAATGAGCTTAGATTCATTTTGGTGAATGGAGTAATAAATGTATGTCCACTCAGAGCAATTATGTTAATCACACTGAAGAGAAGATCTTTATTCGTGTGCAAGAACTAATATCAACACACACAAACCAGGTAATGAAGTAAGGGATAATATATAGTAAGTACAGGTTGAGACATGTCATACCCACCCTGAAGGGATTCTATTAGGCATAATCACCCACTCACTATATATTATCCTGTTTTTTACCCTGCAATCAACTAAAGATTCTTTTGTGTAACTATTTCTACTTGTATATTTTTTTCTATTTTACTTTTACATGATCGAAATAAAGACATCAAATCAGATCAAATCAAATCAAATGATACAAAGGAGCTCACATTAAGTAATTATCTGAAGATGATTTTATTTATTGAAAAGGGATTTATTTATGCAATTAAGAAAAATAGATTCAACAGTTGCTTACTGTTTCATTCATGGTGCAGTCTTATAAATCACGCTACATCACATTGTCACTCAGGGTAAAGTTGAAACATTAGCCTTTGACATTTACTTCTCAGTCAGCCAGTCCTGGAACACTGTCCAAGCCCATACTGTGTCTTCATAAATGTGTTTTCTTCAATTTGGTTGATGTCTCTTTGACTCAGCTCTTTGTTTGTTCAATATCCCACGTTAATTAATGCACAACTTTCCTCCTATTGCCATCTTTTTTCTTCAGTTGACTCTTTTTTGTGCTCTCCAAAGAAATTGAGAGTAATAAAACAAAACTTCCTTCATGATGTCTATAAATGCTGTCAGAAAGTATCATTTTTGCCACATTGTCAACATGAGAAGGTGAGATCATTACATTTATAACCTGACTCTCTTTAGTGGGTTGATTTTGATGTGACTTGTGTGTGAGCTGGTTGTCCCTGGTCCCCCCTGCTTTTTAGAAATAATTAACAGTATTTGGTTTTGACCAATCAGAATCAAATACTTCAGTCAGGTTTGTTAGCTACAGTAATACTGAAATTTAGTTTTAGCCTGTGATATAATTATCAGTACTAGAGCATATACTTAATTTACCTACATATACAGCATTAAATATTACACTTGCCCACTAGAACTTTATTAAATCTGTGTCGTAATATCTTTTTAAGTTTTGAAATGAAAGGCCCAAAATTTGTGACCTGACATCTAACATGAAGCTTTTGTATTGCCTGTATATTTTATTCAGATTCAGATTCAGAGAACTTTATTAATCCCAGAGGGCAATTTGGTTTGCAGTGTACCAGCTTGTCGATAAACAACACAAACACTAACAAACAGACAAACACTCAACAGTCAACATGTCAGTGACAACATCAGTGTAAGATGGGGCTTGTCATAAAGAGTAAAAGAATGTTAAAAATAGACTAAAATAACTTATTTAAAAAAAACAGTATGTAATGTTATGTTATGTTATGTAATCATACTATCCCCCAGCCCCAGTTTACTTAAATGCAGAATGGTTGTATATATACTCTACATATCAGTTAGAAAAAGGTCTTTGTATCAATTTAAAAAGGCAACTATAATCAAGTCATAGGGTTTTGTTTTGTGTTTTATTTGTGGTTATGGCTGCCATTCTGGCCGAAATGCTCACCACTCCAAATTCCCCAAATTTTAACCCTATTAAAACATTATGTAATTCAATTGATGTCCATGCAGCTGCATGCATTTTTAGCAGAATGTTTGACTGCATCCACAATTAAGAACTAACACTAGGGGGCAGCAGAGGATCTGTTATGGGTCTCCTACACAGCCTATCACATGCATGTGCTTTATTTAACTGACTAGTCAATTTGTCATAACGAACTGGATCCAGATGTGTTCACATTATATTCAGTTTTAATTACTTTATTTTATAATAATCCAAATATTTAAAAGTTGTCATTCCTTAAATTATTTTTTGAATTATTATTTATTTATTTATTTATTTCTGTAAAAAAAAAAAAAAATCTTCATTTTGTTTTGGATTTCTTTAAGTGTCTCTTGGCCCAGAATACTGACCACCTAAGAGTGCCTCATGCCTGCACAGCTCCACCAGGACCTGCTGGGGGAGGAGGAGGATGACTTTGAGGTAGAAGTGAGTATGTGTATGTGTATGTGTATGTGTATGTGTATGTGTATGTGTGTGTGTGTCAGAGGGGGAGTGGGGTTGGTTCACCAGGAAGTTGGAATGTGGGTCCCTGTGTGTGTGATGTGATTGTTAGCAGAAACGTGTCAGCCCCAAGCCCACCGCCACCAACCCACCACCACCACCACCAACCCTGAGCCCACAGCTTGACTCAGGTTATGAATGTAGAGTTCTGTATTTCAATATGCATCTGAGTGTGTTTGTGTGTTTGTGTGTATGTGTGTCTTAATGTACGGTACTGCAGTAGAGGGCCAGATACCTTATCACTGCTTTTTTTAGTGGATCAAGAGGTAAACTCACTCACGAGGTAGAGGTTGAGGGCGAGGGTGGTGGTTGGGGGGCAGACCACAGGCCCATGTGTGGCCATGCAGGGTGAAACCATACTGGATTAGGAGCGAGTTTACAACTTTCCATCTTTATATAGAGAAGCTGAGAGACTAAGCAGGATTGTGGTGGCTAAAGGGGGAGTTCTCAAGCTCTTCTGCAACAAATGTGGCATCAATTGGTACACATCAACTTCCAGACACTAAAGCAGCTTAACCTGTATTGTTTTCAATGTGCTTAGTGTTCTGCAACATAACTTTTGTTCTTTAAATTATGACCTGTCATTCAAGTAAAGGCTGCATTACATGATTTTATTTCAAAGCTGGAATACCAAATTACAAACAAACTATTGCCAGGTTTTCATTTGCAGTTTGTCCTCCTGGAGTTTTAGTACAGTTTTGATAATGTGGATTTTAAAGCTGCAGTCTGAATACATTTTGGCTTTTTTTTTAGACTGTTGAATATTGGTTTAAAAAACAAAAGAACTGATTATCAACTAAGCATAAGGAAACATACTTCTTTATGCAAAAACTTAATGCAGGTTTTCTTTTTTTTGTACTCAAGAAATTGGCAAATTTCTCTCTTACTGCTTGTTCATGATCCATGATACTGTGAGGCTCAAAGAAAACTCATTTCATGCATTTCTTCATATATTTATTGGAAATGAAAAGGGCTTACCAAATCTTTGAAATGATTCCTGACAACCTGTCCCCACATGAAGAGATCTGACACACAGAAATGTAATATCTGCAGCTTTTGTTTTCTCTTCTCTCCTCTCTCCTCTTTGGCTCAGCTCCTGAGAGCCAAACCCTGGATGTATTTTCAGCCACAAACCTCACAGCTGCTCTTTGCTGCGGAGCATCTGGGCAGCCCCCCCCCCCCCCTACTCGCCATCCCTCCATCCATCTAGGAGTCCTGGCTGCCTTGTTGCCTGGCTGACTGGACTGGTGGTTAGCCACACCGGTTGCTTTCACCTGCATAAAGTCTCGGCAGACTTAGAGCAGCTCTAAACAAGCGGTAAAATCAGACCACACACTCAATAGTACTGGACAGCCAGGAGGTAAGAGCTTGCATACATAACTCCTCTCCTGCATGTGCGTGTGTGTGTGTGTGTGTGTGTGTGTGTGTGTGTGTGTGTAGGTGTGTGTGTGTGTGTGTGTGTGTGTGTGTGTGTGTGTGTGTGTGTGTGTGTGTGTGTGTGTGTGTTTGTTTGTGCATGTGTGCATTTTGCACTTCATTCTCCAGCATACTATTCACAAGAACTCTGCTCCAGTTGTTGCTTTCTTGTTATCCTGCATTCTTTTTTGCACTTTTGTCCTGAATGCTGGTATTTGTAGGTTTTTTTGCATGTTTTTGTTTACTTTGTTTTTTTATAACTTCTTAGATTGAGACTATTTTAAGGTAAAAATCACTATGGGTTTAGACACTTTTTAGTGGTTTGATCTTAATGCAACAGTTTCTATAGCAACAGGTGTAGTGAGCCGGCTCAGATGCAACAGGTCAGTATAATGTTGCTCACTGAATTATGTGGTTCATGCATTGTATGTCTTCCAGGCTACATTTAGATTTTATGTCAGAGTAAGTACTCATTAGCATGCAGGCTCACGCACATGTGGAGATTTATTCATTTTCTTAGAAGCGAGGACAGATTTTATGTACTTCACAGTGCAAATAAACAGGTTCTTGGGGACTTGCTATCCTACACCACAGAAAGGATTACATTCACATTTATAATGTAAAAAACATAACAGATTCTGTTTCTCTCTGTTTATTTTAGTTTTAAATGTGCTTTCTTTGCATTAAATTTTAATCTTGGTTAGCTTTAGCTGCAAATATTTTGCCCAGAAAAAAAATCATTTGCCATGCACAATAATTCATAAAAGACATACTTTCCTTATATGTAATTAAACTTTTTTAATTGGAGGCCAGGAGTAGAGAAGTATATTTTAGAATGTTGTCTTATTTTAAACCATGGTCGGTTGATTTTTAAACCCTGTGCAAAGCTGCATTTCCTGCAGGGTTAGTAAGATGGTGTAAATACAAAGTACTTGCAAAGTAAAAGTAGACATAATTTTGTGGTGCATGTGCAGTGCGTATTTTTTCTAAATTATGCTCTCTTCACTTTTATCTGAAGTGGAGGCAAAGTGTCCTCCGTGGCTTTGACTGGAGATTTTTTTTCCTCTCATTAGCAGATTTGCTTCAGTCTATTTGTAAAATGGGAAGCACGTGCTCTCATTATTAATCATTCGTTTAAAAGGTGATACGTAGGCCTATATGATTTGCAAAAACTTTTATTTTTTCCACTTCTTTTAGAAATGTTTTCATTCTATCTGAAACAAACCTGAGGATAATTTATTTTAAGGTTACGAATTCAAAAACCATTAGTTTAAATCAAATGTAGAAATCTATTTCAATTGTGATCTCACGTGCATCTTTTCTGTTGTGCAAGAAAGTTTTCATCTTGTTGCACATCAGCCAGACGGATTATGCGCATTAGCAGAGCATTAATAACGAAGGGTTTGAAAGAAATCTTTATACTTGTCTGACAAACCAAACATTGTTTTTTTTCTTTCTTTTAATGAATTCTGTCATCGTAAAGCATGCAACTCTGCAAATTGTTAAAGCATCAAATACAATAATTGTACCTGTAGAAGTCGGTTTTTAATTTTCAAACAAAATGCATAATGGGCACAATATGATTTCTCTTTAACTTATCTAACCAGCATTAATTAACTTTCCATGAGGATGTTTGTAAGGAGTGGGATTCTTAATAAACCCAATATGTGTTCTAGTGACACTTTAAAATTCTCATTAGATGTGCTGTGTTATTTGTGTCTCTCAGTCACGTTCACGTAATGAAACTATTGATTCGTTTTCTTTTCTTTCATGTCTCCATCTTTTGTCCAGCTGTTTGTGTTCGGTCAGATTTCTTTGGTGTGACGCAGCGCTCACGCGCCTCATCTGAGGAAACGAGTTCATTAGAATCTGATACAGCTTTCCTGTTGGACCTCTAAATTCATGAACTTTGTTTGGGATGCCTTTGAATGTTTAAAATGATCAAAACCTTGCATTATGAGTTGTTGAACTTTTTCTTTTTCCTTGCTCATTAGGCCTTCAATCGATGTCCATGTGGCTCGTTGATTACAGGCGATCACTTTCAGGTGGCTATGGCGATTTCAACGTTTATCTTATCAAAGCCTGAGAGCAAGGCTGTTATTCGTGTATGACACTTTGGCCTTCGTATTTTTAATTATTTTAACTTAAATGCGTGTACATGAGTACACTTTGTGCTTTCCAAATGGGTTTTCCATCAAATTCCTGTAAAACGCTGACAAATATTGAAGGTGCGTGCAAAACTGCGCGTGTCTCTGAATAACTGCTGGGTTGTGTAGCTTTAGATCAAAGATGATTTGTAGGCAAATTGGATTGTTCTAAAATTCTATTCTAAATGTATTAGAAAAAAAAGATAGTTGTTTTTTTTAAACTTTGGTTCATTGACCTTACAGTGCCTGCAGCTTTCAGTTCGTCACGTGAGGTCGACATCCACGTATAAACTTTTGTAAAATTGTTTCACATGCCAAACTTCTCATGATGATGGACTGTTTACCCACCGGACCTCTATTTCTATTTTTTCTTTTTCATAAAACAAACTAATTCCTCTCTATCTCTCTATCTCTCTCTCTCTCTCTCTCTCTCTCTCTCTCTCTCTCTCTCTCTCTCTCTCTCTCTCTCTCTCTCATTTTATCGCAACCAATACGATGGGTTTGTATTGTGTATTTTTATGATAACACGAGGCTGTAATGTGTGACAAATTAAAACTGCAACTCGGAATGATTGCACGTGCAGGAATCCACGGACTTGGGCCTGCACTCGTGGTCATGTCTGCATTTTGAAAACAACATCGGTGCAGTCGAGGGGTTGTCATTGCCAAGTTCTGCAAAACTTTCGTTAATTGTGTTGACTCGGTAATGGAGAACCATACCTCTCGGAAATCCTTCAGAGCTCTCTTTGCAGCTGCATAGGCCAACTGTGCTGTGTGTGTGTGTGTGTGTGTGTGTGTGTGTGTGTGTGTGTGTGTGTGTGTGTGTGTGTGTGTGTGTGTGTGTGTGTGTGTGTGTGTGTGTCAGAGAGAGAGAGAGAGAGAGAGAGAGAGAGAGAGAGGAGTGAGCTTGTGCGTAAATGTTAGGAGCAGAAGATTACCATATTCTTCAGATATTCTTTGAATAGTTTTGTTCAGATAAATAAAATGTATATTTTTCAAGCTTCCCACCTTTTCGAGAGGAATGTTGTTGAACTTCAGCACATAATGTACACAGAAGTTGTATCCTCAACATGTTTCAGATCGTTAAGATATCCTCTAATACGATGCGATAAAGTGTATCGTCTGGTATTTTAATTAAGGATGTTTCCTGTTCTATATAAGTTTGTTTATTTAAGATATTTTCGATTCAAACTTACTTTAAAATGAAACTGTCTTCATTGTTACACTTTCAACTCCAGCGCACTTCTGCTACAGATCTACATTCTGCACTCTGTTTAGAGACCAGTGTCCGTATTGACAGCTTGCTGATCAACATCACACTCCTGTATGTGAACTCAGCCGTAAATGCAAACAAGACATGAAAAAGCACACAGTGCAAAAAACAAAAGCCAACATTTACACATCTGACGTCGTCAAAGTGCGTCAAGAATCTCATTATCAGCTCAGTGTGTTGAGTCTCATTTCTTTCGACGTTTAAGTAGTTTCTGGGTAAACTATTTCCTTCTTTACTCCGTGGCTATTTCTGACTCTGCGTGTGTGATATGGAGAGCGCGTGGTTTAGTAGGCCATCTTTTTTCTGTCACTTTAAGGTGAGCAATGTGAGTCGCTGGTGCGTGCACGCGCAGTCAGCGCAAACGTGGCTCCATACAGTTTCATCAAATTTAATCTTGCGGTTTGTTCTGATTTTTATATGCCAGAATTTAGAGTCCACTAAACCTGCGTGAAGCCACAGAGGCCCAAACATATCCCTGCCCCGGCTTTATGTTTTTTTCTGCTACGTTTTTTCCCGTTGTAATTGCGTATTTTCAAATCTTATGCTCTCTGACATGGTGGAAGCTGTTCACTGTCCCCCTTTGTGTGAGGAACTGATAAACGGTTGTATTTATGATTTCGAGACAATTTGTCTGAGCTAATGCTCTGTTAATTGGTTTAGTCATTTTCCCTTACACCAAACAGGCAGAAAACAACAAATCCAGGCAGAAAACATGTTCGATTAATCAATAAGGCGTAGCTTTTTCTTAAACCAATTACAGAGAAACAATGTTGACTTGCGGTATCTAATGATGCACTTCTAATGAAGATGGAGGTAAATAAACTTGATCTCTGCATGTCTTGAGACTGTCACTGTGGAGTAGAAGAGGAGTTTGCGCGTAATGGCGCATGAAGCAGCAAATATTAAATGGATTCCGTCCACCAGAGTGGGATTATGGAGAGATTTAGCAGAGAGAAACTGAGGTGGGGGTATGGAAGGAATTATTATGTGGGGCATAAACCAATACTTTTCCTGCGCAGACTGCTCCCCCATCACCCCAACCTCCCTCCCCACGATCTACGTCGCGGACCCAGCTTCCGCTTCGCACGGTTGGTCATTGATGCACAGTGGAGGGTTGGAAAGGGAGCGCGCGCAACAGAGACGGGGAGAGAGAGAGAGAGGGGGAGACGTAGATTTGACAGGGCAGTGAGGCTGGGAGAGAGAGGAGGGAAGAAGGAGGTGACGGAGCTGCTCCTTTGGGAGTCGGATACAGCGTACTGTTGGGTGCTATCGGCGGGGTTGAGTCACAAAACGGTCTTCGGTTGTAAAATGCCCCAATAAGGAACCGAGAAGCGCCTTGTAGCTGTCATCGAGCTCCGCGAGGATCTCCTTACTGCTCCGCTTTGTGGGAAACCCGGAGTAAAACTGCGAGAGGGAAGAGGACGGAGGGATTCATGGAGTTTCTGTAGCAGCTTCCCCGAGAAAAAATCCTGGATTAAGTGATTTGGAACGAGGGATTGGACGTTTTAAAGACGAGGTGATTCTCTTTTGCGCCGTCGCCGTGTCCAACTCGAACCTCCGACGTGTTTTTGTTTTTTAGGTAAGCTGATCCTGCTCTGACCCGGGTACGGGTGTTCATAGCACCAATTAATTCCCGTTTACGTCGTAGTATGTTACCCGACTTTACGCGGCAGCGATCGCTGCACACTGGAGAAGTGACACCGTGTTATTGTAGGGGATTCTTTAAAGAGACAACATTGTGTTCTGACAACATGTCGCGATATAACGATCAAGCTAATGTCTTTTGTTAGGGGACATGAGTTGTTGGAGCGAGGGAATTCGCTTCAGTGTGCAGCCTTATGCTTTTAAGTTAGTTTGTGGTTACACTTCTTATTTTCGGAATACTTTGGGATCTGTGATGCCCTTTAATTTTCTTTAATAGTCTAATTTGGACTATTTCTGACAAGCATCTGACAGACACGTACCAAACGTAGAGCTTGTTTAAAGTTCATAATATTGGGCAATTACATTTTTTCCCGGGCTTTTAAAACTTTAAATTAAAAACTTAGATGAAATAGAAACATGTTACGTTTTTCAAAAGTATATAAGTGCCGAGTTGAAGCCTGAGTAGCACATTCTTCTAAAAAAGTAGTCCCTTGCTCACAATTCATGTCAACGTGACTATTTTAGTGTGTTTATTACTTTATATATAAAAACTCTATAGAGACATATTTTTTACAGTGTTACCCAGGAGATCTAGATAACCTTCTATACACATTTGTGACCTCTGTGTTTTGGCTCTTCCAGCTTGGCTCAGTCGTTGTCGGTGCTCCGGTCATGGCGGACCAAGAGGAGAATTTTGGCCTCCCAAACTCTCCCGGCGGCTCGGATTCGAGAGAATTGCCGAGCGAGAATAAATCAGAGAAACAGAACGGGACCTCAAGCAAATCCCCGTCATCACAGACAACTTACATCCAACAGGTCAGTAACTGTCTGTCTGTCCCTTTGCTGTCTGTCAGTCAGCCTGTCTGTTGAGGCCTCACTTTCACTGCTGCTGCTACGAGCCGAAGCTGCTTGTGTGGACCTCTGAGGTCACACTCGATTTAAAAAGATATATACACAAATATTATTTAATTGTATTTATATGCACATCTGTATGACAAAGCACCACCTTGCAGCTTTAGGTGTTAAAAAATACTAGAAAGTTTAAATGAAATGTAAACTAAAACGATGTGATAATGTTACATCAAATAAATTTCATATAGACCCACATATTATTATTATTTTTTATACCCATGTTTTTCTGTCTTTCATTTACACACTGTGGGTGAAAGAAACTAACTCCAGAGTTTTTCTATAGAAGTGAACCATCAGAAAAGTTTATAGTATTTATCGCTGCGTTTTACAGACTATACATGAAGTGTTAACTTTTTACTATGATTACTCTGGTTGTGCATTGATTGTGCAGTTCACGCGTGTATCCTAAAGATCCCCACATACAGAATGACACCTTTATCTTAAATAACTACACAGTCACACCGGTGTTACACTATCACTACATATCGTACAGTATTTATTATTTTGTCCCACACATGCAAGTATTTATTTGACTACTTTTTGGTGCTTATCTTGAAATTTGAAACTTATATTAACCAAGCTGCCTAAATGTTTTTGCAGCTGATGTATACATAATGTGTCGGGCTTCAGTTACTGAATTTTGAGGCCTTGTGAAATTTCAGACACCTCTACATGCGTAAAACTCAACTAGACCTTCCACAGCACTGCTGTGTGAACTCTGGACACTAAGATGTTTTATTTTGAAGGGAATGGAGGGAATCAAAGTCTACCTGCACGAGAGGGAACTCTGGATGAAGTTTCACGAGGTGGGAACGGAGATGATCATCACCAAAGCAGGGAGGTAAGACTACAAAAAGAAACATGATTAAATACTGTTATCATGACAAACATTTCTCAAGTGTTGACCAAATGTCTGCTTGTCAATAAAATTAATGTTTTCGAGGCCTAGAATGAAAATATAGACTACCGGGCTCGCCTGTATTTTTTTTTCATTCGTCTTTCGTGGGGAATTCAGACATCTACACCGTGAGGAACCACAGAGAAAACACTGAGCATCTGGTGGACGCTTTAGCGCTCTCTAACACCACATAGTGCATACAGTCCATATTTTAGTCTGGGTGGCCTGTTGGGAATTGCAATACTATCGACAAATGAGCACGAGAGAGAAAATACATCACACAAGAAAGTGTAGTGCTGATTCAGTTAATAGCTGTTATATTTCAAGCAAATAAACACACTCTGTTGCGTATTTTTCTGCGACTTGTAATGTGCAACTTGTATCTCCCACCTATGTCTGTGTGCGTAATTGTGCGCAGACTCCTCTTGCGTGCAACACGTTACGCAGACACTGTACGTGTGTCAAGCTGTCTGCTCCACAGTCGCCCTCAGAGTGCATCCAGTTAAAATAGCGCCCGTCGGCTGAGTGTGAACGTGCACACATGCATGATGGCGGCTGGTGTCTCGCGATGGCTCAGATGTGGGAATTACAAGGGATGAATATTTATAGAATGAAGCACATGTTACATGTAGCCGTGCATTTCAGTGCAAGCAGGAGGTAGTTGTTTCCTCACTGCTGCGTAAAGTCTCAACCCCAACCCTGTCAGTCATTTCACTCCTGTTTTGTGGGCGAGAAATGATATTACACATGCATCCTTCCCCCTCCTCCTCTTCCTCATCTTCAGCTCTTCCTGTCCACTCGTGGGGCTGGTTAACCTTCCTCACATAGTGTGTTTTTCTCCTGTGTGACAGCTCCCAAATATCCCAATGATTTACTAAACGGATCCTGCAAAAATCTGGCCCACACTGAAAAAAACGCTTTATAATGCGCCGGCCCCACGCCCTGCCCTGAAAATAGTCGGTACCTCTCCAAGGAAAATAGTCATTTATTTGACATTTAAAACCACCCCACGTGAGCTGACCGCTTTAGAATTACGTTTGCAGTTAAGAATAATCAGACAAGTGAGAAAGCCTCGAGCTTTCTTCTAAATACACGTTTGTTTTCGTTTACAATTTAGAAATGCGCGTTTGAAAATGCCTGAAACTGGATTCAGGTTTCTCATACTGAGCTGAAAACCATGAAAAACACACCACAGTCTATTTTTGACTGCCTCCTTTTTTCCACAGTTGGACAGACATACCATATATAGCTCTGTAAACCGTCTCTTTGTCCTTTTACAGGCGAATGTTCCCCAGCTTCAAAGTAAAGGTCACGGGATTAAACCCCAAAACTAAATATATCCTCCTGATGGATGTTGTTCCTGCAGACGACCATCGATACAAATTCGCCGACAATAAATGGTAAGTCAAAATAAGACACAACAACAACGAGTTTCGTTGCAGAATAGAAATGTTCTTGAATTTTACGCACACATTTCACAACAAGGGAGGTCATTGTTTTGGTGGTCGCAGCAGCTCCTCTCTGTGGACTTTACCCCAACAGGAAATTTTATTTTGTTGTTCTGATGGACGAGAATCGGAAGTGCACATATTAATTCCCCGAGAATTATGAACTGTGTGTTTTATCATGAGTGCCAAGAAATGGAGTCAGCTGGGAGAAATGTCTCTGCCGGGGCTGACTTTTCTGCGCTGATTGAATGTTTTTTTACCACCAGATTTGCAACAAGGCTGTCTTTCAGTGCAGGGCACAAACACGGCTATTTGTTTAGTGTCATGTCCATCTCTCTAACCTTGGTCAGGAATGCCTTGTGTGGGTCAGCGCCTCTAAATGAGGGCTTACTTAAAGAGGATAATCACATGCCAATACTGCCGATAATGACCTGTCCAAAGCATGTCCTGGAACTAATTCTCCTCTTGATCTACCGATGTTGGAAAACAATGTCTACCAGCTCTAATCTGACCTCTGACAACACAAAACCAACTTCACAAATTATTATAGACATCACACGGAGGCACTAGGAGTATTTCTTTTTATTCTGATAACTTGTAGAAGCCTAAATGCAAAGTTTTACGAGTATCCTATATATTGGTCTGTGCGCAAAAGGCAAGTGCGTAAATGAAAATGGCCATATAAAAGAGCACACGAATTTCGACTGGTCTATTTGTTTCCTGTCTTGATTTAATCTACATATTCTTTTTTTGCATTTAGATATGTTACATTTTTCAAAATAGTATTCACCATTTCTAGATTTTTATTTAAACGCTGTTGCATTTGACTCGGATAATCTCTGTATCATTTATAACAGTTGTTTTAGGATAAACCGTTTTCAATTTAGATAATCTCGACGTCCTTTATTGATTTGTTTTTTTATCCAGATCATTACATTACAATTTCTATGTTTTTCTTTGAAAATATGCTGCCTTCATTGCAGATAATCCGTGCGTAATTCCAACACTTTGGTCACGAAGAAATAGGCCTTCGTGTGATCAGGAAACGCTGCAGTTAACTTTTATTTAACTCTTACACTCCCACACAGTTGTAGACATTAACACTATGGCTATGCTGCCGTGTTTTAGGTCTGTGACCGGGAAAGCAGAGCCCGCCATGCCCGGCAGGCTCTACGTGCACCCGGACTCTCCAGCCACGGGCGCGCACTGGATGAGGCAGCTCGTGTCCTTCCAGAAGCTTAAACTGACCAACAACCACCTGGACCCGTTCGGACACGTAGGTGCCTATTGGCCTGTCATCTATACTATTTCACCAAGTGTGTGAGAGAGAGTGCGTGTGTGAGCGTGTGAGTACTTTTAAAACCTGCTGCTGAATATTTCAAAGTTGTGGGTTGGCAAGTCGCGTGTCAGCTATAGGTCGGTGGTTAGTGTAGAGCTGTTTCACCAGTAGAAGTGGGTTATTATTATTATTATTATTATTATTATTATTATTATTATTATTATTATTATTCAGAGTTTCATATTTAAAAAAAACTAGGATTTATGTTTAAGATACAGGGTGAAAGAAAGGAGAGAGAAAAAAAACACATATGCCTATTCAAGTTCAAATAAATAAACCATAACATGCTGTTCAACAACACAAATATTATAAGCATTTATTGTATGCATTTGAACATATATAATAAATAAATGTCAACAAAACAAAGTAACAAAAGCTAATAATAGAGTTAAACAGACAGTCTGAACATGTATTAAAGTCAATTCAAAGTCCTTAAGCATTATTAAACTGATATAAACTTCAGCTGGTATAACTCTGGCTCACTTTCAAAACAACTTATTTACCTTTAAGGTCTTAACAAGAAAAAGTAAGCACACAACCATCTCCCCGTTTGCTTGTAAAAACATTGTTTTGCACAATTAAGCTTCATAGAATCTGAATTTATCTGTTAAAAGTAACAGATTAGCTTCAGGCTCCATAAACTCACTGACTCTAGCATGAAAACTGTTGCATAGTTTTTGGTTGTGCTGTAAAGCTGCATTTAAACTTTGGAGACTGATGTAGAGGGGTTTCATGTGAGGGTAAACCAAGATGGACAAACTTTTTAGTTTGTATATTTCTTAAAAATGTTTCTAGATTCCTCAAAGATTTTTGAGGAGAGTGGAAATTATTTATAGGTAAAACATTTTCTTGTAAAAGATAGTAGATAGACTTTTGTTCAGAATATCTAAACACATGGATGGACTTTAATATTATCCTTTTTTTCAATAAAAAACGAACATACCAACTACTGTTAAAAGTAAAAAAAAAATATTTCAACAAAAGTTGTTGTTTAACTTCCAAAGTGTAAGAAAATTACATCAAGGTTTTCCTTTTTATTGACATTGAAAAGTTTAATATTTTTTCAGTCTTGGATAAAATATTAAATTATGGTTTTATAATAATCATAATATTTTGTGTGATTTGCATTCTATATTTCTCTCTAAAAACACAATGAAGAAGTAGATTGCTGATTAAAACAATGAATAATTAGATTGTCTGTGTAAAGAAACGATTTTTGAAATGTGATAATTCCGACTGCTCTGTAAAGAAAACAAGAAGGGAATTTGCTGTTCAGAGCGTTTTGTAAGAGAGGTACAGGACAGTGAATACTTCCACAATGTAGCTATGGATTTTAAGATAATATATATATGTCATGTGTAGTCAAAACTTTGTTATACAGCTGTTCACTGATTTGGAGAAAACTTCTATTTTTGATTATCTTTAATATGGAAACTGTGCTTTAAAATGTGGACTCCTTATGGTTGATGGTTAAAACAACATAAGATGTCTGATTCCTGCCGCCTGGAGCTTCTTAGGCACTATTTGTTGTGCGGGTTCATTACAGCACTCCCTATATACATCAAGTTGTCGACCTCCTGGAAGTCTGCCTGCTTAAGTCGAAGGGAACAGCCGGGGACTTTTTAGCAAAACGGAAAACTGCAATTGCACCCCCACCCTCTGCTCCCCCCTCCTCCCTTTGTGCATTAGTTTGGTATGGTACCCATTTCTAACTTTAACTCCTCAGTATTCCACACTCTCTATCCAGCCTTGGGCTTTTGTGATTCCTCTCAGAAACACACAAACATCACTTACTTCATCTGCTGGCTGCAGGTTTTCATCAAAATTTTCAACTTGAGGCCAAATTAGAAGTTTTGTTGTAGAGACAGAATAGTGGCATAATTAGTTTTTCTTACTAATAGATGTGATAAAAGGGGAAAAAATTACAGGCTTGGCAAGGTGCAACGAGAGCCTTTCCCTTTGTTAAGGAGATGCGTTATATGAGGAAAACACAAGGAACTGGATAAAGTTAAAGTGTTAAAATGGTTGTGTTAATGTTGATTAGAGCTGTTAAAACCTCGGAAAGGAGTGCAATTACCTTGTTTTACAAAGATTTGTCGTAAAGGTGCTGCATGTTATCTGAGTGGAGCCACGAGGACTGGGGTTAGTGGTGAATCTGGAATTCGACTTTTTAACCAGTCAAAAACCTAAAATGCATATTCACTTCCACACACACACAATCCTCTATCTGTCCACATGGCACCTATAGAGACCGCTGCCCTGCCAGAGCCCAGCTGCTGAACTGAAACTGGATCTCAGTAGGAATGTGTGCACTGTTGTAAATTCTGGGTTTTAAGCACATTTTTGATTGGTTGCAGCGGTTCTTGGCTCCCCCTGTTTCGTGCTGGGAGACAGCACCCTGGGATTTATAAATGAAATGTGTTCCATGGGCTTGTTGGTCCAGCTGGTTGAAATAACTTGTCGATGATTTATAATTACCAGCAGGGAGACATGAGACTCAAACATATTGCTGATGTCAATCAGAGCAACGTAAAAGAAGAATGAAGGAGTCGTTTCTCTCCAGAAATGTTCAGTAATTAGACACATGTCAGAGGAGTGAGGAGGGCCCAGCTCAGCAGATCAGGACTGTTACGAACCAGTCTGATAGAAAACAAGGAGAGCTGAGCCTTTAAGGCCTGAGGTGGTACATAGCTGTAATGATAGAACAGGCTGAAGTATCATTGTCTCCTAAAATAACTCCTGATAAACTTTCTCTTAAAGTTCACTTTGGCACCCTCATGAACAAAGTGATGCTTATCTTGCCTTCGATTAACAAAGTATCTCTTATCATGAATATTTTCTGTGGAAGAAGTTAAAGAAAAGTTTTTTCTTCACTGTGCTGTTTATTGGCTCATCTGGACACCTACCCCCTCCCAGCAGTTTAAATTTTTAAAACAGAAATTCCAAATCTTTTAACTCGATTGGCTTATTTGTTTTAATAAGTCATCAAGAGGCCCAACTGTTGATTTCAATCTTTTTCATGATAAATTCAAAACTCCTTATGGGAGCTTTAACAAGCAACAGTTCTGCAAGTAGTGTAAAGAAAATTGTTGCCCGGGATTTAGTTTCTGAAGGCATCATATTTGTTTTTGATCACTAGTTTGTTTTCCTCTTTCATGGTATTTAAATGACAAATGGGGTCTATTTTTTGTGTTTTATTTACCATTGTCATCATGGCCAGGGGCATCTAAAATATTAGAATAGCATAAAAAAATGTCTTCTTCGTTATTTAAAATCAAAGTTACTCGTCAAATATTTTTTTATATATATATATAAATGTATAAAATATTAAATTCTTATGCAGAAGTACATAATTAACGAAACTGAGCACTTCTTGAAACATTTTAGGCTTACATGCAATGAGTCTACAATAAAAGACATTTTCATTTTCTTAAATAACTGATGGAAATATGAACTTTTTCAAGATATTCTAATTTGTTGTGATGCACGCGTATATTGAGAAAACACTGCAGCAGTTTGGAAAGTATCTCAATTAAGTTATTCATTGCTTCAATACTGTACCTACTAGTTACATCATATTCTAATCCATTACTTTCATCAACATTTATCTCACAGCTTCACTAGAGTGAAGTTTTTTCAAAGGTAAATATGTTCATCATCAACTTATAAATATGAGTTGTTTTAAACTTAAATGATCCTTATTGTATGTATTTTTCACAAGTATGCTTATAAAATCAGTCTTTCAGTGATAAAAACTTTCATTTTCTCATACTTAAATTGCACTTTTTTTCTTAAATAAACATATAACGCAAGCCTTTTGCTTGTCAATGAATCTAGTATTGCAGTGTTGTACTTAAAGTCACTGTGAGGAGCTTTTATGCCATTTTAGTGACAAGAACGACGATTTCTATATTGTAATATTTTAATGCCTGTTGGTACCAGCTCAGCAGCTGAAGAAACGGCCATATTTTAACATTGTCCCTATCAAATATTCTCCATGAACTGAAGCATTTGAAGGATAAAAGTCAGCAGGATGAGATAACTTCAGCATGAAGAGGAAGTGGTAAGCCTGGACGGATTTGTCCACAGGGGACGCCTAAATTGACACAAATTTAAAGTTCCCCACAGGAGATTTAAGGATGAGAAAACTTCAAGCACTGAAATCCAGAGCTACTTTGCTCAGTGCTATATGCTAATGGGAAAAAATATACAGTTTTGAGCAACAACATACTTAAGCTTCAAACCTAGACAGAAAATAGTAAAATTCAGTCCAAGATGCCAATAAAGTTTTGCCCAACAGTCCACTTAATTTTTTTTAATACTTGAGCAAATCTAGCTCAGAATACCTCTATACTTCATCTGGACTAAAACCTTAAAATACAGGACTTTTGCTTGTAATAAAGTGTCTTGTTCCAGCAGCTGGTACAGTATGTAAATACTTTTCAAACCACTGCACAATGCAGCTTCAGTTCGTTGTATTTTGAAGTAATCAAACTGGTGTCATTCCTGAATTTGAGCTCTGAAACTGAATGTGCTCTTGTTTCATGTTTCATAAAGCTGCTCTTTTCACTTTGATCTACTTCTAAACTAGTGGAATATTCTTCTGTGTTGTGCGTCTTCCCCCTCTGTCCGCTCCTGCACTCGTCTCCCCGTCCTCCCACACATGTTTTTTTGGGCCGGGCTGTTTGAGTGTGAGGATCGCACTGTTTATATTTGAATGGCAGTGTGTGCTGAGCAATAGATGATGGTGTACAAAGCCTGCTGATCCCGCGGCTTGGGGAAAACTCTCTGATGTGGGGGAACATGAAAGCAAAGGGCAGCGGCTCGAGACCCAGAGTGATCCCTCACTATCATTAAATACTATCATCCAGAGGAGGCAGAGGGAAGGGGGGGGCAGAGATACAGGGAGACAAGGCGTGTGCAGGGGTCCCAGTGGGTGGTCTAGATCTACACTACCCCCCCCCCTTCCCCAAACTAACACACATACTGAACCATGGGATCCCACATTCAGCAGAGCATACTGTTTTCCAGGGTGAAATGTGTGTTTAGAAATTTCCATGCAGCTTCTAATGTGTCTCAGTGGTGGACATTTTTAACTTCTAAAACCCTGTGAGTGATGGCTTTGTTGTTGTGGTTGGTCCTGATCTTGGATGCATCTCTGCAGACCTCAAAGTAAGCCATTAATGAATGCATGCATGGGAAAAAGTTTAGTTTAACCTACATTTTTCTCAGCACCCATGTGTAAAGTTCTGAACTTCTCTCATAAAGAATCAAAAAATAATCGCCGTGCTGCTTGATAGTTTGGACATGTGCAAGGAAGATTGTTTCATTCACAACACAGGAACCAATGTAATCCCATGCATAGTTACCAACTGGAATCAGTGGACAGAATTGATTTTTTGCTGCGCAGGTGAGATTTTGATGCTCTCATGTCAGATCTAAGAATGCAGCCTTCAAACCCCTTGTTGCATTTTATTTTTATGTTGAAATTTGCAGAAGCTGGCTCTTCAGCTGACTGCTCTTAAGAGATGCGCATGACTGAAATGGTTTGCATGGGGTCATAAACAACCCGCATCAACATGGAAACCATATTGCAATATTATCTTCCCATTTTCAGCCCATTACAAAAACCTACTGGACCATGAAATGAGATTGTATCATATATGGAAGCCTGTAGGGTTCACTTGGCTCTAAGAAAGGATTTAGGGCAATGTCTGTTTCATGCCACAGATGCCCCCACAGGTAAAGGGGGTCTTGTCTCATCTCTGGCAGGTTCAGAAACAAGCTGTGAGACAACAGCTAGGGGGGCTTGTTTTATTTTCTATGTAAGAGGATCTTAAAAATAAAAGCCTTTACATTTCATTGATGCTGGTGACCGTGACTCCCTGCTCTGTCAAAGCAATTAGACTTAAGATGCACGGATGAGAGGGGCCTCAAAAGAGAAGTGCAAGGCTCAAGTTCAGCGCGTCCTAATGTCGCCATGCCAGCCATTGGTAGTAGTCGTCACTTAGCTTAAACTAGGTTAGTCAGGACAGAGGGTCAAACAGAGAGCGGGCATGCTAATGTTAGCCGATTACTCTGCTAGGATTGCTTATCTACTCTGGGAAAGTATTAGGGCTTACTGCTGATATAATTAATACAACAAGTTATCCTTCTGCAAAGATACAGTTTGGAGTTACATACCAATTTAACTGTAGCTCACTCTACTTCTTGCATCCAAATCAGAAACAACCCTATGAATTATAAGTAGGAACACAGTCTCATTTCAAGTGAAATATTTATAAAAGGGAAAGAAACGGTTTACACATCCCCCAGAGGGAAAATCTTATGCACACTGGGTTCACATAAAGCACAAAAAAGTAAGACGTTCAGAAATTTCCAGATTTATAGAGGACTTTTAGGGAGACTTAATTACAGAGGTCACACAACACAGACGCAAACATGGATCGACACTCGACACACCAAAGACTGGATTTCTTGTAAAATAAGAGGAGGTTTCTTTCTTAGTCTTTATGTCTGCAGGAAAAACTATCCAGAGGGACGTGTTGTAGTCACAGCTCTACATTTATTTACTTTAAACTGTAAAAATAGTCATAGTATCTTAAAAATCATTGTCAGTTTAATTGAAAGTTATTCTGAATATAACTCAATATTGATATTATATATCAATATCAATACTTAGTGCTTTTACATCACATCAACTAATGTAAAGTTTTCCATCTTAGGCTAATGATTCCATTGAAATGAACAATGAGAGTTAAAAGGATAACTCTTACAAGTTTGCCCAATATAAATATATAATTGAGGTGTTATTATATGCAGTGACTACATAAAGCAGTGTATACTGCTGTTGACTTACAGCTAGCAGGTCCATTGATCAAGGTTCAGCCATTACTGAAATGGAAATTGCTGTGTTGAGAAAACAGCTAAATTCCAAATTAAATAAACTTTGGCCCATCAAATGTGTTAATATTACTTCATTTTTTAAGTTTTTTTTTTTTTAATATACAAATTGATCTCAACTTATTACCTCTAATTCAGTCAACTTATAATTTCAAAGCATCTAGGACACTAACTTGTTTTTAGCTTACACAACAAACTGTTTTGTTTTTTTTACAGTGTAGTTAATTGTCCCAAGAAAATAAGTAGAGTGTTTCAGGTTTTATATTTAATTGTTCTGCTGTATCTTTTGTATTTTGAGTGACAACAGTTTATTTCTTACTGCACTTTCTTTAATATGTCTGAATCAAACATTTTTTTATGCCAGTAAAACTGATATGTTTCTGCATTAAGGAACTTTACTCCCTCTTATGGTTTGGTCGTTTTGCTTATTTTTTTATCATAATAAAGCGCTTGGTCTGAGCCCTTTAATTAATTACCAAAAAAATGACATTATTAACAAAACGCCTGTCCCTCCATTGAATTTTTCTTTTTACTGTGATATTTTGGCAATATAAGTAACAATAACTTCAATCTCCAAACCAATAAAGCAAGGGAAATATAGGTAAAATTCAGAATATAATAAAGGGACATCATGAAGACAGTTAGGTTTGTTTTCTATAACTTCCTCAAACTGATAAAAACTACTCTATTGACTTGTCAAACTTATTTTTCTTGGCTTTTTTCTTTTGTATGACCCTGATTCTGTCTCTGCTGCAAGTTTTATTCTTACAAAGCCTTGGAAAAGAAACATTTACTGCACTTAAGTAGTCCTCTCTAACGCTGGGATCCACTTTTCCCCTTTAGATCATCCTAAACTCGATGCACAAGTACCAGCCGAGGATCCACATCGTGAAGGCTGATGAAAATAACGGCTTCGGCTCCAAAAACACGGCCTTCTGCACTCACGTTTTCCCAGAGACATCCTTCATTGCAGTCACGTCCTACCAGAACCACAAGGTAAGTCCCTGCAAAGAACTTTACTTTTAGTTTTTTTCCTTTCTATTTTTTATTGCAGCCTGTGACTCAGTAAAAAGGCATTTTTAAATTCACAGAGTTTTTTATGAGGCGATTTTGTTTTTACAATGTTTCCAACGTGGCAGAAAGTTCCAGAAATACAAACAGAGACACGTGTTGCACATTTAATTTAAGCCAACATGCAGAATAAGGAAAGCTCAGTATCCCCCTTTCGAAATAAAACCAAATGTTACTTTACATGCATAATGGCCATTTTTTATTTGTATAATTATTTGCTGATTTCTCGGTAAACGGGATGTGTTGATGGCAGGGGAGAAAATTAAAGGCAGGGTTCTTCTCTGAGGTTTAAGTGAAGCCTTGTCACTCTCAGCTGAAAATCTCTGATATCACATGGAGTCACTGACAGACAGGGAAAACTTCAGATAGCCGACTAGACGACGTCTGACCTCCAGAGACTTTTTGAAGGTGCAGGCCTGCAGTACTTTGTAGCGCGAGAGCAGCTGCAGATAACCGGATAAACCTCTGGCGTCAATTTAAGACGTCCTGGGTACAAACTTCCTTTGAAAACCCCATTGCAATGTATAATTTATACCATTTTTGGATTAGTATTATTATTATTATTATTATTATTATTATTATTATTATTATTATTATTTTTATTATTTTATTTTTATTATTATTATTATTATTATTATTATTATTATTATTATTAACAATAAGCCTATCAATTTACAGTTATTTATATTTGAACTGAGAACTGTTAAAATAAAATGAAACTATTTCGTTTATTGGCCTTGAGTTAAAAAAGTTCGTTATTTAGCCTATTTGCAAATATCTGCTGTGAACATTTTTACACGGTCCTTTAGGTGCTATTTAGTAATTACTTTACAATACATTTAGCCTTTGTTAACAGGTATTATCTACATTGTCTAGGTTACTTTATGATAAAAACAGCCCTTTCCATGTTTGCAAAAATACGCAATATAGGCCTAAACCTGTGACGAAAAGGAAAAGTTATTTTAAGATTGACCTAGCTTAATTTTTTGAACTAGGTTATGTCAGATTTGAAACGTTAGGAAAGGTCAAATAGGTAGGTAAATGAGTCATTCTGTTATTATTTATTTGTTTTGGGGGAATTTACTATGTAATTGTTCTTTAAAAGTAAATTGCCCTGTTAGCAAAATGCGTTTTTAAGTGGGTAAAAGCTAAAAACATGGAACTCATTTTATAAAAATAGTAGTGTGTTTGGCTGAAAATGAATGATGTTACCTACTGTAAGTCTTGGATTTCTTCAGGCCATAGTCTCACATTTGTTTGCTTGTCGAAACTTGTGGAAATCAATTCAGTATTTTTGCTGCTGAGGCGGGAAAAAATCTTGGGAAATACAGAAATGTGTAACAGTGTCTGTTCAACGTCATTTAACCGTGTGGGCCTATATGTTTTTACTTTGGGGAATACAGAGAGAAAAGGGCGAAGGCTCGTAATGTCCCCGCAACCAATCACAAGTCCTCGCGTGCTTCAGGGAACAGGAAGCGCAAATGACCGACAATGCTGTAGAAGCCATTCATTATTTTTCAAACATCTTATTGGGGGCTGAGATCGTAACCCTGGGCTAATTATTGGGGCTTTCCAGACGTGCAGAAAAACAAGCATTTGTGATTTCCAGGCGCTTTACCACACAGTCTAATCAAACAGTCTGACATCTGTCAGAGCAATAAGAGCTGCAGGCATGTGTCCAATTCACCTGACTCTCAGCTAATGAAAATGGTTGAAGTGTCTGGTTTCAGGTTTTTCTGCTGCAAATGTAACTGAAACTTTTCTCCAAACTGAATTTTCTGGAAAAGAAAAACAAGAAACAAGAAAAGTGAAAATGTGAGGCCAGCAACTCTGTTCCTCAAATTTAGGTTATATTTAATACATTGTAATTTCACATTTTTAGGCTAAAATATATGGATGTATCTGGAAATATGTTTCTATAGGCCTCAAATTTTTAATGAACATATTTGAATTAGATTCCAATAACACTGAGCCCCTTTGAAGTTGTGAATTTTTGCCTGATTGTCTTAAGTCTATACCTAACTAGATTTTAACAGTATTCACATTGCTTTATGTGATAATTTTTTTTCCTTTAGGCCCAGCCAGTAGAAAACAGCACGATGTTATGCTCGTAAAGTAAAGTTTACTCAGACTATCACTTTGTAAAGCCTGACTATTTTTCTAGCTTTGTCTTCTTGGAGCGCCCACAGAGGGTAACAGGAGTTCAACAAGGCTCTGAACTTGTTATTCCAAACTTTTTAAAAGAGATGAAACAATACATTAAAGCTCTGCCAGGCTGCGTGTATTAACAGAAGCTATATAGTAAGTGTCACAGGAGAGATTTTACAAGGTTTGGTCAAAGTGTCAGCCAGCGTGCAGACTCAAACCTCCAGTCTTGTCAGGAAGCTGGAGGAGCTGCCAGCTAATTACCTGCCAGAAACCGCTGCTCATGAGAGGGATCCCCCTGGATTGTGTTGAACCTCTTTGGGATTAATTTACTCTTTCAGGGTGGTTTGCTGCACTTTATTTTCTCTTGATATTTACAAAGACATTTATTACCAAAACACTAAGTCAGATAATAAATCACTTTATTTGCATCTATCAAGCTTTCGCCAACTTTCTGTTTGGCCAGATGCTGTCAATGTTACATTATAAATTATGCAATGAAAATATGTCTTATTGGGGCATGTTGCCTAGTTTAGGACCCATTGAATCCTCTTAAATTTCTGGAAATGCTATTCTTTATCCTCTTGGGTTATTTGTGAGCATTGCAATGCATTAAAAAAACTCCATAAAAAGGCACAACAATAATATATTGTAATATTTTCATTGCATCAGCCTCAAGCAGAAATGGGCCTTTATATTCAAAGACTGAAATGCTGCAACTTCTGCAAAGATTTAGAAAAAGCTCCACTCGAAATAAGGATTCACATGTGAGTGAAAGTTAATGAAGCCTTTTTTAGGGTTGTTGAAAACGAGACTGAAAGTTACACAATAAAATACTTTATTGCACACTTTGTTACTAATAAAGTCTTTTTGTTTTTGCAGATAACTCAGCTGAAGATCGAGAACAACCCGTTTGCAAAGGGTTTTCGTGGAAGTGACGACATGGAACTGCACCGGATGTCCAGAATGCAAAGGTATCCACAACTGTTTGTATTTCAGTAATCTATCTTTGATTGATCCCGGCATCTGATACTCGGAAACATTTACACTAGCTGAGTGATGTCGAACGAGTTGGATAAATGTTGCAGGGATTACTGACATCCTAGTCACACTGTCACTTAACAAGCCCCTTAGCTTTAATCCTTCAATCATCCAAATGCAAGCCAGTTATGACTGTAATTTTCAGTGAGTGTTATTCTCAGTGATGTAAGTGTAGCTCTTGATCCCTGGCCAGTTTTCATGCTGGAGACTTTTATGGCTGATCTGGCAGGACCTCTGAACACGACTGTAACATCTCCCTTCCATACGGCTGTTTTTGCAAGGATGTTCCAACTTTTTGTGTGTGTCTATGTGTCTGCTGTATGTGTGTGTGTGGGTTTGGAACCAGTGGTATCGATTGGTCCGGCAGCCAAGGCAGAACATGACCACATTGCTCTCTTTCTATTATTCGGTCCAGATGAAGGGATGGAGCATGCGTCCGTGCTGCGTGGAAAACACATTTTTCAAAGGAGAAAATCTGGTTTTGAACAAACTCAAGCCCACCCTCCCCACCCCTCATTGTGCAGCTGATACAGACATGGAGTGTTCTGTTGTTAAAAACCCAAATCAGGGGAAAATAAAAAAAAGAAGCAGTGGAAAAGCTGCTTGGCTTTTGGACAAGGTGCTAAAATCCAACCTCCTTCCATAACCTTTCAGTCAGAGCCAGAGAGTAAAGTTCTTTGTAATTAAGCATTTCAGATTAATGTCATGGTTATTATGTACAGCAAAATCCCTGGAAATCATGAGGAACATTTCCTTCACTTTTAAGCTCAAAACGGCACATTTGATTGTATCAGACACACGTTAAGTAACTTTAAGTAGGTGCGTGCCACAATTTAATACGACATTTTGAGTGAAATGCATTTCATCTATCAAAACTAGTGAATGTAAAGAGTATGGTGAAAGTCCAAACCACGCTATCAATCTTACTCGCCTTTGTCCAAGCCTGCAGAGTACAGTGTAAGCTACGCACGTCTGCTCCTGGTTACATTTTTCAAGGGAGGGCTTATTGCAAAACCAGGTCACTGTTTCAACCAAGGCGATCGCTGAAATCAAAGAAGCAAAAGTAGCAAAATGATCTATTGACGGATGCTGGGTTTAATAGGACCCAAACATGCTGGCATGAGCAGTGGAAAGGGTTTTTTCCCTCAAGAAGAGGGTCTCTCTGTGTGTCCAACCATAGAATTTAACTTCAAAATTGGCTTTTCTTTTTCTTATGAAGTGTATTTGGGGTTTTCTGTGTTTTTGTGATTGTAGCACCAAGGAGTATCCAGTAGTACCTCGCAGTACAGTGCGTCAAAGAGTGGGCTCTAGCCAGAGCCCCTTTAGCGGGGACGTCCAGGGCCTGGCCACCCCGAGCACCCTGAGCTCCCAGTACTCCAGTGTGAGAACGGGGTCACCAGCACCTCGCAGGACATCCAGCCTCAGTCGGGTTCCTACCCATTGCCTCACGAGCATGGCCAGGAGTACCACTGCATCAAGAGAAAAGGTAACAGTATCTTCCAGAAGGATGACATTAGACAGTTTTGGCATGTATCAAAAACAAGAAATTTAATGTAGAGTGATATTGGAGACTGGTGTAGCAACAATAGGATATACTGAAAATTGTAGCATTTAGTACCATTTATATCAATAATATAAAAGCATTGACTCTAAGGCAGTATTAGCTGCCTTTGCAAATTTCTTCTCAATAGTAATCTTGGTATGAATATGAAAAGTGTTGCTTAAATTGGCCACATATGACCTATATGACAGTGGTCATAATATATACATGTATTGTACATTTTAAAATGACCTCACTTCAACATACATTGGCAATATTTGACAAGATGAAACCAGCTTCACATAGATGTCTTCCAAAATTTTGCAACCTTTTGTTTGTGTATTTATTAACTAGCTTACATAAATCATAATCAATTGACCAATCTTACTAGTTATCATATTCCATTCATTGTTTTATGTATGCGACAATAAACTTATTCCAGTGTCTTACATAAGCATTCAACCGCTTAAAACTTTAACCACAAACAAACTGTTCTAATTAGTTGTACTGAAAGGACCAACACAAAATAGTGCATTATTTTAGAGGCAGGTGGTATAAAACAATGTCTTCAAAACTATTTTACAAAAAAGAAAGGGTTTGTGTGCAACACAGTGTATCTGCTAACTAAGATCAGGTGCAACCAGTAACCTTCACATTGAACTAATGTCCTGTTTTTCAGACCACCTTTTTCATATTAAGCCAATGGCTTAAAAAAACACAAGAAATCTACCTGATTTGCTGGTTGCTTAAGTCCATATGGGATGAGTGCTTTTCTAAAACACTGCATATTCAGTGCAAGTCAAATATGAAACAAATGTGGGAATAAAGCAGTAAGTATGAAGGCAAGGCGAATCCTATATACACAGCATGTTTCAGCAACCGGCAAATTTAAAGCTCCAGTAAGGAGTATTTGACTGGTTATGAAAAAGACTGAAATTAACTGTGATGCATATTTATGACATACAGAAGCAAAAAAGACCATCAAGACAAGATATATATTTCTATATTGTAATAATTTATGTCTTTAACTACCATGATGGAGTAGGTGTCAGATTAAACAATTTACAGTTTGCAACCTAGTTTTTGGGGTTATCTTAGTTGGAAAGTGATTTAATGGTTTTTGGTAAGTTATCAATCACATGATAATGATTTGTTAGAGGTTGGTAAATAAAGTAACACTGCACACTTTACACTGAAGGAACAGAAATATAACCCCTAACCCTAACATAAAACTAACTTCTGGGTAACACTGATGTTTACATCTGTTATGCCTGCAGTGGAGGATGACTGTCACTCAGGTGAGCACAGCTATAAGAAGTCCTACATGGAGAGCTCGTCCAGTGAGGAGGACCATTACTACCGTCCTGTCAGCTACGCCCAGAGCCTCGGCCTGGCTGGCGGCCCATATCGCAGTGAATCCAGCCAGCGGCAGGCCTGCATGTATGCCAGTGCTTCACAGGGCGCCGAGCCTGTTCCCAGTTTGGAGGACATCAGCTGCAACACGTGGGCCAGTGTTTCGCCTTATGGAGGCTGCTCGGTCACCACCATGCAGCCAATGGAGAGGCTGCCTTACCAACACTTCTCGGCTCACTTCACCTCAGGGTCTCTGGTGTCCAGACTTGGCGGGGTGGGGGGCCACGCCTCTCCACAGCTGGGCGATGGCCCACCACCGGCCATGTACCAGAGCTCCATGACCCACCAGACTCTGGGCCGCCAGTGTAGTCCTGGGGCGGGGATCCAGTCGCCACAGCCGGCCTGCAGGGAAATGAGTACCTCTATACACATGGCCTACCGCGTACGCTATCGCCACACCAGTACCACACTGTGCAAAGTGTCAGCATCATGCCCGAGTGGAACGAGAACAGCTAAAACAGCTTTTTACGCCTAGAACAGACAAAAATAAAAGGAAAAAACATTAGGACCAAACGAGGCAGGGGTTTAGAGGAATCTATATTTATATTTTTAGAGGATGTGTTGCTGATCATCTTAATAAGATCAGTGTTACTTCACTGACAGCAGTGGATATTTGTAAGACTGTTAAATAGGAAGCAAGTATCTAATCACTTAAATTTCCTGTGACAGCATCTGCACTTATATGCGAAAAAACATTAGCATAAACAAAACGGAGCTGGACCAGAAGATATGAAAAGACTGCTCATAGGCAGAAAAACTGAAAACAATGGAAATTCAGACGCTGAATTGAAGACAGAAAGCTTCACATGCTTCGCCAGATGTCCCCATATTGATGATTTCTTTGTGCAGTGGTGGTTCTTGGATGTCAATGTTTTAAAGACAAGTGAATTTGTTTTCAGCAAACTCTTGTTTTGTGTTCATGTCCCTGAAGTTTTGTAAAAAAAAAAAAAAAAAGGAAAAAGAAAGGAAGCCTGTCTTCTGCAGCATTATTTTGCGTTCTCATTTCTTGATTTTGTAGTAAATGATTTGCATAAAAAATACTAAGCAGATGGAACTTTGCCGTGGCTGTAAGCTGAAATTTCTTGCTCTTAAATCTTTTAGAAGGGTACATTTACATTCACAAGTAGGAAAGCACTTCCATAAAATAGCCCACGATTGGAAATATGTTTGGACAGACACCATCATTCAGGGTTTTAACTGGCAACAATGCGCAATATACATAAATATGACATCAAAGGATACAATAGTAACTGAACTTTGAACCCCAACCTAATTTTTATTAGTTTGTAGCACCAAGGTAGAATACTTTTCATCCCCAGTCAACATAACACATGAATCAATGCCTAAAGAACCAATAAAGCCTTCATGTGGGACTGATACAGGTCAACACAACAAAATACATTCAAACCCTTTTTTTTTTCTATCAAAGAATGAGCAAGTGAATTGATAACACTTCAAGCCTTCATATGTGCCAGAAACACAATAGATGATAGTATTATCAGGCCTTGGTTGATGATAATAAAGATGTTGCTATGTCAGGGCTGTGGGTTAGTCACTTTGTTGAAATGGTGTTCTGCCTCCTAGTGGCCTAAAAACCATTAATGCAGCTTTAACTTTTTCAAACATTTGATCACAGCTATACTAAGATTATCAGTTAGAGTGTGATTGTCATTAATGTGTTGACTATTTCAATGTACTTCAGTTTCTCTGTGTAGTATCAAGAGCAGTGCTACCTGATAGAGGGTTAGGGTTATAGTAAGATGAGTAGAAGATTTTTGGACTACAAATTAAAGAGATTGAAACTACAGATTTCAATCTGATTCTTAAAAAAAACATTAACATTTCGAATTGTTGGTTTCAAATGTACTTAACTGATAACACATTTAAGAGTGTGTTATTTAAATTGCCATAGTGAACCAGCCAGTTTCCAATTGTATTTCTAGCTTTATCATAACAGTACAGCAAGTGTTTTTGGAGATGGAGGGACAACTGACATTAGCTATAATCTTTAATTTAGAGTTCTTATTTTTGATGGTGTGCCAACAATAAATGCACTGCAAAGGAAAAACATCAATTTTAGAAAACACAGTCCAGATAAAAACATGACTGTACTAAATGAATCGAAAGAGTAATTCTATAAAAGAGGAAATGTTCCAGTTGGCAGCAACATTCTAACTCTATTATGAAACTTTTTATTATAGAACAAATTGGCTCTAGTAAAGAGAAATGCAAAACTGGGCATTACAGGAACAAACAACAAATGTGGTTTTAGCTCTAAATGTGCTTGTTTTATGTCGATATGATGAAGCATATTTTCCAAGTCATGACATTCAAGGATGGGTTTGTTTTTCCGCACCCGCTTCAAATCTTTCCACTGTCTGTGTGTTGTGCAATGTCGTTTGCTTGGATTATACAACATGACACACTCACTGACTCCTTGTCTGCAAAACTGAATTGATTTGACCAAGTTTTTACACCATAGTCTGCCCACTTTCTCTCGACACAGCCCTGCTAAGTTTGGAGAAGGTTTCTCATCTTTGTGTATGTTCTCACCGAGTCTGTCATGCAGTCTCAATTCATTCACTGTTTGTGCTTTACAATTCTTTGTATTCATCCCCAAGAAGGCACTTCATCCAGACGAACTAAATCAACATGGAAATTAGCTGTTAAACACTACATAGATGTTAAACTTGAAATCACAACATAATTTACATGTGCTGAAGCAAAGGTCCGTTTCACCTTACACAAGAGTTTGTTACAAGTTTGTTTTACATGTGGATGAAGGCTAACTTTTAAATGCTTGTAGTTGATGGAATGCTATTTGTCAATAGTATTTATTTTTCAACCGTGTAAATCAGCTTGCCTCTGCATGTATCAAAGATCGATGGTCCTGTTTCTTTTTCTATAGCCTGTTTTTTATGATTGTTTATAGGATTTTCTAATCGTACTTATATAAAAAACAGGAAAACACTATACAGCTGTCAGAAAGTATGGAAATAAGCATGAAATACATGGTTAACTTTGTAAATAAACGTGTACATAACAGAATACCTGCAATAAATTTGAAAACATTAAATCCTGATACATTTTGTCTTTCTTTCTGACTATATTTATGCCATCTTGAAGTTCCACACCACCTGTCTTTTTCGGATGTGACATCCTACCCTCTATCAGGATGCAGTTATGAGTTTGATGAAGATCTCATTGACTCTCCTTAAATGTTGCTGTACCTGTCCTCATGAGCCAAATTGTAGCTTAGTATTTATCTTTAGATCTTTGGTGGCAAGTGTACACAAAAAGGAATTCTGATGTTTAATGTTCCCCTTTTTTACTTTTAAAAACAAGCCAAAAAATTCCCCCCAGGAGCTTTAACATCAGTTCAATTAAAAACTGATTTCACCTTATGTCAAGATGTTAGATTTCAAACCAGCACCCATATGACAGACATTCATAAGTGCAGAGCTGTCTGGATTTTAGCATTAGATACATTTGCTAATTTCATCACAGCCCCACCAACTTTCAACCTGAGCAGAGGTCTAATCGGAACGACTGGAAACACCTGTGTGGTGTGCAGGGCCTTAAACTATGAATTGTGCCCATTAAATGTTAAAAAATGTTTGCCTTTACAACAGGAAACATAAGAGAAGAGTTCGGTTGTCTTTGAAAGGTAATTCAACTACATTGTTCCCAGCATCCCTTTGTCTAGTACATAATCCAAGGGATTAAATGTCTGCTGTCTAGACAACCTCAATACCCCGCACTACTTAAGAGCTACAACCCCTGCTAAATCTCATCAGTGTTTATGTTAAAAGAAATGTAAATTCACTGTAGATAACATTACTGCTGTACTGATGAGAGCCTTGAGTCATGTTGCATATCTGGTCTAACCCAAAAGAAAGTGGTTTCATTGCATTTGATAACATGGGATCATTTGTGTAGTTTTGTTTATGCTTAGCAGTGGTATCATCATTTCTGACAGAGCTTATGTAGCACCATCTTCAGCTCACTAGTCCTTTCAGGTGCTTGCTAGCTGACATGATGTCATTCTGTTTGCCACAAAACGTGGCCTAAAATATCACTGTTTGTAGGTTAATAACTCAGCAGCTTTATATTTGTGACAGTTCAAAAACCTTCAGATTGATACAAACTGATAAAATTAGGAGTTTGGTGATAAAGATTCTGAGTAATCGTTTGTCCACGCACTGGCCTCAAGTGCAATAGAAAGTACAATGAGGAGCAACAGTTTCCTGCCTTAAGTTTGCATCAAACCAGATTTTGGTGGTTGAACTTTACATGGCATATGGCGATAAACAATGGAACATGAAACCCCATATTAATTGAAGCTATTATCATGATCAGCCCCAAAAGACAGTGTTCCCAAACCTTTTTTCAGTAGGTCATGGTTTGAGTTAGGTTTACCTTCACTAGCCCTAACCCTAACCAGGAAAACAGAAGTCACTTGACATACACAAAAACAAAACATCATCACATCAACCTTATAGCATGCAGGCCCGGGCTCTGAGACAACAGGTTAGATTGAATGTTCTCAGATAGATCATTTACACCATCAATTTCAGTCTCAAAACTGTTTCTTCTTTTCTTCTTTAAACATCATGATATCTTGGTTCATTACATACCTCACAGTAGCACCCGCTTGTCTGTTTCTGGTGAGTCCCAGTTTCACAGTAAACAGTCACACAGAGGCTTCAATTTGGCTAATTTCAACTGTATAGGCCCAAAATAGAAAAAAAATTCTTATGAAAAGTAAAAAATGTAGGTTGTTTGTAGGTTTTGCATTTTTCCCCTTTTGAAATGCTTGTTTGTTAAGGCTAGCTTGATCATTTTAGATGTATTTCAGGAAGTTGGGAAATCTAAACAACAATTTGTTTATGTGACACACATCATCCAACAGATGTGTTGCTCAAGTTGAAATTTTGTATCTGTAACAGATTGTTATCCACACTTAGATGCAAATACCTGTTTATTGTGATAAATCAGTGGTTGTCTGATTATTACAGATGGATTATTACATATGTATGATGTGTAGAATCTATAAATAAAGATTAGTGTGAAACTAAATTACAAATCCTGCACTGTTTATTTCCCATCCCCCGCTTCACTTGACCCTCAGTCCCTTGCTTTTTACTCCTACCCATCTTTCACTGTCTCTACCCGTCCTTCTGCCTCTCCATCTCTTTCACTCCCCGTGATCCTGTTCCCAATCCCTCCAACAACCCCTTCACTCTCTCCAACTACCCCATGGCCAAAAACAGTGACCTAGACTCCCCAGCCTCCTTTGATGTGAGCGATGTGACCCCTGAGCTCCAGATGCCCCTACACCGCCAGTCTTATCCTTTCCGAGAGCGGCACGGCCAAGAGAGAGAGAGAGAGAGCCAGTCATTAACCCCGTACAACCCAGTCCTCCCCCTCCACTGCTTAAACACATGATGTATCACAACACCCACTCCCCATACATCCCCCCAACGATTCACCCAAACATGCATGTGTGGGCGAGGAATGATGATGCAACAGGCTCTTTAAACATTTAAAGAACGGGTCAGCTTTTCAAAGGGAGGAGCTGAAACCTTTGGCCACTGCTTCAGTTATCATGGTCAGTGGTTGAAAGTCGGGTGATATGTCAGAAGGGAAATAAATGAATGTGTAATGAATGGAAAGCCTGGATGATGGATGAAACGTCAGTCTAATACATTGCTAGTTTATTTGGATTATGAGTGCGTATCTTTGCCATACCTGTGTTAATAGGGTTAGATAGGATTCAGAGAAACAATGCTTTTATCTACTTACAGATTGAGTATGACAAATGGATGGAAAGTATGCATCTTTGGAGATGTGTTTATTATATGTTGACATTTAAACAAGTACAAGTGCACTGAAACTGCACCGAATTACTTTAAGCTTTCAGTAAAATCTAAATCTTGTTCTTACTTTAGAAAAAGGAAAATTAAAACATGTCATCTCAGAGTAATGATGAGTCATGGCCTCAGTCAACCTTGAATCTAAAACCTAAACAAATCACAGTCTGGGTGCTCCGCATGACAAAAGAGAAAAGTGCAAGAACAAGAGCATTCCTTAGGGTAGAAAAACGAGGGAGGGGATTATTTTATTAAGATGTACTGAAACACACATCACCACAGATTGATGAGCGCCTTGCACAAAGAGGGTTTTCAGAGAGCCAAATCCATCTCGCGCAGAAGCCTTAAACATCTGTTTGAAAAGTCAAACTGTTGCAACTTTGGGTCTTTCATTAGAAAATGGGAGCCTCCTCTTGGAAAACCTTTGGACTTCAAGCTAAGACATCAATGTCAGACAGTTCTCCGCTAAGAAAGACAAAAAGAGAAAGGGACAAAGTGGTGTGTTCTCCACTTCTCCATGCGATTCCAATAAAGAGGCTCCGACCTAAGCTTCACTCGACAGACCATCTGGCCCATCCTCTTAAGGAGGCAAATGCTAATATTGCTCTTACTGGTAGATAAAATAAAGTCCAGCACAATTTTCTTGGCATAGGCCCAGGGCAGCTGTTTGATGCCTGGCCTGAGGCTTCTGGTGGGGTGGCAGTTGGGGGTCATTCTGAAATTAGGAGAAGACTCCATCAGATAACACATTTTCTGGTTCATGTAAAGACTTCCAGCATATCAACAGAGACATGCATCAACGTGATGTAGAATCTACGTCTGTTAGCGGTGGTCAGATTTTGCCTCCGCAGACGGCCTAGACAAGTCTCAGGACGGGAGCGCTGAAATGGGAGCACGGACCCCTCCGTCTCCCACCATTCAGTCTTTCAGCACTACTCCTGGCTAGAGTCCTGGTGTGAGAGTGGGAGTAAAGGGAAGAAAGGGAGGCAGACATTGACAGGGTTTTGTTGATAGGGTGAGAACCAAGAGTTTTTCAGAGTAAGTTTAGCCGTATAAAAGGCGTAAAGCCTCATCCACACAGTAGTAGGGATCAATTACACAAGAGTACAGTTACACTATCTGTGTGTATCTAAGCTTTGCAGTCAGGGTAAAAATGAATATCCGTTTAAAAATTATATAATCTGATCATTATTTGAAGTACATTTGCAATAGATGCGCTGACCAATCAAGCATCAGCATATTCTTAATGTGTAGGAAATATTTGGAGAGCAAAAACAGGCAGAATGCAATCCACTATGGCGATAGTAATCTGTCAATTATTAAACTTTTGTCTCGTTTGTATTGGACTGTATCGTATCGTATCATATTGTTTTGTGTCTTGTTGTTTTATCGTATCTTATCATATCATATTCCCAATGCTTCTTGGAATGCATCAAAAAGATGCATTTCAAAGAGGTTTTCTTCTCCTCTCAAGGACAGACTTAAAAAATCTTGCATTTTACTTTTTAAAAGTAAACGTTAATATTTTGACAAACTTGAGACTCGTAAACTGAGTAAATCACAAGAAAAACTGGTTCCTTCTCCAGGTTCTTACCACCAGAGTAAGCCAAAAGAGAAGTATCTGTGTACAGTGAAATTGAGACTTACCACAAACAGCTGAATGGGCACTACTTGCAGTTGCTTACATCATCAAAAATAGCAGATTGGTTTCATATTTGGGGTTCATTGGTTAATTCCCGAACATTAACCTTTTTGGAGGATAACACCCTTTCAGTCATGACAGCCAAGCTTTGTTGCTAGTCAAGGTACAAAAATAGCTGCAAGAAGTTGATGTTGTTCACTTCATTAATGAAGGCAATACTTTCCTGATTTGTCTGACGCTTTTGATACTGCTAACTATTTGGTTCATAACCTGCTATAACTGGATCAGATTGTGGTAAACAGCACGTAAAATTGAGGTCCTGAACTGGATGATAAAGATGTTCCACATGGATCAACATTAGGCCCCTTACCCTTTACAATATTTTTAGTTTTTTTAAGTATTCAATTGCACTGAATTACTAAACACATTAACCAAGAAATATGTTAACCAATTTATTAAGATAGATTTGTCATATTTATTTACAAACATAAGACTGTACTACTCATCTTTACACTAATTACACTGATATACTCCCAACAACTTTTCTGTTTTTTGCACAACCTTTCCCTTATTTAGTAACATTTATCAGAACAGACTTGGTAGAAATAGAATATAATATTCATTTGTTTGAATTAGTGTACAATCACCTGAATATAAAATCTTTTTATTTTGGTTAACTTAGAGTAACCCTTTTATATCAACATAGAAGTGGGTAAAAACTTGACAAATGGAGGATCACACATCTCATGCATCACAGGATCTTCTTGTCCTCGAAGGTTACCATCATTTCTGGAACTTCATCAATGGGAGAGGTGAGCGAGGAAGTGTTTCAATCTAGCATCTGAGCACTAGACATCAATAAATATTCCCATACACACATTGGATTGCAGTGATCTCCTGTGTGCTCATGCTGTTACCATTACTCTTAAACCACTGGAAGCCATTTATTTTAATGTCATTTGATTAATTACTAAAGATAACTCCCCTGTGAGTAATATGAAAAGGTTGGATGGTCATCACCACCATGTAGAAGTGATAGCATTCCTGTGTCTCTATAGTATGACCTTACTACAGTTCAAAGTGAACACCCTCGCCACCAGATCATGGCAAAGGTTAGCTTTAAAAGATCCTTTAGCTGTGAGCTGGGGATGGCTAGAATAGGCTTTACTGAGCAACTTAGACAAAAAATGTAATATGTGAAAGTAACTCAGCATGGAAATATAAATAAACCTGACATACACATTAGAAAGAAAAAAATGGTCAGATTAAAGAAATTGGGGTCCTTGGACATGATAAGAAACAGATAGTTGAACCACTTAAAAAAATGTTTTAATCATTGGAGAGAATATTGAAAAACTCTGAGTCTGGGCCAAATTCATTTAGAGTAACTGATGGAGCTTTTTCTGTGACAAGTAAATTATGACTGTGCAACATTTCTTATCCCAAAAGCCACTTTGGTGAAAAATTGTTCTGTACCAACCATGTTATCGGGTTTAGTGCAAAGAACACATATATTCATCAATTGTACCATGACATCTTTGAGGGGACTCTTTTTAATCACAGCCCGCATTCATCAAGATTTGATCTTACAGGTTTGTTTTCATCAAGCAGAGGATTCTTCCTGCAAAGATGAACAATTTTTAACCAAAAGGCCGCTCTCTACTTGGGCTCTCCATGGAAGATAACCAAGATTAAGTGAAATTAAAGCATTTGCTCAGTAAAGCCATCATATCAGATTTGAATAAATTGTTAACATAGCAGAAGACTCATCCATCCCTGTCACTGGGAGACCAGGCAGGGTAGACCATAAGTGTTTCAATGTCAAAGCTAGTCTCAGATGGAAAATGGCCTCCAGCTGTCCTATCATTAGAGCTGATAAGGCACCATGGCCAGGCTCCCCCCAGTCCTCGCTCAGTCTGTGAGAAATACAGGTACAGACTGAAGGTAGAAATCAACCTATCCCCTATCCACCTAGGTAGTAATTCCCACATGTGGAACAAATTTAGACTTGTGTCAGTCCTCTGAGATCTTAAGCATGCTGGTTTGTTTCAATCTCAGCTTCTCTTACTGCTCTGTCCAAGGATTGGGAGGATCTTAATATGTTGTATTTGTTCTGTTTCACATAAAGCAGATGCTCTCAGCTTTTGAAACAAAACTTTAGACTGGCCAGACATTTGTAAGAGGATACAAAGGGGAACAATAAATTGTTTGCCAAAGCTGTCTGTTGTAAACATCCATCATAGTCTTCGGATTATGCTTTTTTAACCAAGTGCACTTTTTTGCATTGCCTTCAGAGTTAAAGTGAAGGGTTGTTATTGATGAGGTTTGCTTTGTAATGTCGGAAATAATATCTGGGTTCTACTTCTAACATTTGCTCAAATAATCTGACTTAATTTCTCACCCTATAAAGTTTTTTGCAGTGCAATGTCACTGTTTTCCCATCCATCCATCCATCCATTACCGCTTATCCCGTTTGAGTCGTGGGGGAGCTGGAGCCTATCCCAGCTGTCATTGGGCGAGAAGCGGGGTACACCCTGGACACGTCCCAAGTCTATCACAGGGCTACTGTGTTCCCAGACCTCAGCAATTACTTTGGTGAGTTCAATTTGACCATAGTCTAGCATGCCAAAAGGCCCATTCTGGGATGCGGAGGATTATTTCTCTACATTGTAGCTTAACTGGCATGCATTGATTTTCTTACTGTTCTCTACGGTGGCCCTGAAGGGCAGAACAGAACAACATTTCACATAACACATCGCCATTTCGCAAAACATGACAACATTGCTAAAAACACAACATATATGTATATACACACATATATATATAGGAAATGATGTCGAGCTGTTGGCATCTGTCCAATCAGAAACAAGAAGTGTTGTCCCAACCCTTTCCGTTTTGTGAAATGTTGTTGTATTTTATGAAATGTTGATGTGTTTTGTGAAATGTTGTATTTTGTGAAATGTTGTTGGGTTTTCTGTAATTTTGTTGTGTTTTCTGAAATGTTACTGTGTTTTGACCTCCAGGGCCACCGTAGTTCTCTGATCCATGTTTGAATGATCCATCGAAGTGTTTGATCTCTGCATAATGTCTTTATTTGTGGATGACAAAAACAATAGCACTGCCCTAAGACGCAATTAAAAAGTAGAAATTCAGAGATAAAATTTGGACAGCTGAGAGAGTCTGAGGTCATTTTTATCTTACAAATGTTTAATCTTATGAATACAACCTTTTTTCAATATTAATTTGGCTAACACTTTATTCATTCATACATGACAGATGAAAATGATCATATTGAAAACATTCAAATCGACTGGGCATCTTGGTCGCATGAACACTTGATCACCCAGAAGGGCAGGATCCACAAAACAGAAGGCGTAAATAATCTGGTTCCAAAAAAGTTGTTGATTGAGCAGCCTCGTGACAACATACCACACCCTGGTGCCGCTTCTGTGGAGCTTTCTATGGGACACCGTGGCGTGACCATGGCCATGGGGTTATAGGAATACTCAGCAGGGAGCTCTGTAACTGCTGGGGGATCAATACCTCGCCTACAGAGTAACTGATCCCAGAGGTAGTGTGTATACAACCATGATTGGCCTTTCTGTGCCCTCAGAGAAAGTGTGCCAACAGAGCAGGTCAATACGTCTGGAAGCAGCAGTATGGGGCCATCAAATTTTGGGATGGTAAATTGACTTATCATGCGTACCAGAGAGAGACCTGTGAAAATGCCTCATTCTGATTATGCTGAAGCTGTTGAAAATGAAAATACCTCACATTAAGGGTAGTATTAACTTTCCTGATTTAGTAGTCCAAACCTTTACTCTCTTTCCAACTACATTTTCTACAATTTTAAAATCCAAGTTATTTGGGTGTCTTTGGGAGGCTTATGTACCAACCACCAGAACATGGCAAAGGTAGTCCATGTTTCAATGTCATGGGTCCATGATGACAGCAGCCTTTGTCGACAATGGTCATCCTCCATCAGTTCTTCCATTGAGTTCTTGGTTGGATTGCACTTCATCTAGAGCCTTCCTCTTGACCTTACTTTCATGGATGACCCTACCAGGAGCATGGCTCCAAGTGGCATTGCTCTAAGGTTCTTACTTCTCTAACACAGTAAGGTGGCAACCCAAAGGGTATAGGAGAAAATCTCTGTGCAATTTAGAGACACCCTGAATGTCTCTGCCTTTAAGAAAGATTCTACTGAGGAATCAGAAACCTGGAAATAAGTGCACGACAGACAAGAAGGCACTTCAGGCACATCATGGGAGATATCCTTAAATTTAGCTGGGAAGGAAATACACCAACATAAGCATCCTAGTCAAAGCAGACAACCACAGCATCAATACCGCCATTACCCAACATCAGCTGAGATGGATGGGCAGTGTCAACTGTATGTGTAACTCTGACGAGTCCTATAACCCAAGCTATTTACATGACAACATGCCCTAATTCAGCCAAAAGACAAAGTAGAATGACAACATCAAATGAAAATAAAAAATAACACACTGGCCTGAACACACAGGAGCCAGCAGCAATCAATAGGGTGTCTAGGAGAAAGCTTGTCTGAGAAGGTGCTGCACTACATGATGACGTCAACCGCACTGCAGAAGACAAAACGTAGACTGAGAACGATGACATCCTCCATTGAAAACACCCAGACTATACTTACCACCAGCATGGCTCACCCCTGCTCACACTACACCAAAATGATGACACACCTGAAGACACACAAGAACTAATGGGGACGGTCATACCCAACTTCTGGATACTCACAATAACAACAAGTCACTTTGGTCTACGGATCTACTAAACAGAGATAAAGTTTTTAACTGAAACAGCTCTTACAAATATTGCTTGTATCCAAAAATGTATAAGTTTAACAACCTTTTAACCTTTCCACTGCATGTCCAACTTTTTCTAGTTTAATTCATGATATGTCCCTAAACTACAGGGGATGTGTGGGTGGGGCTGCATCCTTCAACTTAAAGCTGCTGTGAGGAACTTTTGTTTTGTGTCGATTCTGGCGCCCCCCTGTTGGACAAAGTGATACGTCTTATCTCTTGTCCTATACATGCAAAAGTAGTGTTTTCAACAAAAGCCTCATCCTGTTGTGTTCAACAGTCAACTTTATCAGGCAATGTGATTATTTTCCATGAAAACAGTCAAATAAAGGCTGTTTCTAAAGCAAGATGTCCATCATCTGGTCTGACCACCTACCAACAAAGAGGCATTGGTATCATTTTCAGTCTGTTTGTCAGCCAGTTCACAACTCCTCATAGTGCCTTTAAGTGAAACTGTACAACACTCTTAGAGAGAGCTGACAGCAAGGATGCCATGTCCCACACATATTCTACAAATGATCCCAAAATAGAATCGATCCAAATGCATCAGGTAATTATGCTGTCTCCCATACTTTTTTAGTGTAAATATTTACATTACAAGGTGACAGGAATAAATGACTCTCTTAAGGGATTACTGTGGGTTTGGAAACATAAAAAGAGCAGACTTGAGTGGAGGATATCAGAGATATCGGCTCCTTCTATTTACACCAGTTCCCAATCAATAAATTCTTTCCTCTGGAGGCACTGTGGGCTGTTTGTGGCAAGGTATTGATCTGCCCTAAATGCAGGTGTCTGCATGTTGCTTGTGCAGAGACACTGTAGCCTCTCAGTGTTCCTGTAGACCCCAGTGCCCCTCTCACCCCCTTATTCCCTCTCGCTCCCCGTCTCTCTCTCCCGCCGGCACGGCTAAGCAGCCAGCGTAGCACCTCCGCAGAGGCCGATGTGTGACTTGATGCCATCAATAAAACCATCGTCTGAGATGGACTTCCATCGCGCCCCGTGCAGTTCAGTCAGACCCTCTGCGATGAATCACCTTGATAGAGGGAGGCCCTCGAGGAGACAAACACTCAATATCTCACCAGTAGGTTCTCTCAAATCCATACCGGTTCATGTTTCCGCTTTTAATCTGTTTTTTCTGCTCTGTGTTTTAGGTCTGTGGGGTTCTGGGTTAGTAAGAAACAGAAGGTCAGATCAAAAGTATTAAGGTTTCAAGTGAAAAGTGGATGAATGACAGGGAAAAGTCAAGCAAAGAAAAGGGAGAGAAAATGGCCTATACTAGAGCCATTGTAAATGAAGTTTTTAAAAAGCTAATATGTCATTCGAGGCTATTCATTTAGTATGTTGTGGAGACAAAAAGGCAAGTTATTATAACGCTGGGAGTAAAGGTGCATTTCAGGTTGGAACCACAGACTGAGCATTACCAAGATTTCTGTGTCTGTGAATCAGCTGTTCTGTTTTTATCTTATCCCTGACAGGTTGTTTGGGTTTTGTAACAGCCTATTATCTATTTGTATGAAAAAAGGTCACACTTTGGTGAGTGTGTGTATAGGGGGGTGGAAGGAGGCAAAGAGAGAGAGAGAGAGAGAGAGAGAGAGGTGGGGGGGGGTGTGGGGGGGGTGTTGCATATCATGCTGGTGGTCTTTTTTTCTCACAATTGAAATCAAACTGTCCTTCTGGTAAGTTAAATCCTTAATCTGTGAAAGACTAATTTCCACTTTTACAAGATCAAGACGAGCATCAAGATGCCTCTTAAGCAGATTTTGTAACCCATGGCCTTCTGCCAGAGGATTTAGTATTTGTTGTAAGAGCTTGGAAAAGATTTATCTGGCATGCCGAGAACATTTGTCTTTCTAACAGCGAGTTGGGACACAAATCAAACTGGGAAGAAGCCAGTTTTTCCTTTTTTTGTTTTGTTTTATAGTCTGTAGAAATTATTTGGCATTGCTTGACAGTTGACAGTAACAGTATGGAAGACACCCCACTGTGATATATCAAGACAGAGCTCCCTATCAAGATGGATGGGTCTGAAATTACACTAAAGGCTGAACCCACTGTTTGGGCAACAGACACAGGTCGAGATAGCAAAGTCTGAATACTCTTTTAGAGGCAATCAGAAAGTTCTCTCATGCATTTGGCAGCTTGTATGTCTTTTGTATGTTTGTTTGTGGATTCATGATGGATTCTCTGTGTGTGCCTTTCGTAGTCCCATGTCAGTTGAAATACCTGTTTTCAAGGACAGAATGCATGTTGCAAGGTTGGTGCAAGAATATTTTAAATAGTCTTGTAAAGTATGTGCTTTCAAGTTTTATCCAGAATTGTGTTTTTATTTAACGTCCTTTCTCATCTTCATTTCACTCTGATGTACACGTTTCTATAATATTATAGAAATTAATATTATCTATAATACATTTGTATGCAATTTATTATAGAATCCTGAAAGGGTGAGCTGGAACCAGGACTCTAATTTTTTACCACTCGTTCACCATATTCATTATCCTGCTTATTAGTAATGCTGCCTAGTATCCTTCGATATGAATTAACATAAAAATGAACACTGGCCCACTTTGTTATGATTCACATCAAACTGAACAGTTCCACTGAAGGTAAAGTGACAAGGGGAGTGGGACTCCTGCAGGAATACTGATGTTGACATTTCTGCCCTCATCCGGCACTCCTCCCTCTCAGGGCTTAGCAGTTGACACCTTTAAATATAAAAGAGGCAAATGTCACTACTATTATATACTATCTTTTTAGCCCTGGACTGCATTATTGTGAACATTGTTTTTAGCTATCTATTTATTTCTTATAGTTATCTGACCTTTTAACTTTAACTAATTTTTAATTTTGCTTTCTACCCTTTCTTATTTAATTGATTTTACTTAATTGATTTTAAGTAAAATCAATGGGGGGGGGGGGTTGTGAAGCACTTTGGGCTGCATGCCTGTATGTATGATAGGTGCTATATAAATACATTTGAGTTGAGTTGAGAACTCTTGAAATTGTTGCTATTATCACCACCACTAGGATTTAAGTCACTTTGGAGCAATCAACAATTAAGACATACACTCACCAGCTCTGCTACCGTTGCATGGATTGTAGGACAGGATCATGCTCCACTTTTCTCTATCAGAGATGGTTGTGGCCCAGTAGCTTCCCAGGCTGTTCTCACATCTGTTCCCTGTAACTGTCATTATTTCTGGATTCTCAAAACCAGCCTGAGACTTTGTCACAGTGTCAACAGGCAGTGGTTTTAGGTTCTGGACCCCTTTCCACAGACTGATTTGATATGAAGTATGTGATCAGTTTGACCCTCACGTCGCTTTTTATGTTGAGAATGGTCACTGTTGTTATCGGGTTTTGACCAATCAGAAACAAGTGCTTTGAACAGCCAGGTAATTAGTAACTAAGTAGCAGTACTATTAGAAAACTGAGTATTATAACTTTAAAGAGTTGGTAAAGGAATGATGTTGCAGAAATTCCAATCATAGTCACTGTTATGTCTGTGTTTCTCTTTGATGCAGTTGTTTATACAATCTTTTTTCCCTCTCTTTAGATTCTCAGTCTGTAGGTAACCCTCTTCTCTGAGACAGTGAACCGCTACGGTCCACAATGTAGCTGAGATGGATGAGTGTGTGACAGCACTCTCCCTTAACTCTTTCTATGGGAGGCTCGCAGTGTGTTTATGTGTGTGTGTGTGTGTGTGTGTGTGTGTGTGTGTGTGTGTGTGTGTGTGTGTGTGTGTGTGTGTGTGTGTGTGTGTGTGTGTGTGTGTGTGTGTGTGTGTGTATGTCCTGGTTGTATAAACTCACCCAGAGGGACCCCAGGCCTGTGGGAGATAAAGAGCTCTCCTAAAATGTAAACACTCTGTGAAGTGGCAAACCAAACAGCTGTAGTCCCACGAACACACACACACACACACACACACACACACACACGCATACGTTTAGAGAAATGCAGTACCAAGGTTAAGGTTAAGCGGTACTCTCTTTTAAGGCTCACTTTCCCTCTTGACCCTCTGTCTTGTTGTTGGATCTGCTCAGGGGTTTGGGTGCTGAAATGTGGAATCACCTTGACAAAAGAATAACAGTGAGAAGTTGCAGAGGGCTGACGCTCCAGAACAACGGTACAGCTGGACACTAAAAAAGGAATATCAGCACTTTAAGTGACAAAAAAGAGAAACATTTTGAGCTTTTAAGCTAATTAATGTGTACAGTGAGGGCATAGGGTAAAGTGAAGCAATGTAGGTAATTTAACAGCAATGATTTAAAAAAATAAACAGGCAAAGGAAATGCATTCAAATACATATTATATATATAGAATAAATGGGACCCCTCGTTTATTTTTAAATAAATCAAAAATAGAGTACGATAGCACCATATCCATCCAAAGGAAATGTTCTGCTTTCAACATATATTTCTATTTCCACTTAAAGCTCCTATAATGATTTTTTAGCTGGGTATGCAACAAACTTCAAATAAAACTGAAGCGTCTCTAGGACCTACAAAAGCAAACAAGACATCAGAAACAACACTGGCTTTTTCTGCGTGGCTATTTCTCAAAAGCTGCTGCCCCATGGTCAGATGAAGTGAATGATACGTTACACTGTGTAAAGACAGAGGATGAGAACAGCACTTGCACATGTACAGGAAAAACCCGCAAAGAGACAAGAGGTAATGCTTTGTCAACAACAATACAAGCCAGCAGTTCAACACAGGAGAATCAACATCACAGATAACTAAGTCTGTAGCATAGACTATAAAACATTGCCTCTACGTCATTCTGACATGGGTGTTAAAGGCACTTCTGTGGATCCTCAAGGAACTTAAGTTTTTGTACTTTCGCATTGGCTTCATTTCTCAACACAGCAGGTTTGTATTTGTAGTGCAGAGCATGTGAATTTAAGTAGGTTAATAGGGCAGTATAGCAGAGAACAGCAACCACAGATTGACACTTTGTGCACATGGACTTTGTACATATAGGGAATAATCACTTTTCTATTCTTTGGTTGGCCGCTGGTAACCATACATTTTTTCTCGGTTTTACACTGAGATCAGAATCATGGCCAAAATTATCCTGAAGTTCTGCACACAAAAAAGCTCACTGCAAAATCAAAAACATTAACCATATCCCTTTTCTTTATTCAAATTGCCCCTAAAAAAATGTGAATGTTATATTTCTATGGACAAAACCCTCTAAACTGTAATACTAATCAATTCTGTACATCTACTGTTGGCTCAATTTAGGTCCAACATCAATATAAGCTTTGTATTCTCAGTCTGCCTAAATCTAAATATTCATTTTTGTATGAAGAATGAGTTGAGAGTGTATCAAAAAATGTTTGAGATGGAATGTTGAGTGCTCATTCCCTTGACATCCAAATGCATACAGTAAGGTGGCACTGAATTATGAGAGACATAATGTTTGATTAGTTTCAAGGTAAAAAGTAATTATGCTGCTATAAAACCAAAGTGAAACAACTAAACTGGGTAAAAGTGAGTCAAAAAGTTGCAAGTTCTTCCAGGTTTTCACCAAAACATTCTTCATTCACAATGTTGGACAACAAAAGTCCCCAAAAAGCCAATAACACACTCACACTTTACTGGGTGCTGTGTTAGTGTTCCATTACCAGGGTGATGTTTGTGTACACAGAGTAACACACTTAACAAGTACTTAACAAAGTACCTTCAGCTCGGTGACACTGCTGTGAAAAGAAGAAGGGCTGGCGGGAATTGCTGGTAATCTTTGCTGGAGTCCATCTTTATTATCTTGGTCAATAGACAGAAGTGGATCCTGAGGTAAAAATACCCAAGCCTGCTTCTCATCACTGTGATGCTCCTATCTGACGACTGAAATGCATTCAGCAGGATGAGCGCAGTACCAGAGTACTGACCTATGGCCGAGTTTGTGCATTGTATTTTTTAAAGGCCTGTAGTTTAAGTTTCATAATCATATTCATAAAAGGTCTCATGACACATCAAAATAAGTTAGTCCATCAATTATGTTAATTTTTTTTTTTTTTCATGGTTGCAGCTGACAAAAAGTTGCATACATTTTCAAAACAAATTAAACTCAGATTTGTCCCTTCACCCAAAAAAGATAAATGCTATAGGTGCTAATATTGAGGCCTAAAAGTTGGGCTCATACATGACAAATAGGTTGTTATGTAAGATTTATTTGACTAAAAGTTGCAAACTTTGTGCAACATTCAATAAGTGTGTTATTGGCCTCCATGTTTTCTCTGCAAACTGGGACAGAAAAAATCTGGGCCAGAGCCTACTCAATGTTTGTTTTATGACTAAGAGACAAAGTTAAAGGGTTAATGGGAACAAACAATTCTATCTTTCGCATCGAGCGCAACAGATATCAATCCAGCACAGGGAATACATAAGGCGGGGCATTAGCTGTGTTTCAGAACAACAAGGTGAGAAATTGCGGCTCGCAGTCGACAATAGTTCCACTCTAGTGAGTTATTGATTTTGTCCCCCATTTTTCTTCAGCTTGTGTCACTCTGGTGGCACTCTCTCGTTCTCCCATGGGATGAGGGATGAAAGGATGCCGCCACTGAACAAGTAACTAAAATGTGTGGCGCATCATTCAGTGAAACACCTCCTGAGATGGCTGCACTTTATTTAAACTGAGTCAATCGTCCCCTTTGTGTTCGGCAGCATCCCCAAGTTGCTCAGGGATGCAACACTTGCTTTGAGTCGGTCAAGTGCAAAAAAGATGAACAGGGACTTTAAAAGAAATACAAATAAAGTGAGGGAAATGTAAAATGCAATAAGTGCACCTTGTAAACAAACAACAAATGCACTCAGTGTCAGTGACGTGCATTAAAAAGTGAAGGATTGAGGACAGATGGAAGGAACAAGGGAACACTGCAACAACAAATATTTTTCTGCACACCAGATAGACAACTTCTCATAATAACGGCTACTTCAATCTCAACTGTTTGAAGGTTAAAGCTTTAAAATAATTATTATAAAATTATATTACAACTTATCAAAAATGCAGCTCAGGCTGCTTTACAATGAGGAGAACAACTGCATGTGAAGACGGACAAAATGAACATTGAAACAATGATCAAGTGCCTGAAAAGTTTAACCCAACTGGTTATTAAAGCTCCTGTAAGGAGTTTTTAGCCTGTTATTAAACAGACTGAAATAATTACTGATGTCTCCTTATGGCTTTAAATAGCAAAAAAAACACAAAGAGCTCTGAGTTACTGTTTTGTCCATAGGTGGCACCAAGAAATGCATCCAAAAGTTCCTCACAGGAGCTTTAAAATAAAAAATGAATAAAAAGTCCAAGAGAGTAATTTGCTCAAACAAAGGAGCGATTGTTAAAATAGGCAAGGGATAATGTTTTGTGAACAGGTGATTTTACAAATTAGAATCCCATCAGAGTGAGTCAACAGCCCTCTGCTTCTCATCTGGGTCCAGGTCTGTCAGGATTCTAATTTGCATAACCACCTGTTCACCAAGCATTGTCCTGCTTATCTCCCCTACAAAATAAAAACATATACAATTTTATACAAACATTGATTTAAAGCTGTTTTATCAATTTTAAAATGATTTATATAGTTAAAGAAAAAATAGTCTCTCATGTCATCACAATCTTACCAGCCACCTTACAGAACAAATTGTTGATTTTGGCGCCCCTGTGGACAAAGTGATACAGTCACTTTTTAAAAGTCAAACATATCACTTAGTGTTAATATTTGTAGAGGACAAAGTAGAGAAAGGCTGTTCTGACACCTACCTGTCATTATTGCCCTTCTCTTTTTGCCAGTGTCAACAGGCAGAAGTGAAATATGCCAAACTCCTTTACATGGATTGATCTGATATGACATGTAATTACATCGGTCCAGGTGTCCCTTTTGCTGTTGAGAATTAGTTTACATTATGAAGGGGTCTTGACCAATCAGTACAATTATTCAACAAAGCGGGGATAATGTGTCATTTTTGAATGTCGTTTCATTTGTGTGATCTTCACCATCAAGATTCACAACTGTATTTTTCCTCTAATCTCATCATAACTCTTGCTCTTTTTCCTTTACAAAGTAAGAAGTAGTGTAGATGTCAGCAGTTACAATAAAGAAACAGAGAATATGAATTGGGAATTTTCATCTACAAAAGTAACTTTTCATATCCTAGTTCTGTGAAATATAATACAGATAATCAGGGAAACAACAGTCAGCAGAACTTTGAAACTAATTTTACATTTGTGTTTTTTGGGGAAACCTTTAATGTCCTGGATCTTTACTTTATGAATGTAAGCACCTTAAAAAAGTACATTATCACAACAAATCCATTTTTCTCCTGATGTGTTTGAAGTATTTAATTTAGTCTTTGAACAGCTATTGTTCTTGGAAATGTGTCAAGAGTAGCTGAGAAGTAGATATAAAGGATGCCACGTATAGTAATGGTCGTTTTTTCAGAGCTCCTCTGATACAGGCCACAGAGCAGCAGCAGCAGTGAGGGCATTAAGGCAGCAGGCAGGCAGGGCGGCCGGCAGACGGGCGGGCGGCAGATAAAGACGACTCTATTAGTCTCGGCTCATTGTGCCACTCTGATTTCTTTCTACTTCCTAATTGGCTGGCTTCTGTAGGCTTGGCGGCCATATTTCAGTTTAAAGGGGAAGGCTCCATGGGTCACGGGAATCAAGGGGCCCATTTGACAGGTCAGCAGGCTGATGTCTACAACATAGTCTTAGGTCAAAGGTCAAACTAACATCAAGATAGGCCGTGGCAGTGTGGGTCAGCTCCCTACACCGCAGAGCAGAGAAAGTTAAACTGCAGACCGACTGGAATGTTGTATCTTAGCATTTTACCAAGAACAACCACAAACAACTGAATCATTTTATTTTACATAATTACTTAAAACTTAGTACAAAAGTTTTGACTGAAATATTTTAATTTTCTGAAGTACATTTCAGGCAGTATGAAGTTCTCATCTTTCATTTCAAATCTTACTAACCCTTACAATTTTATACTTTTTGTTACAATATACAGAGTCCAGGCTGAGTGTGTATATTGAGAGTTTGGTTGTTTATGATGAAACTATGAGTTTTTGTAAACATTGGAATGAGAGGTATCAGAAGAATCTCAAGAAAAAAAGGGTAGATAAATGTTACATTTAAAAAAATGTTGGTGAAGTAAAAGTGCAAAGGTTTTAACCATTGCCAGTCGTACAAAAGTCACATCACTGGATTACTGATGATATACAAAAAGTGTCATTAAAACCTACAACTGCTGCATTAGACTTCTCTCCTTCTGTTTTTATAGCCCCTTGAATTAGCATTAATATGCTCGCTAAAAGGTTGTAGATTAGCATAGTGTTGACAAATTTAACCCTGACTGTGGCCCTGCAGGGATGCAGGGACTCAATAACATGTCAGCTGTTCCAACAGAATAATGAATTGCTGCTTTTGTTGCACTAAAGTTAAAGAAAAGCAGCAGCAAAACTTTAGGATTTATTAAATAATGGTCATTTTAAATAAACTGTTGATCTTATATAGTCTTTTTATACATCACAGGAGCAAATAAAGACAAAAATAACTAAAGTAATCCAATTATGAGTAATCCATGAGTTGCAGTAGTCAGAGGGCTTATAGTAACTGACAACAATCCTTAGGAAGGATTTGGTTCTTCAACAGATCACATTGGAATCAGCACCCTCCTAACTCGATTAGCATTAACGTTCACCTCTAAGAAATGAGTAGCTCGAAAACATGCAATTCACCACGCACATCTGCACACACACATACACACATATTCCCGTGCACACACACACACAAACTCAGGACAGTCTGCCTGGCACCAGACAGCGGTGCACGGCCAAATGAGATGTGTGAGAGCCCCCTGCTGCCAAGAGGCGGACAGGAAGAAGAAACAAACCCTCTCTAATGGAGACATGACATGCTCGCCGGGGCGGAAACTCAAACAAACGATTAATGGGCCATGGAGCCTTCAGTACAGCAGCAAAATACCCTCCACTGCTCCCCCTCTCTGTTCTCTCTCTCTCTCTCTCTCTCTCTCTCTCTCTCTCTCTCTCTCTCTCTCTCTCTCTTTCTGTCCCATGTTGGCCGAGGGGGTCTGACATTTCAAGACCCATTCCTTTCCCCCGAGGCGACATATTTCTGCCACCCCCTTACCCCAATTCTACTGAGATCTCTGAACTGAATGACAACACAGCAGCCATCGTGAAGATCTCAGAAAAAAACTCATGCGCAAACTATTGATTCAACTGCAGAAAATCCGGCTTATTTACTGTCTTTAGTCTTTATTTAAAGGTTTACACAAACAATGGTTTCATTTCTCACAAACACAATGAATAAACATTACATGTATCTGCTTTCTGTCTGGGTTATAATACAGGTCCAGGAGACAGAGTAGGTTGTCGCTATCTAGAAAAGACAAGAGTGCTGTGATCACTTCTTCTGGTAAAGAGCAGCTCAACCATGTTTGGCCTCCAGCAGAGGTGGTGATCTAGCCATGGTGAGATAGCTAGTCCTGGGAAAAGATAACGAGCTAAGTCCACACAGAGATGCACGTCCACTGACAGCCTCCATGGGAAACAAATTTGAGCTACAAGTAGATTTGCTCTGATACTGAAATCATTATCTGGCCTTGGATACAGTTAATAATGACTTCAGTTTCATGTATTATGCTAATCAATGAATGAACCAAAAGGCAAAGCCAGTTAGCCTCCAAAAAGCCAGGGCACCAGTGCAAAAATCTGCAGTTCTTTAAGTTTCCACTAGGCTGGCTCCAAAAGCCAGAGAAGCCAAATAAGAGCCCATAATAAAATGCACATTTACACGGAAAAAAGAGCGTTCACAGCCTGGTACTAAAACCAGTTTTGGTTTCTCCATCTTATTTCTTTACTCCTAAAACTGAATGGTAGTTTAGTTGTTTCATATTTATCTCTCGTTTTAGTTATATAAAGGCTGTGATTTATTCATAATCATGTATATTTAGGGGCGTGGCTGATTTGACTGAGGAGAGGGTTCAGTGTTGATATTTGCAAGGCACTTAGGCCATGGCCTCAACTCCACCACTTAGCCAATTTCTAGATCAGCTGGAAGTTAATTGGAGTCAACATTTGCAATATGGCAACCGCCATCTTGGGCTTCACAACGCCTCTTCAGAAACCAATGGGGGACGTCACTTAGACTAAGTCCATGTTTTATACAGTGTATGATACAAACATGGCAGAAAGTGCAGATGATAACAGAACTCATCTGACAGATTAATGGTTAGTTTGATTCCAGCATTAATGTGCTTATTGGTTGTTGATGTGTTATTTCCTACCGCAATTTTAATGATATTTAAATTTGATAATTTTTGACCACAAGATTTGTTAGATTAAGTCTTCAGGTGCCTGGAAGTGGGGTTCTTTCACTACCGCAGGGCCACAGAAATCTATTCAGAGCTGATAAAGTCTTCCCCTTTGTCTTCTCTTCCACCTCTTCCAAAACCCCATCTCAGCAAAGAGTAGCAGAAAAGAAAGGGGAAGAAAAAGGGAAGCCCCTTACGTTCATGTGTTTTGATTAGCAGGTAATGATCTTTGATCTAATGCGCTGACTGGGAAAGTGCGGCTCCCATTGAAATCCGGTGGATGCTTGGCCGACCTGGAGCCAGTGTCACTTCTCGTTAGGGCCTGCAGCTCCATGACCTCCCCGTTGCCAGTCCCAGCCCCCTCCTCGCAGCATGAGCACCCCGCGTAATGATATCAATAGCAGCAGGGGTGCAATGAATACAAATCCGCGTGCAGAATGTTTGGACAAGAATTCGCTCCCAGCCCTCCCTCCTCCTCCTGCCGCCCCACTCACCACCGTTCAACCTCTATCCCCCACACAAAGGGCTAGGTTAGGCTGTAATCGGGATGGTTGATTTCACACGAAATAGTTGGCTACTGCAAAGAACAAATGCCCCCTGCTGGTCAGCTATAACTGCATATGTTTCATAAAGTACAAGGTAGTTTGGTATGGCATCCCCTTCATCCTAGTTTGCGGTTCCAGGCTTAAAATCAGCGTGTGAAAATGTGAGTGATTGCTCTGCATTGTTTGAATTTATTCATGCATGCAACTCAAATCACTGAAGCTGCAAAGTATATGATAATAATGACTGTTGCATGCTTAACTGAAAGAATACAAAACTCAGTTGTCCATTTGCATGTAGTAGAGCAATTTGCAAAAAACTTCAATTAAAAAAACTGTTTTTACATTTATTATGAGGAACATTTTCTACGTGATGCAATTTAAATCATTAATACTCAAGTCTAGTTGTGTTCCCTCATTACGAGGGAACACAGGACAAGTCATCGAGGACACAGGGCAGCAAAATCAGACAGAATAAGAATTCAAAAATGAAAAAAAGTCTGGAACAAACGACACAATTGGAATTAAAAATGTGCCCCAGAAAGCTAAAACAAATTTATTAACAGTGGGTGAAGGACAAAAAACTAACTAGGGCTTTTCTTTGTTATTTGTTCTCTCCATAGAATGTGTTTCACCAAAATGTTACAAGATTACTGCCCCTACAGGCATGGAGCACTTCCATTGGTATGACAAGAAATGCAGCTTATTTTTGATGCATGTGTTTCCTGGGTTGGTGTGTTTTTATATTTCCACTGTTTTATTCAGCCTGTTTGCCACCTTCTCATTTGCAGTGTTTCTGTTTTGTAATTTTCGGATTAATGTATGTGGTTGTGTATTTACATGGTTATGAATTTTCTGCCTATTTCAAAAATTTAATTTCTATTTAGCTGTTGTGATTTGTTTGTCCTTGTCAGCCCCCTTACCTCACTGCAGCAACATATAACTCTGTTTTAAGTGTATATCATAACATAAAGATTACAACACTAACTGGCTGTGGAAAAGGAAACTACTAAACCATTCTGTGACCGCGCAAACAACCATCCCCAATCGAACACTCTATCCAGTGTTGGACCTGACATGGCAGCCACCTGATTTCCGTCTCTGGTATTGACACAGCCGTGTAAAACAGCCTGGCCACCAGTGCCCATAACAAAGGTATGTTCATGGACCTCAGTTAAATCAGAGAGGAAAGAACCAATGCATTTCTTTTCTGAAATTAACAAGACTGGAAAAGCTATAAAACCCCGGCTATGAGACCTGTTTATTATCAATTACCGCAGCATAATGCAGCCACACTGTGGACTAACATACATGTGCTGTAGCCATATGCCTCTCTGCAAAGATTGCATGACATGTGCACATGCCTGTTGCACAAATGCACACACACGCACAAACACACGCGCACAAACACACACGCACAAACACACATGCACACACCTAGTCCTCTCTTCCTCACTGGTCTGGTTCATTAATGCTGTCTGAACACACCTCTGTTACTTCTATAAAGCTCAAGGTAACATGATTCAATGTATTTGTTAACGTTAAATCAGTGTTCAAAATTATATACAAGATGCTTCAAATGTATTATTGGTCCAGAACATAGAGTTTAATTTGTAACATGAAACAACTGACTCTATCACCCACCAGAAATTGTTGAAAACTATGAACGCTAGCATTCAACCATTTCTTAGCTAACAGAACATTTAGGACATGGTTGTATTCTTTTCCTAAGGTTACGATAGCTAGGAAGTCTGTTTCTAGCTAGTATAGATGTAGCCTGGAATCAACATCTTCCTCATGTGTACAAATATTGGTCACACTACATCATTTTCAGGTGCTTCCTATCTAATGCTAATGATTCAAAATGGTTCATTCTGATGTTAGCTGTTGCTGATTTTACTCAAGCTAGGCATCGATACTTTTCTTGTGGAAATATCAAAGTCATATTAACTTCTTGTTGCTTCTTAGTTCAAACAATTATATTACTTAGAAAGGCTGAATCCTAACATTAGCTGCTGATAACATTAGTTTGGCTATATGAATTTTCCAATGCATGAAAATATCAAACAGTTATATTAGTTTCTTGTTGTTTCTAAGGTTAAACACTTACATTTTCTAGAAAGTGGCTAAATCCCAGCATTGGCTGTTGCTAAGAAGTAACACTCCTATATCTGGCAATATCAATGGGTAGCATTAGCTCAAAGCTACTTCCTAATAAATATTATCAACGCAGTGTCTGGATCTTAATGTTAGCTGTCGTTTGACTGTAGTAAATAATTCTGAAATATGTATTTGACTTGAGATTTCTTTGTATTTTACCAGAAATGGAAAACAACAGTATTCCAACAGTGTTTGTTTTTTTGGCTTTGCATCCTGAGCATGACAGAAGATGAATAAAAGGCCATAAGCTGGAGTGGAAAACATATACACAATAACATGGTAAGAGATAACCCTGGTGACAAGACGGCAGCAATCACAACATGTTTTATATCCTCGCATAACATTGAAACTACAGCCATGAGCTGTACAGCCATATCTGAGGCGTCTTCTTTACCACAGAAGCCTGTGGTCTGTCATCACTGAAGATGACACCATTTAAAATCTGTTAATTGCAAACATTTGTGTGCGAGCTGTCAAACTGTGGTGGGATTGGGAAATGTATTACCTCTTTAAAGATGTGCTCTTTGCTTCTTTCATAAAATGCCCAAAGTGTTAAATGCTGATGTTTTGCGTCTCTGTTTTTTCCAATGACAGCATTTTGTATTAATTTTCTTTTATTCATATAAAACCATTTATTTTTCATGAGGTTTGGCAGACTTTCTTGACATTCATGCATTTAGGGAGTCACAAATAGAAGACCAAAGATCAGTCAAAAGTGGACTGGTTAATATTTTATCATGTAATGTAAGGTCACTTAAAGAAACCCTGCTTGACATTTACACCGGTGTGAGAAGTCCCATCTCCTCTGACTCAACACTCAGGGCAGCTTTGCTCAAAAGCTTTTTATTCTACTACATCTTAAATGCATTAGCATTAATATGTCTACAGGAAATTAAATCTTTATGTGTACATGAAGGAGCTTCCTCAGGTCACGCGTCTTTTGTCAAACACTGTCTACGGCTATTCTCACAGATTTTTCTGTTATTTCTGTTACTTTATGAGCAATCATGATGATATAGTCAACACATCCAGATTATTTTCTCATAACGACACATCCCTCTGATGTTTGATAATGTAAATGAAAAGTGAAACAGCCTCAAACTACATCCAGACTAAATGAGAGGAAAGATTAAGATGGATAGCTACATCTGGCTCTCACTTGGAACTCTAAAGGAAGTGGAGATAACCGAGGAGGGCCGGGTTATTCATCACCATCCAGACATGTGCGCATACACAACAGTTACCGCTTAGAAAAACAGACCTGATCTCGCCAGCCATGCAGCACCTGACTTAAGGCCCTGTTTTTCAAAGATCTCACAAAGTCATACTGTAGAAGAGCAGGAGGGAAAGCGGTGGATTGACAGCTGGGCCAGGAGGGCACCTGGTTAATTTCACCTCTCATCCAGACCCTTAGTGCCCCACACGTCCCCTTGCATCTCTCTCTCATTCCCTCTCCACTCTTTCTCTCAGGGGAGCAACTTTTCCTCCAGATCCTGACTGACATAAACCCCAGAGCCTCAAACCCCGAAAACAGAATCGGCTGCAGACCCCAGAGCCGCTTGTCTTCTGTCTGCTTCATCTATCTCTTTCTTCCACCATTTCCATCCCCTTAACCATCGCTGCCTTTGTTCTTGCACTCGATCGATGCACCATAACTCAGCCGGCCTTTGGTGTTTGATGTCTGAGCTCTGGATATCATTTCAACCGTTTTTGTTGAACCAGTGAACCACACTGATAATACTGTCTCACGCACACAGGCGGGCAAATGATGACCAATGTGCATGCACATACACACAAACTGACACACACAGGGCACAATAAAGTGAGTATGCACTAAGTAATAAAGAAACTTGAAAAAGAAGGATAACTGCGGTTAGTCTTCATACACTCTAGGACTGAAAATAGAAAGCAATATGTCACCAGACTTTGAATTTTTTACAGCTCTCGGTTTGAAACACAGAGCCAAGAGTTTATTTAGACTCTGTTTTAAAGCACTAATCAAATGACTCATATTAGATTTGAGTAAGCCATTGTAATATGAACACTAGCAAAGTGCAAGCCAAGTGTCTGATTATGCATCTATATGTATATGAAATATGTTATCCAATAACTGAAATAAAATGGAAATGTGATGCATTCAATTCTTGGATAGACCAGTACTTCTTGAAAACTGATCTACAGTATGACAAGTTTGCATTGAAGCAGTTCTGTTTTGCAGAAGCCTCAAACTTTATTCTCATGTATTTAGTCTATATCTCAGTCATCTGTGTGTTTATGTGCATTTCCCAAGGCCATTGAACTGCCTTTTTTAAACCAGTATTTATTCGCATCTGATTTCCGTGGTCATTTTCCAAGCTTTTTTACATGCCTTACATAGAGGGTAGGTCAACTCTTTGGTCTCATATGTGGTGAAGATGGATACAAAATTTAATTAATGAACCTTCATAAGTTCAACAAGTATATTTAGTATGGCATGAGACTGCATTAAAGAAGAAGTAAAGTGCATGTAACGAGTAGATTACTTCCTTGTTAGCAACAAAATTAACACCAAGTTTGGCTCACTTTAAACAAAACATTATTGAGCTATACTGTCATTTTTCAGAAATCTTGCATGACTAACAGAATTGCTTTGTTAAAGGTTAACTTATCTAAAGCATCACCTGTTCTCATCTTTTTATAAATTTGATTAGTTATAACAAAAATGTAAATATATAAATGAAGTCATTTACATCCATGATAACATTTTGACGGTATGAAGAGCATTCTCTCATACTTCTTTTAGTTTTGCCTTTGTAACACAAACTTGTCTTCTATCATCCATAGTTTCAATGAAACCAAGACATCTTCTAGTAAGCTGCTACTGCTTGTAAGATTATGCTGTTAATACAACAAGTTGCTCCATGTCATCCTGCAGTGTTGGTCAATCCAGTGTCCCGTTTTGTGAAGTATTTTACACGTCATTGAAGAACCTTGATTTTGTTTTCAACTTTCCTGTTGCCTTCATCAGGAGCATCCCTGGTTATTATTCTGGGAAATAATGAGATGATTGTAATTACAATCTAATCTCTTTTAAGTAATATTGAACTCTTGCTTCTAGAAGGATTTTATTTTTAATAGTATTTTTTTTCATGTAGGTTGAAGGTACTGTAAGTTCACAAGCTAAATCTTCAGGGTCACAATCCCTAATGTTAAGGTCTTCAAAAATGTAAGTTTAACAGTGTTCTACAAATATACATCCTTCTGCCTTGACAGTGCTGTTTATATTCATATAAAGAAATACTGTGAATTTCATGTTCTGACAGTTCTCAAGATTTTTTTTTATACAAGACGAGGCACCACGAGCTGGTCTGGTATGATTCCAATTCAGAACTAAAACAGTAAAAACAAATTGTATCTGCATTGAAAACTAAGCATCCAGAAGAGTGAGGCTTATGAATACTATATTATGTCAGAATTATACATAAGAGGCATCATTTGAAATCAATAATCTCTACATCTCCTTCCTCAGCTCTGCTGCAGCAGCCTGACTCACCAAAGCGCAGCGGCGAGAGATCCGATTTGACCTATCATGTCATGAGATGGAAGAGTGTGTTCAGGTGCAATGAGCTGGGAGGGAGTGCGCTTGTCATGTTCCCTAACGTGTAGCAGGATGTATTGCTGGCAGAAGCAGCAGGGGAGATCCAGAGTCTCTCCTGAACACTCACAGCCTCATGAAAGAATGATGGTTGATTACCTGCAGGGGATGAGCTACGCCGGCCCTCCAGAGTCACAGGATCGCACTTTAGCACCACAGAGATGAACTACTGAAGATGACTGAGGAAGAAAGAGGGAGATAATCCATCTTTGTCCAGTTTGTAAATTGAGATTCCTTTTCCAGAATTGTCAAAGAAAATCAGACCTCACACACGTACATGAACTTAATTCAGCCAAATTCTCACCTGATGTCATTTAGAGTCCATACAATGCATCATTTCTTATTTTCTCTTATCACAAAATATATATTGCTAGTTTGATTCAAGCTATTTTTGAAACAAATGTGCAACAAGACATTTGACCTTTAAGTATAGAGGCCAGAAAATAGTGAAAGCTGTTTCTTTTTAACATAGCTTTTCCAAGAAGAAAACACTCTCATCAGCATATTGTGGTTGTTTCTCCTGAATCCACACATAAATGTGTTTGCTTGGAACTCCTAATGCTTCTAAAACCCTATCTTTACCAAACGTTATGACCTGTTTACCTTCAATACCTGTTGACACTGTAACTCTACACTTCATGTCGGGGTTTAAAAGGTACAAAATCAAGTCTCTTTTCTGTTATATGCTGTTCAGATTTTACAGTTGATACTCTCTTTGTGCCACGGCCCGCTTTCTTGGAGAACAAGGTCCAGATGGGATGGGGGCCCCGTCAGTTTCCCTCCACCCGCCACTCTGCTTATCGGCGAGTTCACTTCACTTCAAGGAATCACTGACAGCTCTGTTAATTAGCACCTTTAGCTCTTTTTTAACCAGATACGAACAACACTGAGACATTTTAACTTTGTCTTATTCCTACATATTTAGTCTGACGTCTATTCTTTGATATTCCTCTTGTGAATACACGCCAAATTAATGATTGAAAAATGTCAATAATTTTTCCCAGAAACAAAAGCACAACACAGTTCAGTTGGATGGAAGTTGAAAGAGTTCAGGAACAAACTAAATAGCATCATATGTGCAACAAGAGTAAATTAGAATTAAAAGGTTGAGTGACGGCTTGTAAAGTTGTTATTCGCCCTTTGAGGATAGGATTTAGAAACACTTTGGTTAAATAGTGCTGCAGAAAACATGAAGTGAACTTTCCAATAAGTCCAGATGTTTGTTGAGATAGCCAATGAAAGGACAACATCATAAACCCAATGCAACATTTTGTAGCCTATCATTTAGACTCCTGTGTTTTCGACATTAGATCAAATAGAATTAATTCTGAATCCATCATCTCCTTGTTGTCATCACCACTATCATTGTTTCTCGGTCACCACTGAACAAAAGACCTTTTAAATCTGAAAGTGGAAGCCATAAGACTCAGCTCAGAGCACAGTGGTGTGACTCTGAGGTCAGTTCCGGGCCCTTGGCCTCTACCCTCAACGGAACTGAGGTTCCTGACCTGATGGTCATTTGTCCGGAGTGTAGGTTCGACCCTGGACAGAGGGGAATCAATCTGGAGCTTTGATCTGCTGTTAGCAAGGGTTGGGAGTAATGAAAGTGGCCATGTTAAATTACAGTGGGGTTCAAAAGACTAATAAATAATCATGTCTATCAGCTACGGGTGACTCCTGCAGATCTGAGTCTGATTCTGTAATGAAATGGATAAAATTTGTATTAATGTTTTAATAAAAAAAATACATTTTTAAAACAAATCAACTAAAAGTATTTATAATTAACAAGTTTCATCCTACCAGAAAAGTTTGCAAAGTTTCCTGTCATTGATAAAAATGTTAAAACAGCAAGAAGTTTTTTCTTTCTTGACCAAATGGAGAAAATCCCTGTATACGTCTTTGAGGCGATGGGTAAAAGAATACGACTGAGTGATTAATATAAAAGATAAATATAAAGATCTGACCACGGGTCTAATCCCAGTGTGTTTGAAGTGGTCAGTTAGGGGCGGGACTAAGGGTGTTGATTGATAGCCACTTGGCCTATAGGGCCGGCCGAGCTTCCTCCAAGAGGTCACGTCCTGTCTGGCCCTTGTCCACTGCACACTTCCACAACATATCCGGGGTCTGGGCCCTCCGAGCTGTGCGAAAACACCCATCGTACACACATGCACACACGCACACACACACACACACACACACTCACACACTCACACACACACACAAACTGTGTACTCCCTTGGCGCCATGCTGCGGCGGTGGTCAGGGCCTTGCGTGCCATCCAGGGTCTGGTGTGAGGGGGAAGGGGAGGAAGCATGAGGGAGAAATGGGAAAATAGTCCCCAACCAATCAGACCCCTCGATTTTTTCCTTATGGAAAAGGTTACTGCACCCTCCACCCTCCTTCTGCAGTCACTAAAACTGTAATTTTAGGTCATTCTGTCTTTCACATTTACATTACTCAACACACCGGATGCAAAGTATATAACCTGTTAGCTCTGCACCTGGCTGAATGTGCATTAACCTTCAAGAGACGCCCAAGAACCTCACTACTCTTCAAAAAAAGTCCTTGAAAAGTAGAAAGCACTCCTCAAAAGATGCTGTGTTTCGTAACCTTTGAGTGATCCCTGATAAATGTCTCTTCAAACTAACTTTTCCACACTGTCAGTTTGTTGGCCTTGACACTACGATCACTTTAAACCGGCTCACAAACATCCAGAACTTAACCACAAAGCAAGGGGCCCAAGTGTAGCTCAAAGACTTATAGAGTTCTCTGGCTCACTGTGCATCGGAGCTATGGCGCCATCTTTTGGTAGGGAAGTTAGGCTAAGCAGTACAAAGGGATATGGGAACAGGCTTTTCTTTAGGATGATATAGATAAGATCCTGGGAAAAGGTCATGAGAAAGAGATACTAATGCAACAGCATAAGAATTAGAGTTGTATAAATATGCTGGATTAAATTTATATTACTCATTGTTTAAAAGGAAGCAAATTTAATTATGTTATGAAGAGTCTGTATCAGAAGCTTTTATTGGCTAGAGGAAATAAGCAGATTAAAGCTTTAATACAATGTGAGCATATATAATTTAATATATATCAAATGTGTTTTTGTATCATCTGTTATTGGAATGTTTTTTTATATACTGTATGTATTTTTCTTTATTTTTTTCTCCATTACATAGTGCAGGAGACACAATGTGGTACAGAACATCTGTTATTGGAAAGTTGAATATAATGTGCAATAATATTAAAGCAAATTAATGTTCTTACTCTTTAATTTTGCACAATTTTTGAAGTTTGAATGTAAAATCTGTGTCCACAAAGTTGAATTACATTTAAGTACTGTACACAATTTATCCGTAAAAAAAACACTAATTTATTGAAATTTCCAAGAACTAATAAAACACAGTTTTTTGATTAGGTAAGAAAAATGTAAATGTTGAAAGTGTTAAACACAGTCAAAATATGACTAAACTAACATTATTAAAACCTTTGGCAATTTTCTCAAGAGCTACCTTGTAACAATCTTTGTCATCTTGTTATCCAGGCTTCTTCTTAACCTTCCTCCTGCTTCAGTGTCCAGTGATTATTTAGATTTTCTTTTTTTACTCTGATCCTGAAGAAGACAAATGAAGTGTGTAACCACTGAGAGACAGAGCGCTCACGGAGGGTGAAAACAGAGTCTGGGAAAACATTCCTTAGACGAGGAAAAGAGGGAAGGGAAGAAGAGCGGAAAGATGTGGTAATAACATTTTACTATACGCTCGGGCTTGTAAAATATCAAACAAAATAGTACAACCAAGATTCAGAGGAGCTTCATTTGTGAGAGATAAATTGAGTGTTAAGATAAATGAGTAGAAAACCGGTCAAGTCAGGTTTCAGGGTGCAAAACTTTCACTTTCAGCTTTTGGTGAAAATGCATGAATTAAGAGAGATTTCTGTTGTGATCAGAGGTCTGATATTGTCCACTTAGACTGAAAGTGCATATATTAATTAGTACAGTGATTTTAGTGTAACTTTAAATTAAAATCCCATTAACCTCAAAGTGTTGTGGTGGTACAGTCAAATCAAAACCCACCTCTGCTTTGTTTGTATTTCTGTAATGTAGAACAGAAGAACAATCAGGGCATACAAATTGCTAAAGAGGGTCAAGGAGAATTTCTTTTATAATGACAATATAATTAATACAATTACAACATTTGGGATTAAACTGGTTTCTGGTGTTTAAATGGTGGAAGAGGAAGTGTGGAAGGAGATGTTTTCAAAGTGCTCAGTAAGGCCACAGGTCGCCTCAGGGAGCCAGGGTCGGATCCATGCCAGAGAGGGGCGGAAGGTGTTGACTAGATGCAAACGAGTCAGCCCCATCGAGGAGCGACAGTGAGGCTGATAACCCACTTTCCACCCGCACAGAGAGGAGCTCTTTATAAGGGCTTTCTGACGGGGCCCCAGGCACCTGAACATGCCCAAAAATAACCCTCCTCTGAGTCCTGATCCTGTGGGCTGTGGCTCTATGCCAACATGTTTCCCCCTTAACAAGCACAACACACGACAGTCTCTCTTCAAGTCATTCATACGAACCAGGACTAATATTTGAGATGGCGGCTTAAATTGAGGATTCATCCAGTTGGCTATCAAAGGAGGGAACTTTTATTTTCAATTGTCAAACGTCCATTTTTTTATTTTTTTTGTATTCCTGCAGGATCAAATCAACAGCTTTTCAGATTTTTGAGTTATATCCTTTTGTTTTAATGTCACCATATACACATAAATATTCAATCCAAGTGACCAACCATTTTTCAGGGTTTAGGTCACCATGACATGATCATTAAAAATCTGGGGAGATGCTGAGAGTCATGAAAAGGAAAAAGAGGTGCAAAAAAAGAAGAAGAAAAGGAGGCCATTGCGTGCTAACTGTATATCATTTTCATGGCAGTGGAAACACTGTCTTGCATTTTGCTTTAAGCGTAATAGTCCCCATTGTAAAGTTTCTTTTCTTTCTCGGAGGGTGCATCCAGATTTATAGTTTGACGGCAGCAACAGATCATAGCACAGACGCAGAACTCTGGCTATGAAAGAAGCTCTTGACATTACAATTGGCAGGGATTTTTGAGTTTGCTTGGTTTTTAATGTTTAATCAGAAAGCATCTTAGGAGGGGAATTATAATGACACAGTAGAACATTTATGCCTTATGTCAGCAAATCATGAGAAATCTTATCTGATTCTCATTACGTTGCTGCTGAGATGTTATTTTTTCTCGGCTTTGCAACCACTAACTTGACATCCTGAAATCATATTTACAAATCTAAAGACCACTCAAATCGTACATCTTGAGAACCAGTTAAGAAGTACACCTGTAGTAAGTTTAGCCAGATTAAGCTAATGCTGGGGGTCAGGAGTTCACCGGTTTTAGGGAATTATTGATAGGAACATATAAGAGGGAGATGGTTTGATTTACAGAAACATATAGACTACTTTTAGAAAAACCGTTGTAGTAGATTGTGTCTCAGAAACTATGTTTTTCCTTCACATTGGGTTTCAATCTTCGCTGTTTCCGAACTCCAGCTTGTCACACTTCATCATAGAAATCTGAAAAATTTCAAAGCTCTTCAGATTCGTGTGATTATTCTCCCAATCTGGTTCCTATTCAACTTACAGCCAACACAACCCCAACAGACCTTTTTTTTTATTTCTAATTGGGAAGTTTTCGGGTTTGGAGGCAGTCCCACTCACTACACCTCTTCCCTTGTGATCAAGCTAATTTAAGGTTCCCTTTAAACTTCTGCATGGTAGGTTGTTTCAAACATCTTCATGCACTGCATGTTTCCAAAACAAAGCACACACAGCACTGTAATTACTTTATGACAATGAACCCAATTAGCCAGCAGTTGACCTAACATCTCAGCTCCACCCAGTCTGAGAAAGGAGCAGCATGTGACATTTAAAACAAAAACAAATGTATACCCATAGAGGATACTTACTGTTAATGATATGTCAGCAGTTTTTCATGCAGGAGGGTGAAATTTGCTGAAGCGAGAGCGGCTAATGTCAGTCATGTTGGGCCCTGTCATTCCTCAAGTGGCCTTTTGCCTGAGAAGCGATAGCCTGAGAAAGGGCAGCAATCTTATCACAGAAGGGAGCATGCAGAGAGGAGAGGATACCCAGACTGCAAGGAAACAGACACAACAGAGTCACATATCTGCAAACTGATTGGATTAAGATGGATGAGATAACTGCGGGAAAACATCTCAGATACTTTGTTAACAAATGTTAAGTTGTTTAAGGCTGTTTTTATAATCAATAAACTGTGCATATGAAAGGACCAATCTTCCTGCCATCATGTTAAACTACACATCATAAGAAATGGATGATACTATACGATACAGTACAATATGATACAATACTATAACATTATATACATTAAGTATGGTACAGTACTAAAAAACTCAATAAAGTGTGCCATGTTACAATGCGAAACAAAAAGATACCATACGATACCATAGGACATGGTACTATACAGGGGCGGAGCATCATCAAGGGGCCCATCTGATAGTCAAATTCACAACTCTAAAACAGCTGATATATTGTCTCCCCTACTTATCAATAAAACACACAAAGTCTCACTTATTGATCCAAGACAGCCCATAAAAGGCAACAGGTTGCTTGTCGAGTCCAAATGTTTCAGCTGCACCGAGGACAGCACACAGCACTCTACTGCATTGATTAATGAATGGTTCAGCACCGACGCCGATGGAAGCGACCCTAACCCTATTAATAACCCTAACCCTAATCATAACCCTAACCTTATTCATAACCCTAACCCTAATCATAACCCTAACCCTAATCATAACCCTAACCTTATTCATAACCCTAACCCTAATCATAACCCTAACCCTAATCATAAGCCTAACCCTAATCATAACCCTAACCTTATTCATAACCCTTAACCTAATCATAACCCTAACCTTATTCATAACCCTAACCCTAATCATAACCCTAACCTTATTCATAACCCTTACCCTAATCATAACCCTAACCTTATTCATAACCCTAACCCTATTCATAACCCTAACCCTAATCATAACCCTAACCCTAATCATAACCCTAACCCTATTCATAACCCTAACTTTATTCATAACCCTAACCCTATTCATAACCCTAACCTTATTCATAACCCTAACCCTATTCTTAACTCTAACCCTATTCATAACCCTAACCCTATTCATAATTTTAACCCTATTCATAACCTAACCCTATTCATAATTTTAACCCTATTCATAACTCTAACCCTATTCATAACCCTAACCCTATGATAGGTTGATATGATTCAATACAATACAATACAACACTATAGGAAACCAAACGAAAACTAAATGAAAGGATACGATACAGTACGTACTGTACTCTACTATATGTACAATATGATAGAATATGAAATGGTACTATGTTATACAATATAATACAATATGATACTGTACAACATGACACGACTCGACACGACACGACACAACACAACATGACAAGACACAATACCATGTGGCTTGATATGATACCATACAATACAGTATAGTAGAATACCGTACATTAAAGTACAGTTCCATACTATACAAAACCACACAATGCAGTTAAGTACAGCAGTCCTACTACAATACAATACAAAACGATTTAAAGCACCACTATGTCAATGAATATCGCTGTGAAGTACAATATCAAGTGAGAGCACGCAGGGCTTTGGACTGACTTTTGCTTTCAGTTTGTTCCTGAAGGTTTATGATGTGATCATTTTTCTTTTGCTCATTTTTCTTAACAATAACATCATTTCGAATATTGATTTTCTTTCTTGCAGGCAACTATTAAAATTAATTTCACAGTGTTATGAAAATCAAGAGGCAGAGGAAGCCGACCCAATGTGGAATTGATTCCTTGTTGGTTCTCTAAAGAGGTCAGCTTATGAGTCATGCTATCAGAAGAAAGAAAACCTAAGACACCAAGTAAACATGGCTTATTGAAAAGGGAATTCAAAATGGGTTGTTTATTTTTCTTGGATGAGAAGGCATAATTATTTATGAAATATATGTCGTTTGAGTATTTTTAAAAGATGAAAGATGAAGTGAGTGCGTCAATCAATAGGAGGTATTAAGATTATGTTGGATAAGCATGGATCAATGACTTGCCACTTTATCTAGACAAAAAACAACAACTTTGGTGAAGCATTTCAGTTTCATGCCAACTCATTTTAGACAGTGGTTAACATCCTCTACTGCCATAAAAACACACAGCAGCACAGTTTGTCTGTCTCAATACTGCGGAGCATTTACATCCTCTGTTATGAGAGCAGCAGTGCTCTGATGCTCAGGCTCTTCAGCATATCTCAAGTGGATGCTGTGTCCATCCTGGGAACTCTAAACAAAGATAAAGCTGCCGCTACTGATGACTGCGGAGCTGCTGGAGCACTAAAGAGAGCTGGGGCGAGGAGGGGGAGGGATGGTTTCAGAGGACGGGGATATGAGGTAAATGCAGGCTGCAGGCTGTAGCTCTGTATCTCTGCGTGAGGATTAACTGATATCAACCCTCTTCTGTCCAGTTTGTTCTGGTCTGAGATAGTTACAGGACAGACAGTATGGATGTCCTATCTGGATGTTATCCCCCTCGAATAACTTTTTGTATCTAGATGAGGGATTCCTAGGGTGTGTAATTCATCAGTCAGTTGAGTCCTCCATTAACTCGCACAGACACACACCCACACAAACACTTACTGCTGAGGAGTACTCATGGAGGATTTGGCTTTGATACATTCAAGTGTTTTATACACTTGTCTGTCTTGCTTTTTTGCTCTGATCTCAGCTTTTATTAGCTTTATTAACACAATAGACAAGTAAGGAAATTGGACATTAAAATATTGCTGGCTACATTAATGAGTTTCAGGCGAGCAGAATTACCCTAACTAAAAGAAATACAAACATTCTATGAGCCTCATTTGGACATTGTGATGCAACATAGAAATAAAACAACAACAGAATACTTTTCACTTCTCCTTTTTCCACAGTGTATTTGCCCTATTCCCAAAGCTCTAGAATAGTATGTTTACCATTAGATGAATATGTAAGTAGCATAACTTACCAAAATACAATGAATAATATAAGTTTTACAACTATTTCAAATTAAATCATGGATATAGTTTAAACAATCACTAATTGTACATTTGTTGAATATTTTTTGGAAAACCTCATATTTGGGGTAACATAGTGTGCTCAGAGCAGAATTCATTTTTATCTGCATTAACATTTTGATTTTTAATGTGAAATGTTTTGTAAAATCTGTGCCTGAATGTGCAAGTTAATCGATAATCCATGATAGTGTCAATTGTTGTATCCTTGTCCTATAAGTCTATTGTACATTTTATATGCCATCCTCTATTCACATTCATGTTTAAAGACACAAGGACTTTTACTACATATGTCCTAATATTTTATGATGAATTCTATTTTTTGCAGTAGTATGATGCTTTATTTTCTCTATAATTTTGAACAACAGGGTTACTATATTTTAACTCTTGGCGCCAGAAGTTTCCTAATGTATGAATAATAACAGACATCAATAAGTCATTTGTTTTACTTAACATCTGTTTTAAGTAGCAGTAGTTCAATATTGATAGAGTTGTGACTTGTCATAAACTGCATTCAAACTGTCCTTGCTTTTCTCCCTGAGGCAGAGCACCTCTTGTTTTATGAATGGATGTTATTTGTTATGACATATGACAGTGCTCTGGTTTATGTCCAGGGACAATCTCCATGGTGACTCTTCTGTGTTTGGACCAAATACAAACCCACCTACCACTCACTGTCCTCCACCCTGATGAGCTTTTGACGACTGAGAGGCACAAATCTTCATGGAAGAGGCTAAATCCACGAGTGACTGCAGCCATGAATAACCTACAATCACATGAACACATATCATCAAAAAACAGCTCGCAGTGTAACCACATCCAGATGGAGTGAGCCGCTTCTTTCCCTCACATTCATTGGCTTCTCTTTCCTCTCAAGCTGCTGTTCATGTGGTCATGTTTTGCACCTTCCCAGCAGCTGGAGAAATGACAGAATGCTCCTCCACCGGATGATGGACTGTTGTATCTCCTGTAGGAAATAAATTACATGATCATTTGACATTTGGCCAGAAGAAAACATTTGGAATAGATACTTCTCAGATGTCAGAAAACTAGTCTATTATTGGTAATAGAAACACAGTAGTGATTATATTTTTTTATATTGATGAATAATTTACCTGGCAATGCCTTTATAAATGTATACTATTAAGATTAATATTTACTTCAAATTAAATTTAAAACACAACTACTTTAATTTGGTCTAAAATCAGTTAAAACCCGAAAGACTAATTTAATGTTTCAAAAAGATCTACCTTTATTTTTACATTTTTATTTATTTATTTTGCGTTGTTGTTGTTATTGTTGTTCCTTTCCTCTCTTGCCATAATAGTAAATGACTTTCTGCAGGCGATGCTCCTAGGCTGTCTACAGTCACCTGTTATCTAAGTTGGTGTGGGGTACACTCAGAGACAGAAAGGTTTTGGAACACTTGCAGTGTTAGTTTTCCACCAGAAGGGCGCAGCATCACACCGCATCACGCATGTGCTCCGGTTTAAATTTGAGTAAGTTCAATAAATAAGGCAAAAATGAAAAGTCTATAAATGACTAATCAAATTAATCTTATGGATGATTGCCATTCTTCTTCAAGATGAGAAAACTGATTTTACGGAAGTGCCGTCTCAAAAAAACAAGAAGGTTGTTCTGGGGTTTACAGAAAACTCATTCCCACCAATCAGTGCCTCATTTTTCCATTCACACAATCCACTGGAGAACAAAAAGTGAGTGGGCCAGCAGAAGTGATAAGTCTCAAACAACCTCATGGTCAGCCTGACTGGTCTCTCTCTGAAATATGAATATGGAACAAAAACATGAGCCTTTTTTAACTCCCTCTGAGATTTGATATATTCTACAGTAGATGAAAAAAAAGTCCTTACACCACAATACTGTGGAGCGTTCCACTCCCCCAATATCAGTTGAAAACCTCATAGTCATATCCAGAGAAAGTAACCTTGATAATGTCGAAGGTGGCATGTTGTTTTATGATAAAAAGATCTCATTACCACTCAAAGCCTGCATTATGAAGGAGTTAGAGAAGTTTGAAAGATGTGGATGTTTACCATTGACTGTATATCAACAACATTCGATTCTCCACTTTTGTCCATAGTTCAAGAAAAAAAGAGGCAAAAAAAAAACGCTGTGACTTTAACTCCTCTATCGAACTGGTGACGTACTTTATGACCCAGAAGCAATTAGGCTGTTATGGCCCCTTCACTTACCAGAACAAACATTTAATTTACGAATAAAGAAGGTAAATATCAATCCAGTCTGTGCAATTCACAGCAGAAATTATTGTTCAAGTATGTACTGAATCAATATTCTACTTGTTTAAGTACAGTATGGGCCTGCTACCTGTCAATGTGTATTTACTGAAACAAGTTTGTACTAAATCAATTATGTACTTAAAGTATGTGCTTACTCAAATTACATGTATCCAGTTAAACTTCCAACAGAGTATTAAAATTACACTTAATCAGATTACTTTTCCCATGTAAACACTTTCTCCTGAGAAAGGTGAGGGTACCACCTTATACCACCGTCCGTTTTTATACATATATATATATATACACACTGAGACCTGAGGGTGTCCTAATATATGCTACACTGTAGGAGTATTTGGCTACATTACATGTGTATTGTTGAAATATTCCTTTATTTCCGTCTCCTCTTCCATTCCTTCAAACTCAGTTTCAAATTTATGCAGTGACTCAGCTAAGTAGTAGTTATAGAAACAGGAAATGACTTCGAGCTGTTCAGTTCTGTCCAATCAAAAACCAAGAAGTATTATCCTAACCCTTTCCATTTTGTGAAACATTGTGTTGTGAAATTTAGTTTTTTTTTGTGAAAGTTGTTTTCTGTAGTGTCATCGTGTTTTGTGAAATGTTGTTGTCCCTTCTGTGATGTCGTGTTTTCTGAAACGTTGTTGAGGAACCATGTCAACAGAGCTGTCAATCATGACGTTTTACCCTCCCCCTTAGCATCAAATAATGTAGTTCTCTAAAATATGAATACTCGCACATAAGTCATCATGATAAGAACTACCTAAAATTTGATGTTGTAATTTCCTAGTTACACAAGTCAGGTCAGCCATGTTTATCAAGGTGGATTATGGATTCCCTGAGGTAATATGGCAATATGATTCATTTCCAGATGACAAGCTGTGGAGGAATAGTGCATAAGAGAAACATATTGAAAACACATGCACATACTTACACATCATAAACAAATTCTTGAAGGGCATTTATTATCTGAATGTGAATGAAAATAGTAGACAATATTGTTTTATTCATGTCTGTATTATGTGATTAACATTTATCTGCCAACAAGTATTAAAGATAATCCAGTTGGTTGGATCATTTGTATACACACTCTTAGTTTAGAGTTCAGTCGGACACGATGGGGAGAAGGTCGGTGGTCAGTCCAGAAATGCTTTCCTCAACCCATCACATCCTTACATCCACAGTCATTGAAGACTGTGTACATTATTTAAGGTGGTTTGGGGAGATCATAGTAGTCGCTGTCCTCCTCAGAGTTTCTTCCTCATCTTACCCTTCTTTTGACCCCCCCGCCCAAACCCTGACTTCTTCACTTCTCCGAGCCACTGTTTGTTCTTGTTACGGACATTTTTCAGTCCTCCGCTCTGCAGGAATTTGTGCTTTTGCTCTTTCTTGCGCTGCTTCAAAATTTGATCACTCGACTTCAGCTCTGAGCGAACTCTGCGGCCATCAGGCGTCTTCTGCAGTCCTACAGGCCTCTGGTGGTTGGGGTTCTGGGAGTTACCGCCACGACGACCACGGCCACGACCTCGCCCTGGAAGATGAAAGACACAGGCAAAAAGATTTGACTAGAGCATCACAGATTGCTTGATAACGGATTGGAGATTATAGACTTGAAATATCAAAAAAATCTGTCTTTTGATCTGAGACAACAGATGCTCCCTTACCTCCTCCTTGCCTTCTTCTGCCCGATTCTCCATCTGACCCTGATCCTCCGTCATCCACTCTGTATTTTTTCTTCCACTCTTCGTAGCTGGCACATTTGTTAAGTGACTCAACTCCTCAGAGATAAAGCTTAGTATAATTAAAGTGAGAAAGAACAGTCAAAGTACACAAGTACACAAATTATGTAGGAAGGATACAAGTTTTTCCTGTTCTTCTTAACACCGATGACCTGTCCACCATCTGTTCTGATCTTCTTCTTCTGGTCCTCCTTTCCTGTTTCTGTCACAAAGCGCTTCCTCTTACGGTCCCTGAAAACAACAGAAAGACACTAAATTATGGTTTGAAGACGGGAGAGTCAGACAGCTGAGGTTACAGAAAGAAAAAAGAGAGAACAGTCTCTGTGAATTAAAAATGTCACCATTTCATTATCCTTTTGTGCTGGTTGAGCCTTGCTCCCTCGTCTCCCATGAGGTCCAGGACAGCCGAGGAGGCCTGCTGTTCAAAGGCAGTGCCCTCTCCACTGAGACTTAACCTAATGTCACACAGAGTCGCATGTTAAAACACAGATCAAACATTTTCTTAATTTCAAGGGAATTTTTACTCCAACACAAAGTCAATGTTGATGTTTTATTCCTCACCCTCTCTCTGAGTTGAAGTCCTTGGGTCTGTACGGGACGTAAAACTCCTCATCTTTACCCGTCTGTTTGCTTCTCTTGTTGTTTGGCCACTCTTCTCTATCTCCCTTCAGGCCTTTTCTTTTTCCTCCTACCACTGAAGAGAACACCTCCTGGTGGACACATGAAGAACTACAAGTCAAAAATGACATCCAGGCTACGAACAAAAAGAGGATTTGCAGCAGTATTTAAGATTACGTAAGTTTGCACACAACATCAAACATGTGGATTCAACACAATGATAAAAAGGATTTTGATTTGAAAACTATTTGATTAGGGGATAAAATTGATTATCTGATCAACAGAAAAATACTTTAACTATTGGTTCATAGTCGTTTTTAGGTGAATTTTTCAAGCAAGCGACTAAAAGAATTGTACCATGTTCTTTGTCTAATTTTAAAATAATATGCATGTCAAATTTACATTACATACATTTGCATATTTTTGGTTAATTTTTCAATAGTAAATAGAAAATAAGTCTTCTGTTGACAAAGTGGGAATTTAGGAGGCTGTGATGGTGAAAAAAAAATGTGTCTACTGTCTGATATTTCATAAACAAGCTGGAGACCATCATCAGCATATTTTATTGATCATTAAGATCTTTTGCAGCCTGCAAGTCTTTAACACATTTTTAGATCCTCTTTAGTTTTAAATTTAATTGATGGTAACACGTTTTGCTCCTCAATTAACAGCTGATTTAAAAAATCACTGCAGGTTTTGGTCCCAGTGGTGAATGTTTGTTATCTGGGTTTTGTTCACAGTGCTCCAAAAGCAGATCTTATGGTTTTGAAAAATAACCATGCAGCTGATGCTTGGTTTCAAGTCATAATGCAACAGAGGAGTGAGAATTTCTTGCCTGTAGAGTGTCATCATCTCTGCCTGTAGTGTCTTCGAAATCATCGTCTGCAGTTGCAGCTTTGGATGGCCCCTTCAGTCGGCTCTCAGCAGCCAGGTTGTCTTTGTGTTTGCTGAATTTGTCCACCAGCCGCGTGTCCTTAGAGCGTTTGGTCCGCATCACCACGCTGGCTTGTGTCTTACTGTTTGAGTTGATTTCAAAAATGGTCTATAAGAGAAGGAAAGAAAAGGTTTTAATGTTTTGCTGCTGTTAACAAGGAAAATGTCACTGCGTAATCCTCTGCTGTAACTCACAGATTTGGATTTGTATCCTTTGATGGCATCCACTATATGAAGGCGTTCCAGTTCCATTTTCTCCAAACCGGACCCTGAAACAACATGAATCAAATCCTGTTGACTCAAATATTCTCTGAGGGTAATCATCTTTGCATCTCCAGAGTTCATCCCCCTCTAAACTGACCTAGTAATGGATGAACAGCCATGTGGGACACATCTGTGCTTTTCACTCGTCTGATGGACTCAGGAGAAGGGTTCGGTCGAGACTTCAGGTACTGCTTGTAAGCATTCTCTGAGATACGGTGCAGGTTTTGCAGGTCCAGGGAGTTCTCGTGAGCTGTGATGAGATTGGAACTTTCGTCATCCAGGATACTCTGTGGGACCCGACCAAACACTCCTTCTGTATCTGGAGGGAAAGGGTTCGAATGTAGGAGGGAAAAAGTAGAGAAAATAGTTGTTTGCAAGCTAACTAGAAAACATAGATACTGAACCAAAGACTTATTCTGCAAAGTCTACCTTTTTCATGTTCAGCTGTGGCAAACTGCACTGGCCTTCCGAGGAAGAGGTGAAGGTCATAAACAAAAGGCATCTCATCCTGACATACCATACTGTAGGCTGTGCCACTGCGTCCAGCACGTCCCACACGACCTGATGGGAGAAGACAAGTAATGACCGATGATCAGATAATCTTTATTTATCATTTCAACCTTCCTCATCTTACATTAAGGAACTCTAATGAGTCTAAATCAAGACAGGGTTCCCACTCTTTTCCAGAAATCATTTTCCAGGACATTTTCATTGATGATCAAGCTGGTACGACAGTCTAAATTTTGTTCCTAATTTAGTTCCTAAACAGTCTGATATGTTCCTCTCAGTGGAAGTCTACATTGAAAGACATGCAATCTATGGCTATCAATGAAATAATCTCTTACAATGCTTAAAAATGATGGCAAATTGATTATAGAAAGATGCAACCACAGATGTACAGCACTTTATTTTATTAGTGCAACGGAGTAACAATGATGGGCAACATCTCAGCTTTCTCTTTTCTCAAAAAATAGAGACGCACTCTGTATTTGAAGGTCTCTAAGAGATTTTAAAAAGTGTAAACTGTCTTCCTGCATGGCGAGGTCTATTGTGATCAGCGATGTTTACAACTTGCAGTTTCTGTGGAGCTGTGTCGCTCTTTTTGTTCCGTTTGTTTTCACAATCTGAACTTTGCACTCCTACTAGCTACAGTACGGTAACTAAGCTCTCAGACTGCACGGAAAGTTGTGAGGCAGAGACCCCCAAGCTCTCTGCCACAACTTTTTAATCGTGTCAGGTCGCACGCAGTCATGTTGGAATAATTTTCCGGGACAATACGTGATTTTCCAGGACATTTTACTTTTTGTCCCATGTTCCAGGTGTTTTCCAGTATTGGAAAACTGGTCAACTGTTTTCCAGGACGCGTGGGAACCCTGCAAGAGCTTCAGTCAGTGTATCAGCCACTCACCAACTCTGTGCAGGAAGAGCTTAGGCTTGGAGGGGAAGTTGTAATTGATGACGTTGTCCAGCAGAGGGATGTCTATACCACGAGCAGCGACATCCGTCACAATCAGCACCATGGCTTTCCGATGCACAAACTTCCCGATGTTGATCTTCCTGGCGGTCTGATCGAGGGCGCTGTAGATGTAGGCACAGTCCATACCTTCTGAGGTGAGCAGCTGGAGAGCACAAAAGTAGAAATTTAAACTCACTACAGCTGATGTTTCAAAGAAATTTAGGACACTTTCACAATAGAGTATTCAGGTGTTTGTATCTCACCTCTTTTACATACTCAACGTGGTGTTTGGTGGCTACAAACACCACTGATTGCTCCTGAGGTTTCACTACGTTCCTAAGCAGATGAAGCAGCAGTGCAGGTTTGTCATCCACTCGCAGATGGAAAAGAGCCAGCTGAGAAGAGACAGGAGGAATTGAGTTTTTGTGGCATTTGAACGTAACGCATCATCTATCTTTACAAAAAATGTCAGACCATTTTTAAGGCTACACAGCTTATGGGAGTTTAAACCCTGAATCATTTATTTTATTTGCACTAGTATATACAACAATTACATAATCCGCATCCAGGAAACATAGCTCAGGTTCATTCTCCCCAGTCTTAAGAACTTTAATGCAGCTTTAAGTAATATTTGAGGTTGATGATCTGTCAACAAAGGTCCTGGAAGGACCTTTTAATGGACAATTACAGGCATTTTTCTTTTAAATGTGGGGATTCTGTCCATCCATCTGCCCTAAGTGTCAGTTCTATAATTGGTATGTCAAAATCCTATAGTAAACCGGGAGCTGGATTTCATTACAGCTTCTAGCTGTAAACCTAGCTCTAGAAATACACATTTGCCGAGCTGAAGTCATTTAATAATCCCCCAAAAATGGAAAATGGAAAATAGAATTATCTATGGCTTTAATGACATCATGATGCAGATTAGTAAAAGATCAGAATTAAGATTTGTCACCTCTGTCCCAAAGACAACTACAAACTAATTTTAAGATAATTCTCTTCTGGATGTTTTTGGATCAATCATTTCTAAATCATTGGAGGAATTTTTTGTTGAGTTAGAAACTCTTAAATTTCAAATTTTCAAATAAACATATTTCTTATGTTAAAGGAACTGTATCCCTCCTTTACCTTGATTTGATCACTGAGCTTAGAGTCCACATCCAAACGGACCAGTACTGGTTCAGTCAGACCTGGAAATTATCAAAGCTTATTCAGTTTGGTCTTAATCAGCAATAAATGACCATAATGACAATATCATAATGAAATTTGAAGACATCTTCAGTTATAGCAGATCCATGTTAAACAGAAGTGACTGTTGATCTCACCTGCTCTGGCAAATTCCACCAGCATTTTAGGCAGAGTCGCAGAGAACAGCAGAGTCTGTCGTGTGTCTGGAAGCCTCCGGATGATCTCCTGAAGCTGCTCAGCAAAACCCATCTCAAACAATCTAAGAGGTAGAAGACACCAATCAGTTTCCACGTCGACTCATCCGAGCGAAACAGAGCTGTGAGATTAAAAAACAGGACACATTTCTCACCTGTCAGCCTCGTCAAACACCACGTACTCCATGCTATGCAGCTTCAGGTTCATCTCCTTGATGACGTGCATTAGACGACCGGGGGTACCGATGATTCTAGGGGAGAGGCGGACAGAAGTCAGGACTACAAGGATACAGAACAGGAATGGGATTGTTAAGCGGGACTGTGATTAAAAAAAAAAAAAACACTCACATGTCGGGGTTTTCATGAAGGGCAGCAAACTGATCGTCCATTCTGGGAGACAGCAGAAGACAAGAGTTACATTTATTCAAGATATTAAAGGACAACTGTATGGATCACAGAAAGCAGACTAAATAATAACACTAATAATAAAAAAAGTCACACACCTGTCTCCACCGAGGATCAAGGCGGTCTTCAGGCCTGTGAATTTTCCCAACTGTAACAACCACAAAGAACACAGTTTGTATATTTCTCAACAGATACAGCAGATGAAAGAAAATGTTGTTTCATCCAACTTCAGCACCAAACTCAACAGGAAGCTCTTCATTTTTCTGACCTCTTTTGTGAACTTCATGGTCTGCAGTGCCAGCTCTCGAGTCGGGGCTAGGATGAGGGCCCTGGCTCCCGTCTGGGCTTGAGGGGCCTTCAGCTTCTCAAACATGGGCACAAGGAAGGCAGCAGTCTTACCACTGCCAGTCCTTGCCATGGCGACCATATCTTTGCCGTCCAAAATCACAGGAATTGTCTGAAGTGGTTGAAGAGAAGGATTAAAAATGAATGCTGAGCTGTCAAAATTCAAAATGTTTTATCACAGGATCCTGACCTACCCTTCTCTGGATGGGAGTAGGGACTTTATAACCCTTCTTCATGACTCCTTTATAAACGGGGTAGCTGAGACCTGCAGTCAAACATAATATGGTTGAACACTACAAATACATAGATTACAAAAAACATTGGTTATCAGTCTTTTCTTTGAGCTCTGAATCAAGTCCTACCCATGGACTGGAAGCCTCCAGACTTCTTCTTCTTCTTGTTTTGAGCTCTGACCAGCTCCCTGGTGTCAGGCTCCACATCAGACAGGTGACCTGAGGTAGCAGGGAACCCAGGCAGCTTTCTCCCAGCCTGAAAGTCAAATAAGAAAACACAAGAAAAAGCTATTAATTACAAAAGAAATATTCCAAAAATACATTATCCACTGTTTGTATCAATGCACTGTAGTAATAATTTAATGAATCTCATCAAATGATGTTTCACACGGTTGAACAATAATTGCGACATCCTTAAAAAAGTTACACTATTCACAAAGTAGCTAATGTGTAAAGCGGTCAAATATTATATACAAGTGTTGATCTTTAAGAACTGTATTAAGATTTTAATTCATTCAGGCCCAACATCCATGATGTATTCAGAAGTAAAACACACTTGAGTGGAGATGTTTAGAGGTGGACTGCCTGGCAACTTTTGTCAATTTTTTTGTTCACAAACGTACAGTTTTATACACAACGGCAACTCAGAAAACACCACGGCATTGTCCAAACCGGAAGAAGTAGGTACCCTAGGGAAGTTGCCAGTGTTTACTGATTTGCCGTTGTGTTGTTGGAGTTGCAGTAGTGTTTTCTGATTTGCAGTAGTGTCTACTGATTTGCCGTTGTCTTTTCTAGTTGCTGTTGTGTTTTCAGAGTTGCCGTTGTGTTTTCGGAGTTGCCGTTGTGTTTTCGGAGTTGCCGTTGTCTTTTCTAGTTGCCTGCCGTTGTCTTTTCTAGTTGCCGTTGTGTTTTCGGAGTTGCCGTTGTCTTTTCTAGTTGCCGTTGTCTTTTCTAGTTGCCGTTGTCTTTTCTGAATTGCCGTTGTCTTTTCTGAGTTGCCGTAGTGTTTCTGGAGTTGCAGTAGTGTTTACTGATTTGCTGTTGTGTTTTCTGAATTGCCGTAGTGTTTTCTGATTTGCCGTTGTGTTTTCAGAGTTGCCGTTGTGTTTTCAGAGTTGCCGTTGTGTTTTCAGAGTTGCCGTTGTGTTTTCGGAGTTGCCGTAGTGCTTTCAGAGTTGGCGTTGTGTTTTAAGAGTTGCCGTAGTGCTTTCAGAGTTGGCGTTGTAATTTCAGAGTTGGCGTTGTGTTTTTAGAGTTGGCGTTGTGTTTTCAGAGTTGGCGTTGTGTTTTCAGAGTTGGCGTTGTGTTTTCAGAGTTGGCGTTGTGTTTTCAGAGTTGGCGTAGTGTTTTCGGAGTTGCCGTAGTGCTTTCAGAGTTGGCGTTGTGTTTTCGGAGTTGGCGTTGTGTTTTCGGAGTTGCCGTAGTGCTTTCAGAGTTGGCGTTGTGTTTTCAGAGTTGGCGTTGTGTTTTCGGAGTTGGCGTTGTGTTTTCGGAGTTGCCGTAGTGCTTTCAGAGTTGGCGTTGTGTTTTTAGAGTTGCCGTAGTGTTTTCAGAGTTGGCGTTGTGTTTTTAGAGTTGGCGTTGTGTTTTTAGAGTTGGCGTTGTGTTTTTAGAGTTGGCGTTGTGTTTTCGGAGTTGGCGTTGTGTTTTCGGAGTTGGCGTAGTGTTTTCGGAGTTGCCGTAGTGTTTTCAGAGTTGGCGTTGTGCTTTCAGAGTTGGCGTTGTGCTTTCAGAGTTGGCGTTGTGTTTTCGGAGTTGGCGTTGTGTTTTCGGAGTTGCCGTAGTGTTTACTGAATTTTCCGTTGTGATTTGCTCTTCAGGGCCACCGTAGTTTTAACATCAAGGTAACATTGGAAAGGAAGAAATCGTTGAAACAGATAGATCTGGAAAGCAGGTGCTTACAACAGTTCCATTGTGCTTGTTAATGGCCGAGGTGACGGCCAAACAAACATTATTCCTAACAGTATACAGACGTGTTTTGCCATCACCTCTGAAAACTGACACTATCACACATTTACATTCTTATTTCTCTCGATTTTAGAGGGCTCATGAATATACACAGAATACATAAATATTTCAGGGGGCATCCGGATTTGAACCGGGGACCTCTTGATCTGCAGTCAAATGCTCTACCACTGAGCTATACCCCCTACTCCTGCATATACCACGGAGAAAACCTGTAGTATAACCCAGCTGTGGCTGAAGACAATGAGTTGGGCCCTGATAAATACAAAATATCATGTTTTTCCTTGTTGTAAATTACTGTTACTTACAGAATCATCGTCTTTAACTTCAGCAGCCACCTCAAAGTCTCCACTGTCAGAGTCAGCCTCCGGCTCTCTGTTCCCGGTGTGTCTCTTCCTCTTCGTCAGTTTTTTCTTCTTCTGCGCCATCCTGGAGCTTCGATTCCGCTTTAGCTCGGAGTTCGACAAAGCTAAATGTAGATGTTGTGGAATAAAGGAGGCAAAAACTAGTTTCTAACACAGCTTCTGATACCTCAACGTACAACAACACGGTGAGCAGACATGTTGGAAACACGTGTAAACGTCGTCTTCTTCGTTTTTCTACTGCTTCTTCTTCCGTTCGTATGACCGCAGCTGGTACGTCACTTCACCTCAACACCGCCACCTGCTGCCTCCACATGGAAGTCTACTTAGTTCTGCATATTTTCCTCCTCCTCCACCACTGTCTCTCTTGGGACATTTTGTGGTGTGCTGTGTAATTTCTATTATCTTAAAAGCCTTACAACCAAGTTTCTGATGTAACAATATCTCATTTACTTACAGCGGATTTGATGAACTATACTTCAAAGCCAATGTTGCAGCAGCTCAATCCAACCATTAAACTCAATTTTACGGTTTTACATTTTCCATCCTCCACAAAGCCAAAATTATAGTTAAGAGGAGAAGACTGATTGTTTGCTTAGAATCCATATGCTTTAGTGAACAGGAAGAAGAGAAGCAGTTTTCTCAATCTGTTTTAGGGTATATTACATATCATTGACAAATCAATTTTTGTGACATTGTTTCTTAAATGTTCAAGGTTTAACATTCAAGAAAGCTTTATTGCCAAGTGAGCTAACACACACAAGGAATTTGACGTGGTGAATGGAACACTGGTACTTAAGACAGTAAGGATACAACAAGACAGTAATGGCAATAAATATATAAACCTAAACACAAATCCAAAAATTCAAAATAAAAATAAAAATACTATCTGTACAAAAATATTGTGATATTTTAGATCCAGAGAAAATGTGATGTTCAAAGAACAATTAAAAAAATGCAAATTTTCCAACCTTTTGTCCATCAATGAAACATTCACAGGAGGTGAGTTACCTCTAAAATCTTTATGGCAGCATCTTTATCTCTTTCTCTAGTCAGATCATCTAAAAGCAAAAGATACAATAGGCACCATTTGTCTCCATAAATCCCTGCATGCATATTTGTTCACATTTAATCAAAATGTGTGACTTCTTTGATTGTTTTTGTACATGTTATGACAGCAAGAACTGTCAGTACACGTCTTTCAGTTCAAATACTAACACAGCCCTGTAAACCCATTTTAGGGTCATTAGGTCAGGCCTTTTTTTACAAAAAATAATCTGTAGTATGTTTTAGTTTGACCCAAAGTCAGAAATATCATCGTCTCTGGAGACCTCCCAAAAATATTTTTAAGCATGTATGTCTGGGAAAAGTGAAAGGTATTAGCATTGTCCTCTAATGCCGTCATTGTGATGACTATATGTTTATATAACTCATAATTCATTGGCCCAAAGAAGAGATAAGAGCTTTTCTTTTTGTTGCATAACTTTTCATGAAGTGACGGTTCAGGACATTTTGGCAGGCAAAGCTTACCCATCCATGCAACAACTGTCACACTTATGCTACTGGAAGCCTGGAATATGCTACAAGATTTCTCTTAGAACAGATTTCACTTTTCACAAAAAACAAGAGCTTACAGTAAGCTACATTTCAGCAATCATTATGCACCTTAAAAATACAAGTCTTCCATCTGAAATATATGTATTTTTATTGCACAATTGCCATAACACTGGGAAAAGTGATGTAAAAAATCAAAATACAATTTGTCATTCCTTGTCAAATAATAGCATGATGTTGGTGACGCAACAAAGAAAAGAAACCCCTCCCTCCATTCATACATGTTGCCCTGCAAAGGCTTATGTAGAATATCCCTGCTCTATTGCGTTTAAATTAATCTTGCACAACCAGTTAATATCAAAAAGATCAAATCTTTTTTGTAGTACTTTTGTCTGGCCTCTAATAATCCAAGCCTTCACCTTTATTGCGTTTTGATTTTGTAGAAACTAAAAGTCAGTGACATATCTCAGATGTGGTTTGATTAAAATGTGAAGCCAGCTGCTGCTAACGAAAACAGATGCTGGATACATGGAAAATAATAGTGAACTCAGAGATGTACAGTATGCTTTAGAACGATTTGAATTGTGTTTTTACCATCTTTTTTTATAAGCATTGTGTCTTTTTTTGATCCCATCCTAATGCCCATGTTTGTTATTGTGTGTGAAATCAGAGAAAACCAACAGAAAATGTTTAACGCTTACAAAAAAAGGGATAATATTCCACATTCTCTGTTGCCCAGTGTGTCTGCAACCCGCATGACTTTTCCCATTTTGCTCCGAAACTTTTTGTTGTGTCTAAGCTGCCACCGTTTAATTTTTTAAATCACCCAGTTGAAATGTGTCCTTTGGATGATAACGCTGACACTAATATGGCAGCCAAAACGTGCTCGGCGCTGTTTGAAGTCAGTGGGCTGATGTACAGTAAATAAGTCAACACCATGGCAACAGCCCTCTAGCTAATGCCATTCATATTCCCTCACAGAGCCGGCGGCCTGGAGCCAAATCTGTTCAGCTGAGAGCTGAGCGAGCGAGGTTTACATGCAGACAAAAAAAAAAGGTGCAGCGAGCCACCTATAGGATTTTGTTCTTAAGGTGATTTAAGTGATAAAGCCTGAGGGGGATTAAGACATGAAGCCAGCAGGGATGGCATGGTTATGCTGGTTTGGACCTGGCAGTCAATAAACTGTCTGTTTTGGCATCACAGAGCTATCAGGTCAGCCTCTTAACTCTCTGTCTCTCTGCTTTGTGGAGCCCTCATGTTGAAATCATGATCCTGAATCACTGCTGCATGCACACATGATGTGCAAGAGGCCGTTTACTTCTCTCATGTCGCTTATAATTTATAAGTTAGGGCTTTTAATGATTCGTCCATGTGTATCATAAGTTATGAAAGGCTGGATTGTGCTTCACCTCTTACAAATCCCCTGAGAGCCCTGTCGTTGATTTCCCTATAAGATCCATAAATGACAAACATACATAGATTTATGAGGACTAAATGTAGGCCAGGGGACATATAGCAGAGAATCTATGATAGAAGCAGAGTGAGTGATAACATAGCTTTAGATACGCTGGTTGATTTAGCAGTCATCGCATTAATGGGCGCTGAATGAAAGTCATTAGGAAAACAGATGTCAACATGTCTCAGGTTGGATTTTTATAAAGATCTACTCCAGCAGACTGCTAGTGTGTGTGTGTGTGTGTGTGTGTGTGTGTGTGTGTGTGTGTGTGTGTGTGTGTGTGTGTGTGTGTGTGTGTGTGTGTGTGTGTGTGTGTGGCAGATGCTGCTTCCTCTAAGCCTTGGAGATTGAGGGGAATGTTTAAATTAAGAGATTATTGAGCTGATGGTTTGTAAAGCTAAGCCTTTAAATGGGGGTAGCAGTTAAATATTATTCCACTCTATCTGTGTCGATTTAATTATTTATCAACCGTTCTCTATAAAAAGGCTGGCCATGGGTTCAGTGGACCTTTTAAAAATAGTCCAAACATCCAATTAGCATTGCTGCAGCAACATAAGGGCAGCCGTGTCCCTCCAGCGAGCCTTCAGATGCTGGTTTTGATTTTCCATGCCAGACGCTGAACATCCAAGGGGCAAATTAATCTCAGAGATCTGATAACAGCCCCTTCAAATAGTTTGAAATGGCAGCATGAGAGAAAATATTAGCTTTGGAGTTGCAGCCCATGAAAGATTATTTTCTAATTGTGAGATGTGAGATGAAGTCTGAATGTTTTAAAGTGCCCTTTTCAGCGCTGTAAAAACATTTCTGTTACTTATTTAATTTCTATTTGGAAAAAAAGTCTCCTAAAATGTGCAACAGTATTGTGATTCTTTTTACATCAAATCTTTATTTCAGTGTATATGCATATTTTTTACTGAAACAGACTTATTAACCACCTAATACTAACCTGTCTGTATTCATCACATCCATATCCATGAATACAACACACACACACACACACACACACACCCACACACACACACACGCGCGCGCACACACACACACACACACACACACACACACACACACACACACACACACACACCGATAAGTACCTCTTTTATCTGCCAGCATTTTACAAATTAGTTTTCTTACGTATGCCCACTGCACACATTATTAAAACTGTAAATTTCAACATCATAACAAAGGAGCATTCATTATTATCATTCCTGTTGGGCATCGGAAGGAAGTATAAGTGATTGGTGGAGTTGTAAAAAGTCATTCGGGCTATGAAATTGATCTATTTCTTTCAAAATGACAAACTTTGTCTTTTTGGAGCTCAAATTCCTAAATGTAGGCACTGGATTGAGACACTTTTTGTTTATTGTTGCCAATAGGTCCCACAGCAGCTTTCTGTCGCACCTTAAGGAAGAGACCAATTCAGAGATACTTTACTCTTACTGTAATTCAAATGCCAGGAATTCCCACATGTTGAGCCACACTGTCCAGATTTGTAATCTTTCATTTTTCACGTTGTACTTCATTGGTCCTTCCTGTAACACTATAAAAAGAATATTCAGAGTCCATACTCTAAACTACATGAGACATATGGATTCCAGAACACATTAAAAACAAACCCTCAATTTTTTCTGTAAGGTTGGGCAACACCATAAACAAAGCCATAACACTTCTTTTTACTACTATTTACAAGAGTATATAATCAACCAGTCATGTCCAGGGGCTGGCCTCAGATGGCATGGCCCTACTCTAAAGAAATGTGTCCACTAACCATATTTTATGAATTGGCAGCACCCACAGCATCAGTTTCAGTGCACTTCCTGCCAGCACTTACTGTTGCTATAGACTAAGAAAGTTGCATCATGGCACTATTGTTTCTGTCAGTGTTTTAAATTGCTGTGTGAGTTTCATATTTACTTTTGTTCAAGAAAATTGTGCAAAGAAAATGATAACAATGGAAATGAACCATGTTTCAGCATTAGCAGCAGCTCTGGAAACTGAACGATGGAAAAAATGAGTCTGGTTAGTCTGGTAAGTCACAAGGATGACAAAGTTGATGACTGAAGTCCAGCCCCAGCTTGATTCTGATTGGCTAGTGAGAGAGAACAGACGTTTATAAGCGTTGCAGTGTTCCAGAAGTGAAACTATTTTGAGCTATGAGCGCTGTGAGTGCACAGATGACATATAGCGGACACTGAGTGTGTTCTGAACTGCGCTGCCATTGCAAAAAAACGCTGTTAGTGGACACAGGCCCTAAATCTGATTTGCCATCTAAGGTGCCACCCCATATATGGGTGGCACCTAAATATGCTTGACTTTATGTATATCAGAGGAGACTCTTAGGTTGAACCAGCTCATTGGGCTCAGTTAAGACAGGCTAGTGGTAGATTCTCTTTTATTAGTATTTAATAATGTGGATTTTGGAGATACATCTTCTTTTTCAGTCCATAAATTAACAATCAAATATTTATTCGGTTAAACTATTGAGATGTTTTTGAATAATAATTCCATACACAAAACAACATATCTTAACATCAGTTTTGTAAGTAGAGATTAATAATGTAAAGGAAAACATAATACACAGACATGTGCATGTAACGGGGCCAACCCATTCAAAAAGTCTGGACACGCCCCTGCAACCAGTATCCATGATGAAGCTGTGAATAACCTGCACAAGAAGATAATATATCTTAAGGCAGCTTAGGAATGGGGCAGAGCCTGGTCTTGGCCTAAATGAGCTTGCATGACACTGTGAATGTGATGGTGCCACCCCCAGTGACAGCAGCAGATGGTGAGAGGGGCCACAGGCTTTATCCCGAGGGCCCCTGGTGCAGGAACACAGAGCAGCCATGCTGAAAATACAAGGCCACTGATTGGACTGTGCCTCTTGAGATGCCACAGGCTGATAAGACGCTGAGAGAAGCAGCGCTTACATGCTTGAGAAGAGATATAATTATGTTAACCCTGTAGATTCGCTGGGCCCCTGCTCTCGTCCATCATGGCAGACATTGTGGCTTCATAGGTCAGTAAATGAGAGGTCTTACCAGGACATTTTAAGGGGTTGCAATCTTTAAAAAATGTTTGCAGGAGATATCAGCACGACATATTTATGATTCATTTTAGCCTTTTGGAATTTTTATACCTGTAACTCACAGAATTTTTGAGCTGGAGTTCTCAAATTTTGCACATAGTATTCATATTTACTACAAATGTACCCAATTCAAACTGAACCATATAGGTCTCATGAGTTAACATTATGTCAGATACATGGTGTTCCTTTGGTAACAAGCAACCCCACTGTTGCAGTAGGTTGTAACACATGCTGGAGTAAGTGGTAATAATTAGACAAAAGAAGCAAAAACAGAAACCACATCATGTGATATGCTTCAAAAAGAGGTTTAAAAGCACAATCCATAACACTGTCTCTCTCCCTCTGTGAGCGACCACACTTTAATCCACTCTCTCATTGAAGGGGATATGTGTCTGTGTGCAAGGGTGTGTGTGTAAATCAGTCTACAAGAACAAACTTCCTTAAAGGTTTCATATCATATTAATATATTCAGATAACTACGTAGCTGTATAAGAAAATAAGATTTGTATACTGAAGTTGGGTTTCTATTTATAGCTGTTACCATCATAGCTCAGATCAGTAAAATGTGATTGATGAAGTCCTGTGACCTGGAGAGGACATGCATCAGTATTTTGTTAATGTTCTGATAACCGCCAAGTTATTAGGCAGTACATAATGTTTGAGTTTGTATTGTAGTAGGTAGAATGTTGGTATGTGGTTTCAGACACGTAAATACTGTATATTGTATCAGAAATAGACGACATGACAGCTCTAAAAAGTGAAACACAAAATCTTTGGAGCTCCTGCTTCTGACTGGCTGCAGTATAGGTCATAAACAAGCGGCAACCTCCGGTCTCAAACTATAAAGCCCATGCGGAAGTGTTATAAACTGCAATTCATCAAGAATCCGCTTGAGGCTGGCTGCAGAAACACCGGAAACCACATAGACATGAATGGAAAAAAGACGATCTTTGCAGCATTAATAAACATGTTTATAGCCTGGTTCAAAAAACATCTTGGCCCTACATAGCTAATCTCTCTCGGCACACACTGTACAGGGGGGAGAATTTTTTTCTAACGCAACGGTTCAGAAGATATTAAGATTACGATTTTTTGCCCAAATAAGGACATGACCGACTTGACTCCAGGTGGGAACACATAGTTGTTGGCTAGGAGGCTCAAACTCCGCCTCTATACGTCACACTATGCATAGTTGAGTTCCGCATTTCCAATATGTCTGCCACCGTCAATTGGCTTCAAAACAGCACTCAGGAACAGATGGGTGACGTCCCGGATATTATATATATAATATAATATTATTGTATTTTATACAGTCTATGGTCATAAAGGCAAATTCATCTGTGATACAAATGGGACTCTGTGAGCTATACTAATTTTTCTTGGCTACGGTTTCTGTCATTTTATGTTGCCCTTTATTGTGAACCAATCAGAGCTGCTTCTTTTTTTCAAACATTAGCTGGTGTAGCACTGTTAGTTCTTCTTTTCCACTGCCTTGGAATTATGACAAATTATAAAAATCAATAAAATGTCATTTGTTCTACATAACAGGAGGGTTGTATCACTTTTTTGAGCCATCCCACCCCGTCAGCTATTTTTTAACTAGCTGTATAAGCATTGTGGTTTGAAATTAGCAAGGATATAAAGCTTCACATTTTGCCCAAGAAACTCAAGTTTAATTTGATATGTGTCATATGATTTTATCTGCAATAGTATAAGAAATACACGAAATAAAGTCTTGGTCAAAAAATTACTTTCTTACCTCAAAATCAGTTTATAGAAACTAGTTGCACCTGTTTCCAGCCTTGAAAGGATCAAGGATGAAGTAGTTAAACACTGAAATAATCATGTGACTCCTATGCTATCCCTGATTGCTGGAAAATGTGGTGATACAACTCTCCCCCTGTTGCAACCATAAACGATCTCCCCTACAGCATTAAAAGTGCACTGAAATCTAACTGGGCACATATTTGTCTTTAAAGAAAAATTGGTGTGTATTTGTGAATTTGTATAATAAATGAGCGTAAGGAAAGCTGTTTATATGCAATTCTTCTTAAAAATGCTGTGAACATAATCTAAAAAGCAATAAAGAAAAATTCAAAAGTGCTTACATTTTCACAACTGAAGCTAAGCTGTTTGCTGAGACATCCCCTCTGCTGTATAAGGAAAATCCAGCTTTGCGCTCCCTTTAGTGTAAAAGTGCAGAGGCACATACATCCGGTCAAACTTTCAATTACTAATATTCTGGGTGCTAAAAGGCAGTTTCCCTTCTAGTTAATCTTACAGCAAGTGCCAGCATTAAGGCGATAATCACAGTAACATGTGACAAAAGCACAAAAAAATCCCTCTCCAGAGAAGAAAAACAGACCTCTGAGGATTTTTCCAAGAAGCCAAATCAGTCCCTTAAAGTGAAGTCACAACCTCCATGTAGTTTCTAGACTTTGTTTTGATTCAGCTGCATATAGCCTGCAGAAATTCCTTCCATGGTGTACAGTATTGTGGTCAAACACTACTGGATTACTGCTCATTAACTGTGCAGAAAAAGCCGCTGGGCTGTGATTAATACACGAGACTTAATGGCCATTTCCAGTTTCATCTCCTCTCCACTTTTTCGGGGAAGGTTATGTGCGATGACAGATGCCCAGAATTAAAGCCTACAGAGCAGAATTAACTTTTCATGCGTTTCCTCCTCACATCCTTGTTGTTACTTTTTGGTCGTTGCTTGCACGGCCTCAGGCTCGTTTCTTCTTCTGGTGTCTTAATTGCAATTTCATCAAGAATTTAAAGCCTGTGTAGCCCTCCCCATTCTTGTCACTGTCACTCCACAACTATAGCCACCGCAGGGTACTTCAAGGGTATTTAAAGCAGCTATTGTGTGTCATAAGATAAGTCAGGAGCAGCTTGGGAGGACTCACTTTCATCATTGTAAGGACTGCCGGACCTCCTTTTCCCCCTCCGAATCCATCCGTCTCTTACTTTCTCTTTCATGGCTTTATCACTCAAAGGCTCAGCAGCTCAGCAGAATATAAATGAATAAGGGCTGTAGGATGGGGAAACAGAGAAGAGGTCAGGACAAAAATTGCATGCACACATCAGCAAGTGCTTGTTCTTTATCCTTTGCACTATGCAATTTACTTGTGTAGATGCAATATGAACATTTCACATTATAGATTCATCACACATGTCGTGACAAATGGGAAGCTCGAGTTGTTGAGTAGAGCGTGTGCATGAGAGTGTGTTTTTGTGAGTGTGGGTGCTGAAATGTAATTTTAATTTTATAATCAGTATATCACTTAAGATAAGCCCTGTTTTATGAAGAGGGTGGATGTTAAAGCAAGTTTGACATCAAGACAAGTAGGATTATTTTTCACTGGCAGCAACTGAAATCAATACACTGGAACAAATCCAATTTAAAGCAAATATAATAGACTGTATAAACAGTAGATGTTGTCATTGGGACATTAAATTATTCATTTGTGGGCCTCCAAATTACTATTATGGTCATCTCCTTGTCCTTTTTTTGGGAGGAAGAATAGGCCATGTTTGGACATTTGTATCAGGAGTAAAGCAAGGGGCTCGCTAATGCTTCATTATCAAAGTTGTATGGTTTAGGCTACTTGGGAGTTGGCTAACATGCATCTTGCTAACCTACATATTCACTGAGAGAGTGCAGTGGAACAACAACAGGTACCAGGTAGCTTTGAAAACTATTATTTTCTTTACTACAGTTTGACTTTTCTCAGCATGGAAAAGACAAACACAACCTTTCAACAAAGGTATGGATTTCCAGAAATAATCAGCTAACGATTAACACACAGATCAGTGGCACGTAATACGGCCATTGGTATGCTACAAGGTGGTCAGGTCTAGCTACATATAGCGGCCGCTTGACCAGTATACTGGGTAAGCACTGCCAAATTGCATTCTAGTGTGGTTGCTAGCATTGACAACTTACAGCAAGTTGGTTATAGTTTCAAATCCCAGCAGTGCATTCCCATTTGGATATATATTGTTATTGTTCAGGTTTCTCCCTTAAATCCAGACATACCAAGAAACAAACATGCATACAATCATATATACCAGCATATGCATATTGTATAGTTAAAGCTCTTCTGAGGAGTTTCTAGCTGGTCCTGAAACAGGCTAATATTAAGACGGATGCCTCTTTATGACCTAAAAAAGCACTGCATGCTGATGATACAGCCCTTTAATTCTTGATGAGTGATATATTTGGCTGTTAAGAGAGAGCAGGATGATACTTTTTTTCCAAGAAACACTAACTACACAGACACAGGACAAAATGAGCAAAAAACACTTTGCCCACAGGTGATGCAAAAAAATCAGCCTAAACCAAGAGTTCCTTACTGGAGCTTTAAGAAATAACAAACACTAATAAATAAAAACATATATGTAAACGTGCATACATACTAATGTCTTTCTTACCTACATGCTAAAGCAAATATATTAAACACCATACTATCATATTCTGTTGCAAATATGAACACTGATACCTAACACCTAATGTGTGTGTATGTCAATACTCAAAACATGTTCCTACCTCTTTACTACTTAAGTATTCACTTAAGCATAGACTTAGAAATAAACAAAATTCTTAAGCCCATATTGACATACACATGTGAAAACCAACATACTGAAGTAGACATTCTTATGTACTTGAGCTTTTGAACTTAGGTATACACTCAACTAAAAGATGACTTATATTTCTACTTCTTTAAGTGTATACTCAATCAAGTACTTACTTGGTTTAGGACATTTTCACTATACATATATAATTAAGGACATACTTAAGTAGAAGCCTTCAGTACACACTTGGTTAAGTACACACTTGAGCAAATACATAATTAAGTGCCTACTTAAAGGCACTATGAGGAGTCTTTAACTAATTTTGAAATAGGATCACTTTTATACTGACCTACATAGTAAAATGAGATCATCAGTAAAAGATTGGTTATTCCTTTGTTCTTAGATTTTAGCTCCTGAGTTCAGGTAAGATTTTCTGAGAAAAGCTTAGTCGATATTCGACACTCACCTGGAAGCAGCCATGTTTAAGTCTAACAAGGAGTAGGTAATAAGCAGAAGTTTTTTTCTTTAGATTTGTATATCCATAATGTTTTCTACTCAGGATTGGCAAGAAAATGTACATTTTTTGAAGAAGTATTGTTTTAGATACAGAAAGTCTACAACCAGAGCTTTGCTAGGTAAAATGAACACCATGAACCATGAACAGGATTTGAAGTTTTTGCCAGCGGGTGAATGCTTCTCTGCTCTTTGAGGAGAAAAATAATTGAACCGCGTGCATATTTATTTATTCAGACTTTATTGGGACATCAGAGCACACATCATGACACCAGGCTGTGACGGATAACATTTAACGTCTGGTCAGCTTGTGTAAGCTGGCTAACGGTTATATATTAGAGTTTACCAAGATTTGTCGCTGAGGCTTTGCAGTTAATAATTTTCTGTAGTGGCAAATGAATAAATGACCTCGTCACCTGAATCAACACAACATAAAATTCCCTGCAGTGCCTTTAAGTACATACTTATTTAACCATATTTAACCACCGAACCTACATTCATACATAAGTAATTAAGACACACATATACGGACGCGCAAAGAAAGAGCATACATACTTGGGTCGATACATAAAGACACATTTGAGTGCATACAGACATAAGTACATACTAAAATACACACATGCATACTGAAGCACATACGTAGATACTTAAATACACACATACAAATAACAGACAAAATATCAATAATCCTGGTGGAATTTTTATGAAAGTAAAGATTAAAACTGCTTCTTTTCCCTCCTCACAACTTGCACACGCACACATATGTCCTCCTCCACATAACATATGCTTCACACAGGCAGCGCATACTGCTGGCATTTGTCCTCTCTCACCCTGTTTTTCTTTCAAACACACTCACACACAAACTATGACTCATGAATAAAACCTCAGAGAGGAGAGACAACTCACACACAGCTGCACACACTTACAAATCAAAAGAGGCACATGTGTGTGTGCGTGTGTGTGTGTGTGTGTGTGTGTGTGTGTGTGTGTGTGTGTGTGTGTGTGTGTGTGTGTGTGTGTGTGTGTGTGTGTGTGTGTGTGTGTGTGGCAGAAACACCACAAAAAAACATTAAGCGTGGCTCATGATTGGGTATTGTTTGTTTTGTCAATGAGCGTTAATGAGGAAAAGCTTATCTGCTCTTTATTGTTATGAACCATATGTGGAAAAATCTGCGCATGTCGCCGTGGATATGTCTTAATATGAATGACAGCAATCATTGGCAGCCATCTATCAGGCTGGACCATATGTTGCTTTGGGTAGGGAGGGAATGAGGGCTTACCGCAAAGCCTGCCTTATCCTCTGGCATTACAGTCTCTAAGAAAGGATTTATTCTTTAATTCTTGATTAGATAGAATTTGCTCCCCAGTGTGCGAGCGCAGTGATACACTGAGCAGAGATAACCTGCCCCATTGGGAGAAAAAGTGAGTGTGCGTATGTGTATGTGTGTGTGTGTGTTTGTGTGTTTGTGCGTGCATGTGTGTGTGTGTGTGTGTGTGTGTGTTTGTGCGTGCATGTGTGTGTGTGTGTGTGTTTGTGTGTGTGTGTGTTTGTTTGCTTGCTCTCCTAAACCCAAACATGCACACATACACACTCTCACATACACATCAACCAACCTTGCCCACCCCCTGGTGTGCCATCCCATTTAGTGCCTGGGCTTTTAACACATTGTGATAGGGCTATTATTAGAAGCGATGGATTATCAATCAGGAATTAATCCTGATTGATGTGTTTGGCCCAACTGGAAAAGGACCACCCTCACTGCTACTCTGTTTGTTTTCATCTTTGTGATGAAAAAAAAACTGCTTCTTTCATTTTTTTTCTCTCTCTATTCATTAGAGGACATGAAAGAAAAGAGGATTTTACCCCCCTCTTTTTGTGATCAAACCACTAGTTCCACCAGCTTCTCCCACTATTCAGGACGTGAGGAGACCGCTGAGGAAGACATTCATTTATTTAGTTCCTTCACTCATTTATCTTCCTCCCCCTTAGTCGCTCTTTGCCTGACTGGCTGCTGAGCTGACTGCCTGCCTGCCTGCCTGCCTGACTGCCTGCCTGGATGGTTGGCTCCCTCTCTCTCACTGGACTCTCTCTGGCACTCCACACACACACACTGCGTGAGCTTCGCTCAGGCTGGGGCTGGAGTGGGGAGAGACAGTCGGGCTGCTTGGGCTTTTGGAAAGTAGGATCTCTGCTGGGTTTCTCTCTCTGTCCTTTTTTTTCTTTAATGGACTATTACATGAGAGCAGAGGAAATATCTGGCTCTCTCTCCCCCAGCACTGACCACTGACCATCCTTACTGTGCTGCATCCATGACTTTACATACCTGGCTGGTGTACGGGCTTGGATTTATATTGCTTTGGACTCTTTGCTTGACACAGGGTGAGTAGTTGTGAAGTGTATATTAGTATTTGAAATCATGGATAACTTGCAGTAAATTGAGACAGATGAGAATGTCATCAATGTGTGTGTGTGTGTGTGGGGGGGGGGGGGGGGGGGGGGGGGGTGCGCACATGTTCATGTGTAGATTTGTGTGTGTCAGGCAGGAAAAGTGTAGTGAAACAGTCTATACCTTTATTACAGCACTGTGTAATTACAGTGTATATCTGCTGTAAAAATGGTTGGACATCAATGTTAAAATTAGCAAAATGTCAAAAAAGCCCAGCAGCACTTTGTAAAAGAAACAGACTGGTGAGTATTACAGACCAAATCCAACAGGAGAGATCACATTAAAATAATGAACAGCCATACTGCAAGACAGACCCAATAAATAAGCTTTTGCTCTGCATGTAATTGACCTGGGAGTTCAAAGCTCAGCCTCCAAACAATAGGTAGTCTCCATATGTGGCACACTAAATTTCCCCACAGAGCAATAACCATTGACCTGACTCGGCTTGGCTGAAACCTTTTTTTTTTTACCACGAGGGACCAAAGAAGAAGAAACTGGGGTGATGTGCGCGCAGAGAGATGCTGCTTTGCTTGATTCATATCTCAGTGTTTGGTCTGAGTCAGATCACCTCTGATCCCGGCTGCAGACCAGAGCGTGAAGTGAGCTCTTGGACCGATTAATGATGCGGCATTCATAAATAGGGCAACATCCATGAGAGGTGGCAGCTGAGGATACAAATAACTGGACATGGATATTATTGCGGTGCATTAAAATCAGTTTCAGATTATACAAGGAATATTTATTTGTTTTACAATGAGTAAACATTCAAATTAAACTATACATCATTAGGAAGCTACTATGTACTGGTAAATACCTATTTCTAACAATATTATAGTAACAAATCTTAATTTAAGCAATTAATTGGAATAAAGAATTAGTTACTTGTACAATAAGGATGCTTTTAAATTGCATTTCTCACATCCATTCCTCTTAAGTCCTCCAGAAAAAAATAAACATGACATAATATGTAATGAGACAAAGAACAATGGTGACCCTTATCAATTAAAACACACATTTCCTCTTTTCGAAGATTTTAAAATCTTTTTTACACTATTTTTATGCATCTTCTTTATACTTAAATGTTCTTTGTCTTCTAACTTTATTTTATATATTTACATGCATCATATCAAAGACAGTATTCAAGCTTATCTGGCTAATTGGCTTATTGTTTAAATGCAGATTAGCCTAACTAAACCAATAACTGACAAAATTGGATTTAGGTCACAGTAGATTCTAATACGTACAGACATAATCAAGAGTTTCTATGCAAACAGAGCAGATCTGGTTATAATAAATTGCGCTGTGCCATGAAATGCTAATGTATTTTACAATATGTCCTCATTACGTTGACAAATGCTCAGACCTTGCAGCGTTTCAATGTTTCATGAATGTGGAGTGCAACAACAATGAGGCATCACGGGGAATTGATAAAAAACAGGTTGTTAGCCAGATGTAAATGACCATGCACTGCTTTTTATTTCCACCACCACTCCCCACTAATGAAACACTCCAATATTAATGAGAGCTAACACTGCATGGTGTATCACCAGCGGGAGAATATGACACATCCCCTAAAGGCTGGCATGTGTTCACTGTCCCCTGTGAGGCTTTACATTGATTCCAGCAGATTTCCAAAGTGATTTTTGTAAGAGCATTTGCTCGGGATTAGTTTGCTCCTGAAAGCTCCATCAGAGCTTTTGGTGGGCTATTTAACCGAGCAGACGCAGCGAGAGGCTCATGTCCGCTCTCTGCCCTCGCACTCAGTCCCCAGGTTTGCACAGATAAAGAGGCAGGATTGGTTTCAAAGCCAAAGCTGATATTCTATCCTATGTGTTTGGAGGGGAGTGAGGGGGGGTTGGGTTTGAAGGTTGGGCACAGGTGTGTTTGAGTGGTCTATGTTCATGGACAACCCATTTAAGCTCTGGTGGATTTGTGCTGTTTAGGCTTAGCCTTACTTTCTTTAGAGAGTTAGACATTAGAGGAAGTGAGATAGAAGAGAAACTGGAGATGAAAGAGGCCTGTGGTGCATTTGGTTTCTAGAAAGATATGCTTTCAAATTCCATATGATTCAGCGTGCAAAAGCTCCTCTTTTTAGCACTACAGGGACCAAACCTATTCTGGAAAATGATCATGTTAAGTGTGTCTATCATTTCCAGGTGTCAGTTAAAAGAAGGAAAGGTAAACAGCCTAATCTAGCTGCATGTTGATTTAGCCCCTCTCCATTCCTCCGTGTGCTGGAGCTTCCCCAGTACTTATAGGGCGCTGAGTGGAAGACGCAGCTTTGAGATCAGAAGCTAGGGCCAGCAGGCAGACATCTCAGGATGGGGTGTGGATGTGTTACTACTAAAGGGTGAGTCACCTTTAAGCACAAGCTTTAAGAAAGAAGAGGAGAGGAGAGGAGAGGAGAGGAGAGGAGAGAAGAGAAGAGAAGAGAAGAGAAGAGAAGAGAAGAGAAGAGAAGAGAAGAGAAGAGAAGAGAAGAGAAGAGAAGAGAAGAGAAGAGACGAGACGAGACGAGACGAGACGAGACGAGAAGAGAAGAGAAGAGGACAAACATCAAACTCCAAAGCATTGCTCCCCGTGATGTTCTCTTGGAATACAAGAAACTGCCTTTAGTTAAATGAAGGATTGCTTTTAAATTAGCTAATTTGCACTGTTTATGTGCTGCATAGCTTCAGGAAGAAGGACTAAAGTGCTGCAATTCAAGTCTAATTCTGCACTTGTAATACAGATCATTAAAACTGTAATAAGAGTGAGTGCAGATATGGATTTCAAATCATGGATTCATCAGGGTAGGGTTGCTGTTTGGGTACAAACTGCACAATTTAAGCCTTTACCTACAGTGTTTAAACAGTGGGCCTTATTGGTTTGATATGTACTTGCAGAAACAGTCAGTGTTCAAAGAGACTGGGAAGTCTTGCTGTTTGACTTTTCATAAACAGGATTTTAAGTACAGTAATGTGGCATACACTCTGATTCTACCAACCTGAAATAGGCCAAACCATATCATGGAAATATTTCGATGCAGACACTAAAAAATGGGTCACCAGGAACCAATAAATTAAATATGCCATCTGGAACAAATTAGGGGAAATATTTTTGAAAATTATTGATGACAAATTAGTGGTAATATCACGGTATGTTTTCAGGAGATAAGGTTGTAACCCAGCAGTCACAAATTGACAAATTCACAGGGGTGGATCCAGACTTTTTGACAGGGGGGCCCAAGTAAGGAACTTACCTATGCAGAGGTGGTATGCATGAATATACTGAACATATTTACCCATTCTATGTCCAATAGTCACATCTACTTTAACTATCAACATTTAGTATTAAAGGCTATTATTTCATGTATGTTTTCAACTTTAAAAAGTAACATGGATTGGCATCATCTACGTTTTCTTAGCTTGATTCCTTCAGGACTAAAAATAAGATACATGTCCACAGTAACAATTCAAACTGCTAAAAAAGATAAGGTGCAACCAAGCGGCAAACTCTGGTCTAAAAATATGAGTCCAATGCGGAAGTGCTAAAAACTGCAGTTCATCGATTATCTGCTTGAGGCTGGCTCCGGAAGTACCGGAAACCACATACACACCAATTACAAAAAAACAATCTTTACAGCAGAAATAAACACGTTTACAGCATGGTACAAAAAACAAGTGTAGTCTGGATAGCTCATTTCTCAATCGGCACACACTGTGAGGGGGGTGAAAATTTTTCTAACGCGGCAATTTCGAAGATATTGAGATTACGAGTCTTCCAATGAGAGGCACAGCTGGCTTGATTGACAGGCGGGAACACTGTAGCTGTTGGCTAGGAGGCTCAAAGCCCGCCTCTTTACCTCACACTCACTCGACAGCAGCAATGTGGCCGCTGCCGACGATTGGCCTGAAAACAGCGCTTCAGAAACAGATGGGTGATGTCACGGATACTACGTCAATATTTTATACAGTCTATGGGTGCAACATAATAACACCAAGAGAGTTTGTTGTTGAGCAGCTTGTTGCAATACAGCCAAATACGTAGTTGACTTTCACAAAAGTCCCTGACAAGGCAAGTAGCCAATCATAATTCAGGAATTTGTGGTGGCACATGGGATGGTCAATAAGACATCAAGGGGAGCCTTGCCTCCTCTAGCCACTGATATGATGAACTCCTGAGGCAGTTTTCATACAGTATGTTGTTTTATCATTGCCACACATCTCAGTATCCAGTTACTCTTTATGTCAAATAAGAATAGCAAACCTTTTCAATTTCCACTTCCTACCTTACCTTATGATGTGAAAATGAAACCTTGATCTTTACTAATCAATTAATCAATGTATATTTTTAACACCAATTCATTATAAAAGTTATCTCAGGACACTGTACAAAAAGAGCAGCCCCAGATCACTCTCTCTGTCATGTTGATTTAGGAGGCTAAACATCAGCCTCCACGAGAAAGTCGAACAGCCACATCCAGTACAGGAGGTACAAAACATCTGCAGTTCCTTGAGCATTGACTTGAGGCAGGCATCAAAAGCCAAGAAACCCCATTAAGTTCCATTTTTGAAAGCCTGTAATTAAGCAGAGGTAAATATGTTTACAGTATGTAACAAAAACAGTTGTTTTCTTTATACCTTATTGCTTTATTCCTAAAAACTGAATGGAGGTGTATTTTTTAACATCACATCTATTTGGACCATGGGATGTAAAATTTCACTTTACATCCCTGGGGTTGATTTGGTTTACAGGTCCACAAGTTGAAGCCAGCAACCAACAAGCTCTGCCTTGTTTCTGATTTCTAGCTGACAGTTAGAGTCAGACTTTCTAATATGGCGACAGCCATCGTTGGGCTTCATAATGCCTCTTCAAACAAAACAAAAGGGCGTTGTCACTGAGACTACATCCATGTTTTATGCAGTCTGTGGGGAAAGCATTTAGTGACAGGCAGACACCTCAAGCAGAGCTAGAGTCTTTGGTGAAAAGCCATCTGCTATGACTGACAGGATATTTGTCATGGGGTCATCAAAATTTCTGCTCAAGTGTCCTGTGCAATGTATTGGTTAGACTAAAACTCAGCTGAAATTTTTTACGTCCTCTAAATATTATAACCACACACATTTCTTGGCCTTAAAGTGATTCCACGATCTGCTTCTCCAAATCGCTCTTCCAAGAAATGGCAGCATTTACTCAGGCGTTTTTACATGAACAAGCTGTTCAATGAAGTCATAATCTATTGTTGTTTTTTTTCCCTGCAGTCAAGGGGCTGCAGTGCTATGGCTGCAACATCATCCAGGGCCAGAGGTACGTGGACGTGGGCTGCTCTAACCCAGAGGTCATCACCTGCACCCACTCGCACAAAGGCTTTAAACACCGCTTCTGCATCAAGACAGAGAGCAGTGAGTAAAACCTCATCAGACGACATTATATCACAAATACACTGAAACTTTCTTCATAATTCTTCTTTCTCCTCCAATTTGGTATGCTACTGCGTCTGTGTCTGAATCCTATTTGAAAAGTATTTATGCTGGGTTAAAAGATTATTAAATTGTGATGAATTCACCCTGGCACACTGGACATTGGCATAATCATTTTTAATCATACTTTCATGTTAATGTTCTTTGTCCGCTGATGTGAATATTTTATTTCTCCTTGCACTGAGGGTAGTTACATAACTCTTTGGTGTGCTTTGCTGAGTAAATTAGAAGTCACTCATTGTTTGATGTGAAGTCAAATGGAGGAAGTGGACGTGGCTGCAGCGGAAAAGTGTTGGTCAGATGAGTGCTTCTGCTGATATTCAAGGAAGCGTGGACAATCCAGCTGTTCCTTTGCTTGACGTTTAACTTAGTTCAGTCATGTTGAAAACGGCTGATGAGGCACCTTTGCTAAGAAGAAATGACACGCTAAGAGGTGGACTGACACGAGCCCGTCAGACAGTATGATTGTCAGAATCTTGTGTCAGTGTCTTGGTCGTAATCTGTGACCAGTCTGACTGTTAATCTGCATGTGACCCCGCCAAACTCAAATCTAACCGATTCTGGTGAAGTTCCAGAAGAGTCTTAGAGTTCTTGAACCCTTTGTCCTTCACAAATAAGACGTCTGTCCTCAACCCAGTTAGTGCCCTTCATAATGAGACCACTCTATTATCAGTATCATCCGACTAATAACAAGGATGGCAAATAAGCAGTTAGACCAGACTAAGAATCACCATCTTTTTTTAAAATGAAGAAGCTAGGCTGATGTTTTCAGGTTGGTCTTGCTGTTCTCCCCTGGAAGACCTATCCAAATCCATCTTCAGCTTTAGTACTGAGCTCTGAGCCCCTTTTATCTGGTCGCCATTTGTTTGTTGAGCGATTATAATGACAGAGATTTTGAGAGATGCCAATCAAGCACAAGCCAACAGTAAGAAGCAGGTTGAATTAGAATAAAAACATTGGAGAAACAAGGAAAGGTTTATACAACATGTTCTCATGCAAAGTGTTGCTGCTCTCAGATCAGTTTATGGAATTTGGTGTCATAGACATGAAACTGTAAGAGCTGTATCACACTGATTTTAAAATTTGATGGCCAGCTGATAAAAACAGACTTTGAGAATTAATCAGATTTTTTTTTTATTAATGCTTCTCTAAATGTCTGTTTACTGCACTCAAGAGTACAAAATGTACTCTTTGTCAGAGGCCTGGTTCATACCCTGTGGTGTGTGCCTTTAAGATCTCTAAATGTCTTCCTCATTACACACTTGCACTATCTGCTGCTTACATGTGCTTTTTTTTTCTTGCTGAGCCAAACACCAACTTGTCACTCTCCCTCTGACTGATTGTCTCCTCTTCTGTCCATCCAGCGGCCCTGGGTATCGTCCTGACCAGCGGTTGTGCCACATCCAGACACTGCCAGCAACAGGAACTGCCAGGGGTGCGTATCCACTGCTGTGACTCAGACCTATGTAACAGCGCCCCCTCCTGGCATCCGCGCACACTGCACTACATATGTGCACTGTTCAGCCTGCTGGTGCTGAGGATGTGGTTGTGATAAGAAGGCAAGATGACACTAATGGACAATGGGAGAAAAAAAACATTTTATATTAGTAACTCTCATCTCTCTGTGTAGATGCTCGTGTTTAGGGCTAAATGAGAGTTTCACAGTATGGTGTTACTGGTGAGCACCTGAAAATCACAGCCTTGTCTTTAAAATAGCCATGTTTGATCGAAACAGAAGAGAAGCAGCACAAATCATCAGTGATTATATGGTGCACACACTTACCGGCATATGGAGTATAAATGGTATCATAGGACATCTGTGAAGGAAAGATGATAATGTCAATAAAAAAAAGCAGTTCCACACTGAGTTTATAGAGGCTTACACTCACTTACACTCCAAGACATGCACCCATTTTCTCTGTTAAGATGTTTAATATTTTCTTGAGATCACATCTTCATGTGCAGTATGTTGTTTCTAAGTCATAGGCTATTTACTTTGTAAATTTAAAGATATTTTTTTAGTTTGCCATAATAAGCTCCTAGACTAAACTTGGGAGAGCACATTGCATGTGGTTCTGTGTAGGATTGTACAGTGAAAGCATGTAATGTTGTGAATTACTGTATTAAAATGTTTCATATTTTCAAAATAAAAAAGGGTCTGAATGCCTTTCTGTGTTCAACATGAGTCAAACAGGCAGCACAAAATGTAAATAGATGTTTGATTCATGTGATTTCATGAGACAGTACTAAAAAGTGTTAAACATAAGACCAGCTGATAGGAAGACAACTCAATGTAAATATCTAAATGTGTTAGGCCGTACATGGAATATATTTTTAAACTGCCATATACTTAAAAAAAACATATCACAAAGGACTGATATTGCATGGTCACATAGGGTATAATGTAGTATCAGTAACAGTAGACATTTATGCTGTAATTTTGCTGCAGCCACTACCTCACACATATCCCATTGAGGGTCACTGTCAGTATTGTGTCTTATTAATTAGTATCTCATCCTATTACATAAAATAAATTCATAATAAACAAAACATGATTTTTTCAGCCTATACTAGTCCATATAAACTGAGTCACAGATGGAGCAGAAGTCCTGTCTCACAAGAGGACACTGACGCAGAATGGATGGTTGTCAGTTCAAGTTATTTACTTAATGGTTATGGCCATGCCCTCCTCATGGTGATGGTTTACATGTGGCAAATGTGTGATATTCACTGCATACAAAAGTAGTCTAGGGCCTCCAACCCCAATCTAACATTTACACATTCAGAGTAAATGTTGTGGCCCCAAAGCTTAGAGGAGGCAAAAAGGGTGCAAAATTAAAAACAAAAAACAACAGGAGACCTAATATCAGAGACATATACCACTGGTAGGCTTATAAGTGACCACACTTCATATTTCAAGAATTTACAATCCAAAATAATTCTCAGCAAAAACATTAGATTTTCTAAATTGTCTGTAGTAGAAAAGCTCGTGTCACCTTTGACCCCATTCAAATCATAATATAAATGCATTTTTAAGTCCAATACAATGGTAGGCTAATGCTATCGATCTACATAGTTTACAAAGTGTAAAGTGGAAATTTGGCTAATCTTATGTATCTTTTTTTAATTGGAACCTCAGAGAAAGATGTTGTTTTTGAAGGAAACAACCACTTGGTATCAAAATGAGTCAGTTTTTACGACCATGCATTACATTGGGTGTGTCTGATAAGCTTAACCTCACGTCATTAACTCAGTCTGATATAGGCTACAGAAGGTCCTTATCATGTGCAAGTTGAACAGCAGCCAAAGTGCCTGAACCCAGGTTAAAAGGTAAACTCACCTTTGAATTTCCGGGTATTCAACTTAGCTATAATTTCATAGTCTGACCAGTGGTGGACAGTAACAAAGTAAATTTACTTGAGGACTGTACGAAAGTACATTTTTTGAGTATCTGTACTTTACTTGAGTATTATTTTTTGGGGATACTTATTACTTTTACTCCACTACATTCAGAAGAAAATTATTGTTCTTCTTACTCCACTACATTTCTATCAATGCTCTAGTTTCTCACTACTTTTGCTTTGAGGTCAGCTCATGAATTTCCTTCTGAAATCTGATCGCAAAGACAGTTAAATGTGTTTGTGCAGTTCTGTTTGTCCTGTACCTGTATATCGTGCGTCTCCATGGTTGAACGTGGAGCAAACACAGAGCAAATTTCACTCAGATCAGGCAGTTCATTTAGAGGTGGTAATGATGGCTATAATTATCCACCTGAGCACCCATGGGCATATCTTCAGCCCGTGTTTGAGGTTTTTGAAACGAAGAATAATACGTATCATTTGAAATGTTCCCCCCGTTTCCCACTCTGCCCAAACATACAAAAATTCACAGTCCACCCTGAGAAAGCGTGTTGAGCTATGTAACATTTGTTTCATTCCAGATGAACATTTCAAACTAAGTTGTCTGTGCTTGGAGTAACTTAGTCTGTTTTTATTCCATGGTATAGTTTTTGGAGATTTCAAGAAATGGTTTGTAGATAAACATAATGTGACTGAATGTTCTCCTATGTATTCTTGAATGCATTTATGTATGTGAAAAAACAAAGTTTAGAGATATTTTAAGAAGCACTTTGAATACTTAAGTATTTTTAAAAGCAAGTACTTCAGTACTTTAACTCAAGTAATAATCTGACTGAACAACTTTCACTTGTATTGGAGTAATATTTGACCTGGAGTATCTATACTTAGACTTCAGTAATGAAGGTGTGTACTTTGTCCACCACTGATCTCTGCTATAATGTCATAGTCTGACACAGCACACATTTAGTTTATCGGCTCGGTATCCATGTTTACACCTGTGCAGGTGAGCTCATCGTGCATGAGGGAGCGCACTCTATTGGTGAACACACCGCAATCGCCGCATATGATGCTCTTTGTCCCAGAAGCCCATTGTACACAGCGGAGGAAACCCTGTGCCGTGAGCAGCAGCCATCTTGGATAGACAGATCATACTTGAGCCAGGATAACCTGCATTCCTCTTCTGAGCAACTCTACAACACAAAGCTCAAAGGTTTACATCTGGTAAGGAAAAAGAGAACAGAGAATACCAGCATAAAGCCCGATAAGAGCAGAAAAACTGATATTTAGATGAAGAAACAGTTGGAACAGTTAAACTAGCTAGCCGGGAGTCAGCTAATTGGCAAGCTAAGTACAGTAGCTAATAGGTGGCTAATACTAGGTCGTTGTTTATCATTAGTGTTAAAGAGAAGGAGGAATTAAGTTCCAAACTGCAGGAGTATACAACTTCATGCGACGAATGACTAACTCAGTGATGACTTAACAAGGCTTGACAAGCTACGTATCTGGCTACCTTAATCCAACCATTTAAGCTAGCTGGAAAACTAGCAGGCTAACGCTAGCATTGGCTTTTAATGTGTATGGAAGCTTTTTTGAAATGATGCAGAAACTACTCTAGTTAGAGTTATACGATGACATTGATTATGTTTCTATGTGGGTAACTACTATCTGTGTACTTGTATGTTGTGATTTACAGGCTTAGTTGTTAAGATGCATCCAGTGATATAGCCAGTTAGCTAACGTAATTTTAGCTGTCAAAACAGCAACTTTACAGCCGGTTTTGTCATAAAGCATGATCATGTAGATATGATCCAATGTCTTGTTTTGTGTCTCTTACGCTTAAATATGTTGCTGCCTTATTGTGGGCCTACAGAATGTAATAAACAGACGCTGTTACTTTGCCGGTGGATGAGCTATGCTAGCTGCACGGTAGGTGACGATACGTCAAAATAGAGTAAAGTAAACAATGGACAAAACAGATGTTTGTTTGCATTTATGTTGTCTTTCAATAGTGTTTTCCTGTCGAAAAGTGACAGTGATGATGTGAAGGGTGGTAATGCACATAAGGTCTCATTATTCCGTGTTAGCTTCCTCCTTGGATCTGCTGCTCCAAACAATAGAGGTCTGCAGTTTAAAAATGGAATATAAACACAAGGGGAAACCATTTACAAAGACATGCCTTTATTAAGCCCATCATGCTGCATCGTTCCTGTATTGTATGCCATTGCACCTTAACAGGCTTGATCTGAAACTTCAATGTGTTGTTGTTATTTTGCAATGAGCCTGTTAGATTAAACAAATGGCGTCATAACATTTTAAGTTGTAGGAACAGGCTTAAACATCCAATGTGTAAGTAGTGTCTTCACTGTAAACACTAGTGATGATCTCATTGCATTGTTTAAGGGCTTGCAAGGAGTCACATGACTTGAATAGTGGGGCCTGAACATCATGGAGGCACTATGACTATATGTGTGTGTCATGATTTCCTGACAGCCCAGTGATTTTAGGCTCCAAAAGAAGTGGTGCATCCTCTGCTGTATGGGAAGTGGCTGTTAAAGAGGAGGGAAAGACAGTGACTGTGTTTCAGTGAAGAAAGATTCTGCGTGTTGAAGAGTAAGGGAGAAGTGCTGAGGCTGCAGTCTGGTCACATGGTCTTGACTCGCCTTCCCCTGGATGGATACTCAGTCAGAGGGCTTATTTCGATGTAATGAACAGAAAAGCTTGACAGCGGGTTGGTTATCACATTGAATCTCATTTTGTCTGGCTGTGTACACCTTCAGGAATAGTTGACCTTCCAGGGTACTGGAAAGCACATGAGGGTCATGTGACTATAGGAAGCTTAGAAGAAGGCCATCAAATGTTACTGTAGCAATTTAACCCTCCTGTTACCTTCAAATGTACTAACATCTTTTATCCTTGGGGTCAATTTGACCCCAGCAATTTAAACATCCAGAAACTGATTGTTAGCCAGGTTTATGTGTCAGGTACTTTGTTTCTTTGTTGACTACCTAAATAGCCTTTAAATGAAATATATTTTAAGCATAAACACAATTTAAAGCATTTAGAAGGACTTTATTTGTAAAACAGAACATCAAACTGCTGCAAGTTTGTCTCTTTGGCCCTGTCTTGTTTCTATGTTATCAAAACGTATGACACAGGACACATCATTGAATGTCATTAGAGACATGGTGGCTGTATATATTCTATCTCAATCTAAAGGTTGGTCGTTCGATCCCAGCTCCTGCAGTCACACGTGGAAGTGTCCTTGGTTATAGTGACCTCAATATCATCCAAAACAACCAAAACAAATGTGTGTAAAATGTTGATATTTCTTATGTTGTATACATCTAAAACAGCCTGGGGTCAAATTGACCCAAATGAACACCAATGTGTAATTTTTTTTTACAGAAAATTGGAACATATCAACATTTGAATTTTACGTTTTCCCAGTTGTCCCCATTAAATTGGGAAAAGTCATGAAGTATGAAGCCATAAAAATGATGTTAATAATTCATTTAGAGACATTAGACATTGAATGGGGTCCAATTGACCCCAAAGAGAATAGGAGGGTTAAAGATTTGCAAACGTAATCAGTGATAAGTTCAATGTTTAAACAAATGTATTTAGAAATGAAACAAATGTAAACATACCAGTTGAATCCTCAAAACGGCACCATTAGCACTGTAGACTAAACAAGCTGGAGCTGTCAAATGGACTGGTCATTGTTTGTTTCAGCTGTCTGCAGTTTTTTTTATTTTTGCAACAAAGCTTCATGGTTGATTCAGATCGTGATCACATAGCAACAGTCCCTGCAGCAGTAAGGAAGTTGGTGTTATCCAGAGTAATTATCAAATGTCAGGTCAAGTTGCAGAGTTTGTGGGGGAGCCAAGTCTTTTCTGAGGCCACCAACAACACAGTCAGAGCCTGCTCTGGTATCCCTGCGAGTTGTTGACATTATTTCAAGTGATAATCATTCCGCAGATTTTGCAGTTATCAATAATTGTTTTCTATAAGGAAGAGACAATGAACAAATCTGAAGATGTCGTATTTGTTTTTATTGTATAGCCATTTTTTTCCTTTTATTTTGTAATTTTCTTTTTATTGAGATATCTTGTCATTATATCACTTTACAATACATCTTAACAACATGAATATTTCTTTATTTTTTAGTAAAACAAAATACGTATGAAGTAAAAAATAAAAAAACACAAAAAAACCAACAACCTGATAATAGGATGTCATTAACACCTCTACTGAGAATTCACCTCTCTGAAAATATATATCCAAATATCTCAATTCAAAAATCACTTTTCTTTTTTCAGTCATATCCATCAACTGGCCCTTCTTTAAAATTGCGCTTTAAGGAACAGACACATAAGCCAAGAGACAGGACTAGAAGAAAAGTAAAAATAAATAATGTAAGTAAAGTAAATAAAACAAAGTAAAATAAAATACAACAGTAATAATGTAATAAAATAAGAATTGTGATAATAATGACAGTGATAATTTAACAATATGAAAACCAATAACATTTAGAAATCTGTAGCAGTGAGTCATTTCTGTTTCTTATAGTTTATTTCTGCACTAAAGTCTCCCCTTGTGTTTGGTATGTTCAGGAAAGCTTCAGATTTGTAATTCTCCCCTGTAAGGCTTGTTGCTTGAGTCCATTTGTGTGTCAGCATGTGTCACCGTGAGGGCACCCGTGACCCACCATAACAAATGTTCCAATGACGCCTTGACCTAAATTAACCTGAACCAAGTAGCCTTGCATGCTCCCTGAATTTTCTGTCTAACCAAGTAGTGTCTCCAATCCTCTGTCTGTCAGCCACTCACTTCCCTTTTAATTTGCATCTGAAAGTCTGCTTCTTTATCTGCATCTCTTTTTTTTAAATCCATCTTTTTCCTCGCTTGATCAACGCTACTTCCCTCTTAGATTCTCATATCACATCCACATTTCTTGTGGTTGTGTCAGCATTAATCTGGCTTGTAGTCAAACATGGTTACTGAACTGCATAGCTGTAAGCAGAACACCAGCACCAGGCTCTGATGTGTCTCAGTGATTTTTGGTTTCTAGAAACTGCTTAAAGTGCAGCAAGGATTCTTTGTAGAACAGAGACAAGCGCTGGTTTAAAGCTGAGTATATTTGCTAGGGTCATATCAGGCTTCTGAATGATTCTGCTCTTTGGTTGTTCAGCCTGAATTATTTACTGTTACACTGTAAAGACGCACCTTGATACAGAATTATGGAGCAGCTCTCCTACAGACATCCTTGAAGTCGGGGAAAATACATTGAACAGGGAAGTAGTTCAGGAGAAGACTAACTGCTTTCTCAGTGTTTTTCTGTCAAAGTTGTTTGTTTTCTTCTCTTTTTTTATTCACTAGAAGTGGGGAGAGTATGTGCTCAATATGAAGGCTTTTCCCAGCATGCTTTGCCTATGTGCTATGAGTGGAGTGTGAACAATGAAGCATCACTTGGTTTCAGTTAGGTGTCAGGATTATTTTTAGCCACGCTCTGAGCCGATGTGCTGCTGGTTTTCTTGTGTAAATGTAAAGTCCTGCTGCACTGTTTACCTTAGAGCAGGCATGTCCGAAGTACGGCCCGGGGGCCAATCGTGGCCCAAGGTCCATTTAATGATGGCCCCAAGCTTCCATCTGAAACTGTGTTATTTATAGCACATAAATGAATCACCTTCTGAATTATCTGTACATTTGCAGTTTCTTTCAAGCGGACAAACAAACTAAAGTCAATCCAGAAACGTCTCAAGAAGCTTCACATGGACTACCTGTCTAAAGCCAAAGCACGGGGAATTCTGCAAGACGGCAATAAAGAAGAAACACAAGAACTCTTAAAGCTGACAGGTTTTCAAATTAATGTTGTTTTTATTTTATTTTTTTATTTTTATTCAACAATTAGTGTATATACATGTAGTCAATACAGACATACTAACAAGTACAAACATTACAAAACATGGAAGGACATATTTATACACTTGTGAAGAGAGAGAAGACAGAAGAGAAGAGAGGGGGAAAAAAGGAGCCCAAAATAAAAAACAAAAAAACAGAACAAAAAATAAATAATATTAGCAATCAATAAGAGTAGTTATATGGCAATATAGTATAATAAGAGTAAACAATAAGTTAAATATCTCTAAGACCAAAGGGATGAAGAAAAAGGAATAACAATAACTCATTTGAAAAGAAGAGGGAAATAAAAGAGATTGATCGAGGGAGAAGCAAAAAAAGAGTAAATACATAATTTACCAATGAATGTTTTTATCATGATGTGAAAATGTTCTTGATGAATATAAAAGTTCAGAAGACACAAAAGAGGACTCAAGGCAAGATCAAAATTAGGAAATTGTGCAGAAAAGGCAAAATGTGGTGTTTAATATTGTTCAGAACTCAGGAAAATAATTAGTTAGTTCTTAAAATGTTGTCTGCTGGTCAGAAAAGTCTTAAAAACAACATCAAAAAGAAGTGTGATGAAATCCAGATTGTGATCCTGCCATAGGAAAATCATGATACAATATTTTTTCTCACATTGCCCGACCCTAATGAAAAACATTCTCCTCCAGAAGAATATAAAGTTTTCTAATGTTTACATGGCTTGTGGAGAACTGAGGACTTCCTAGTTACTGTTTTATTGAGAAAAAATTTAAGATAACTGTTATTAAATAGATATTTCATATATAACTTTTATGATTCCTAAGTCTCAGTATTATTCTGACAACATCATATGATGCCCTCTTGGAAAAAAGTTTGGACACCCCTGCCTTAGAGAGTCTGTGTCGAGTCACCGCCACCCAAATGACCCAGCGTCACCGTGCTGCTCTGTCATTATGAGCAGAACCAGTACTTCTGCTGTATGGAAACATCAACGCACTCACCACTGAGGAGCTTTCTTCACCTCTACCTGTTAAAAATGATCCATCACCTCATTTGTCTGCACGCCTACTTTAGGTCATCGGTACTATGAATACTTCGGATACTACGGCTCCATGTGAGCTACTGGAAATGCAGACAAATACAATAAAACTAACAAATACATGTCACATTGTTTGTGGTCTACAGTTGTGTTATACTGAAAATTGTTCACTGTGTAATTTGTCAAAGTAAGAAAAAGGAGCCCTCTACTGCCACATTAAGATGAAGATTAAGTAATTAACTCAACTTTATTTATATATCTCCTTTCATACGTACAACATGCAGCCCAAAGTGCTTCACCGAATAACAGAGACAGAAACAACAGCAATGGTCAAATTATTAAAGACAGAATCATAAATTAAATACCTACAAATAAAATAAAATCAATACAGTAAAATTAATAAAATAAGTATAGTAGAAAGAAAAGTTAAACATAAGGTAAAGTTAAAAAGATCAGATATAGGAAATAAATAGAAAATAGATAAGTAAATAAGATAATTGTGAAAGCATTGATTATAATAATAATGCAGTCTATGGCTAAAAATAAATTACTCCAAATTAAAAGTTAAGTCTTAAGTTTAATTTTTAAATTAGAGATAATCTTCTTATCTCAGCAGCTTCTGTAATTTGGAAATATGGCCATGAATGCTCACCCTTATTAGATCTTATTAGAGGTGTACCCACAATACGCTGTGTATTGACTTATTTTGTCAATACCAGACGTATTGTAATACAGAGGATATTATTCAGTGTCAGTCTATTTTTTTTTATACTTCATTTTCTGCTTTTCTCATTTTAAACAGACATAACATACAAACGACCACAGTAGAGTACAAAAACAATACAAATACAAGTATCGACCCCCGAGCCTCCTCCCTGAGGCTCAAAAAGAAAGAAAGAAAAAAATAAACAAAGACAATAAAAACAAAAAAGTCACAAAACTAGACAGGTTCTTTTTACTACTATTCAGTGTCTACCTTTAAATGTAATAGAATTGTACATACATAGATCCATGGAAATAGTGTCGGTCTATTGAATCAGTTTTCATAGTATAGTGCCAATTTCAAACAATTTCCACATTTAGCACAATTTAGGTAACACAGCTAAATATAGGATCACAGTCTGAGGATGAATGATGTCATCGAGTTGGCTGATTGTGGCTAGTGTTAGCAGAGCTAGCAGCGCCAGCCTTCGGTCCTCCGTGCAGGTTAAGGTTCCTGTGCTGGTTACACATTGAGTTATTCAGACACAGCTTTCATTCTACTTTATCTCTACCAACATACTGCCAAACTATACCGGGCTTCGAGATGCCATCTGTGATCCTTGCTTGTTTATTTATTTTTTGTTGTTGTTTTATTCAAAGATCTGTTATTTGAATTTTTAAACATTATATACAGAAGATCGATGTAAACAATTAAAGCAAGTGAATTTTTTAAAATACGAAAATAAAATAAGTTAATGAAAGAAAAAACAAACAATAATAATAAATGATTATAATTTAAAATAAAAGATAAGCTAAGCTAAGATAATAATAAAAATAATAGTGAAAATTAGTGGTGCAACGGATCATCGTTGATCCGTGATCCGTACGGAGTCCTCTCCACGGTTCGGATCGGTTGATGAAAAAAAAAAAAAGTTGCGCGTGTTCACGTGATGACCTCATGTTCAATCCACACTCACTCGTCAAGCGCAGCGATAGTCATGGCAAGTGAAGGAGCAGAGGAACATGAAAAACCTCCTTCATCTGTAAGTCACATGTATGGGAGCATTTTGGTTTCCCTGTGAAAAACAGTGAATGCTGAATGTGCTTGAGCCACGTTATGAAATTCCGTCGGGCACCCACTAGACCAGAGGCCCTCAATACGCGGGCCGCATCCGGCCGCCTATTTGTGGCCCCTGAACTGTTATTCCTTCACTCTGTGTTTTGGTCGGGTCACCACGTGTTTACCGGGACTTGTCTCCACTCCCTTGGCTGTTACTGGGTCACTTAGAGTCCACTGCTGCGAGTGCAATTTTAAACTTTCACTTTCGTTTATAGAGCAGTTCACATATTGGCACTTTGCCAGCTGTAGGACCCTAGAATGCACAATAAAACGGTGTTCACAGTTTGCTGCTCAAAGAAAAGTGGACGGTGAAAATCAGCAAATGAAAGAAGAATGGAGTGAAACTTTTGAAGTTCCTCTGCTCCTTCACTTGCCATGCCATGAAATACAGTGAATGAGGCAGGACTGGGCCCACAGATAGGGTGCTTTGCACATGCAGTACATTTTGAGTTGAATCTTGTTTTTATTTAATGGGCAAAGTGATTTAAAAAATAAATGGAGGGACAACGTTGTATTTGTCTTTTCTTCTTTCTGTTTTTCTTTTTTTTTTGCTGATCCGAAAAATGATCCGATCCTTGACTCAAATCCGTGATACGATCCGAACCGTGAGTTTTTTGATCCGTTGCACCCCTAGTGAAAATACAACAAAAGAACAAGGTTTGTATTTTAAAAATGTGTGCTAGAGGTAAAAAAGTATTAACAATAAAGAATAATAACAATAATGCCAAAAACAAACTGAGAAATAAAAAATAAAAAAACACCACCGCTTGTTCACAACTGGATAGTAGTCACCATCAACCGAAGCTACAGCTGTATTTCTGTATAATACAAATATTAAATGTTTACTGACTTGTTATCTGGATCAGTATGTTATATATGCGCAAGTCATTTGCAACTTCTCACAGCCCAAACCTGTGAGCTTACAGGGGGTTCTCTTCAGGCCGCATCTAAAATCTTAGTCTTTATTCAGACATTTGGGGCACTGGGGTCGCTACCATCCATTGTAATGTGTTGGTTTTGTCAGATTACTGATGTGTCGAGAAGGCAGGCCTTGCCTCTGTGCGCTCCATGTGCACAGTTTGGGCCGCAGTTTGCTTGGTTCAGTTCTCACATTTTCCTGTCAAGTTGGTTTTAAAGACCACAAACTTAGCATGAGAAGTGTCAAACAGCACTTTCAGGCCCTGTTTTTCTGCGTGCGCAACATTTATAAAAGAGAACCTGTGATCAGTTTCTATTTCTGGATAAAAATGTTGAAGAATAGGAAAAGTTTGCTGCTGAACAGTCAAGTTGAATAGAAACATTTATACTTTTTCTACTTATCAGTAATTTCTATCAGTTTGTCAGCAGTCAGTTAAAAAAACAAGTCTGCAGCTTTGTTTGCAGACATCAGTTGTGTAAGCAGAAATCTTCAGCGTGTGGGAAGTGTAGCCTTAACACCTCCGAGTTCATCAGCTGAATGAAAAGGGTTTGTGCTCAGTTCAATTTTGATTACTTGTACAGTCTCAGCTGTTGCATCATAAGAACTTAATAGGAAGAAATTAATCAGACTCATATATAATTCATGGTTCTAATCAGGCTTGTATTCACTGTTATTGATGAGCACCATACTTATAAATAGGTTGCTCTAAATTGTGTCTTCTAATTTGGTAATAACTCAGATGTGACTGGACTGTTTCCATAGTGTGGATGTTTTAATGTGTTCATTCATGTTCCCACAGAGGTATGATATTATTATTGCTGTACTTGCGTGCAGTGACGAGGATTTGGCCAGACTTGGCTCACATTATTATGGACCTGTTGGTCTGATAGGATTATGGCTTTGTAGAATAACACCGGCCCTTATGTGATCAATTAAAGCGTGCAGTACTTGTTGTGTACTTTTACAAATACACATTTTCGCTTTGCTTTCTGCAAGGATTTTTTTATTTGTTTAAATTAATAGAAAATTCTTTAAAACTGTGTGTGATAAAGGTTATTTCCCCCTTATTATCATTATTATAACTTTTTCCTTCCCTGACAGTTTTTGTCCCTAATGTTCCCTTTCTTTGTTTCTCTTTCAGAGCCAAGATGGCCACCGCACCGTACAACTACTCCTACATTTTCAAATACATCATTATCGGTAAGTTTGCAGAGATACTGCCCAGCAGAGTGTGAAGGCTCTATTGTGAGCTAATGAGACATATTTTAGTATAGATCCTGCAATCGTCTTTGTTTCCTCTTTACATGGGACTTCCACCAGATCCGTGTCCGATCCGTGTCAGATCCACTGTGGTCCGGCTCCGTGCTCTTTCGTCCGTCAACACCCACTGGTTGCGTTTTCGGAATGGAGCATGGAGCAGGACCGCCGGACAGCTGGAGTCATGTGACCAAGGTTTTCCCGCGATAATTACTGAATCAAGGATTATCCTCGTCCTCTCTTTATCCATGTTGTCTTTATGGTCCAGTGAAAACCTCTGACCTGTTGACTCCAGGCCTGGCGCCACTCATCCTGACAGTTTGTTTTTATAGTTAAGTTAAAAACGATCTAGTGATAAAACAGAGTGTTTTATTCTGAAAACTAACCGGATGTTTTCATTTTGTATCGGTGCCTGACTTCTTGTCCCTCTTGATCTGCTCTGTGCAAATGTATGCCTTGTGCTCTGGTAGGAATGGAACACAGCAAAAATAAAAGTCTTGTGTATCAGATTCAGTGCTATGATGGATCGGAGACGGACCAGACATGGATCTGGTTGAATTTGGCCGTTAGTCCTTTGCCTTGTAAAGCAGCACCACATTTTAAGACCCCTTTTGCTGCATTCTGTGAGACGAGTGAAGTGAAACCGGTGCATTATTGAAGACAAATAACCCTAACATACCTTTTAACTCTGAGCTACTCATCAAGAAATAACCATGTAAATGTGTGGTGAATTTTTAATGTTTCTCCCTCAATGAGAACTATATCTTAATGTAACTGACATGTTTTCTTTTAGCGTGAGAGCTCTCAGTGAACATATTGCCACTTTTTCCTTTATATACAATTACAAACAGACTTGTGCATAAACACACAGCCCGACAGCTTGGGGCTATTTACCTTCCTCCTCCTCCTGTGAAATCTGAAACGCCCTGCCTCAAAGCCAACACTCCGCCTGGAGTGTGTTAATGAGTTTCAAAGAGCACCCCGGAGAGAGAGAGAAGCTCGCCTCTTTCATTTTTCCTCCTTTTTTACATTTCTGTTCAAAAGTTTATTTTGAAAAGTGACGTTTTTTAAGAAATTGTAATCCTGTATAAAGCTGCTTGTTATTGTTGTCACTGACTGAATTGAGCAATGATGCTTCAACCTTGGTCAGTGTTTCCAAATCATGAATGTTTGGTACTTTCCTGGAAACCAGCATTCGCAAAATATTGATTTTTCTCGTGCTCATTTCCCCAAAAACACAGATTTATGTTGGATTATCGCGATCTCGGCTCGCTACGCTTTTTGGCTTGTTTAGAAGAGGCAAATAAGAGACCCTGGAGTCACAGATGGCTACACAAACAAGATCAAGCCACAGAACAAATGTACCATTAGTGTCAGAATGAATAAAAAAACATGGATTGTCAAAGTCTGTCGGACCATACACATTTTATCCAAGTCTGTCTCCATGTCTCTCTTCCAATCCACATGAAAAATTTGAGTATCACCCCCGTCGGTCCCTGAGGGGCTGCTACATCATGTATGGGTGCGACTCTGCAGGCTTGAATGGAGAATTGTGGTTCGTCTGTTTTTCCCTCGGTTGACCTGAGTTTCTCTCTCTTCTTTTTCTCACTCCACAGGGGACATGGGGGTAGGGAAGTCATGTTTGCTTCACCAGTTCACAGAAAAGAAATGTAAGTGCCTGCCCTGAGTTTTGACTCGTTTTCACCCATGCATGTGCCACAGTGTATGTAAGGTTGCCAGGTTAGATTTGGAGTGTCTAAATCGCTTTAGATTTCTTTATAAACGCGGAAGCCAGCGGCATAGAAGAGGAGTGTGAGAGACTCTTCTTCTGTGCTGCGAGTCAGCTGCAGCCTCCCATCACCATTCAGCTCCGTCTTGTTTGGCGCTACTATTAACGAGCCAGATGCTGTGTTGGTAATTCACACGCCAGCGTCACATCCTGCACACACAGTCTCACACACACACACACACACACACACACACACACACACCCATGCACACACAGGGGCGATTTAGAAAATGTTTTCAATGTCGGTTTCAAAGAAATGTGCCGCTTACAGTGTTGATACTTGAGGTTTAAACAACCATGAGCACAGGGAGTCTGACAACTGCTTGTTGATGCACCTGCTGCATTCTCAATGAAGATTGTGTGTGCGTGTGCGTGTGCGTGTGTGACATCCAGTGTTCACAGCAGGCATACTATGACTCACAGAAGTTAAATTTGTTACTAGGGATGGGTATTTCAAGCCAAAATACTATTCCATAATAATTATATCTATTTGACGAGTATTCAAATAATAAATAAATAACAATTTGTAATTTAATGCAGTTAGCATTCTTCTTCTTCTGTTACTTAATGCGGTTAGCAAACAGCTTTAAGATGCTCTATAACCACCATCTGGCAGGAATACCGTATTACAACCAGGCACCGGTAAAAACGATGAAAACATTTTTTTTAAATGAGAACATATTCAAAGTAACTCTTCGATTTTTACAAAGTGGACAAATATTCAAAAATCATTGCCCATTCCTACTTGTTACAGGAAGAAAAACTTCAAATTGTAAATCCAGTAAAAACATAATGGCTCTTAAATAATTAAATAAGCAATATCAGACTAAAGAGAGTTGTTGTACTGCGTATCAGCACTGCTGTGATTGAGACAGCCTCAAGAGTAAGATAGACAGAGCTGTGCTGATGTTTAGAGCGATAACTAGGCTGCCCCCCCAAACTGGAACCAAGCCGATGTGATTTTCCCACATCACCCCAATTTTAGCATCCCTACACTGGCTCCCTGTTGATATTGCGATTGATATGAAGATACTTTTAATCACGTTTAAAGCACAACATGGACTTGCCCCTCAATAAATTTCTGAGCTTTTATCCCCCCATAAACCAGGACACAGTCTGAGATCCTCTGGCAGTGCTCTGCTTGCTGTTCCACGGTCTAGACTAAAAACTAAAGGCGACAGGGCCTTTACTGTCAGAGCCCCCCGACTGTGGAACAGCCTGCCAGAGGAAATCAGACTTGCAGAGTCAGTCCCTCATTTTATTTCACTACTCAAGACACACTTTTATCATAAAGCTTTTATTTTGTGAATTTATTTTAATCTTTAATGTTTTACCTCTCTGCTTTTACTGTCAGTTTGCTTTTATTGCTTCTTTGTTTTTATTGTTCTTGTGAAGCACTTTGTTACTTGTATCGTAAAGTGCTATACAAATAAAGGTATTTTTATTATTATTATTATATTGCCCCACACATTGGCTACTGTGTACGATGCAGCCTGCGTGATTCTGAAGTACCACCTTAATAAATCCAGACAAAGACTGTTTGCAGAAATATCAATTAACGCCAATTAGACCAACTGAGTCAGAGCGATGCACACATTAAAAGTCTCAGTGCTGTTGTGCTGTATATTGGCACCAAGCGGCAACCTCAGGTCTCAAAATATGAAGCCGATTCGGAAGTGTTATAAACTGCAGTTCATTGAGCGTCCGCTTGAGGCTGGCTGCAGAAACACCGGGAACCACATACACACCAATTCAAAAAGACAATCTTTGCTGCAGAAATAAACATGTTTACAGCCTGGTTCAAAAAACGGCCTCAATCTGAATAGCTATTTTCTCGGAAGATATTAAGATTACGGGTTTAGCCCATTTAAGGACATGACTGTCTTGACCGACAGACGGGAACACTGTAGCTGTTGGCGAGGAGGCAAATGATCCAGGTGAATGAATGAGAATGAAATGAAACCAAGAAAATGTTAGAGAAGTCAATGTAAGTATCACCAATAGATGAAGATGAGGGACATAAAACAGGAAGTGTACTGATCTAATCAACGCCTCACTTCCTGTCCCCAGTTATGGCTGACTGCCCTCATACGATCGGCGTAGAGTTCGGCACACGGATAATCGAAGTGAGCGGCCAGAAGATCAAGCTGCAGATCTGGGACACGGCAGGACAAGAGCGCTTCAGGGCCGTCACCCGCTCCTACTACCGCGGAGCCGCAGGGGCGCTCATGGTCTATGACATCACCAGGTACAGGATGCTTTCTATAAAGATGTGTGGGAGATGGAGTTAAAGCCTGGTCTCAGCTATAGACTGAATGCTCTCATGTGATGTATGTGGTAACCATTCAGTGCATTTAAGAAAACATTTATGTTGAAAGGAAAGTAAACGGAAGTAAGAGCATCTGATAAGTGCTCCGACTCCCCCTGAACAAACACGCTCAGTTTGTCTTAAAGGCTCGGTCAGGCCTTCTTGACCAAACTGTTAGATGGTATCAGCTGCAGCAGAATAAACATAGACCAGCATGTGGACTTAATGTGCACACAACACCCCACACCCACCCAGTAAAGACCCCATAGGGACTCAAAAAGGTACTTATAATTAAAAGTAGAAAAACTACCATGGATCCTCATCTCTGAAATGCTGCATCCTAATCTCATGTTACACCATCCTTATGAAGAAGCAGCTGCAGACGCTCCTCTGATTGAGCTGGTATCTTGTTAGGTATGTGCCTGTTGTCATAGTAACCTCTGTCCCTCCATTGATGTCATGCAGGAGAAGCACATACAACCACCTCAGCAGCTGGTTGACTGACGCCAGAAACCTTACCAATCCCAATACTGTGAGTACACACGTCAACATCTGTTCACTGTCTGTGTCTTCAGTGTGTGGAGCCCGAGTGTTTTTATTATCTTGTGGTTTTCTTTGCCCTCCTCTTTGCCCTCTCCCCTGAGCCTGTTTAAGGCCACGCAGCTCTTTCCATTTCTTAAATTGGATTTCTCTCTGTAAATATGATTAGCTGTAAATCATACTCCTCTCATTTAACATGCTGTGTTTCTTCAGGGAAGTGTGCTTCTGCTGTGTGCCACTTCCACTCATGCCATCCAGTGAAAAAGGTTTTCCTGATGTAAAAAAAAAACAACCAAGATTTTTTTTTTGTATTAAGGCCTGTATGATGATGTATGGTCTTTCTTTGGCTCTATAAGTTATCCTGCCCCTTCCACAATTTGAGGTTTACTTATTTTTTTATGAATACGATTAAAAGGTGAGTTTATGGTGTTATCTCTGTACCTCTAAGATAAATTAAAGAGTAGTGATAAACTGACAAACAACTACAGTTGATGAAGTGACTTGTTTCTGCCACATGGTGGCAGTGTTACAGTATGATCATGTCTTTGCTGCAAGTCTCGGTAATGTGTTGCACTTTCATGTGTGTTTATTTGGCGGCTGCTGTTTCAGATTTGGCTTAGTGTGATTCCTAGAGTCACGTAAGAGCTCCTTGAGATTATCACCAAGAAAACTCCTGATCATACCAGACAAATGTAAAAAAAACAGTAAGGACTTGAGATACAAATTTTCAAATGTGGGGACATCATCCATCCATTTTCCTTCACTGATCCGGGCCCGGGTTTTGGGGGCAGCAGTCTCAGGGAAGCCCAGACACTCCTCTCCCCGTCCACCTCCACCAGCTCCTCTGGGAGGATACTGAGGTGATTCCCCTTGGCCTCCCAGGCGGGCTTGCCCAAAACACCTCCCAAGGGATGCCTGACCAGATGCCCGAACCACCTCATCTGGCTCCTCTGGATGCGGAGAAGCAGCAGCTCTACTTTGAGCCTCTCCTGGATGTCTGAGCTCCTGACCCTCTCTAAGGCTGAGCCAAGACACCCTGCAGAGAAAACTCTTTACGGCCACTTGTATTCACGATCTTGTTCTTTCGGTCTTTACCCACAGCTCGTGACCATAGGTGAGGGTTGGAATGTAGATTGACCGCTAAATTGAGACAGCTGTTTGTCTAGTGGTGAATCCCATAGTTGAATCCTGTGATCAATCCCACTGTTACTTAAAAAATAATCTGGAGTAAAGTAGTCCCGGTTGAGGGTTTGGTCGTCATTATTCAGATATATATATATATTTTTTTTTGCATTTGACTAGGAGCATATTTTGTAATAAAGTTTTAAACTTGTTGACATTTACACCAAAACACAGTCAGTCTTGTGTTGCAGTGAGGATCATTGTGAGACACTTTGAAATGACTTTCAAAAATCTCTGTGATGAAACATGAATGGTTCACACAGAGTCCCTCACTGCTATAAGAAGGAAGCTCACTGCATTACATCAGTTTATTGCAGCACTAATTACATCACAGTTGCTAGGGGGCAGAGTCTCTTCTGCTAATGTGGGGGTGTCAGTTCCTCCATGTTCTCTAAATCGATCTCTCGGACAACTTATCAGTGTCATCAGTGTATCAGCAGCGTCTCTACTCTTCCTTTAGTTTTCTGAGCCCTCTAAGGCGGAGACAGTCTCAATGTTTACAACATGGTCTTACTCTTCTCTTCCTGTTTCTGTTCCTAGGTGATCATTCTCATAGGAAACAAAGCCGACCTGGAAGCACAGAGGGACGTCACGTATGAGGAGGCGAAGCAGTTTGCTGAGGAGAACGGTGAGCTGGCAGGGAGCAGTGCATGCTGGGAGGACAAACAAGGGTTTAAGATGGTGGAAGCGTGTTTCCTGAACATTGCACTGCAGCTTATCTTTCTATCTTTTTTTTTTTTTTTTTTTTTACAAAGCCAGAAATTGATACTGAGGTTTCTTTATGACCAAGAAAAGTAAAAGAGAGCATCAACTTGAAGATTTATTTTACATAGCTATCTTTAAAGTCTTAAACTGCTGCTGTGGGTAATGAAGGAATTTACAACATGCTGCCAAATCAGACTGAGTCGTGTTCTACCTGAAAATCTGAAATAAATAATTACAGGAATTCCAACAAGATGGATAAATACTTAGACACATTCTGACAACATTAAAGAGGCTAAAATCTCAGATTTATTCTAATAGAAGTCTTTATAGTTTATTTGAATAGATAAAAGAAGGATTAATATCCTGTTGGATTTATATTATGCTCATATACATCCAGACATTGTTTCCAATGAGATCTTGTGTTTGAGGTATGTGAGCTTGAACAATGTTTTGACTCTGTCACTGTTCCTGTTTGATGTTTTTCAGGTCTGTTGTTTCTGGAGGCCAGTGCAAAAACGTAAGTCTGCCCAGCTTTCCAAATACTTCTACTTAGACCCTTACACAACAACCTGCCTATTCACACTCCTTTTTTGTTAATGCTTGTTTTTCAGAGGTGAAAATGTCGAGGACGCCTTCCTGGAAGCTGCCAAGAAGATCTACCAGAACATCCAAGATGGCAGCCTGGACCTGAACGCCGCAGAGTCAGGGGTCCAGCACAAGCCGTCGGCTCCCCAGGGTGGCCGGCTAACCAGCGAACCACAACCGCAGAGGGAAGGCTGCGGCTGCTAATGACCAAGCAAAGCCCCCTCTGTCTTCTCCTCCTCTCCCTCTCTCTCTCTGTCCTGCCCCTCATCCACCATCCCACCATCTATCCATCCATCCCTCCACTCTCACTGCATTGGGAGGGAAGGAAAGGGAGGGTGGACTCGGGCCAGATTGAGCTGGGCTATGTGGACTACATCTTTCCCCTCCTCCTCCTCCTTTTCTTCCTCCTCTGCTCTGCCCCTCTCACTCCGCAAGTTTAATCTGTCTGTGTGTTTTCCTCCCATAATTCTCCTCTTTCTCCCCCCTCCACTCCTCTTGCACCATTCAGTCTAGCCCCCCCCTCCTCCACCCACCCTCAGTCATAGTATCATAGACTTCACCACACATCACACGGGTTACTGACACTTGACATAGATGTAATGTTCATACGATAATGATAAGCGAAGACTGTTTTTTATGTTTGGTTTTATAGCGCTATATGACATGTAAACACTGCATCCATTCATCCACCACTCATCACTTCTTCTGTCTGTATCCGGTCTAAATTATAATCTCAAACCCCCGATGCCTCCTCTGCATGGTTTACCAATCCAGCATTTATCGAGACACGCTGCCATGATGTCTCACCGGTCATTGTTGTGGGATCAGGGCAGCGAAAGCAATGAAGTAGTAGTGTATTATGCGGCTGCGCAGGTAAAAGCTCTTGAGTGTGTGTCAAAGAATGTGTAGCTGAGAGAGCTTTTTCAGCAGGATTCAGACCTGCTCGTGGCTTTTAATAAAGTTCCTGAAACACAGGAGAGAGAGGGGGGAACATTTAGAGAACCAAGAATTCTTTGGTGGGGATTCCTTCATCTCTTTCTCTCCAGTGAGATATCACAAGAAGGAATATTGGGTGTTTCCCGGCTTGTCTGTGTGTGTCCGTGTGTTAAGAAGTTTAATGGGAATTTCTTTGACTAAAACAACCCACTTCTTTTCTGTCTCGGATGGAAAGATTTATTCACGTTTTGTTTCTTTGCACCAGCTCTCCTTCTCGTCACACATCTGAACTCCAAAACTCTCCATCAGGTCATATCAACAGATTCTGTCTTTTACCAGCATTTTCTTTGTCATTGTTTGTTGCCTTATTATAATTCATGTTCTTACTCTTTATCTTTTTCTGCTGCACTTGCTCTTCTCTCTGCTGTCTGACTCAGCCTGATTCAATAAATCTAATCTTTTAGGATAATTATTGCAAATACAAGCAGTGGCTGTAAAAGTACTTCAGCAGCATGGTCTAAAGCCCACTAACAACTTTTCAGATGTGAAAAAAACAAACTGTCAACACTCCTTTATCTCGTGCTGCACTGAAGAGCTGATCTGTTGTTCATGTGGGCGGTCCTTTCTCTGCCTTGTATATTTCAACACCAAGCAGCATGCCCCCGCCCCCAAAACAGTGAAATTGTCAAAATCCAATTATGCTTTTTTTTTTTGTTATTAAGTACAATTTTTCTGTACCATAGAGTGATTCCCTGATTGGACAGCTGTAAATATTGCTTCTTAACTATTGGTGATGACCTCGCTACTTGGGATTTAGAAATTTATTTGCTGGCTCTGCCGAGATCTGTACAGTTGATGTGCTAGTGGGTTGCCTGTAATTCATGCTTGGGAAATTCTGTAACATAGTTTCTATTAATAAATGTATGTAAAGGACAGACACCTAGACTCCCCCACCCGACCCCGAACCACCCTGTCTGCACACTACTGAACCTGTCGATTGGTTGAGGGGAGAGGAAGCGGATTGATGATGTGCTAACTAGTATTTATGTCTGCAAACTTTCTTTCCTCTCATCTCTGTACGGAGTGGAGAACGGGGCACTTTTATGTTTATATTCTGTTTTTTTTTCTTTTTTCCATCCCATCGTCTCTCCTCCATGTGGGAGGGGCCTGCATCGCTGTCTTAACTTTTAGGGGAGTGGGGATTGGTTTGTTATTGTGGGAAGTCGGTGGGCTGGGTCTTCCTTTTTTTTTTTCCTGTGTCCCACCTCTTTGCAGTCTGAGTGACCACTTCCTGCTTTTGTCTGTCCACAAGTACAAAAAAAAAGTACATATGTATAAATTTTTAAGGAGCTGTGCTAACATTTAAATGCGTTCTTGAGTGTATATGATTTTAAAATGTTGACATTTTGATTTTAATGACAAAAATACTCTAGACAGAAAAAATAAATTATACATAACCTGTTGCTGTGTCTTTTCTGTTTTTTTGGTAACTGTCTAGAGTTGAACAGGGGCGGGGGGGGGGGGGGTTCCTAGAGTTTAACATTTTCTGAAGAAAATATTACAAAAAATAACTAGACTCAGTTATGTATTTCAAGTAGCACAACTGCTTTGTATTTTATTGCAACAAAAATTGCACCAAGGCTAGAGGGAGAAACAGAAATCATATTTACAAAGGAAAGCAGTTTGTTTACAAAAATGGGTGAGGGTGCGTCGACAGGAAAGGAGAGTAGTGGTATGGTTGTAAAGGGGTGGGATCTTGTAAAAACAACAAAACAAAAGGAGCCAACACTGACAGTACCGTGTTGAAGTCAAGGCAGCTCGTTGTTGACTTGTCCTCAGGCATCGCAGTCAGACGGGGCACATGTGGTGAAAGAGCAAACACTGAAAACGTCCAACAATCGCAAATGAGCGTCTGATGTTAGAGTGGAATTTCATAAGTTTCTTTAAGTCCAACGTGGTCAGCTTCTCACTTTTTACATCATTTTATAAGACAGCAAGTGACATCCATTAGCATTTCAGTCCAGTGTTTCCCCCAGGATATATTAATGTTTGTTTTATTTGCCGGGGTGGAAATGCTTCTGAAACAGCAATTTAACCACAAGACGACGACAACAAAAACCCCTGATCAGAACTTGTTCTCTTCCATGAAAGAGGCCGTTCTGGGGTCAGCTGCTTCCGTCTGTGATCCCTCTTTGCAAGGCGGGGCTGCTACTGATGGCTTTTGTGACTGGCATGTAAGAAAGAAAGTCGAAACAAAACTGAGTAAAAAAAAACAAACAAAAGAAGGTCCAGTCAAGGACGACATGAAGTAAGAGTCAATTAGATCTGCTGAGTTGCAGATCTTGCACCCTGGTCCCTCTCCAGTACAGCCTGGAGACAAACATTTTTGGTATGGCAATCGAAGAACTTAACACAACTATTCCTAACCACCCGGAACAATTCAGCCGATAGTGTTTAAGGCACTATGTGTTACCAAAGTGTGCAGGGGTTCATGAAGGAGAAGGCTCATTCTGCCTTATTTCTTTGCTCCCATTATTACTTTATGGCACATGGTTGCAAATACTGCAGAAACACTTTCCTTTGCATCACTCAGCATACAACCAATCACATGAGGACATGGCATGAAAGCAACAACAGAGGCATCATGTTATGTGATTCAAGAGAACCACTCATTTTAGGTTGAGACTTTTAATGAGACCAGACCTTTAAGCGTATTAAAGGCATCCTAAAGTTAGATGAGGTTAAGTGTTTCATTGTGTTCATTGTCATGGGCATCAAAGCTCAAACACCGTAACAGACACAGGAACAAATATCACAGGTCTTCCTTTTACTAGTGTCAAGGATAAAGGGGAAAACTAGAATACAAAAGACATGAGGCTTTCAGAAATGATTGGTGAAAGTCATGTTGATAAAGAGTTGGCCCCAAGCCTCTCATTAAGGCTGAAAGACAGTTCATTCATGGTTAAGGCTTTTGCAAACTGACTCACGACATCCACAGCTTCCTTTGATTCCATCCACAACAACCACAGGCTTAAGTGTTTCAGAGTGTTGAGTCATACAAACCTACACTCTGCTGCTGCTGCTGCTCTACTGCAGGATTTACCCTCCAATCTCCAACACGAGCTCGGCATGAACCACAAACATGTGCATGCTCAGGAAAAAGGGTAGTGTACGATAAAGTTCTCATTAGTTTCATATGTTGGTAGTGTATGATTTTTACGGTGCTACCTTTTAACAATGTCACTGATCTCTTTGAGAGAGGACAGCAGCTTGTTGAAGTCCTGCTGTGCGTTGGCGCCCCCTGTGGCCGTGGGGCAGATCTGCAGCTCACGCAGGCTGCTCTCGAGCTTGTTGATGGCCTCGCGGAAGGCGAACTTGTTCCTCATCTGCTGTATGGAGTCGACGTAGCTAATGCAGTATTTGGACAGGTTCTTTCCCGCCTCTAGCACGGCGCTGTGGCTACCCGTCTGTTCCGAGTTGCGGGAAATGGCAGTGCGGAGGAGCTCGGTGCCTTCCAGCACCATCTCCCGCGTCACGGCCGAGTTGGGGGTGCGCTCCGAACCCTGACGAGGTGCGGTCTTGCGGAGGGAGCGCCGGGTGTTCACTAGAGGGATGAAAGCGTTGGGCAAGTTCTGGTCTCCGGGGGAGGTGAGGGAAGAAGAGAAGCCTCCGAGACTCTGGCTGGAGAGGGAGGTGGGCACTGAGGAGGAGGAGGTGGAGGTCTTTAATGGTTGAGGTTTGGAAGGGGAGCCCAGGGGCAGCTTTTTGGAGCCCTCACTGTGCGGTGAGCGTGCTTGGTCACTGCTGGTGGTTGTGTGGTGGGGATCTGAGACAGAAAGGAGGCCCTTAGCTTTGATGTCTGAGGGGGACGGGGGATCCTGGGTGTGACTGCGGGAATTCTTGCCTGATTTGGCATTGGTGGGTGGTGGAGGTGGGGCTGGCTTGGGTTTCTGTATCTTCCCTCTTTCCCTGACAGAGTCCGAAGAGTGCTTGTTCCTGCGGGCTCGGCACTCTTCCCCCGCTGCTCCCAAAGCCGGGAACACATTGGGCTTTTGGAGCTCAGCGTGAAGAGCGCTGGTCCTCGAGTTTTCCAGCCCAGGTAACCCTGGTTTCCTTACGACCTTAGGTGTCAAAGCCTGGGGACTGGAACCAGGACTGGGCTCAGAGTCTTTACCTAAGAAAGCAGAAACGTCTGAAGAGGTGTTGAGACGTGGCGGGGGGGTCAGGGTGCCCATTCGAGGCATGTTTTCCCCTTTCTGCTCGCTGGTCCTCTTGCGTGGCAGAGCCGGCTTCCCTCCAAAGGTGCCCGAGTCAAAGTGTCGCTGGCCGAGGTCTCGTGGCAGCGTGACTGACTTCCATTCGGTGCCGTCTGAGCCTGAGGGCATGCTGGAGGACCAGAGGAAACGTTTAGAGTTAGACATGGTTTCCTCCTCGCTGGGCGGGGTCGTAGCTGCTTTCCCTCCAGGTCCAGGCACTGCAGGAGCTCCCTTCTTCCTGGGAAACAAGGGTCCTGGGTAGGTCGGAGCCCCGTTGGTGATTCCCCCTCCTCCGTTATTGTTAATACTTAGGAACTTTGCAGAGTCCAGGCCGTGTGTGACGTCATTAATGTTGGCGCCGTTGTTGAAGCCGTCAGCCTCTCGAGGATCTGAAGTGATGCCCCTCCTGTCGGGGTGGATGTCCATCTCTCTGAAAGAGGAGCTGCGTTTAGGCGGGGCTGGGGCGTTCTTCTTCTTCTTCTTGATCAGACTGAGGAAACCACTGCCTCGGGTCTTGTCCTTGTCTTTGGGGAGCAGGCGGTCATCCTCATTCAAGTTACTGTCCAGGAGGGGGCGCTCTTTTCTTGGGAGCATGGGAGATGAGACAGCTGCTTCTGCATCCAATGGGTCTGCAAAAAGAAGCAGAGTTAGGATCACCGTAAGGAATGAAGAACAGAATCAAGATGACATCTTCTGTATAGAGTCTGTTTAGAGACTGAAACATGAAAACAAAACATTAAGAGTTGTGGCGATTACAGCAGGAGACACAGCTGGTATAAATGAGTCTCACCTGGACTATCTCCATCCCGGTTGTCGGCGTTTTTACGGAGAGTTCTGGTTTTAGTGGGCAGCTCTGGAGCTTGCTGGATGGAGCCTAAGGTCGCCTTCTTCCCTTTCTTTCCCAACTCCTTTTCAACCTCTATGAAGACGAAGAAAATCACAACATTTGACTCGCAGTTAGACAAGAGTCAGAATACTGTACAGTCAGAAACCTTAGGTTTGTTGTTTGGGTGTTGGCTACGACCCATAGTAACCTGTAAGTTCAGTCTTGTAGCTTCACTAGCATAGAACACAGCAATACTTTACTTTGTTCTGTGTCAGGTGTAAATTGGCCATACATTTAGATTCTTCACTTCTTTGGACACTTCTTTCTGTTCAACATTGCGGTAACTGAAACTAAAATATTTCCATATTGCAGATGTCTAGTGATGTGTCAGTCATGAACGACTCAGCTCTAAGAGCCGGCTCTTCTAAGTAAACGATATGAGTCTGCTGAATCCTGTGCCAATGTGTGTGCTGTGACACCAATCAAATGCAGGGGGAGGGCAATGACAGTGCTTGATAGTATGATATTGTTTTTATTTCATCATGTAAAATTGTGATTTTTCTGGGAATGACACGATTTTGTTATTGTTACAATTATTAATGAAAGTAAAATACACGCACTGACTTCATGAAAGCCAAAATGTTACGATGAAGAGTTGTTTGAGAGCTGAAAGAGCTCTTATTTCTGAGCTGAGCAGAACGATCTGAATCACTAAAATTCCAATCACTAGCTTGCTTGTTATGTTACTGCTCGTTGGCATCCCTGTTGGTCACTGCGTGCTGGATAGTCATGTGACAATACATACACACACACAGTCATACTGATGGGTGTAACCAACAGACTCAAAACTATCAGAGAAGAGGTTGTAACGTTTACAGACACCCAGGCACACTTATATTTAAATCTCAAATCGCAGCCTTTATGTGGTTACATGATTTCACATTCTAACATCTTGATTGTGATTGTTTTTAATCGTGCTGCACTAACTGAGAACATCTGTGGATATTAAAGAAGACGCACTGACCATCAGAGATGCTGGACTCTTGGAACATGGTCTCAAAAGCTTGGTGTGTTTCAGCAAAAGATGGACGCTCTGAAGGGTTCCACCTCCAACCTAAGAGGGAAAAAAAACACTGAATAAAAAGTTCCTCAAATAGAATTTAGAGTCTCCAGCTCTGGAGAAAGATACGTGTTGGTACTCACAGGCTCTCATGAGCTCATAGACCTTCTCAGGGCAGCCCTCAGGTCGGTCCATGCGGTAGTCCTTCTCCAGCAGCTCATACACTTGGGACAGGTCAATGCCGGGGTAGGGGGACATCCCATAGGTGGCGATCTCCCAAAGCAGGACGCCAAATGCTGATGGAAGAAGATTGGTCATGTTAATCAAATGTGTCACCAAACTAATCAAGTGGTAGGCTTATGTGATGCTGTTAAATTATCTCCCCCTGTTGTTGTAATGAGACCCTCCTCACCCCAGACGTCAGACTTGATAGAGAACTTGTTGTAGGCCAGGCTCTCTGGAGCAGTCCACTTGATTGGGAATTTGGCCCCAGCATGAGCTGTGTAGGTGTCTCCGGTCATTAACCTGCTCAAGCCGAAGTCTGCAACCTTCACCAGGTGATTCTCTCCAACAAGACAGTTCCGTGCAGCTAAGTCCCTACACGAGATAACAGGAGATCAGAATACAGACTTTAAGACCAGAAACAGACAGGAGAACCCCACAGCTGGCTTAAATGCATTAAACTGGTGTGCAAAAACAAGAAGAAGGTAAGACCAAAAGATTAAATAGAGTGTTGTAGTAATATTATCTGAAGTGTTGGGTTTCCTCAGATGTTTTGCACAAAGCAGTCACAAGCTGCATCTTGTCAAGTTTGAAAATTAAAACGTACTTTGGCAAATACAAAAGGCATAAATCTCTCCTAAAGGACCTTGTTAAACGTGCCAGAACAAACAAGCTGTGTTACAACATCGACTCATGGCTGATACGAGTCTGTCCTCCTGCGAGAATAGACGAGGGAGTGAGAGCAGATCAGTTCAGGAAGGGGGGGGGGGGATGAAACACTTTTTTCTATCTTGTATTCTTCCAGCTCTGACTTGGACCAGACTTTGAAAAATGATCACTTCAACAGAGAGTGAGGGGATCTTTGTGCTCACCTGTGGATAAAGTTCTTTTTCTCCAGGTACTCCATGGCAGAGGAGATCTGTGTGGCCATGTGGAGCAGCACCACTGCATTGACCTCCTCTCTGTTGCACTCCCTCAGGTAGTCTAGAAGGTTCCCATGGGTCATAAACTCTGTGATTATGTAGAACGGCGGCTCCCGTGTGCACACACCTGTCATGAGAACAGTTTAAAAAACAAATTCAGTCAACATTGACCGCAAGATTTTTATTTTTATGTTCCTTCATCTTCACTTCTATTTGTTCTCTTGAAGTCAAGTGAAAGTCAGAGTAACGAACCAGACAAAAGGTGCTCTTTTAAAAAGCTTGCATACCTAACAGTTGTACCAGATTGGGGTGTTTGATTTCTTTCATAACAGCAGCCTCCTTGAGAAACTCCTCCACCTCCATAGTGTCCTCCTGGATAGAGTTTTTAGAAAAACAGTGAGCAAAAGCCAAGGCACAGTTCCCTCTTTGAAACACCAGATGGCAGCATTATTCAAAGAAATTAAAGATTTACAGCTGACTCAGTGTGAAGTGGATGAAATGTTACAAATACATCTCTTCCTAATACGAGCAATGCAAGAATCATGTCAGGTCCTCTTACCTTTAGTGTCTTGACAGCCACAGTGAGGTTGTACTTCTTCCAAACCCCCTCATAAACCTCCCCGTACTGGCCCCCTCCCAGTTTGTGCTTCATGGTAATGTCAGTGCGCTCCATCTCCCACTTATCGTAGTTGGGAGAAACTCCATAGATGGTGGGCTTGTTGCGTTTCGGCGCCGGGTAGTGCAGCGTGGTGATGAGGCCGTCAGCAACCGTGGAATGGTGGTGCACCAGCTCGGCAAGCGTGTTGAATCGGCTTTCTGATGAGACGTAGAGCTGCAGGGAGAGATCGGACGTTATTTCCAACTGTGATCAATGATAAATATCAGACACAGTTAAGTGTTTTCAAAAAGAGGGCATGTAACATCACAATATGTCGGGATTCATGCACCCAGCACCACCCAAAGTCCTGCCAAAACAATGCCACCAAGATTTTGATGAACCACAGATACAGAAATGTTAGCAATGCGCTGATATATATCTGTATAGTATCTGTATCAGAGAATAATCCTCCTGAAAAAATAATTAGGCATTCACAGACTTCAGTTGCAATGTATAAATGCCAATTTACCTGTTGCTTTAACGACTATCTGTTCGCATCAGTTTAGTGATGGCAAACTGGCAGGCCTCTCCTTTAGCCCACAGTAAAGGTCTGTGTTTTTGGTATCAAAGCATTTCTTATAAGACACAGCCTGAAGGATATTCCTCTTTAGGTTAACAATAACATGTTTTTTGCTATCTGAAGGCCGTTCCTTGCCTTCTTGGATGAGGCTGACATGTGATGGAAGTGGAGTATTTCTTAATATATCCTGCAGACTTGACACATACCACTCAAGAGTACACAATTTAATTGGCAGCTTTGTATGGTCTTTTAATGTTTATTTTTTTTCTCTGCTCTCTGTCTAAATTATTTGTGTGTATGTATGTGTATGTTTATGTATGCATGTGTGTGCATGTGTTTTTATGTATATATATGTATTTTTATTTATTTATTGTATTATTTCTCTATTTATTTTGTCATTTAAAATCATTTCTCAACTAAAATTGTCTTTACGTGTTTTCTATTAATTTATTTATCTGTTTATTATATTCAGTTTATTTTTGATATTATCAATTGTATTTCATTTCACATGTCTGAGCCCCTGTTTTATTGTATTTGATTTGTCATGTTGATAAATTTAAAAAGTTACAAATAAAATATAATTTTTTTTAAATAAAACAGAACTTGTAATTTATTAATGTTATTTATTTAGATTTTTAGATTTTACTGCTTTCTAACTACGTGTGCATTTGATTAAATTGCAACTGTAATTGTAATTAATTAGATTATAATTGGACAGGTAAAAAATAATAACATTGCCTGATACACGCTAAAAAGGGCTTCTTTTTAAAACGTTTGTGTGGCGATTGAAATAATTATACAATTTGGAGTGATGTCGTTATTGGTATTTTTGGCTGGGTGTCTCAATCAGGATTGAGCTCCCAGCTGTTTTATACTTGTAGATAGTTGAGTGAGTTTTTCTTCACTTTTAAATTTCAACTTCATAGATTGTTTTGAGAAAAGGAAGGTTTTTGTTGAGTTATGTAATTACTGAAATTCTTCTTATTGAGTTAGGGATAATTATTATTATATGACAAATATTACTTTAAAATTATTAGATTTAAAAAATAAAGGATAAAAAAAACAGAAAAAAAATTATAGAGCAAGCTAAAGATTAGGTTTTTTTTGTGTCAGAAAAGTTGAAATAAAAGGTTGTTTTGAGCGCTAGTTTGGCCTAGAAGTTGAATCACAAACCTGTGGCCCTTTGTCACATTTTATTCCCCACTCTCTCTTTTCAATTTCCTTCTCTAAAAAGGTCAAAGGTTTTTCTGTTTATTTTTTGGATTGAATCAGTGCTCATTCAAAGCAAGCTAAATCCCTGGCCAAAATAGGAGAATTAATAACAAAATAAATAAACAGACACAATTAGTTAAAAGAAATATCTCTATTGAATCTTTAATATTGGAATAATTGGTAATGGCCCTGGTTTTCTCAGTCAGTGCATCCCTGTTAAATGTTACTAGATAGTCTGAAAACATGATGACTGATTGTAGTGAAACGCTTTAAATGGTGGTGTTTGGATATTATGCATACGAACTGTAAGTTACAAAAGAGAAATAGCAGTAATTCACTCTGAAATAATCAACTAAACCGACAAATCAAATAAACATTTCCTCAATAAAGATCAGTCTCAGCTCATTCAGAATTTACAGAGCTTTAGTCAGGAAACTAGCGGAGGGAAGGATATTGGTCAGGGCTCAGTGGACACAGTCTTTTCCATTGTCCAAGTCTTACATAACCCAGAAATGATTTGCTCTACAATGTGGGTTGTGCATTTCATTACTTGTGAACGGGCTCTTTGAGTGAGTTGAGGGCACGTGGAGGAGAAAGGGGAAAAGAACAAACTTGACTGCAGTGAAAGACCTTTGAAATCTAAAGAGGATTTAATGGTCAGTTGGCTGCTCTCTGGGCTTAAACCTTGACCATGTTCTAAATCTTTGTGGGAAAAAACATTTGAACTCGAAAGAAAACTCAGTTATTCAGAGGAGTGTTAATCACAGAGGTCAGTTTTGCAGCTCAGAGCGCTGAGGTAATCTTGAATCGCGAGAAGAGTCTATCATACCAGACCCTTGAGTTTTAGCTCAGTGGGAGGATGGAAAACAATATGAGATGGGGAACTGTGTGTGTGCGTGCGTCGTGTGTGTGTGTGTGTGTGTGTGTGTGTATGTGTGCACACTTGGCTGCATCTGTCTGTGCTAATGCATGTCTTAGCATGGGCGTCAGTGTCTGGCTGGCCTCGTGTCTGCTGGCCATTATGAGCAGCACAGCGGCGGTTAAGGGCATTCTTGTCATAGCAGGCGTTCCCGGTGCTAGCTCACCTCGCTGCATCGCAGACAGGAGGGTGACAGAGCCAAAATGGCAGCAGCTTCTAGACTGACATGGCATTTTTGGGGGGAATCCCACTGAATGAAGTCAGTTGTATGTAGAATGAAATATTACAGAGTCTATTCTGACCATGGGGATGAATTATTCCTTTTACCTCAGGTGAAGGTCCTCTGAGGATTCTGGCTTCCACACATTTTTGATGACTTGTGACACATAATTCAAAACCTCAGAGCGTTTGGGAACTCTTCAGGGACACTAAGTTAATGATTGAGTGTTGTCCTTGCCTTGGGATGCCTCTTTATGATAAAGTTCTGGTAAGCTTTTAGACAGCAGTGCATGTAGCTCTGAACTTTTAAGAATCCAGTTTTCACAGCTGCTAAAAACACCAATACCAACTTCATCAACTGGATATTAGACATCTTGCGTGTGTTTCCGGATGCCCACCTTGCTGTCAGACGCCGTGTTAATCCTGTAATGGTAGACTCTCCCCTCGTACCGCAGAGAGATAGACCTCTGGCCGGGGCTGCTCTCGCTCTCTCGGACCAGGAAGCTCCCGTTGATGCCCGAGCTGAGCAGGTACTCTGCGGCGTTGCGCGACACAGGCCCGTGGTACCAGCTGTGCTTCTCCAGGCTGTTGACGGGGGTGATGTAGTTGGACGGCACCCAGCCCTGGCCATTCTTGGTCTGTGCCTCGCACCATTCGCCATTGTGGTTGTAACCCAGGACACGCAGCTTTTCCCCTAGCGGACAAAGACAACAAGTATTATTAACATCCCTAAAAGTATCTCATTATCTGCATACTTTAAAGCTCCTGTGAGGAACTTTAAGTTTGCACTGATTTTAGATGAAGCGATCTCTTTGCTAATGAAAAATCTTATCTTGTTTTGTGACACAACCAAACGTACCCTGTAAATCTTGGCTGTAGAAAATGTCAACTAAGGCTGTGTGCCGGCATGATCTAACTCACTTCATGTAACACCTACATGCTGACTACGATTACAAGCATTACAAATTATTTCAAAGAATGTATCAGTCTTATCACTAAAGGTGTTGTTTGCTTTTTTTTATGTGGAATAGAGGCATAATAGGCAACAGTATTAATTTCAGTGTGTTTCATAACCACATAAAATCCCCTCCAGGAGCTTTAATCTTATCGTATTTTTCATGGTTACAGCTCATATTTGGGATCTAATGAGGTCAACTGTGCAGGTGGGGATGTGATAAGTCTACCATATTCTCTGCAATGAGACCAGGGTTCCATAGTAAGGACACTAATACAACTGAATTCAGCATGTTTGTATTCAGACATGCAGGAATTGACCGTATCTAATGTCCTGTTTCCTCTGATCCTGCCCTCTTGGCGGTGCCTTTGTTTTCCTGACATGAACTCAAACAATGTATTTCTTTACTTTAGTTTGGAAGAACACATGACGAAACAAGTTGCATGTACAAATCCTGAAAGACATCCTGTTTGTTTCCTGAAATCAAATCTAAAAATGATGTAACCTAGCTACATAAAAGCAGAAAAAAAATAAATCAACATTTTAGTTGTGCAATGTCTCATATTTGATCTAGAAAGAAAAGTCCAACAGGACATTTTCTTGTTTATTCCGGTGCATATGTTCTCTTCTTCCTTCCTCTGTTTGTGTGATATGTCGGTGGTATTGTTTAACGGTCAGTTCAGAGGAAAAAAAAATCCACATGCGAGACTGTTGTCAGGAAATGAGAGTCAGGGATGAAGGCTGAGAGGGAACCAGAGAGGAAGCAAATAAGCACTTTTACAATATGATGCAAAAGCTTATGGTGACTTTAACGATCCTACACGCACCTTACTTTAAATGATGATTTTTACCTTTTGTAATGCTGAGTGTGTTGTCACCGCTTGCGACAAAATCATAGAGTGCAACGAACAGGTTGGGGTCATTCTCGCTGGGTCCAGCCAACAGGTTCTCTTTGGAGTTCCAGCGAGCTGCTTCTGTCAGACCCTGACTCTCAAAGTCCGGTCTCTGGAGAGCTTCTGAAAAACAAGAGAACAAACACATCAGAATACAAGCAGCTAACTCCAATGTGACGGGGGGAAACATCAAACAATGCATTTCAGGGGAATCTGTAGGCGTGTGTGGTATGCATTGTGAAGCAATTTTCCCCATCCAGCTTCACACATGTAGAATGATTCAGCAACAATGTCCACTGTTGTGTCTCCATGTGTCGTTTAAATTCTTCAGCTAGGCACTTCTTCAACAAGCAGGCCGTCAGCTGTGATTCCCAACGTGGGATTAGAGCCCTAACCCTGATCATGTGACCAGCTGTCTGTATAACTTTTCATTTCCTGGATTATCTCTTCATTTTCTCGAATACCTAGACAACTGCCACATGTCAGACCGTGAGAATGTGTCCCAGCATGAATGTCCGCTGCGGATAGAGAATGGATGTGCTTGCTCTTGCAGGTAATGAGAGTTCAGAGCGCTATAGTTCTGTTAATTACAGACAGCTTGGATTATAGCAATTTGAGAGCAGTGAAACGGACGGCTGAATTATAAAACGCTGAAAATCAAAAGTGAGAGAAAATGGGAGCGATGGCAGGAGAGAAGTATTTAACAGCAGTTTGGTCCAAACATGAGCCTGATTGTGTGGCTTGCTCAGCTGTTGTCACACATGTTTCAGAGACATCTTGCATTTCAACCCCCCAGCCCACAAACACCCACATCCTTCCAGCAGAAACAACAGGCTAAAGCTACACCAGCTTCTCCCCTTTCACTGATTATTTGACAAATAGTATCAAGATATGAGGAGAGAGTAAATCAAATAATTTGATTCAAAATAGCTAAACGCTTGTAATGATGGCGATGAAACACGCAGAGGATTCCAGTTTTCCACAATCACAGGAGGTACGAGTGAAAAGGAAAACAGTGGCAACACACATTAATGGGAAAAGTAGCTTTAAGACGCTACATTCCTTTCATTTCTTTGTTTTGTCAACTTACAGTAATTTATGAGTTTCAGTTTTAGGTAATGAGGCCCAATTTCATTTAATTTAAGGCATTTTGAGCGGGGAAACACGGCCAAACAGACGGAGGAATAACACCGTGAGACAGATGGTGACCACCGAGCCGGGGGTTTGGTAACACAAGCAAGAAATAGACTTTTAATATGTTGCTTTAGTGATTTAACAATTATGCGTTACTACATCTGTAAAAAGACCTGCAACACTGAAGAAGCTAAACACACTTTTCCTGGGCTTCATGCAAAAATAACAAGTCAAATATGACTGAGGACAAATGCAGGGAATGGCACATTTTCAGCATTAAGCTCACAAACAGACAATTGATAAAGCGTGATAATACCTCACAATACCCATTTTATATTTTTATACTTGACTCAGAAAATGAATTGGGTTTATACGGATGAAATCATCAATGTTTTTTCTCGGAAAGATAATTTTTGGGGAGAGGTTTTTAATCTTCTCTGAGGGAAGGAAAAAACCTGGAGCACATTCAAGCTCTCCAGCTGCACAATGTAGCAAATCACAAATTACTCACTACATTTGTTGCATAAGTGGATGTTAGCTCGAAAAAATTCCACAGATCTACAGTGAGTTTCTGCAGAGAATAAGCAGTGAGATCATCTAATCTTTCGCAGACATTATGCCTGATGACAGACTGCTAGGGTCTGTCTGGTCTGAGGGAGACTGAGGCAGAAAAATCGGCCAAAAATCATAAAGATTTTTAAGTGTGTGTGTGTGTGTGTGTGTGTGTGTGTGTGTGTGTGTGTGTGTGTGTGTGTGTGTGTGTGTGTGTGTGTGTGTGTGTGTGTGTGGTACAGTGACAATGGTTTATTCACAATGTAGGAAAACAAAACTTGACCTGGGGGAAAGAACAATGTGCACTGGCTGATAAAGGCTGAATCAAGGCAGACTGTTGTCAATGCAGAGCTGTGAGCGACTGCAGATTGACTCAATGAACGGCAACGTGAGATGAGTGAACAACAAGGCGATTCAAAGTGTTTTACATAACACGGAAAATAAAGTACAAAATAACAGGTAGGAATAAATTAAGTGTCCCAAGATCAGTTTAACAGAATGAAGCTGTAAACAGAAACACATGATGCATTAAAACTGATGATCCTAATCTTAATCCATGTTTAGTTTAGACTCTGTGGACAGAAAGAAGACGTGTCCAAGACCGTCACGAGAGTAGAGACAGTTCATGTTGACGGAGAGGAGTGGAGAAGTGTTTTGAGCCAAAAGAAGACCAACCATCGTACCATATCTCTGCTTGTTCTTATTGTCAGGTCACATTCACTTTGGTTTTGTCTTCGATGATCTGGTTGAAGTTCTGGTTCATCAGATCACGAATCTGCTGAATTCACTTACTCACAGCTTTTAAATGGCTTTTGATATTTCCATATTTGTTCTGAAGTACAGGTTGCCTGTATAATTTGAAGATGTTTGTTGTTGCCAACAGTCTTAGGGAGGAAACACTGCCTTTCATTTGTCAGTCAGTTCACAGTGTACATGCCAAGTCTCTCTCTAAAAATGTCACAACGTACGCTTAGCTTTTAAGACGCTCCTTAGATTTTTACAACTCCACCTCCGTCCAAATATGACCTCTACCTAAGAGGAGGCAATGACGTTAATATGTTAGCTCTGGCTGGAATGAATAAACCAAATGGCACTCCACCTCCTTTCTTATGCACTCCAGGTTTACTTCTCAAACTGAAGGTTGGAGGGGAAGCCTTGACCAGATAGTGAGAAGGGAAAGAGAGTCAGGGCTGGAGATTGTAGGTACTGAGAAGCTGAAGAGGTATTGAACAGTATCATCTTAATTTACTTCAAATAAAAACAGAGATAGAAATGTTAAGTCCAGATAAAGAGTCTGATTTAGGTGTTAAGAGAACCTCAAATGTTTTTGTGTCCACAAAAGTAGAGGGAGCTAGTCAAAGTTAAAGATATGTCTTTCTGGGGCGCTGGTGGCCTAGCGGTCTAAGCGTCCCACATACAGAGGCTATAGTCCTCGTCACAGAGGTCACCGATTCAACTCCCAGCCACGACCATTTGCTGCATGTCTTCCCACAGACTGTATAAAATATGGACGTAGTATCCGTGACGTCACCCATCTGTTTCTGAAGCGCTGTTTTGAGGCCAATTGTCAGTGGCAGCCATATTGCTGCTGTCGAGCGATTGTGGCGTAAAGAGGCGGGCTTTGATCCTCCTCACCAACAGCTACAATGTTCCCGCCTGTCAATCAAGTCAGCTGTGCCTCTCATTGGAAGACTCTTAATCTCAATATCTTCAAAATTGACACGTTAGAAAAAAAATTCACCCCTCTCAAGCGGATCCTTGATGAATTGCAGTTTTTAGCACTTCTGCATTGGACTCATATTTTTAGACCGGAGGCTGCCGCTTGGTTAGAGTACTATCTCAATTGTTTTTGTGTCCACAAAAGTAGGAGCTTTGTAGTCATAGTTAAAGATATGTCTTTCGGCGGCGCTGGTGGCCTAGCGGTCTAAGCGTCCCACATACAGAGGCTATGGGCTTCGTCGCAGAGCTCACTGATTCAACTTCTGGCCACGACCATTTGCTACATGTCTTCCCCCGCTCTCTACTCCCCACATTTCCTGTCTCTCTACAGGTATCCTATCATAAAGACAAAAATGCCCCAAAAATATAACTTAAAAAAATAAATGTCTTCCTAGTTCCTCGAAGCAATAAGTAAACAAACTACATATACCAAGAAAATGGTGCAACCCCAAGGAAGTAAACAGAACACATTGTGCGACTTCAGCCCCTCACATGACTTTGTTGACAAGTTCCAGGCATCTGTGTATCGAGGAGCTGGTGAGAGACTTTCACACAGCTCCTTCTGCCAAGTTTGGCTCAAGAGCCGGAGCACACAGAGAAAATCAAAGCCAAATGTGGTGGTAACAAACCTGCCATTTTCCCAGTGAAAACACAACAGATTCAGTTTCATCTGGAGCACACTGCACGGCTTCGTTTGTATTTAGGTTGGTTCCTATCCTCATGAGAGACTGACCTGCTGTGTTTTGGAGCACAAAATCAGGTGTCATTCCCCATGGCTAGACAAGATGCTGGTATTTTTGTTCCTCATGCTGCATACAGAGACTTTTTTCATCATGCCACATGTCCAAAGAGTGTGGCCTGGTCATAAAGTATGTGGGCTGTGCTTTTGACCAGCCCACGCCGCACATGTCCACTTTACGGGCCTCAAATACCACAGCTCTTTGTGAGAGGGTGACGGCACACTGACACATGGACGGTGGCAGCACGAGCTCAAAGAAAGAGGGGGAAGAGGGGGAAATAAAAGACGTGATGAAGGAAACTGAGGTGTGCGAGTGAACGAATGGGAGAAATTGCGGCGTGTCCTGGCTGCGCTTCTGAGATGACACTCGTAATGATTAAATATGTGAGGAACTAGTAAAGCATTCAGAGCTATGACTGCACTGCTGTGAGGAGAATGAACTCACACAATGACGTAAGAGAAAGATCTTTACAAAACAAAAATATAACAGATCTTTCTGAAGGTGGTCGTTGTGATCAAGTGTCAGAGATTTGCTAGTTTTGGTTTCAGTCCTCCTAAATGAGCTGATTTACACCTTAGCTGGAAGGAAAATGGAGCTAACTACCTGGCACAATAAAAACCAACAGTAGCCTGGGTCCAAAAACTATGAGTATATTAATACAGTGTGGTCCACTTCCATGATGTTGGACCACGTTCCAATATTTCTGAGGTGTAGGAGAAGAAAATCTCTGGCTGACATATTTCTCTTGCATCACCTGTCATCACCCGAAGGGGAATTATACATATCATACTTTTTATATGGCTCTCCCTGCTGTGAAGTATAAAAGGTTGCTCCAGAACCAAAGAAAGAGAGCAAGGGAACGCCAGATAATATAAAGGCGACTGGATTCATACTTTATTATCATTGTCATAAAATATTCACATCCCCTTTCCCTCTCGTTACTGAGCTCACAGACCTCTTTGGCGCACTGATGTCTGATATCGAACTACTTGGCGCAACATACAAGTCATCTCCAGCAGTTCAGGTCAGAACCTTTTATCTGCAGTGGAACATCTTTGCATGGGAGTTTGCTGTGCCTTGGACCATATGTGCTGGAAATTCGAGACTCTTTATCACTGTCATCCCCTTCAGTGGGGAGCGCACCAGGACTATTAAGTCTATTAAATCACTTGGTTATGCAATCTTTGGCACACAAAAGACCTCACTGACTTTTCCATTGCCAATCAATTACTGTGTTGATCAGAACCAATCTCTTTGCATACTGGATTTCTTCAGATTCCCCTCGTGTCTCAGCATACACCATGGGCAAATCAATTACCTACTTAAAGCATGGAAAGATCTGTGTAATGAGAGGTAATGGAGAAGACGTTAACCATACTCTGCATACTGTAAAAACAGCAAGATGATAATTTTCTTAATTTATTATGGAAGCACTCAAACCATCAAAGTAGCGGAACATAGCAGAGAAGTGAAAAGGAAAGCGCAGACTGAGATTAGAACCCCTCTCCTCATAAACAAAAGTTAAGTGGGACACGACCAGGAGTCAGATTTCCTTGTATTCTCCTCTCCGTCTCTTTTTCCACTTCTTTCCTCTCCAGCTAGCCAGTGTGTCTGGCCTCCCTCGCCCTCCCCTGTGCTTACTCTCCGCTTTCCCCTCCCCATTCTTCTGTTTCCACAGCACAGAGATCATTGTTGAGCCTTCACACGGTGAAACTTCATCTTTTGATCTTTTTCCCTCTGTTTCCCAAGCCCCCATTTTCCTTTCTTACTGTCATCCCTTTGATTGTTTATATTTCTCCAAAGTAAACTTAAGACCACTGTCAAAAGTTTAAAAAACAACACTATAACCATCCGAAAGTTTTCTTACCTTCCAAGTAACAGCTGGAGGAGGACGAGAGGCCTTTCTTAGATTTACACCCCACCAATTTCAGGCATATCTCCAACATTTTCATTTGCTTTCTTTCCCCTTCCTGCTTGAAAATGTTGTTGCTGTTTTGAAAACGTCTGTTAAACGCCTTCCCTCTACATGTGTCCAACGGGAGAAAAGTTCAAAAATAAGACAAAAACTGACATAAGGAGAAACTGTACCAAGCCTAATAAAGAGTTGAAAACACTGGTTTTCTTTTCCTCCTTTCTTTCACAGTTGCCGTTAATCCTCCCCGCACTCTTTTTCCGAAACAGAAAGAGCGGCGTCTGCTGTCCGGCAAAGTCTATCAACTTTCTCTCCTGAGCGGCTCCATGTTTTTTTCCCCCTCTTTTGCTCTTGGGCTTTTGGCTTCCTTCACTTTGTAAGAATCGAAAACAATCCAGAGGTGCAGCTTAGGATCCCAAAGCTTGCTTGAGCTGTAGATGTGTCAGTTGAGTGGGCAGCAGGTCAGTCTTGATGGTGCCATTCCTCTCTCCTGTCCTCCTGTCTGAGTGTGTGTCTGAGGCGCAGGGACTACTCGTGCTCCAGCTGCCAACAAAGGGCCTCTTTCAGGCTCAGCCTGCTGCACTCAATGACATCAGCTGAGCCCTCCCACCTTCAGCAGCAAACACAGTGTGAAGGGGAGAGCGCCACCACACACACACACACACAAGCACCCACCAGGAAGAATACAAACAACTGCAGACTGTCACCCACAATTCCTTCTGAGGTCTCGTGAAGTTTTGATTGAACATGGATACAGATTATTCTTCCGTCCTTCTGTTGAAGTCATGAGATGATTACAAGAAGCTCCTCCTCCAACTTTTTACCCCTCCTCCCCCCTCTCGCTGTCTTTCTGCCTCTCTCTCATCTTCCCTACTTTTCCCCTCTCTGTAGTCCCAAATATTTACAGGTTGAGGAGTCAGTTCTGGAAACAAGATCGGGTTGTTAAAGACGAAGCTTAAGCTCTCAATAACAGGGAGGAGAAGCAGCCCTCACACACCACTCAAACAAAGGCTTTTCGCTCTGGGCCGTTTGAACTGAGGATAAAGTGAGCTATGTATTTAAATGAATCAAAATGAGAACATTATCTTTTGATCTTTGGAGAGACATGTCTTGCCATGTGAGTTAAGACAGCACAAGTGGATTGGCCATGAAAGCATGAAAGGAGGGAATAATCATTGGCAGGAGCTCAGCTGTCTTTCAACACAACTTTTAATGAGTTGTGATGCAAAAGTCAGAGGTTTAGTGATCATTTTTCAGATAAGTCAGTGAGTGTTAGGTATTTCTTTGATTAGTGTAGTCCAATTCTTGAGGTTAAATAATCCATTACAAACACCCATATGAGGTGCAGATATTTAAAAAAAAAAGCTATGTAACTGATTATGTGTAATATGGACTTAAAGGCCCGTCAGTCGTCATTTTAACAAAGATTTCAACCACAAATGACCAGAGAGCAGCTGTAATCGGCTGACTATGTCTGGCAAATATTTTTCCATTTCAAAGACAAACATGGCCTCAGAGATAAGGAGTCCAGTCACTCAGGGGGTGATCACATACTGGTGGGAAGCCGGCTTGATGACACCATTACGCATAGCTTGAGTGCTGAAGCAGTTTACTGGCTGACCCAGTCACTGGAATTTCTTATCAGGCATGAATAGGGAAGACCTAAAATAAGAGCCCTAAAGTGAAACACCAAGCGGCAACATCCGGTCTCAAAATATGAAGCCCATACGGAAGTGTTATAAACTGCAGTTCATCAAGCGTCCACTTGAGGCAGGCTGGAGAAACACCGGAAACCACACACACACACACCAGTTCAAAAAAGACGATCTTTGCAGCAGAAATAAACATGTTTAAAGCCTGGTTCAAAAAAAGGCTTCAGTCTGAAGAGCTCATTTCTCTATCGGCACACACTGTATGGGGGTGAATTTATCGAGTGTGACAGCTCAGAAGATATTAAGATTTCGAGTTTTGCCCATTTAAGGACATGCCTGACTTGACTGACAGATGGGAACACTGTAGCTGTTGGCTAGGAGGCTCAAAGCCCGTCTCTTTACCTCACACTAGCTCGACAGAAGTTAGGTTGAGTTTAGCATTTCCAATATGGCTCCCGCTGACGATTGACTTCAAAACAGCCCTCCAGAAGTAGATGGGTGACATCACTGATACTACTTTTGCAACATTAGAAATTCCCTTTATTTCAATGCAACACAATTGCACCCAGGAGAATCACGATCTTCCGCCTTTATAAAGTATCTAAATTTAGGACCATCTGTTGGCTGGACCTTCATTGGACTGGGTTTTAAAAGCACAGCCTTTTCCAACATATTCAGCTGATAACTCAAGATGTAAACTGTTGCAGGAATATAGGTTGACTGGTCCACTTGGCAAGCAACACAAGAGGAGAGGCGAACAATAACCAGATGTTTCTAAAGGGAAAACTGATTCATGTGCAAAACATAAGACTGGGAGAAATCTGAGACGAGTACAGAAAAGAGAAGAACAGAAAATCCAAAGATAAAGTCACGGTCATCTGTGAGAGGCTGCACCATGTACAAGACATGGTGCAATGTAGGTAAATCTCATGTATGCTCATGAGCAGATTTGCTAATGGCTCGGTGTGTTTATTTCAAAGGTTTATATATTATTCATTTTCATGTTTGGATTGGAGAAGATTTCCATAGGTCAGAAAAGTTCGAAAATAATTCCCCAAAAGAAAAAACATCCGAGTCTGCTGCCCAGCTGGTAGGATGATGTAAGAAGGAGGTTTTTAATTGGGGCACAATGCAAAATGTATCCTTGAAACCCTGCTATAGTGCTGCTTCACCTCTGTTTGACTGTATAGGTTGGAAGCTCTTAATAAAAACTCCTATTTTATTACACTGGCGAGAAATGAAAGAATCAAGTAGTTGTTTTTTTTTGTTTTATCTAGGGACGTCCCGATCTCAACTATCACATCAGGGCCGATCTGGACGTTTTTTAATTAATCGGTGATCGGCATTTGAGCCGATAATCTCATCCGATCATTTACCTCCTCTGTCACTGAACACAATTTTCAGCTGAAGGTGTGAGTGTAATTGAGGGTTCTGAGTTGTGTATACATAATGAGAAATAAAAAAAAGGACATTGATGTAGAACTCAAGCCATGATTTACAATTTATTGTAGAACTCACATGGGTTAAGTTGAAAAGAATAAAGATGGGACTTATTTTAGTTGTTTTTTTTAATTACTTATTTTTGTTAAAGGAAAAAAAACAATGTCCGTTCAACTCTCCTAAATCTTGTGCGACTATTATCTAGGCAAATACAAGTATCGGATCAGGACTCGGCATAGGCAAATATTAAATATTAAAAAATCTTATCAGATCGGGCCCTGTGATAGGTTGGTGACCTATCCAGGGTGTACCCTGCCTTCTGCACAAAGCCAGCTGGGATAGGCTCCAGCCCCCCGTGACCCCTAACGGGATAAGCGGTCAAGATAATGGATGGATGCTGATCGGGACATCTCTAGTTTAACAAAATCCTAATAAACTGAAAGGGGGTTGGGGGTTCAGCATATCTGTCTCTAAATTGTACGACTTTTGATTAAAACATTTACCCCACACATGGTGTATAACCAAATGCAAAATGTACCCACATTTAGCACTTGGTTAGTATTGATTTTGGACTCTGCCACCTTCCTATTTGCATGAGTCAAAAGGCAAATAAAACACATCAAACATGACAAAGTTTGAGTAGTGATAGCCCTCAGCTGTATGCTTGGAAACAGCAAGGTCAGAGAAATGACAACTGAAAGTTCAGCTGACCTGGAAATACCCTCCTGCTTCCCTGAGGTCACTGACTGGCAACTTTTGGATTCCTAGCCTTCTGGCTAATATTGACCTATATACAGTGAGAAACATGTGACTGCAATGAAATGCAGTCACTGGCTGTTGGATCATAGAACTGGAGGATCCGTATAGGTCAGAGGTTTTTGTTTTATTTTTTTTGCAAGTAAAGCATGGCCTGAGCACCGCGTCACATGGCACCAGAGCATACATCATCGCTGCACTGCTGGTATGGCAAACATTTGTTCCCTCTGCTGCACTACCCCAAGCACCAATTAAGAAGAAATGTAGGCTTCCTCCAACTCTGAGAAAGGCCCATTAACTCACCGCAGTCACAAAGTGTTGTAGGGATGAGAGGATGAAGGGAAGAGGAGAGGGGCTATAAAAAAAAAGGAGGGAGGAAAGAGGAAAAAAGGTTGCAGATGGAGAAACATGAAGCACATTGCTTGGAAGTGAGCTCATAGGAGAATCGCTCGCTCGAGTTTTATAATCTGAGCCGTGTATGTTAACAGTTAGCTGACGTACATCCACCCACGGGATGGTTTTTGGCCCTTATCCTCTCACGTACCCCCCCTCCTGCTTTCCTGAGCCCGTTCTTTAAAGTTCTGACCAGAAAGCAGGTTGAGTTCTGAGGCAAAAAATGAAGGGCAAATCAAACTATTCTTTGCCTTACTGCACAGAGTAAGAGTGCACCTCAATCATTTATACATATACCTGATTCACTCCAGTGAAATTAGAGAACAGCATGATTTCTGCCCAACCAATGCCATGCAAAAGGGAACACACTCAAATAAAAACATAATCACATTGTCAAACAATGCAAGAAATTTAAGTCTGCCAACACTTGGCATAAATCCTGTCCCGTCCAAGTAATGGAACATGAGTTATTACACTTTAAAAACTGAGTGAGCTCTCTAATTAGAGAGGAGGGAAAGGATGGGAGGGGAGGACGGAGACAATGCTGTGTAGGTTCCTTATAATGATTCTGCGTGGTTCATCATTACCTAACCCAGCAGCCACTGCAATCTGTACAGCTGAGTGCAATTAAATATCAAGCACTAGGTAGGATTTATGTGGTGTATAGATGTGTGCGCGTGTGCATGTGTGCATGTGTGCATGTGTGCATGGGTGCATGTGTTTACTCAAGCCCTCTTGAGAATGCAGCCAGAGTGTCTGAGGCGTGCAGACCGGCAGATGAGGTTAAGGGGTTTAGATTTCCACATAATTCTCCACTAAGTATCATCCACAGGGGAGAAAGGACACTTAAGAACAAAACGGTGGCTGCTCTGGGGCAAGGTTAAAAGCTCAAGCAGCAGCCCAGGGTGGTAATAAGTTACCAGCTTGGGCAACAGTGTGCAGAAAAATAATGACGATATTTAATGCAGAGAACAAAAAAACAAAGACTGTGTATGTCAAATCTCTCTGGGCTTTTAAAATCTGTTTTTACCATTCGTTTTTTACAGTTAAACAATAACATTTAAGCCGAGTTAATTAAACATGTTTTATGATAAAATGGGCTTTTACATGCATGCTCTTGTACCTACAAGTTGGAGGCCCAAAATGTTGTTCATATGTCATGTCTAAGCTGTAAAACAGCCACCCTTCACTAGCCAGGGCTGTAGCTCCAGTTCATGTTGACTGCTTTCTAACTACAACACGAATGCTCTACGACCCAGATGTAAACAAGCACAGATTACTGATGGTATCTTGTGATGTGGCACAGTTTGGAAGTGTTTTGATCTAGGAAATGGACATAAGGAGGAACAAAGCCTGGTAATGCTAGTTCTTCTAATCTTAACTAGACTCAGTAAACTAACTTGACATCATTCGTCAAGTTAGGCTCTCCGATTCAGTTTAAACAAATTGTGCTCAGTTTGGACTATTTCCTGAGTGCTTTCTTGTCACCAGACTAGTCAGTTAGTGAGAATTTATATTTTGGTTTAAACAATTTGAAAATTAGTCACTTCAGAACATCACTGCTCTCTAGCCAAACATCTCTCATTTGAGGTAAGCCAATTAACAGTCCACTGGGAGAAAAGCTGTACAACAAAAATCAAAACAAATGAGACAGACCTGCATGCAAAGCTAAGACCTGAATTTGATTAGCCTGTTGTTTTCAATGCTGACACTAATACGGAGTAGGGATGGGAATTTCAATCCAAAATACAATTTGATAATCACTGACATCCATTCGATGATTATTCGCAATCAAGCTCCCCTGCGCTACATATGTAGACAGTAAACATAAACACTCCATGGGACACCTGTCCCTTAACGATCCGTTTCTGTGGAAGTCGCGTTAACCAGCACCGGACAAAGTGCTGCTAGTAGCCGTCACAGGCAGCGTCTGCCTCAACCTTCATTTTTAAGCTGTGTTTCTGTGATGCATCAGTGTGGTGTGTGTTTACATTTTAAAGCCATGCTCAGTCTTTGCAGTTTGTGCTGTTTCTGAATCTCACACCACCACACACGTTTTTTCCAGCGACTGTCCCTAATGTTTTTTTTCTTCTTCTTTTGCTATTTAATGCAGTTAGCATTTTTCTACTCCTGATAACTAATAATGCGGTTAGCGAACAGCTTTAAGACGCTCTATAGCCACTGTCTTGCTGGAATACCATATTACAACCAGTCATCAGTGAAAACAATTAAAAATTTTACTTTTAAAATGAGAAAATATTTGCATTACCTCATAGATTTTAAATAAGTGAGCGAATATTCGAGCAAAAAAAAAAATCATGTCCCAACCCTAATGCAGAAGTGTCTATTAGTCTCATCACTGTATGGCAGGAAGGGGGCATCTTGACTGGCTGATATTCTATGAAACCCCATGTGAAATGAACCCACTTAGCACTTGATGTACTACCTCACTGAACATTTCCTTATGAGTTTATAGTCTCCTCTGCTATTTTCTAGTCTTTGAATCAGCATGATCATTTTGTGATCATGGTCACATTCAGAACTGACACTAAAGAAGGGATTTTTAAACCAGGATGAAGAGGTAATAATGTGTATTCACTCTCCAGTCAAGATATGGTCCATTTTGGCTCCATAAACACAAAGGACCAAGATGCAGCCCTGGAGGCCTCAAATATTTTAGTTTGGTGAAATCACGGCAGTCTATGGCTCAAACCAGCCTGCTGTAACAGAACCTGTGTGAACCGTTTTTATCATGACAGACACAAAGAGGAGCATCGCTCATTTCTCCACATGATACACTGCTGTAGATCCCAGACAAAACTATGTAGTGCGCAAAATATGCAAACCTGCAGAGAATGGAAATGAATGCATTCTAGCCAAGAGTTAAAATATCACATTGAGCAAACGGAGAGCCCAGTCAAATGCACACAAGTACTCATCACTTGTCAGGCATGAAACGCTACACTAATTATCAGTGTTGAAAAGCTTAAAGAGAGGCTAGACAATGAGCCGATGCAAAAAAAGGGTGCTAATCCAGGCGTTTCAGGGGTAAACTACTTGACCAAGAGTGCTGGAATGAAAGCTCAACCCCTATTCCATTGTTTTATGAGTGTGCAGAAAAGGAGAGCCAAACTCTTTATAGAGGGAGAGAGAGCAGAAAAGAAAAAAGGGTTGTGTGAAAATAGAAAGTAAGTACAACAGAATATGCTATTTCTTTGGGTCAGATTCAACAACATAAAGAGTCTTTGATAAGAGCAGACAGAACGTTTACAGAGCAGAGACAGCCAGTAGATGCCTCGACTTCTTTTGCAAACTATCAACCCGAAGCGTCTTTGAGATGTTATCTGGATGCCTGGGGAAAGACCCCATTTGTCTGCATGCCCACTGGGGCAAAAAACAAAAACAGATACACAGAAGAAAGGACTATGTCTTCCAGGCGTTCAGGCTGCAGCAGTAGAGCTGCTCGGGCTCTTCTTTGTGTCTAAGTGGATCCAGATGCAGCAAGCATAGCAGGCCCCCTCTTTTAGAGCTATGAAGAGGAGCTAAACACAACACAAAGGGACAGGACAGCATACCAGTACAGTATGGACCGATGAGGGGAAAAACACAGCAGACTGTAGTGTAAATGAGCCAGACAATACCTAAGTGGAAAGGATTTTTATAATCCTGCTCAATGGAAATCGAAGTAAAAGAATATGAGCAAAAAACGTGACTTAAGGAGAATCTACCTCTTGTAAAAAACAAATGCTGTCGTGTCAAATCATGCCCCCATAGGCTCTTCTCTAAAAATCATCGGGACACATGCCTTCTGACAAAGAGGGCCCATATATGGCAGCTTTTTTTTCCAAATAACACAGAGCTGGCATCCGAGGTAGCAGGTTGTCTGCAGAGAAAACAACAGCTGCGTCTGGAGCTGCCTGCTCAGGCATGGAGCAAGGAACAGGGGGTGTACTTTTTTTTTTTTTTGTCTGAATGTTAATGTGTGTGTGTGTGTGTGTGTGTGTGTGTGTCTGTGTCTGTGTCTGTGTCTGTGTGCGTGTGTGTGGACCAAGTCGGCGACAAGCTCCCACGCTACATTCCTAACACAACTCGGAGGTTCACGGTATGCTTGTGTATTTGCTGTATGTACTGTGTGTTTATATGTGTGTGTGTGACAGAGGCATAACAAGCACAGAGAAAAAGAGGTTTGTGCTGGTGGCCTCTTATTGTTCTGAAAAGAGCTTTAGATTATCAGCTTGATTTGTGAAAACAAGTCATGCCCAGGCTGTGACTAGAAAGACGACGTAATAACAATAGAAAAAGTAAACCAGGATTTGAGCAGTATATCAGCTTAAACAAATGGAAATGTATGAGTGATGCACAAGGTACAAGGCCCTATTGTATGTGCTGAAGGTAATTATAAAAAACTAAACCCAGACAAAATGACTTCCAAGGACTGTTTGTCCTCAAGCGACATGCTTACACTATCGATTGTTCTGTGTAGACATTGTGTAGCTTATGTGTATGGAAACAGCTTTGGCTCAGTTTCTGCATGGGATTGTTGTCTTCCCCTACTTACATTTAAAATTTTAGGTTATAATTTAACACCATGACAAGTAGCTGACCATTTCTGAATACAGGCAGTTCAGGTGTCTTTTTTCCAAACTGTAAGATTTAGAACTTTGCTAGTACATTTTTCTTAATTTTCTTACCTAAAAACACAATGATCTATTTTTGTCAGGTATGTCAACGATTTACTTTTTTTGATCATAGACTCTATAAATAATGGACTTAGTATCCGTGATGTCACCCATCTGTTTCTGAAACGCTGTTTTCAGGCCAATCGTCCGCAGGAGTCATATTGGATATGCTGAACTCAACGGCTATTTTCGAAACCGCCTGCTACATACTACCAAGAAATGTATTATGCAGTACGTACTGCATACTACATACTGTGTTTGAAGATAGTATGTAGTATGACTGTTCTGTTGGATCTGTGTTGCAGTATGGGTCAGGCGTCACTGGATTTCCGGTCTCAGAAAGCAGAAGTAAACAACGACCGAGCTGACAGCGAAACTGCTTCTTCAGCATCCAATTATGATTTAAAAAGTTAAAAAGTGGTTTATATGGAACTTAATATTTTCGCAACACCTAAAAACGGAGTTCCCCCCTTCAAAAAAGAAGAAAAAATAAAAAGCGGAACATTAGCGCTGTGCATTGTGGGAAACAGTGCGCAAGGGAGACTGGTTCGATGCATACTGAGAAATTTTCCCAAATCAGTACGACATCCGGGAAGTTTTGGTATACTGCAGATCTTGGTCTTTTTCACATACTGCATACTACATACTGAATTTTGGCCAAATCAGAACGTACTTGTAGTATAGTAGTCGGTTTCGGACAACAGCCAACCTAACTGCTGTCGAGCTAGTGTGAGGTAAAGAGGCAGACTTTGAGCCTCCTAGCCAACAGCTACAGACTTCTCGCCTGTCAATCAAGTCAGCTGTGCCTCTTATGATGGAAAACTCGAAATCTTAATACCTTTTAAATTGCCCCGTTATGAAAAAAAATCACCACCCGTACGGTGTGTGCCGATCGAGAATTGAGCTATCCAGACTACCCTTGTTTTTTGTACCAGGCTGTAAACATGTTTATATCTGCTGTAAAGATTGGCTGTTTTGAATGGGTGTTTATGTGGTTTCCGGTACTTCCTGAGCGAGCCTCAAGCAGACACTCGAGGAACACTTCTGCATTGGCTTCAATTCTCACAGCCAGAGGTTGCCGCTTGTTTTTGATCAACAAAGGCAAGCTATGGCCGTGGATGCATGGATCCTTTCATGCAAAAAAACTTGAAGAACCTGAAGCAGCATCACAGCAAACAATTGGTAGACTTATATAAACAACCAATACCATGAATGAAAAGCAGCATGAGAAAACAACTCCTTAAATATTAAAAAATGTGCAACATAGAGCCTTATCAATTAATGAGACCCTCTCAATGTGACTAATGACTGCTACTTGTGCTTTTATTGTGGCATAATGAGACGTCTGTGTGCTCTATTATAGTCAGCTTACTTTTTGTGTTTGCTTTTTACCCCTTTCTTAAAATCTCTATTAAAAATATCCACTTAATTAAATGTGTCATAAAAATGAGCCAAAAAAAGAAGAGAAAAGAAGAAAATAAAGGAAAAGAAAGGAAAGAAGAAAGGGAGGGAGAGAGAGAGGGATTGCACCAGTTATTTGAGAGAGGAATGCACAAGAGGTCACATTCTTCACTCCACTGCTGTGGCTTGCCCCATGTTCAACTCTCTCTTTTTCTCTGTGTGAAATAGAGATTATTACTCAACACTTCTCTGCTGCAACAGATCACACACACACATAGATACACACACATACACACACAAACATAAACACAAACACACACAAACAGAGAGAAATTGTGACTCGGAAACTTCGTAGGCTGGATAGAGGCAGATGTTGAAGAGGCTGAAGGCCAGGAAGTGATTAATTAAAACAGTCATACTGATCAGATGCTCATTATATAATCATTACACAACAGGTCTTTTTATGGACGGCTTTTTGACATGTCACAGTACAACAAGCACAGGTATAAATAATAAAATAAAGTATGGCCGAATTCTTTTATCACCACCAGCTGAATGAAAAAACTGTATTTTTTCCCCCTGTAAAGCACAATAAATTAAAAAAATGTTTTCAGTACATCTGTCCACTCCCGTCCTTCTCTAACTGGGCCTGTAAATAATTATGCCACAATCAGGGATGCATGATATCATCAACATAATATCTTATCATTATCATATCTTATTAATTATCATAATAAGATAAAAGCTTAAAAGGGTAAATATTGTATCAGCAGATGTGAACTTTTCTGCCCATAATTATGTCTTTGTGCACAAGTATGCATATGGGCGTCAACATATTGGCTGTAAGAAAGTATTCTAAAGTGTTAGAATCAGATAGTCAAGTTGCTATGTAATGATTAGTAACATAGCAGGGACCATTCAAAGGTAAAGTAGCTTAAGAAAAAAGCATTGAATGAATCTTAATAACCAGCTTTATTCTCAGTGGGAGGCTTCTGCAGGGTAAAAATGTGATGTAAAAATATCCACATATTGGGACGAGGACTTAGCCTAATGGTCAAGTTGAGCACCCATGTAGCGGGCCGCCTGGGTTCAATTCCAGCCTGTGGCCCCTTTCCCGCATGTAATTCCTACACTCTCTCCCGGTTTCCTACACTATCCACTGTCCTCTCCTCTGTCAATAAAGGTGTAAAAGACCCAAATATATCAACAAATTGGGAATTGGCAAAAATCTATAATAATAATAATAATAATAATAATAATAGTAATCATCCTAATCATAATAATAATTATAATCATAATCATAATAATAATAATAGTACTTTATTTATATAGCACTTTTCAATACAGGTTACAAAGTGCTCCACAGTGGGCGATAAAAACAAAAGAAGTGCAAAGCAAAATGAAAACGCAAAAACATACAAACTTCTAAAACAGGCCCTTAAAATCAGATCTTATATTAAATAAAATCACACAATAAAAGCTTCCCTGTAAAAATGTGTCTTGAGTAATGACATAAAACACATCACTGACTCTGTAAGTCTGATCTCCTCTGGCAGGCTGTTCCAGAGTGTAGAAGCCCTGACTGAAAAAGCCCTGTCCCCTTTAGTTTTCAGTCGGGTCCTTGGAACAGCTGGCAGAGAACTCCCAGAGGATTTCAGACTGCGACCTTCACCACAATGGCACTCCACAAAAATACTGGTAAGTCTGGTAGACTGCCTCTGACTGTGCAGGCTTGCAAGAAAGCAAAACTTTGATAAACTGAAAGACCATGAGCAGAGGTCTGTGTGCTACTCCTTTTTACAGAGGAATATCAGACAGCATGGATTGATGGATTCATTTTAGACTTTTGCCAGGTACCAGTTTAGTCAAACTCTTTTAAAGTTCTCACAGCTACGTTAAAGAGAAAATACACAAGGTCTGTTTTCTGTTGGGAGTGGTTGGATCTTGTTAAGAACTCCCTTGACTTAATAATAAATAAATGTGCAGCTTTTCAGATCTGCATGGGGTAAGATATTGTAAGATCCTCATCCTTTTTTAGACCTTTAAAACTATAAATGGCTTCCATTAACATCCTGAACTAATGTCCTAGTTAAACGTGACTACAACAGTTAAATAGGGAAGGCTCATTGTGCGCTGAATACCTTGACTGCTAAGATTTATGCACACAGCTGTTTGGTTTTGACTAGTCATCAGGTAGGGTGGTAATAAAGTAGACTCTTTTCCAGGTGGTCAAGAGTTGATGAGAGGGGAAAACACTCACTAATCAGCCGAGTGTCATCCGGCAAGGGACAAATGTGTCTCACACATATACACACATACACACACACTTTGGAGAAAAGTCCAGCCAGAGCAAGTGACAAGCCACCAGGGACCGAACAGCTGGCCTGCATGAGCATTTCTATGAGGCGCCGGCTGCACGGGTACAATGTGGGTGCGCATGCACAATCACTCACACACAGACGCCTTCCTCCCATCTAGAAGACTCACAGGGATCACGGGAGGAGATTCAGCGTATAGAATTTACAGATTCCTCGAGTTCCAGCCGAGAAGAAGAAGACAGTAAGAGACTAAGAGAGAAATCTATCCACTCTGCATAAACAAGGAACTCAGCTGTTGCAGGACACACACATGCTCACACACAGATGCACAAAATAGAGGGAAGCAGTCAGCCTAAAATTATAATCTTTAACAACCTTTCAAAATAAATGAACATTTAAGTGTTTAAGATCATTAACAAAATAATTGAAGCAGATTGAGAATAATGACTTTTAGTCTAGCTTAATCTTTTTTTTTTTTATGATCTTTTATAATCTTTCTATATAATATATGAAATGTATTATTATTATTATTATTATTATTATTATTATTATTATTAAGGTATGGATATCTATTACCCGGCTGTGTGAAGTACTTCATTCTAATTGAGATTATTTGAGTTTTTGAGTTTTCATTGCCACTTTTTACTACATCGTTGCAAATAGAGGAACGAAAGAACATATGACGGGAGAGATTAATTGGATAAAGATTAAAAAAGTAGATTCCCAGTCTTATTTTAATCAGAATGCTGCCAGTGCCCAACATTACAATGTTCCTTGACCATCTTTCCTGCTGTGCGACATGTCTAAGTAAGATTCAGCATGTTTTGCATCTTAATAAACAAAATCGAAAATATGTTAAAATATCAAAGTTATACAACCATGCAACATTGTTTGCATGGCCAGTTTTTTTTTTGTTTTACTGAAACTTGTTTGGAATGCATTGCTCATAAGTGACATAGTTTAATTAATGCTCTTTATAAAATACCTGTGACATACAATGTGCAATCATCATAATTGCATGTGATGTGGCGGGATAAAAAATGCAGCTTGTCTTTATAAGATTGTCAGATGAGGATGCAAGTTTGCCCTCTGGCCTCCAGCTCATAATCTAACGACTGACTTATTAAAACAAAGGAGGAGGAATTCAAACGTGGAAGACAACCAAAGACGGTTTCTATGGTATCCAGCAAAGCACACACAAGAATGGCACAAATGCAACACTGAACATTTTTACTAGACCCAGTAGTTTATATCTCAATGATTCAATTCTTACTTCCTGAGTGTGTATGTGTGTATGTATGTATGTATGTATGTATGTATGTATGTATGTATGTATGTATGTATGTGTGTGTGTGTGTGTGTGTGTGTATGTGCGTGTATGTGTGCGTGTGCGTGTGCGTGTGTGTGTGTGTGTGTGTGTGTGTGTGTGTGTGTGCGTGTGTGTGTGTGTGCGTGGGTGTGTGTAACTTTCTGTAGCTTTGTTCAGAGTAAAAGCTTTCCAGCTTTGGTTCAGTGCAGATGTTGTTGGAATGCATTATCAGCACTCAGCTCATTTCTGACCACTCAATAGGAAATATACATGGTTACATGTACACCTTTATAAAAATAACATCTTGTTTTCAGCTGCAATGTACCCTAATAAAACACAACAACAAAATAAATACATGTAACCACCAGAGGGCACATTTTCCTCTACCTGTCTACTGTGGGAACAGCAATTACAAAGTTACCTCAAAATCAGACAATATTGTTGTGATCCTCTTTCCTTTGAACCCTCCATCCTCCTAATCCCACTTTCCTCCGTTTTCCTTTCCTCTGTAAGCTCTTTTTCAGAGAAAGACAGGAAGATAAATAAGAAGCATCATTCTTTCTTTGAATAACTTCAAACAGCAAACCAACTCCCTGCAGCTAAATGAAAGTATTTCCATGCATGCATATCCACATCATGGAGATTCTTGGTGTCTTTATTTTTTATAATTATTTTATTTATTATTTACAGTAAAATGAAATTATGATCATTTCAGTGAGCTCTACAACAACCTGACTGTTGTAGATTCGTATGAGATCTGGTCTTTTACTGTCCTTGACTCGAAAGAATATGCCTGAACACATTCCCTTTGGCTTCCTTTATGGACAGTAAACACTTTGGTCTTCAAGAGCACCTTGCTTTTAGCTCACAGTAACATGACTTTTTATTACTAATACATGTATAGAGCTAATTGCTTGCTGTTGTTGTATTTTATTTGATAGTGTTTATTTTGAAGATGCAAAAGACACAAAAACAAATGTTATATACATTCCAAATAATAAAAATAATCATAATAATACTAATTAATTGTATCCTCACTAATATGAATTGTATTCACATATCTGAAAAGGAGTTGGAAGAAGTAAAATGTGTTAAATCCCACCCCTTCTTTATTATTTGTTGATTAATAATAGTCAGTAAGTTAAAAAATGTATGTTTTTTTTTAACTTATTGCTTTATATTACAGTAAAACACATACATATACATATATATACATATATATATAGACATACATATACATATATATATATATACACACACACACATATATATACAACAATGAGTGAAAAAAAGGGTTTCTCTTATTATTCATATTCTCTCAAAAATGGCCAAAAAAAAATCACGAATTCTACCAGGGTATGTAAACTTATGAGCACAACTGTACAAACTGTATACACACACACATATACATGCATACACATTTGCTTGTTGCTTTGTATACTAATACTACATAATATAAATGTGCCATTATAAATATTGAAATTCAGTCATTATATGCCCTTACCTTTATATATATATGCATGTGTCCGGCATACCTGTATTTATGAATACACACACATTTAGATACATGCATACGCTTGCACTCATACATATACACATATTCTCACACACCCATACATATACATGTATATACACACATGTACATACACACAATCGGCTCATTGAAGCTGTAGGATAGGTTTGTAGGAGTATTACTTAAATGCTCAGAAGAGATTAAACTCTTTCACAAACACATGGAAATGAAAGTTTTTTATCCTCCATACTTTAAGAAATATAGAGATTATTATCTATTTTGTAAGATAGATGGCTAGTACCAGTGTAATTTTGTGGCCATAGATCTTTATTTTCATTTACCATGTCAAGATTAAGAGGCAAATCTTGCCATGGTTCAGCAAATCAACTGACCTACGCTGCCCTGTTCTTAGTCTGGTGGTTGATAATGCAAGAGGGAGTGTACTGCTCTATGTGAGCATCTGTAACCGAGCCAGCAGGGGTGTATGATGTCAGCAGACTCTCATATTTATATACATTTTGCTACCCTTTTAATATGTCATGTAGCACTTTGAGATGTATTCAGAATGTATAGTGTGTAATAAATAAAATGTATTACTGTTATTATTTTGTTCAGAAGTGAGTCGTTACCTTTTTAACAGGTTCCCCTTCAGCCTCTTGATAAATATTAACCTGAGATGTTTATTTCTATACATTTATTTAAATTAATTAATTTGTTGCTGTTTTTTATTGAATGTAAATCTATGCCGTCCAAAACTTTAAGGTTAAGCAGAAAAAAATGTTTGCAAGGGAAGTGGCAGCCGTGTAGAAGCAGCAGACAAACGTCCTTTTAAAGAACCGTAATTGCATAAAAAGAATGAAAATCTCTCAGTGAAGAACTAAACCTTAAATTAGTCCTAAATAGGCAATTAAACTTACTTTAAATGATGTGCTAAATTGTTGAGAAGTTGTTTGTTCTTTTCAAACTTTTCTGCAGAAGGACAGCCAAGGTCCTGCTCTAATTAGCTACAGTAGAAAGCAAAGAAATCCAGCAGTAATGAATGACTACTGAACTCTAAAATTGGAATCAAGTTTTAGAAGTGGTGAGCGGCTGGACATCAGCAATAAGCACAGTCCATCCAAGTTAAATTGGAGGATCTACAAGTATACATTCTACACAATAGACAACTAGGAAAGAAAAGATAAAGTCCTCTCTTGTGTGCTCTGCTCAGACTTGTTTTTATACAGGTCTGGTAACATACTGGAGAGGGTAATCTACTCCATGATCCACAGAGGTCCACAGCCGACTTGAGGGGGGTTCTCAGATAACTGAACCGCACACAGAAAAGCAGCTGGAAATGTATTGTGTGAGCTACGGCTCCCAAAAATTCACTACCCCGCTCGGTCCTTGTAATCGTACTCGCTAACCAGTGAGATCATACCTCCCTGCTGTACAGTACACAGCGGTGCCAAGAGTAGAGGCAGGTCTTTGCTTGCCCCTGACTGCCTCGGTCTCTCTCCCAGGCAGCTGCGTGCAGAGGTCTGAACCTGCCTGCTGAGGAGCAGCATGGGGCTGACTAGCTGAGCGTTAACTAGCTGTGGCTCACCAAGAAGAGAGAAAACAGAGATGTAAAATCCTCTGTTGTTATTGCCCTCCTCTTGCATTATGACTCACATCTCCCTCTCATAGTCCAACCTGCTCACCACAAGAGGGCAGGGTCAAAGAGAGAAAATAAGTCCGGCCCGTGTCAGTGACCCTTTGCCAAATTCAACCCATTTACCGGCAAAGCCTTTCATTCTGTTTTTCTGACCTCCCTGTCCTGTCCCCCCTCTGTGTTATGCAAGACTGAGACTCTGTGGAAAGTATTCCTGCCAAGTCAATCACAGCCCAACGGACACATTTGGTAAACTTATCAGTCAGCTAGATGCATGGCATGCATCCGGTTCAATGACAAGTGATCGTTTTAAAGAGCTAAAAGAACAGAAAGCCCACACCTCAACCGTGGCACTCTTTTTTTCTGACTTGTGACAAATGTATCAGGTTTTCTTTTGTTCTTCATTCATACATACATTCTCTGTTCCCACTTATGGCAGAATGCAGACATAAATCTAGATTTGTATGCCTTATTATTCCCCCAATGAATATTAACAGCACTGTTAAACATCAAAGCTAAAGCAGTTAAAAGAAAGAGCTTATTGGCACCGAACATAAACTAATTTTATATGATTTATAAAAGAAAACAAGCCCCCCTGACTCTACCTTGGGTGTATTAGATACTTTGCTTCTCTAGGCTATCAAGATATGGACCATGACAAAGGCATTTTCATGAGCTGAGTCCATATGAAATAATATGACCACAAAAACAAAAGGTGGATAGAATAAATAGGAAATAAGTTATAATTGAAGTGATGAAAGTCTGCTTTTTGGAGCACTTTCATTTTTTAATTCAGATAAAATAATTGAGGCTTGAAAAAAGGACAAAAGGCCACACGATTAAACCAGGAAACAGACAGACTTCCTTATGAAGACATGGACAAAAAAAGTCATACAAACCAGGAAGAAACATCACCAGATTAACATCTGTCCCCAGTGTGAGTATATCTGGTCCTGGCTTTTTAAAACCCAGTGAGGATCTGAGCCAGCAGCTGGCTGGTCTTCCCTTATGGAGTGCTTTGACAGAGTTTTCCCCATGGAGCATGCATTAGTGTGATCACTACATTAAGACAGAGCTATGTTCAAAGATTATTTATTACCCAGCGAGCTGTAAATACATGACTCTGATTGGTCAAAACCCCAGAACAACAGCAAGCACTTAAGTAAACAAATGAACTAAAAGATGTCTTCAGCTTGAAAAATTCACACACCGGATCGAAATTCTACCCAGAATGGCCGCTTAGTTTGACTCTAATACTCAGGCCCAAAAATAAATTGCAAACCATAGACTGTATAAATAATGGTAGTAGTATCCATGATGTCACCCATATGTTTCTGAAACGTTGTTTTGAGGCCAATCGTCGGCGGGAGCCATTTTTGAAAGTCAACCTAACTTCTGTCGAGCTAGTGTGAGGTAAAGAGGCGGGCTTTGAGCCTCCTAGCCAACAGCTACTGTGTTCCTGCCTGTCAATCAACTCAGCTGTGCCTCTCATTATGGAAAACTCGTAATCTTAATATCTTCGAAACTGCTGCGTTATAAGCAAGACCCTGATGCAAAGCTGTGCATTATCTCTGTGGCTACTGTCATTTATCACTCACAACACTTAAAGGTATCTCTTAGCTGGCATCTAACTGATTGAATTTCAAGCAGAAATGCAACACTTCTCTGTCCCATCTTTTTATATGTGATGATTTTCTACTCTTCTGTGGTTTACATAAGAGTAAACAGGATATCTTTCATGGTGATTATGATTTGTAAGTAATCGGAAGAGGTCTGCTTGGTGTCGAAGAACCTGTGATGGGGATTTCTTTCTATTTTCTAAAAGATACATACACATACATACAATAGAACTTTCTGTACAGCCACACACTGTCCTAAAAAAAACGCAGGAGGAGGCACTGTTGAGCTCTGCCACACAACAAAAGCAGCTTAGTAAAGAATGCTCAAGTTTGAAGACTGGCAATATTTCATGTTAAGCTTTTTCAGCATTTACTAGACACTATTGAGTATATCGGCCTGTCAGAAACCAAACAAGCCACCAACTGAGGCAACAACATCATCACACCATACCATACTGACAGCAAAGACAGACTCTCCATTGCTGTTTAGATTACTCATGGTTGGTAAGGTAGGTTTCACGCACTTAAACTGTCTTATTGCATTGCTTTGAGTTCACAACACTTTCTCTACTCCAGGTTGCGCAAGCAAACTTGTTATTCAGCTGACTTGCAGCAATCTCAGTGATGCAACCACAACAGTGCTAAGGCTATCTATGCACTTTTGTGATTTGTATTTATGTATCAGAACTTGTGCTACATCATGAAATTTAAATTTTTCAGAAGAGTAAATGCAATCAAACTTATGGTATGTGCGATGGTCTGTCCATGAAAGGTCAGGTGGCAGAAAGAGAAAGCACAAAGCACAAAATAGAGTCGTTTTAGTAACAGTCTTAGTGTTTCATCTCTGGCCAGTCCCTGACATAGCGATTAGGGAAAACCTAAACTGCTGTTGTTTCAAATGACAGAAAAAACATTGTATCAGAACATTTCTTCTTACCGTGCACAGCAAAAACGTTACAGGGCTGGGTGCCATGGCGTGACGACTCTCTCTTTCCACCCTTGATGAAGGCTGGCAGACTGGGTCTCCTCTGGTCCCCTACAAACTTTCCCGGCTGCTGCCCCATAAGGGCAGGGTGCCAGGCCGCAGCCGGGACTCTCCAAGCTGGACTTTGTTGCTCACCGTCAAACAGTTGGCCACCAGTCAGGGAAGGGGTAAGGACAGGACGGGAACCCCTTTCCCTGGCTCAGTCCGTCTTCCACTGGAGTGTGGGTAATGTCTTTCACCTTTGTAGATCCCTTTCACTCCTTTGTGTCTCTGTTTATCATACTGTAATGGAGACTGAATGCCTCAGAGGTCAGAGATCGGTGTTTCAAAGTAGTCTGGGAAGAAAACAAACAATCAATGATGATCATATTCAAAGCGTTTAAGCTTCTATTTAACATAAAACATGAATTCAGACACCAGACATTTTTATAAATAATCTTGGCTTAGTCTCACAATGCTGTAGAGGTTTATAAAGCATGCACATTATTGGGTTGACATACAAGGGTTCTATCCCATGCAATATCCTGATAAATACTAAATTCATTGCAAGTACTCTGTTGTTGAGATTTTAAGGGTCCTACTTTCACTACATTATCAAGAAACATTACATGTGCATCCCTCTGTATATATTCTCACTTCTATCTGTCAAAACAAGGATGTTCATACACTTCATTTTTTATTTTTTATTCTAATCCAGCCAATCAAATATGAAGCTAACGTTGGTTAACAACAGTATGCTGCAGGCTACAAACATAACTATTTAGAGATACACCACCAGTCAGAAGTTTGGACGCACCTTCTCATTCAAGGATTTGTATTTATTTTAATTATTGTAAACACTGTAGATTAATACTGAAGACATCAAAACTATGAAAGAACATATATGGAATTATTTAATGAACAAAAAAGTGTTAAACAAACCTGAATATGTTTTATATTTTAGATTCTGTAAAGTAGCCCCCTTTTTCCTTCATGACAGCTTTGCACACTCTTGGTATTCTCTCAGTCTGCTTCATGAAGTGATCTCCTGGAATGGTTTCTAATTAACATGAGCCTTGTCAAGAGTTCATTTGTAGAATGACTTGCCTTCTTAATGTGTTTGAGACCATCAGTTGTGTTGTTCAGAGGTAGGGTTAGTACACAATGGATAGCCCTATGTGACTACTGTTGTAATCCAGATTATGTCAAAACCAGATTATTTCATAGTTTTTGTGTCTTCAGTATTAATCTACAATGCTGAAAATAATGAAAATAAATACAAACCCTTGAATGAGAAGGTGTGTCCAAACTTTTGACTGGTAGTGTATTTTGTTAGAAAGGAGAAAACAAAAACAGAAAACAACTTCATCTGGGGCATACGAACTAGCTGGGATAAATAGTTACCTCTGAAGTCTAGCAGGGTATTATAATTGTATTTCAGGCTACTTCTGTATTTTGACATCCTATTTTACAGTATTTCTCAGTTGCTAAAACACTAACCCCTATTGTCTGAACCAAATTCCTTAGCGGCCTGAACCATGTACTGAATCAGTCACTCTTTTGGCAAAACCATAAGCACTTTTCACCTGTTAGACACAACAAACACATTCTCACTCACTAAAAACACATGTTGCACTGTGATGCACTTGTGTTACATAATGGTAAGCACAGGTAGCAAAAGTTAAACACATTTGAAGCACATGATTCAGAGTTTAAACACAACCACTCAAAACTGATCACACTTGTGTCTAATGATGTGAGGAAACCAATATAAGCCTGGATCCGGCACGCCATGGTTTTTCCCCCCGTTGCCAGGTCAGGGAGAAAGTGGCCTGTGATGTGGATGAAGTCCTGTGGCCTGACCCAGCATGTAGATCTGATGCTGTAGATAACTAGGGATGCATGATATTATTGGTATCGTCCGAGATTGGCTTTAAAATGAACTATCAGATATCGGCCAACACACTGATATCCGCTGATATGATTAACCGATAAAATAATGGGCTGCTGCACACATGTTGGGCTCATGTTTGAAGTTAAATTTGAATTTAAGCAGCAGTGTGTAAGGTACATGTAGCTGACTAATTTAGGCACATTTACTGTCAAAGAGTAAACCATTTTATTTAATTTAGGTTTAATTGCTGTTCAGTTGCACTTTTCATATGTTCCCTGTGAACAGAGGTTAGGTTTACTTACAATGTCAAATGTGAAATTGGCTAAATTTGCTCTGGTTGTGAGTATTGTTATGATTATCTCAAGGAGAGCGTCATCCAAGTTTTAAGTAGGATGTCTCTTTTTGTATGAATTTTGTTTGAAAGCAATTGTCACAAATAAATATGCAGCTTTAAATATTAAGTATTTTTCTTATTTTGCACAAGAAATGAATATGACGTAAGAAATGTGATAAGAGTATCACCATAATGCTGTACGCTAATTCCAATACAGAAGAGAACTGATGATCTCTGTAATTAGGTGGGCGGAAAAAAATATCTATGTCGGTAATCGGCTAAATGAGTTGTTAAATATCGGCATATCGGCAAAAAATCCAATATTGTGCATCCCTAGTAGATACTGTAAGCACTTCAGTACGATTTTGTGGATTACACTATAATGTGCTCCTCTTTTTTTTTTGTATTTAAATTATTTTTACTATATACACGTAAAATATACATGTAGGCAATGTAAGGATTCTGTCATAATTTTAACAAATAATATTTGTTAAAAATTGAAAGTTGAGGTATTAATGCATGTCATTTCAAGTTGTTGTATAAATACCAACATGCAGTATCACTTTATTGTTGTAATTCAGTAATACCACCAAAGACCTCTTCATGACAAAGCAAAGGAGGGTAAGGGGATCTGATAAAAGGAATCAAAGGTGAATTCCATACACATGAAAGCTGGTCCATCAGTACAGATGTTTGCACAATTTCCTGGTAGAGGTTGGTAGAACTGTTGTGAACAATACACATTGTTTCTACAGCTTCATGTCCTGAGCATTCAGATTTTTGATGTAGTGTGCAATGACTGCTCAGTGTTGTTTTTAATTTTGATTGACTTGGGGTATGATCTGACAACATTGTTTGGTTTTGCAGGAAGAGTCAGAGGTTTGGTGAATGTAGTTTGAAAATTGTGTTTTGTGCTTATAGCGTTGAGAAAAGCGTGGTGGATGTCAATAAATATGTTTTAGCAATTGAGAAATACTGTAATTACAAAAACAGTGTCAAAAAAAGTCAAACGTGCACAAGAAGCACGGAAGTGGAAATGACAAACATGTGCTAACTTACAAACTCAAAGAGTGAATAAAGTGTGTATGTTGACTTACATTGTCTTGGAATATTTACATTGTTGGTTAGCTGACGTCCTCAAGCTAATGGTTAAGTTAGCCATAGAGGCTAACTAATGCACATCGAGCATTCAACAGTTGGCTCTGTCCGAGTCGCTGTTTACACTCCACACAAGTGCACAGAAAAGTCTCCCAAATAACTCTCCGGTTGCCACAACTTAATTGTTGCAAACAGTCTTCCAAAGCCAAAGTTTTCAGTCTGTTTCAAACTTCCGTGTCCACTCTTCCCGTGTTGCGGAGTCTCTCCCCCTGTGGTACCCGGACTAAAGGAACTTCAATCAGGGAGGTGAAGAGAAATCGAGGAGATTCAGCCGGCCAGAGACCGACGACTCTTTCTGCAAGTCCTGTCCTCTGTTTACAGCTACCGACCCCTCTGTCCCTGGACTCACTCATTGTTTTCACGTGAAAATCTGTGCACTAAACTTTGGCCGAGTTGTAGTTGTGTCGCTGGTGCCGCCATACTTCCATACGCAAGGTGGTTTACAGAAGTATGTGGGTGGGGCGACGTATGACGTCACATGCGTGCGTGGGCTAGTATACGGGACCAAAGATAAATTCTTATTATGCTGGAAAGCAAAAGGACAGATCAGCCCCTTTAAAAGCAGTGGTGGACAAAGTAAACAGCTTCATTACTTAAGTCAAAGTAAAGGTCAAATATTACTCCAATACAAGTGAAAGTCGCTCTGTCAGATTATAACTTGAGTTAAAGGCACTGTGAGGAGTTTTTAACCAGCTTAGAAACAGGCTGAAACAAACACTGATGCCTCTTTATGACCTTCAAAAGCAAACAAGACCATGAACAACAACACTGATACCTTCTCTGTTGTCATTTTTAATGCCTTAAACCACTCCGAGGGGGAAGGTGTCAGACCACATGATTGATATTTGGCTTTAGAAACACCCTTTTTTGGCTGTTTTTATGGCACATAACCACATGGAGTGATAAATCTGGCTGTTAAACGATATTAGGGTGAGGTTTTTGTTGAAAACACTACTTATGCATGTACAGACCAAGAGATAATAGGTATCACTTTGTCCACAAGGGGGCGCCAAAATTGATATACATGAAAATTTCCTCACAGCAGCTTTAAAGTACTGAAGTACTTCCTTTTAAAAATACTTAAGTATTCAAAGTAGTTTTTAAATAATCTCAAAACGTTGTGTTTTCACAATACATAAGTGCAGTCAAGAATACATAGGAGTACATTCTGTTAAATCATGTTTATTTAGAAATTACTTGAAATCTCTAAAAACTATACCATGGAATAAAAACAGAAACTAAGTTACTCCAATAACAGACAACTTAGTTTCAAATGTTCATCTGGAATGAAACAAATGTTACATAGCTCAACACACTTTCTCAGGTTGGATAGTGACTTTTTGTATGTTTGAGCAGAGTGGGAAACAGGGAGAACATTTCAAACGGTACTTATCATTCTTCATTTCAAAAACCTCTAACACAGGCTGAAGATATGGCCATGAGTGCTCATGTGGAGAATTATAGCCATCATTACCACCTCTACATGAATTGACTGATCTGAATGAAACTTGCTCTGTGTTTGCTCCACGTTCAACCTGCACGATATACAGGTACGACTAAACCACTGAGAGAAGCAGAACTACACAAACACATTTTACTGTCTTTGGGATCAGATTACAGAAAAGGGAAGGGAAGCTAAAGTACTTTCAAAGCTAAAGTAGTGAGTAACTAGAGCATTGATAGAAATGTAGCGGAGTAAAAAGTACAATTGTCTTCTGAATGTAGTGGATTACAAGTAATAAGTGTCCCCAAAATATAATACTCAAGTAAAGTACAGATACTCAAAAAATGTACTTAAGTACTGTACTCAAGTAAATTTACTTTGTTACTGTCCACCACTGTTTAAAAGGAAGTATTTTTGAGGGCTTCTACTGCGTTACCTCATACTATGCTTTGTGTTGCCTCACACAACTTTTGAATTCCCTTGCAATACTTTTCTTCTTCTTTTTCTCTCTCTCCTTCTAAACAATCTTGGAATCTAGTTCAGGAATCTGGACTGGGAAAGGCTCACTTCATTTTTCAGTATATGACTTTAAATGAGTTAAAACTGCTGTTGGTAGGAATGGTGTAAAAAATGTTACTTTTTTTCTGCTGGGTTTGGAGAAAAGATCATAATACCCATCGGTGCTCCTCAGTAAGTGGAGTAATTTGAGACTATTGCGAAATCTTTGCGTTTTCCAATGCCTTTGTATCAAGCAATGTTATTATTCCCCTCGTTCCCGTTATGACTGACCAATCATAGCTAATCTCCAACCCTCTGTCCTGATTGGTTAAGGGGTGGCCCCTACTACATCCTCCGATTGCTTATGAGTCCTGCACTATCTTGACTGCACATGCCGATCTGTGTTGGGGGGCTATGAGGAAATCTAGTTGGGAGGGATAGTGTTGACATTTGAAGTCCCTCTCTCTGAACAGATGTTTACTCTGTGACTTCCAGCAGCAGCTTTAAAATCCAATTATGCTTAGTGACATGACACTAGTTAGTATTCATTTTAGATTTAATTAACTTGGGTAACATTGTAATGTAACACAAAACTTATTGCAAGGGAATGCGACATAATGGGAGGTAACACATGAGTATTACAGGGAAATGCAAAAACACGAGGGAATGCAAGAGCAGTGTTGGGTAACTCAGAGCATAGTGCAATACAGGAAAAGGTTTGCTAGGGAACGCAAAACATATTGCAATGTAACGCCCAATAAATAGGTATTACCAAACATGTTTAGAGGGATCCCCAAAAGCAATGCAGGAAAATGCAAAATATATTGCAAGATAATGTAAACTTAATTGTGTGAAACTGTCAACAAGATTGCAAGGAAATACTAATCTACAATGGAATGGTACGGTGAAGTAACGCAGAAGTTGCAAGGGGAATGCAAAAGTATTGCGAGGAAAAGCACATTTTTTGCAGGGGAATGCTAAAATATGTCAATGTAACGCGAAGCAGATTGCAAGGGGAACTCAAATAATTTTGGTAGGGAATGAAAATCTTTATGCTGTCAGTAAATGCAAAAGTGTAACAAGGAATCGCAACAATCGCATGATAATGTTCAAGTTTTGATATATTTCACAACATATTCCAAGGGAATGCAAAAATCTGAAAAAGAGATTAAGATGAAACATTTAAGTATTGCAAATGCAAAAGTGTTGTAAAAGGAGCACAAAAATATGGCTGGGGAAGGAAAAAGTAGCCCCTCAGAAAACTTCCTGCAACTCTTGCTTGCTCTGTACATACAAGATGTTTTAAAAGAAAATCTGGATCTGATAGTCATATGTGATGACATCGTTGACTGTGAGCGCTCATTGCATTTTCTTCTTCGGAAACATAAAAAAATACCAGTGGTCATTTGGTTCTACTTATGACTCACTGTTTTAGCTTTAAAGTTAACGTGTTGAAAAGTTGTTTTGATATTTCAAACACGTTAAACAAAAAACTACAGATCTAAAAAATCTCTCTTTGGACTGTAATTTTTACAAATGCATATTTATTTGCAATACTGGAAAAGACATTATACATTTTAATAGTATCATTGACCAAGACCGAACACTGAGGAGTACTGAAAACTATAGAAAATGTATTGTAAACAACAGTGTTTTTCTATTACACAGCATATTATTAAAAGCGTTCCACTATATCTCTTTATAATGTGAGAGCAGCTGCTCTAGTGATCTAAAAAAAATCCTTCTTAATAGTAGTTGAACACCAACCATCACTTAAGTAAGTTAAAGCACACTGTTTAACCATACAACTGACTCTCACATTAGTAAAGAGGCTTTGAAAAGATTAGTTCAGTCCTTGGATACATGGTCCCTCTTGAAGCTGCTGGATGTGATCACGGTTTTGTTACGAGGTCAGTTAGGATGTGGGCTCTTTAACCTTCCTGTTCCAACAGCTTCTGTTGAGTCAACATGACAATCTCTTCCATCACTTCTGGCTTCAAGATGTCTTTGACCTACAGAAATGACACAAAGAAAATAATTATACATTTTTATGCCAAAACTTTATTAACAAAAACTTTCTACAAATTCATTCAGTACTAGTGGATAACATATTTCTATTTTTTTTTTATGTCTGAGAAATACCATGAAGGTAGTTTCAGTAAGGGTTACTTTAGTGTACTTTGAGCTACAGCCTAAGAGAGACAGCTCAGTTATTTATAAAAACAAATAAAAAATGTGGCTTTGTTAAGTAGGTTTACTTGTTAAAGTGAAAACTTCAATGTAATTTCTTATCTACATCATCAAATGTAAGCACAAAGAGTTAACTGTGCCAATACAGTATGGTGATATTACCAGCTTTCATGCTAAGTAAAGCATTCATGATGAAGTTGTGTGGTGGTCAGGGTTTGGTTTTACACTAGCAGAGACTAAATTGATTACGATTAATCACTGTTGTAGTTTTGCAATTTGGCCACCAGATGGCACAATACACCAAAGAGAAGAATTTCAAGATTGGAATCTTTTAAATAAAATTGTTGTACATTGTGTAATGGTGGGGAAAATATGTGGTTATCACAGATCATATATTTCATTATACTGCTTCTTACCTGGTGCTGGACTGAGGATTCATAGCAATACAGAACACTGGTGTCGTACAGGAGGACTTTGTGAGCAGCCAGAGCCAGAAGACAGTTCCTTAACCGAGAGATGACTTCACGGTCTGAAAGACTGACAGGCTGGAAGGACAGAGACAAGATGAGACAAACAAATAAGGTAAACATTTATAAATACAAGAAATGCAGGAACATAACATGGAAGCAGCAGATTAAAAAGTATTTAAAAGAAGTGTCTCCTCTTTTCAGATTACCATAGGGACTTGAAGTACATCTGAACAGTGTGATTGTCTTATAATCAGAGCAATACGGTATTTACATATGTATGTAAATATCTATGTCATATATATGCTAAGTTTAAATCCAAGTGTGTAAAAACTGGTGACACAGTGTTTAAACTGTCAGATACTGCTCTTGGTTGCTAAAGTTCTCACCTCCAGGCTGGTGTAGAAGCCCCCAGCCTCCTCATCCTGCTGCCCTGGTGTGGGATACAACCACACAAAGCCGTTATTCCCCAGGATTAAGGATGCGCCACATGGCAGGTTGTGGAAATGTGTTTTCTGTCTCTTGATCAGTGAAGGAGAAAGCTGTACCAGCACTCCTTGACCCAACTGATAATGAGAGAGAGAAAAAAAGGGCAGAATATTAGACAGAGTCAACAGAAGATAAGGGAACAAGAGAATGTATTACTAGCTTAATATTTGGTTACAAGATTAATGCTAGAGTCTTTAATATAGGAATCTAATGTGATATATAGTGTTTCAGGCTTTAAAATCAGGTCATCGTGCTTTTTTCTGTACTCATTTGATTTGTTTTCGTTTCCTAGTTTGTAATGAGTCAAAGTCAAAGATCACTTGGTGGTCACCCATCTGGCTCTGATGTTCCTTATTTACACATTTAATACTAGTTTAGTGTGTAAACAAATATTTCCGTTGATTAATTCATCAGGGTTCCCACTCTTTTCCAGAGATCATTTTCCAGGACATTTTCATTGATGATCAAGCTGGTATGACCGTCTAAATTTAGTTCCTAATTTAGTTCCTAAATAGTCTAATATGTTCCTCTCAGTGGAAGTCTACATTGAAAGACATGTAGTCTATGGCTATCAATGAAATCATCTCTTACATACTTAAAAATGATGGCAAATTGATAATAGAATAGCCAGGGACCCCTTACAGGTGAGAAAATTGTCCATGGCCCCCTCATAATTGTAACACAGATTAAGCACATTAGTGATGTGTCATGATCAAAAGCTGCGGCTCTGAGAGCCGATGCTTTATAGTGAATCAGAAGAGCCGGCTCGCATCAAGAGAGAGAGCCGGCTCCCAGTTTTTTCCTTTTGCTGCTTAGCTCTCTCAGCATGGCGGCCATGTGGCCAATCATATGTGAGGATATAGGATACAGGTGGTGGAGGGGAGGCTGTGTATCCTGGCTTCATCTGTTCCTTCAAAGAGAGTCTTCTTGTAGACCGGGCAAATACTCACTGAGAGGAGAAATCAGATCAGCCCATCCAAGCTGAGGCATCTGATTTTTCTCAATACCAACCTGAGGACATTAATAATGTTTGCTTGAGTTTGGTTCTGGTTCTGTTTGCTTGAGTTTGGTTCTGGTTCGGTTTACCTGAGTTGGTTCTGGTTCTGTTTGCTTGAGTTTGGTTCTGGTTCGGTTCTGGTTCGGTTCTGGTTCAGTTCTGGTTCTGTTCTGGTTCTGTTCTGGTTCGGTTCTGTTCTGGTTCGGGTCTGGTTCGGTTCTGGTTCACGTCTGGTTCGGTTCTGGTATGGTTCTGGTACGGTTCTGGTTCGGTTCGGTTCCGGTTCTGCTTCAGTTCTGGTTCGGTTCGGTTCCGATTCGGTTCCGGTTCGGTTCTGGTTCGGGTCTGGTTCGGTTCTGGTTCGGGTCTGGTTCGGTTCTGGTATGGTTCTGGTACGGTTCTGGTTCGGTTCGGTTCCGGTTCGGTTCTGGTTCAGTTCTGGTTCAGTTCTGGTTCGGTTCTGGTTCAACTCTGGTTCTGTTCTGGTAAGGTTCAGTTCGGTTCTGGTTCAGTTCGGTTCTGGTTCAGTTCGGTTCTGGTAAGGTTCGGTTCTGGTTCAGTTCTGGTATGTTCCTGGTAAGGTTCTGGTCCGGTTCTGGGTCGGTTCTGGGTCGGTTCTGGGCCGGTTCTGGTTCAGTTCTATTAGGGTTCTGGTTTGGCTCTGGTTTGGTTCTGGTTGAGTTTGATTCTGGTTCTGTTTGCATGAGTTTGGTTCTGGTTGAGTTTGATTCTGGTTCTGTTTGCATGAGTTTGGTTCTAGTTCTGTATGCTTAAGTTTAGATCTGGTTCTCACCCTAACCCTAACCCTAATCCCAACCCTAACCCTAATCCTAATCCTAATCCTAACCCTAACCCTAACCCTAATCCTAATCCTAACCCTAATCCTAACCCTAATCCTAACCCTAATTCTAATCCTAACCCTAACCCTAATCCTAACCCTAACCCTAACCCTAACCCTAACCCTAGTCCTAACCCTAACCCTAGTCCCAACCCTAATCCTAACCCTAACCCTAACCCTAACCCTAATCCTAACCCTAACCCTAACCCTAATCCTAACCCTAACCCTAACCCTAATCCTAATCCTAACCCTAACCCTAATCCTAACCCTAACCCTAACCCTAATCCTAACCCTAATCCTAATCCTAACCCTAACCCTAACCCTAACCCTAACCCTAATCCCAACCCTAACCCTAATCCTAACCCTAACCCTAACCCTAACCCCAATCAAAATCCTAACCCTAACCCTAATCCTAACACTAACCCTAATCCTAACCCTAACCCTAATCCTAACACTAACCCTAATCCTAACCCTAACCCTAATCCTAATCCTAACCCTAACCCTAATCCTAACCCTAACCCTAACCCTAATCCCAACCCTAACCCTAATCCTAACCCTAACCCTAACCCCAATCAAAATCCTAACCCTAACCCTAATCCTAACACTAACCCTAATCCTAACCCTAACCCTAACCCTAATCCTAATCCTAACCCTAACCCTAATCCTAACCCTAACCCTAACCCTAATCCCAACCCTAACCCTGATCCTAACCCTAACCCTAACCCTAATCCTAACCCTAACCCTAACCCCAATCAAAATCCTAACCCTAACCCTAATCCTAACCCTAATCCTAACACTAACCCTAACCCTAATCCTAACCCTAACCCTAACCCTAATCCTAACCCTAACCCTAACCCTAATCATAACCCTAACCCTAATCAAAACCCTAACCCTAACCCTAATCACAATCCTAACCCTAACCTTAATCCTAACCCTAACCCTAACCCTAATCCTAACCCTAACCACAATCCTAACCCTAACCCTAATCATAACCTTAATCCTAACCCTAACCCTAATCCTAACCCTAACCCTAACCCTAATCCTAACCCTAACCACAATCCTAACCCTAACCCTAATCATAACCTTTATCCTAACCCTAATCCTAATCCTAACCCTAATCCTAACCCTAACCATAATCATAACCCTAACCCTAATCCTAACCCTAACTCTAACCCTAACCACAACCGTAACCCTAATCCTAACCCTAACCCTAATCCTAACCCTAATCCTAACCCTAAGCCTAACCCTAATCCTAAACCTAAGCCTAAGCCTAAACCTAACCCTAATCCTAATCCTAACCCTAATCCTAACCCTAACGCTAATCCTAACCCTAATCCTAACCCTAATCATAACCCTAACCCTAACCCTAATCCTAACCCTAACCCTAATCCTAACCCTAACCCTAACCCTAATCCTAACCCTAACCCTAACCCTAATCCTAACCCTAATCCTAATCCTAACCCTAACCGTAACCCTAACCACAATCCTAACCCTAACCCTAATCATAACCCTAGGATCAGGGTGAGAATGATTTTGTAACAGAAGAAATGCACACAATTGGGCATTATAAAGGGTTATATATACGTTCATACGTTAAGGGTTTTCAACACAAACTATTATTTTTTGCAAAATTAAGGTAAAAAATATACGGCTACAAAAGATCCTAAATTAAGAGCCGTTTGAGAGTCGAAAGAGCCGGCTCTCTGAAAAGAGCCCAACTTCCCATCACTAAAGCACATGCTTACTACCTTTTGCACTCTTAGTTGCCCTTGGAACTATTTGTATTGTAAAACATATCAATGTAAATACTTCAGACCTGTACCATAGTGATAAACAGATAACACTTCAATTTGAATCAAGTAAATACCACTTGTATACTTTAAAACAGAGGGTCATTTCATTCCTTGTGGACTCAACATGACAGCATTTATACTTTTCAAGTAATTGATCTTAAACGCTTTCAGAAAATTAACAGTAACAAGACTCACATATCCCTTCGAGCCACCAAATGGTATCATAACAATGGTGTATGCTGTTTTGTAATGACACAGCACAATTTTATAATTTATTAAAAATGTATTCAAATTATTTCACGGACCCCCACGCTATGGTTCGCAGACCCCCAGGGGTCCCAGGACCTCACTTTGAGAACAACTGAGCTACAGTACGGTAATTGAGCCAAATGTACCATAAAACATAAACAATATACCCCCGTTTTCTGTGAATGCATGATTATGAAGTGAAGGAGAAAAGATGTGAAAAAAGTTGCGCAGTGTTGCTGTCTTTTCCAGCACAGCGTGCACTCAACTTTCAATGAATGGGGATGTGTTTTGTTAATAGGGTCAGGTCAAACGCAGCCATGTTGGAATCATTTTCCAGGACTATATGTGATTTTCCAGGACATTTTACTTTTTCTCCCATTTTCCAGGTGTTTTCCAGTACTGGAAAACTGGTCAACTGATTTCCAGGTTTTCCAGGTTTTCCAGGACGTGTGGGAACCCTGATTCATGTTCAAAATACTGTTTTTTAAGTGTAACCTAATGCCATTGAAACCACACTTGTGCTACTGGAGAATTTAAACAGCACGCGGAAATAATAACACCCTAAACATGAGCACATTTTCTAAACTTGTCAGCACATAACTCAACTCTAAACCTTATTGTGAACATTATCTGACTTACTTTTCCATACTTTAAACTGCGGGTGTGGAGCGACAGGGCTCCATCTGAGAAGACTGACTGCACCTCTGCCTGGAAGAACAGGAAAATGGCAACAGCTGCATAAGTATTGGAAAACAAATAAGACAGAAAAATATCTAAAAGAATGATATGAATTACACTAATGAGATCGCCTTCTTGAAGGTACTCTCTCATGGTGAGCTCGTCTTCTGCTGATCGTCTCCTCTGAAAGACAAAGCCATATCAAACATCTTTAGAAATTAATGATCAAACTCTTAAACAAACCTCTTATCGTCCTTTAGATAGATGCTTGTTCAGCTTACAGAGTGAAAAAAACATTTTTCTTTATGTGAATCAAATTTTCTAGCATCTCACCAGCTCTCCTCCAGGCAGATTGACGGAAGACAGCAAGAGCACCGAGTCCAAGCGGGAGTTGGTCTCTATCTTCCATCGTTTCTGTTGTACCTGCACAAGAAACACACACAGTGAGATCATAGTATACATTCATAGCTTCCTGAACTATTTGTTTTAGGTTCCTTTGACATATGTATGCCACCACTTTGTAAAAAAAAAAAAAGGTAGAAAAAGTGTCTTACCTCTGTGATTCTGCCAACCACTACATCACCAACCTCACCGTTAAACCTGCAAATCATCATCAAAATTATAACAATGTAGCTTCTGCTCCCACTTCCCTTCTTGGCTTAAGAAGTTTAAGACCTCAAATCTTCCCTCTTACCTGGTCTTTAGTGGTCTGACACAGATTAGCTTGTCTACTCTCTGCACCTCTCCAGCAACAGATGCTGTCAGCTTCTCTTCATCAACATAGGTCCCATGACCCCTGGACAGAAAGGATGTACAGATAATGAATAATACAGCCAAACAGGGATGTCCCTATTAATTTCCTGGTTATCAAACTTGACTTTATTTGAAGTTAACGTGAAAAGTAAGGCAAAAAAAAGTCCCTTTTGCAGGACTTCCTTCCATGACAACATAGTGTGCCCACCACAGACAGTCGCCGATTCCACTAAAAACAAACATATGCCTACCTCATGAAACCAGTGTCTGAAGTGATAACATCACCGGGGACGACTAGATCTTTTCGGTCAAAAGCAGAATCTAATAAAGAGACTGGTTTGCGAATAGTTGGTAGTCTCATGTCAGCAGCCATGCTTCTTTTTGGTTCTTCTTCTTCTTCTTCTTCTTCCCTCTACGGCAGACGACAATAGCCAAACTCGTTTTACCACCACCTACCGAAATATGAGTGTGGAGGTTTAATTCTGGAGGTGCTACCATCAATTTTAGACCAAACGTGAGAATACAAGCAATGTGTAATGTCAAAACTCATAAATAAGTAAGCTCCCATAGATTAGCTTGAAAACAACGTATTTTCTAATGTTTTTTATGACTCGTCCTCTATCGCCCCTTACTGCTAATTAGCGCCCCCTGCTGCATGGGAATATGAATAGCGACTTCTGACATATTTATAGTAGCAACAGAGGATGTTTCAGGATGTTGTTGACAAAATGTAATACGCAATTTTGATTTTCTAAACTATCAACCATACAGTTGAATTGTCCCTACTATATACAATCAACAAAAGCTAACTTTTATATTTGAGAAACAAGAATATTCATTTTGTTTCTGTTGTATCTACACACATATTTGAAACATTATTGTACTAAAAATATATTATTATTTATGTTCATTTTATCATTTTCCTTGTATTTGTATTTATATCTTATTAATTACTTCTTCCATTAATATTATTTGATATTCTTAATTATTGTGTACAGGAGCAACTTTAGTGACTGAATTCCTCCCTGGGATAAATAAAGTATTTCTGATTCTGATTCTGAATAAGTTGCTTAATTTAATGTTACTCTTGCTCATCTGCACCAGAAGTACTAGTTGGTTAGAGAAATTGCTGGTCATATACAAGCTGTAGTGTCGCCACCCACCACCAGACAGGGCTGTAGCAGGGGACAGGGGAGAAGCCTTGGTTCTGGTAAAAAAAAAAAAAGGAGCACTGCAGTGTGACTTGCTGTTTGAAAAGGAAGGGAATTGATTTTGGTTTAAGGGGTGCATCTTTTACATCATTTTCTTTTTGAATAGAAGAGGTAAATCCTGGGTTTGGTTATGAGGAGCACTGCTCTGTGACTTTTTGAGGGATAAAAAGACCTTTGTTTTGGTGAAGAGGTGTGCTGCTTTATGACATGGTGTTGGAGAAAAGACAGAGTTGTATTTTTGTGGAGCGCTGCTTATGTTAAGAGAAGAGAGAAGCTACACACGAATTGAACCTTACAAAAGTGGACTAAGTGTCTCTCAGCCACAGGACTGGAAATAATCTGTGTTACTGTAGTGAGAGGCTGATATCATGTATGAATTGTTGGGCACCATAGAATATCTATAAAAATGTATAGAAAAATGACTACATAGTAAAGTATTGCAACCAATATACAATACCAATATGTGCAAACATGCAATATAGTTTTGATGTGAAATGAAACTATTGTGGAAATTGAACTTAAAGTTTGGAGAATGTTAGGACTGTTTAAAATAAGTCAAAATGATTGAATACAAAAACAGTAAATGACAACTACACTTGAATGGCAAAAGTGAAATCAATCGTATTGTAAACATGGAGTTGTAAATATCGATAATAACAATTGTGGACAGGATTAAGGATGTCATTTTGAATAACTAAAATGCTCATTGTTATTAGAAAGAACTGAATTACTGATACACCCATCTGTAATATCTATATTGTCTAATTATTAATTGTTCAAATGGTTTGACACAGTGAGTTAGTTACCGTAGTTCTTAGAAAAGGAAGCCCTTAACGCAGAAACATACCGGACAGATGTTTTCCTCGTGTGCTCGCTGTTGTACCGCCAGGTGTCAGCATCGAGTCACTCTCGCATTCACGCATGCTCACTTCCAACAGAACTTCACATAACGGAGTGCTGACGTCAGATGTCAACACCAAGCAAACGTCTCTGTATCGACCAATCAGCTTCAAGGCAGCCAGAGTCTTGTAAAGATGGCGGCCGTGAGACACAGAGGAGTGAAAACTGGACGTTTTACCGCTAAGAAACACCGCTGGTTCAGACACCACAGACATTGACACGACAGCGAGACTGAAGGTTAATCGACCCTTTTGTCTGCCTCAGTGCGCAGTTTGCTGCTGTATGGCGTCGGTGTGAGGCTGGCTGCTTTTATCTTCGAGTTGGACTGACGATATTAGCTTCAAGTTGGAAAGCCAATGCTAACCCAGGGCTAGCTGTGGAGCTCTACTGGCTGCTGGGATCTTTCTACACGGCATTCATGGATTGTAGCCTGGCCAGTGTTCATGCTGGGCTTCATGTGCTTATATAAAGTTTGTATTTTGACCATAACAGCGCCAATGACTCCCTTGGTTTAAAAACAGACTTGTTGTGGAGGAATAAGGGGCTCTCACGACCTGGCATTGCGACACTGTTTGGATTGTGGAGTTGGAGTGAGTTTGCCGTCATGTATTTTCTAACCGGCTGGCCCCGAAGGCTGCTTTGTCCGCTGAGGAGTGAAGAGGAGCCCTTCCACATCCAGCCCAGCTCCCAGAGGTTTTACTTCGCTGTGCTTTCAGAGACACAGCTCAGCATCTGGTTCAGTCGGGTAAGTTCAGCACAGGAGGAGCTGCAGCTTCGCTTCTTGAACTCAGCTGTTTGGAGAAAAACAATGCGTGCAAGTGCTACCCTCATTTAAGCTAGCATGTTATTACTTACTATTAGTTGTGTCTCTGAATGCAGCTGCTTGCATTTGATGTGAGTTTTAAATATGCATTAATATTATTGCTGATCTATCTGACTGTTCATAAATAAGTATGTAAAGTTTAATCCATAAAAATAAGCAGCAAGGGTTTCATTAGTGATGAGCAACCAGACTGTATATGTGATGAGCAAGGTGCAGACTGTATCAGAGATGACAGGTGGCATTTCTAGTCGTCATAACAGAATATCCGCATACGTGTGCATTTCACGACGGCATTCCGACACATTATGTCATTAAATTGTACCTGAGCGTTGTTTCAGGTGTGTGGTCCCTCCCATCCACCGCCTCATTCATGACAAAGGCTTTGTAGCTTCTCACCGTCACAGACACCGGAAATCAAACTTGGCTGATGAATGTGTTATTATGTCATACAAAGGGCTGATTACACCTTTACACCAGGCCACCTGGATAAAGCTGGATTAGTTGGGTTAAATGGGCACGCTAGTACTCATGTTGAATTGTTCTGTTAAATGTATCCTCGAACGACTCCAGTCCTTAGCTTTAATGCTTAAATTATTTAAAGTACGGGATTTCTATTTAAGTTTAAAACAGCACTCATAAACACATGTTGATGTAAATGCATTCAAGCAGCAGCTCAGCATAAACTCTGGAGCTGCAGAATAACATAATCAGAGTAAACAACCATGTCAGCACATCATTTGATCCCCTTATTTATATATATATATATATATATATATATATATATATATATATATATATATATATATATATATATGGTCTTTGTTTACTTTTTAAAAATTATTAATTCTGTTTTTCATAAAGAATAAGGAACACTCTTTCCTTTTATTACTAGCTGAAAGTATTTATCAGGAGGATGTAGATGTTCAATTTAAGGGTAGTGACTTAACAAAAATTGTATTTTTTGTTTAGTGGATAAGACAAGATAAGATGTGCTTTATTGATCCCTCATTGGGGGGAATTATTTTGTTCCAGCAACTTACAACACGGGACAGGGGAATACAACAGTTGTACTTGCATAGTTAAAAAATATAATAATAATAGTAATAATAATAATGATGATGATGATAATAATAATAATAACAACAATAATAATGATAATATTAGTAATGATAAAGGTAAAAATGAAATAAAATAAATAATGTAAATATCACAGATATATACACACTATGTGCACTTCTACCTTATGAATAGATAGTAAGGTAAGTTATTGCACAGATACAATTGCACCAGGTTTAAAAACATACACAATATGAAAAACACAATGGGATCCAGGAAAGGTTGTGACGTTTGTCCCATGGCTCTACCTGCCCTGTTCTCTCCTACACATGCCTTGGCTGCCCCAAAACAATGGCTGTTTTCGAAATCGCCTACTAGATACTACCTACTAATGTAGTATGTAGTACATACTACATTAGTAGGTAGTATGTAGTAATACTATTCTGTTAGATCTGTTTTGCAGGATGCTGAATTAGTTTCTGGTTTTGGAAAAAGCGGAACTAAATAACGGCCAAGCGGAAAGCGAAACTGCTTCTTTAGCATCCATTTATGATTTACAAAGTTAAGAAGTGGTATATATGGAATTTAATAATTTCACAGCACCTTAAAAGTGAGAAGAAAAAAGAAAAAGCGGAACATTAGTGCTGTGAATTGTGGGAAACGCAAAGAAGACTGGTCTGATGCATATTGAGACATTTTCCCGAATCAGTAAAACATCCAGGTAGTTTTGGCATACTGCAGATTTTGCTGTTGTTCACATACTACATACTAGATTTATGCCATTCAGTATGTACTAGTAGTATAGTAGGTGATTTCGAAAACAGCCAACATGTCTGCACCTATTTAGGCAATCTTTCAGTTTCCCATCTAACAATGGGTGGAAATGAAGGCATGTTGTTCATTCTATATACAGTCAATGGGGTATATTGACTGTAAACTGACCCTGCTGTAAAGTGTAAACTCACCCTGGCATTGAAACGACTTGTAAGACAGTGGAAGCTACCACAAAGGAGACCCTGTTTCCACCACAGTCTACATTTCACCCACAGAGAAAACATGTTGTAAATAATGTTGGCCAAATGGCTCCTAAAATGTGTGGTAAATCCCCACTCAGCTGTGTTAGCAGTGCCAGCACAAGCAGCTGCTGTAGAAGAAAAGTCCATAGCATTTCCAAGTATAGTCCTGTAGTGTGAACACTCAGCTGCATACCATTGTCCTCATTTGTTTACATTCATCAGATTTAGCCGAGCTGATAAGAAGCTATTTGATTTGATAACCTGCGGTGGAGGGCATTGTGTATGGCAGTCTGGGTTCCTCACAACTTGTATATTTATGAAGTAGTAGCAACAATGGATCAGGGTCACTGTTGATTTCCTGAGGCCCTGACAGGATGTGACAATATTTTCCTTCCTTTCTTTCTGAAGAACTTCGCCCGCCGTGAGTATCAATGAGGCGCTCAGGAAAAACATTGTGTCAGGAATGTCGATTGGGCAATTCTTCCGTCTTGACATGCACCTTTCACATCTGCTGGATCCATTATGTCAACTCTCCTTGGGATCTAGCTCAAGTCCTCAGATTAGAATGTAGTGGCACGTTTGGTTTCCACAGTGAATATTCCAAAACTGCAGATTCATCCACCATGTTTCATTTCATAGCATAACATTTCATAAGCAGGTGTGTGGGTTTTTTTACACGGCAAACTCATTTTTTACCCGCCATTGGCGCTTGGCAGGCGTTAATTTTACGCCCTGTGACAATGTATCTGTCAGTTTCCTTCTCTCTGTTGTTCCCAGCCACCACATCTACTCCCTCTAATCCCATCACTCCTCGACCTTAACCAGTGCACCCTGAGCCTTTGCGGTTCATCCAAGGCGCTATCACCTAATCCGTGTAACACAGTATCTTAATCATGTAGCCGTTTAGTTCTGTCACCGTTTCACAGCTGTATTGGTGAAGGGGAGCAGCTCTAGGTGTAGAGATAGAGTTTGTTGGTACAGCGATGCAGTAGTGGCACCATAGTTGGCTCTTTGTGTAACTGTGAAAACTGGCAGCCTTGTGTGTGCACTTAGGGTTGCGCTTGCTGGTGGTTGTGGGTGTAATCCTTTATGTCCCCCGGGATTTCCTCAGTTACACAAACTAACTGGGCGCTGTTGTGGAGGTGGAAATGCAGGAGAGACTTTAACTTGACTCATTACTACAAGACTGCAAACTGCTCAGTTTCTGCTCAGTATACATAATGTACACCGGTTGTGTATTTGCATGGCTGTGTGAAGCAGTGAAGGACTTTTCTATTATATCTTAAAAGGGGCAAGGTTTTGAATAAATGATTGACAGAATCAACCCTATCAAGCAACAGTATTCATTTTTCTCTAAAGAGATCAGGTGTGATGTGTTTGTGTTGCACTGATTCAAACATATACTTTATTTCTGTCAGTGAGTATTGTGTGTAAATCCCTGACTCAATGGTGTAATGTTTTTAAGGAAGGGCAATGACTAGAGAGGCCAAGACAAACTTAGTGAAGGTTAACCGCTGCAGACAAACTGTCAGATTGTTTTATAAAACATAGCTCATAAATATGCAGTGTCAAAAATCTGGTGGAAGTCCTGTGTAAGGCACGTCTCTACTTCCCCTCCTCGCCTAATGTTAGGTTGACCGAGTGTTACGTTGAGTCTGCATTTCCATCATGGCAACTGTTACTCTTTGGCTTCATAATCCTCCTTCAGAAAACAATGGTTGATATCACTTAGACTATGTTATTCTTTAACTTTGAGAACCCATGGTGTGTTTGCTCTGATTGTTCTTTATCATTTCAGCTTCAGATGGTGGAAAGCTTTCTCTTTCAAGCACGGTTTATTAAGATTTCATGCTACGGCAGGGACACTGAGGAACAGAAACCTTAAAACCCTGTCTCTCATTACTGTGAATGGGTACAACGTGTCATGTTGCAAAGCTGGAATTACGCGAGACATTGCCCTGCCCTTTCTACCTGATGATGATTATTTAGTGTACAGTGTCCTAGTTTTTATGCACTGCAAAGACTGTAACGTGCAGCACAGAAAAGAACTAGCTGCCTGACTTCAATAAACACAAATCATTTCTGTTTCTCACTTCCTGTTTCTGTGTCTGGGAAGAAAGAGAATTAAGTAGAGGTCACTAGAACAGTCGCACCACATGCTAAAAAACATGTTTACCAGACACGTTGTGGTTTACATTAAGTGTTAGATTACTTAGGTTTACACTCTGTCTCAGCATCAATTCATCCGGTCTAATAATATCTGCAACCAAATGTTCATTGAGTAAAACTTTGCAGCTTTTAAAACACGAAGATCTGCACAGGATTTCTTCCACCTGTTCAGAGCTCTGGGTTCGACCGTTTGGTTTAGTCAGGTGTTGAGGTTTGCTGCTTCTCTTCATCAGCTGTGTGCACCTGCTTATAGATAAACATACCAATCCTGCACTTTATGTGAGCAGCATTAAAATAAAAGATTGTAACGAACCAGCAGTGATGATTGTTCTTCGATTGAGAGAAATATCCAGTAGAAATATGCAGTGGAAGAGGCAAAGAAGGGTAGCCACCTCGGGCAGAGTTGGTCTGTCTGTCTGAGCTGTGTGGTGTAAACATGAGCCTGAACATGCCTTTGATTCCTGGACTGAAAGATATTTCTCAGGTTAAACAAACCTTGTGATAAAAAACAGCAGTTTGGCAAAAGTCAAGTATCATAACAATCCCATTTTAGCTCTACAGAATTTATCGGCATTGCATCGTTTTTGGCGTTCATGTTTTTAGATACATTTTATGTCAATTTGACTCAAGAAAGAGAATTGGCGTGCTCTCTCAAAACTACACAAAACTACTGGTGCTGACCCAAAATGGGTAATATCATTTTAAAATGTCAGTACTTGCAATTAAGTTGACAACTTTCAATGTCAATAATCTGACAGCAGCAAAAAAGAGACATAAATCGTTTCATCCCAAGGCTTTCTCCAGTGTCACACTAACTGGGTGGGTGTGTCCATTTATCACAATGATCCTGGTGACACAAAAAACCCGCCTGTTGCAAAAATTATACAAAATGAGACCAAGTAACATATACTTAAGAATCAGGGGAAAAAATAGAATACAGTTGTTTAAAATAAATTAAAAAAAGAATAAAAATACACAATTAAACTAAATAAGATACACAAAATGTACACAAAAAATACAAGAAACACAGTGACAATCTCTCCACTGTGCGGTGAGAAAATTGATTGCCAAAACACAAAATTACAGAAAAGAGGAGAAAGGAAACTCATTGGACGGGCCTGCAGCCCAAATTAAATGTGACCCACATTCTTTAATGTGAGACTAAACCACATGGAATTGTCAGATGATCCCTAAACGTTTGAGCTGTGCTGTCTTTTTTCATAGCTGGGTTATTAAGATGTTTATACATATTTAAATGTATCTTCATATTCTTCTCAGACTGTCAGATCAAAGTATGTTCATATTCTCTCCCTTGTGTGTATCGCTTTTGATTATCATGTAGCACTCTGAAATCTGTGACCTGAAGGAAGAGCTCATTTTCCCTTCTGTATCTCTTTTCTCCTCACAGCCCAGTGTGTTGATAGTCAGCTACATCGAGTCTGAAAAGGCAGCCACCCAGTTTGGCTTCTACCAGAAGGCAGAATGGAACCAGACGACTCCATGGTAGCTGTGGCGGTAAGTACACCACTCCTCCATCTGATGTCAGATTTGCAGTTTTACTGATGATGACCATCTTGTTGATTGTGTTGAACCCCTGAAGTACATAAATTAGTGGTGAGTTAATAAATTTGAGGATTAAAATGATATGTTAGTTAAGGAGTTCTCGGGCTCAGGCTTGGCCTAGAGGTTGAGTCGTTCAAATATAGTGGGCAGCCAGGGGTTCGATTCCAGCATAAGTTCCCCTTCCCCGAATGTCATTCCCCTGCATTCTCCCAGTTTGCGGCTCTATTCACTTTCCTACCCTCTCCATATAAAAGTGTTAAAGCCTAAGAAATGGAAAGACAGTAGTTCTGAGCTGGTAGGTCTTAAGGCTGATTTATACTTCTGTGTTGAATCGACAGCGTAGCTTACGTCAGAGGTCAACGTAGCTCCCGTAACTACACAGAGGCCTATGCAAGTAGCTGACGTGCATTTCCCCGCATTCACAGCACTTCAAAAATCCCCACTCAGAGAGACCACACTGCCCTCAAGCGTTTTGGCTGAGAATTGCTGCACGTTGCGGACACATCGACGCACATGTCCGTGTCAGACCTGCTGCCAAGGTGCAACGTAGACCTATAAATCAAGTTTTAGAACCAATTCTAGGTTGTGGGCGTGTGCCTGAATAAAATTGTGACAAAATGTCTTGCTGTGCATCTATATGGATTCAAAGAAAATCAAAGAAAAGGTTTAGACTAGGTTGCCGATTATACTTGGGTAGCTGAAAATATACTTGGGCGGGGTATCCTATCACCCAGGTATCATCTTTATGTAGGAACCATGAGCATTCATTTTTTCTCAATGCATATAATCATAGATGAACCTTCCACGTTTCTGTCACTCCTCTTTCTACAGTATTGGATATAAATTCCTTTGTTGTCTATAGCTGTGTGAAAGTTTCCCCTCTGTAGGCAGAAGTTGTTTTAGTGGTATAGTTATATATTATCTGGATCTTTCCATTAAATACAACCACAGAAGCTTCCTTTGTGCTGGGGTGTATCATATTGCAAAGAGCACGACAAATGTTGGAAAGAGAAAAAAATGAAAGTGTGGCTGCACTCCTCTAAACAGCAGAGTTTGCCCTATTTTAGCTGAGCTCAAGATACGAGGCAGGTATTCCAGTGGCAATGAGAGCGGAACTAAAATATACTCCCTGGGCTCCCTGCGTTGTGGTGCACCTTCACTTTCAATCACACACATCACACGTAACAGAGAGCAGGTAGTGTCTCATGTGTGCGGTTAAAACCTTTGACTAATTACACATGGCATCTTTGACTCACGGCAGGAATTCAGGTGTTTCAGAATATATGCACATACATGTGTGACGCCTGAGGCTTCTCTCTCTGATGTGGACGCTCATCTCTGTAGGTGTGGATCTTGCAGAGGTCTGCATGCAGCTGCAGGCGTAAAGCTGCTGGAATGCAGCGGCCACTTACAGAGGAGTCGAAGCTCTGCATGTGGTGCTTTAGGCAAATCCTGGAGTATTTCAAAGTGTAATTGTGGCTGTTTAGGATAATACCAGCTGGGGTTCAGCGATGGGCTCCTCCAGGCATGAGAAAACGCGGAGCATTAAGAACGACCTGGTGTTGAAACTGTGACAGACAAGCTAATAGACAGAACTTAACTTGGGGAGGCTCAACAGGCCGCCGGTAAAAGGAAATGACAGGCGGTGCTCATGTCTGATTAAATTCCACAGAAGACAAAGAGGATTATGTAAACGGTTCTTCTGAATAACTCACATTTACCAACAAATTACTTATCTGATGTATTGTTTTCTTGTCTCTGCTGATTACTTTTGTTTCTGTGTCTTTGTGGAAAATCAACTCAAAATGAGACTGTGATTCTCCGTGAAACAGATTGTTGTTGTCAGGCTTATTGATCACAAAGGACAACATGTGATTACATCAGGCAGAGGCAGCCAGATGACTTGTTTTGGTCTTGAAAATTGTCAATTTGTGATCATCAGTCATCTTTGTTTTTGATTCTGGGAGCAGATTTCTCAGTCTGAAAAGATGCAGATACCTCTGCTCTTTCAGGAAATGTAGATGGCCTAATCTTTCTGTGTGTTCCGCAAAATTAATACAACTTTGGCATGGTGCTCAGCCAGCATCTGTGTTTTTTCTTTTACTTCTCTTTAAATAATCATGAACTTCTGTGTTCGCCCCTCCAGGACTTTCCTTCCTTTTTTCATATCCCTGCCTTGGGTTAACTCTCGAGAACAACCCACCAACCGAAAAAAAAAATTATGCAAATGATCAACCCACAAAGCAGAAAAGACGTGATTTTAAAAATTCATGCTCATTACCATGGTGATGTGAAATGGCTGCGTTCTCGCCAGCATGTTTCTGTATGGAAGCCCACACAAGCTCGCTGGATTTAATCTAGGCAGAGCTTCCTCACACTGACACAGATCATCAAATCCTTCTCACTGCACTTTTTCAGCTAAATCTATCATGCATGAAAATATGAAACATGACATTTAGATAGTGCTGTTTATAGTTACTGATATTAAATATACATTAGTGTGATGTGAATGATCATCTTTTTGTCAGCCCTTCACATGGGCCATGGTTTGTCTTTTTACAACACAAGAATAAATGAAGTGTAATTTTTCGACATGAGAAAGCATCAGCGGTTGTTTTTGAAACCTCAAAGCACACTGTTTGCCTTAAGGCGCACAGTGGATCATTTCTGAGTTTACTGTGTTGTTCTTATCTATGTTTAGGATGTAAACCACTCTAATCAAGTAAAATCCCTGCTGATGAGCCCTGTCTGTGCTTAACTAATGTCTGGATACATACTGGTGAGTTTGGAGAACGAACAGAAGGACGCTGCATCTGCTGTGTCAAACTTGTGAAGCAGCGCTGGAGTCTGAGCAGTTGTAGTGGAATCAGGCTGTTTATCTTTGAAAACGATGTAAATAACACACAGCTTTAAAAAGGAGAACGAAGCAATTGGCAGACTTAAATCAGCTGGTGTGTTGTGCTTAGATTTGACGCCTTTGCTGATGGAGAGTGTTTATAGTGAGGATTATTGTCTAGTATCAGAGATCATCCAAGAAGAAAACCCACTTCTGATGCTACAGCAAAAAGCACAACAACCCAGCTTAAAGGTCCGATCCCATCCTCACAGCTTCTATTCTTGTTACCATTACGCTGTGAAGGAAGTCTCCTTGAGTAAGCTCACACAAGGCCAGCCCCCAGTTAGCAGATGACTCAATCAGCTTCCAAAGGCCACGTGACCGTCAACACACAGAGTGACCCCTGAGACCCTGAGCGAGAGCACACAGCACCAAAACAAACCGCTCACAGTGAATTGATTCATTGGCATCATTAGCTCCCACTGTGCTGCTTTGTGTTTGTGCTTGCCTCCATGTGTACATGTGTGTTTACTGAGAGCAGCCTGTAGTTTAAAAGGAACCCCACTTAATAAGACGCATTGACCTCATCGGATTACATTGTTATATTTCACTTGCGTGATTGACGTCTGTTGAGCCTTTTTCAATAACCTGAGCGCGGGGTAAGTGAGGAAGACATTAATGAGGAAGTAAAGGCTTTAAGAGGGTAAGAAGACTCTGTGTTTATTTGCATATTAAGCCTGAAAGTGTCATGCCATCTCGAGTGATTACTGCTGACGCATTTGGAGATGCATGATCCAGCCAGGTGTGAACAGCTGTGCTTAGAGCTGCTCACTCCTGATTGGATCAGCCAGAACACTCTGTTACTACCAGTCATCAACCCCTCACCCATCCTCCTGTTTCAGCTCGATTCTCGCCTCCTCACCTCTCTGATTGTTCCCATTTTGATCCACATCGAAAGCAACCTCCTTGTTATTGCCTCCTCACATACACTGCGCTCACATTATTGCAAAAGGCTCTCCAGATGTCACCCACATCTGGAGGAGGGAGCCTCTTGTAAAAGTGACGGACTCTCTGGAGGTTTTTGCAGCACAAAAACAACAGTAAAAACCATAACAGTGATTTCTGAGGCAAGCTGCGGAGAGTATAAATCAGAGAAACTCAGCTCAACATGAATCAATCAATCAATCAATCAGACTTAATTATAAAGCGCTTTTCATAGAATGACTTTGTATACAAAGGGCTGTACAATGACAATAACAATGAATAGAATTAATTAAAAAAAAAACCATTTTTTAAAAGCTCCCCCCGATCCTGATCCTAATCCCAACCCTAGCCCCAGCCCGACCCCAAAACCCACATCCTAAAGTTAAGAACACTATATATGCAAAAATAAATAAATAAATAATAAATAATAATAATAAAATAAATAATAATAATAATATTATATAATAAATAAATGAAATAAGAATAAAAAGAAGTTGCTGAACAAAGTGTGGAAACATGATATCTGATATCATGATAACTTAATGAGGAAACACTGGAGGTAAAATAAGATTTGAAAACTCAGCACAGGAAGTGAAACATACCAAAATTAAATAAATTACTAAGATAATAAAACACTCAAATATTAAACCAGTAAAAGAAACTAAGATTCTATACTTAAAAAACCTAAATGAGTAAAAAAATAAAGTAAGGGGAATTAAACTGTTAAGAATAAAACTCAGTTGAAAGCGAGACTAAAAAGGTAGATCTTGAGTTTCCATTTAATAAGTGTGTGCTCTGTTCAGCCCTCGGATCTTCATAACATCATCCTTCCACCTACGCCTTGGCAGTGAATTTTCCAGCCCTAACTTCTAGTGTACATTTTGCTGGGGTCTGGCAGGAAAAGGTCTGGATAAAGTCAGGGTGAAAAATTGTGGCTTTCTGTGTTCCGCCTGCCCGGATAAAGTCAGGAATGTTTTTGGTGTTTTGTGTTTCGACCATGTTGAAAGGGTTTATAGTGGGAGAATCTATCCCCTGTTGGATGCTGGGGATAGTCTTGCAGGCACACAAAAAAAGCATATTCCAAGCTCTCGAAGACATTTTCATACATAAACTTAAAGACTTACCTTTAACTACTTTATCTTAATACAGGGACTTGAATAATTGCTGCAGCCAATTGATTCACCAAATACCTGTCCTCAGCAGCTAATCGTGCTCGTCTCTCAGAGCACTGTGAGGATCATGCAGTCAAGGACACAACAGGCTGGTTAGGAGTCAGTATGGCAGACATCAGTGTATGTTGGTCCCAAAACACTGCCTCTTGTCCTTGAAGCAAATCTGCTGAACATGCTGTATAGGTGATCTAGGGGCAACAAAACACATACACACAAGCAGAAGTGGGAAAAATGTTTTGGTTTGAAATGCTTTAAATGCCTGTTTATGTAAGCTTAAAAAGACACCATAACACACTCAATTAAAAAATGTAAGCATAACACCCCCCTTGTCCTGTCCATTGCTGCCCCTGCCCCTCTTCTCTGAGTATTTCCCCTCGTCCCTAATTCTTCCAGCATTCAAAGCACACCATGAATGAATGCTGCGAATGTGTCTGGGAAAACAGTTAAGTCAGGATCCCTCCCAGCCAGGTCAACCCAGCCAAACACAACAGGAGCAGGTGGAGGAGTTAAAAATACCAGGGTGCTCTCGATCTCATCGCTTCCTGAGCTCCACAAACGCAGGGTTTGATTCGGAGTTGTGAATAGTGGAGTGTAAAGGAAGGTGATGTGGGAGAATTTGCTTTGCCATGTGCCCTGTGTGGGTAAAGGAAATGTGTTTGAACAGATCTTTGTGTGGCAAAATTTGGATTAGCTACAACAGGCGCACATTGTGTAATTTGCTACAGAAATTCCTCTTTGATGCTAAATGATCCAGCTTCTATGCTGCATCCTTAAGTCAATTAACTCCACCTGAATCCCTGATTTAATCAAAACCAAAATGTCCTTTGAGAGGAGGCTTTTTTTTCTGTTGTTTCAGCTCTTTTCTTTTCAACGTTTGCATTTCTTTACAAATAGAAAATCAATAAATAGAGATCAAGCAACTCGTGAGATTTGAGACAGCCTTTCCTTCCCTGAGGACTTGAGTCTGGTATTCAAAATGTTTTATGCAGTTTTTAAAACACAAATTAAGTCTAACATACAGGCCTTAAGAAGACTAGTTCAAAATGAAGTGTAATATTTACAAAAACCTAAAACCAACTCGAGTTAGTCCTCCACACAGAGGAGATGCTGCAGAAGAAGCCTGTTATTGTAATATTTTTCTCACGCACACAGAAGGGCAGGATGACATTTTCACATTGAGATCTAAAAATGCAAATTGTCCATAGGCAATGTGACATCTTGACTAACATGTCACATTTCCATAACATTTCTCACCGTCATTAGCATATTGTAGATTAATTATAGAGCCGGCAGACTGTGAGCAGTCAGGCAGTGGAAGGCCACATTACCCAAGCAGAGGTCCTCCTCTCTTTAACTACCAGCTGTTTCCCAGATGTTTGGCTGCTCACACACCTGCAGACCTCGAGGCTAACGTAATCACCCTCCTAAACCATGGCTAGGTCTATCTTTAGCTGTGTGTGTGTGTGTGTGTGTGTGTGTGTGTGGTGTGTGTGTGTGTGTGTGTGTGTGTGTGTGTGTGGTGTGTGTGTGTGTGTGTGTGTGTGTGTGTGTGTGTGTGTGTGTGTGTGTGTGTGTGTGTGTGTGTGTGTGTGGCAGAGAGTGTATTGGACAGAAAGAGCAAACAACAAAGAAAGAGGCATGGACGTTTTTGTGTGTGGCAGGAGTCGAGAAAGGATGACATTCCTGAAGCAGGGGAAATACTTATTCGCATGTAACTTTGTGTGTGTGTGTGTGTGTGTGTGTGTGCTTGCGTGCGCGTGCGCCTGTGTGTTTTGGGATCTCTCTGAGGCCAAACTGTTCCCTCTCTGTTTTTAGACTCTCACTAGCTGTTCTTAGGAAAGACCTTCCACCACAGACCTTTTCTTGACAGAATATTTGGTGCAGCTCTCTATGGCACACACATAATCCCACTTGCATGCAGGTACATATCATGAGATTATGCAAATAGGTACACTGGAGGTTAGAGTAAGCACTTAGCTTTCGTTCAGCAGGAGAAATATTTAAAATAAGATGCAGACTCAGGAAAATGCTCAGTCAACATTCTCTGCAGCACTCTGTGTTTCTGCAATAAATTCACTTGAGTCCTAATCGTATCTCTGATGCACACACAAAAACACAAACACACAAACAAAAACAAACACACACACACACATCCAGGACACAATGACAGCAGCATAAACTGGCTTTGCAACCATAAGTCCTTTAGACTGCTTGATAGAGGTGTTTACTTTAACTTTTTACTGTATTGTTGCTATACTGGATTAGGTGTTCTTTTTCTGTGTGTTCTCCTTGGTTAAACAGAGCTTGTGCATCCCGTCCTGTTAGAGACGCACAGTCATGTTACACGACAGGGTGATATTGTTGAAAATATTTTAATATTCTGTTAATACGGATAAATATAGAAATAGTTGTTGAAAAAATCATTTTTGATCATCATTATTTAATAACTGTTGCTGAGCACATGAACGACTAATAGAAATAGAGTCATAAGCCTCTTTCACATGTGCACTGCTGAAAAATTCAGAAAAATCAACCCCTGACATTTTAAGGAGTTGCTCTTTTACACAGCTCTTAAAGCTAGAGACTTTCAGGAGTGGGGAGTGTTGCCTCAGGAGATGCTGCAAGAGAAGAAGTGTTTATAACCTATCCAAGTTGGCTTACAAAGCGACAGTCTTCCACTATGATGATGGTTTTTCCATATATTACTGCAATGCGTTATTGAATGTACTCCCAGTGCTAACAGAAGAGTGGAAAAGAACATTCTGGCGGGCAGGAAGGACTTGAAGGCAGTCACATGAGGTGTTGATGTTTTTATTTATCCTGTGATATCCGTTGCCCCTACGGTTTTGCAATGGTGGCATAATAAAAACGCCCTAACCCCTGCCCGCTCGCTTCAAAGGGTTTTCCTGACCATTACCATGGACTGTGTAGAACATGGATGTGGTGTCTGTGATGCCACCCATTGTTTTTTTTAGTCTTTTTGAAGACCAAAGATGGAAGGAGGCATATTGGAATGAATCACCCTGACTTTTGGTCAACCTTGAAAAAGGCAAAGAGGTGGAGCTGAGACGGGCATTTAGCCTTCTGGTAAACCGCTACAACACTGCCACCTGTCAGTCAACTCAGCCATGCCCTAGTAGTGTAAACGTATGCATAACCCCAAGACTCAAAATTATATCAATGGGTGTGCTATAAAAACATTGACCCCTGCACGTCTGTACAACTAAAGATATAAGATAAATGGACCAAAACCATTTCGCACTTGGCCTTTTACATTTTGAGTATTTAACATGGGACCTTACGGGGTTTCTGTGGCATTTAGAGCCAGCCTCAAGTGGTCACTGGAGGAACTGTAGTTTTTTTTTAGCATAACCACAATGGCTTCATCTTTCAAACAACAAAGATTCCCGTTTGACCATTACTTGCATTCACACATTAGTTCATGAAAATGTCATGCGGAAAGGACCCAGTTGCGAAATGAAGAGATGGCAGAAACTAGACAGGGCGGCTGTGGCTCAGTGGGTAGAGTAGGTCATCTATCATTCGGAAGGTTGGCGGTTCGATCGGAGCTTCGCCCGCCAAATGCCGAAGTGTCCTTGAGCAAGACACTGAACCCCAAATTGCTCCCACTGTTGTTCAGTGGTGTGTGAATGTGTACGAATGACATTAGCTATTAATGATGGTCCCTTACTATAGCAACCTCTACCATCAGTGAAGGAATGGGTGAATACGACGAGTAGTGTGTAAAAGCGCATTGAGTGGTCAGAAAGACTAGAAAAGTACAAGTCCATTCACCATTTACCATACCAAAAAACAATATTTAAAGCAGTAACTCACTACAGAAAATAATATTATACAATGAAATGTCATCACACTTCTAAGGAAACCGAACAAACTCAAGTGGTAGTTGGATAGTATGTTCGAGGCTATACTCTCTTACTGTTCTGCCTCTATTTGAGTCTCATAACTTCCTCTCATTTCATGCTTTTGCACTGTTTTGACTTCTTTGCGATATGTGGTGTCAGCTTCTTTCTCACAGTCATACATCTATCTAATGTCTTAGTTTGGGCTTCTGCACAGATTTCTTTTTATATCTGTTTCTATGTTTAATTTACGTGCATGGTGTGAGCGGTCACTTTTCTTAGAAACCTCACTTAAATTCAGGGAAGCACTGCAGATGCCCACTAACTAGTGTGTGTGTGGACCTCTGGAGCGTGTTTAAACATGCAGAGGAGAAGCCTCAGTACACTATTACATGCTGCACAGTTTTCTGCTGACTCCCCACTTTCCCTGCAAAAACCACGTCTTTGATTTTAACTGCAAGCCTGAACTGGAGCAGTTTCCACTCTGCGTATTTTCATCTTTTACTTCTATCTGTTTATGTTTTTGCAGCAGAATAAAACTTTCCCCTTTAAATGCACATAAAGCCTTGATAGTTGGTTTGCATAGTGTGAGTGCCGTTCCAAGAGGAGGGATTGTGACATGACAAGAGCTAAAGCCCTGTCTTGTGTCCTATAATTACAGTACGTATGTAATGAACCTCTCATTTATTAACTATTGAGTGTGTAGACATTTAAAGAAAGCAGGTCAAGGCTTGAAATCATAAAGCACTTTTCATTCACTTCAGTATGTAACTAACTGCCAAAGCAAGCCAGTGTCTGCTGTGTAAACCGAGCTGAGCCTGACTTCACTCATTTTCAGATGCATCTTTGTTTTTTGCAAGGTCACGAAGTCACTTGAGAATGTTTTTGGTGCAGAAGCTGCAGTTTTTTTGTCAGAGGCCCAAAGAAAAAACTCCTTGAACCCCCCACATTGAGCCATTGGATGCATTTTACCTTTTGATTCTCAGAGTGTTTATTGAGCATTCAGATGACAATGGCCGGCATCCTGCCTCTTCCTGTATCGTTACCTTTGCATGTGTGAAAGTGCCAACAGTACCAAGAATCTTGGAGACACCTCAGTTGTGGTTTTCTTCCCTCTCTTTTGTCCACATATCAGACAAGACGAATGAGAGAGCTCGTCATACTCCCATGAAAAGATGAATGACTGTGTGTTAGAGCTTTCAAGTATCTGGTGTGATCAAACTACAGATGAAAGGGCCAAATAGTTCTCTGACCCTCCCCCTCCCATCTTTGATACCTCGCTGAGATTCCCTGCCTCCTGTAATTGACGGGCTTTTGAAGTACAGGAGCAGGCGAGTCACACTCACATTTCCTTTGTGCACCCACACACGGATCCCCTCTGGGGTAGACGTTGGAATTTGTGAATAAATGGGTTCATTGGGGACCTTGAAGACTCTTAATGAAACAAGTTCAGAGTGGAAATATAATCCTATAACTGCATTTATAATTGGACTCTTAAGGCACCTCTCTCTGACACTTAATGTAACTTTCTATTCAGCTACATTTTACAGTTGAATTCATTTTCCCTTGCAGATTTTCTTGACAGAGATATTTCTTAAAGAAGTAACAATTTAGCATTTAAAAATAGAAGAAACATCACAAGTTGTTCAGATTAAAGCAGTGGCTCCCCACCATTTGATTGCTAGCCCCTCTTGCATAACACATTGTGTGGTTGGATGGCTGTGAGTTATAAACGGTTCCAACAAAGAGGGATTTTCCATCTGGGCTTCTTCAAGGGTTTTATTTAAAAACAGTTTGAGGCCAAAAGAAAAATCCAAATTTCAAAAGCTAAGAACAGTATATACCACTTTTTGCTATTCCTCTCTCCAACCTGTCAGACGTCTCTGGTGACACTGAGGTGAGGTACGATCCAGAGCTGGACTGGGACCAAAAAATGGCCCTGGCATTTTTGGCCATGGCTGCCCACCATGATATTTATACGATATGCGAAAGCACATAACATACCAGGGGATATATGTGCACTTTGTGTTGTTTCAAAAATTAAAATAAAGCGCAGCAGCCTGCATGGAAGAGAGTAACAATGTTAAAAAATGGATACACTCTTTCACTACTCACAGAGACTTTCATCTTGGGAGAGATGGCCACAGTGTCACAATTTCCATCTTGAAGTGAAAGTGGATGTCAAAGAAACACTGCTATTGATGTCTTTTCAACATCCGATCTGAGATACCAGCAGATATTCAATATTTAAAAATGGGATACGGACATCCGTAATTTTCAACCCAATTAAAATCACTGAGATTTTAATTTTCATTTGAGTACTTCCTGTTATAAATTAGAATCGTCATACAATGTAATGTTTGCTAAACGACTCAGATTACCTGACTGGCTGACTGTTGTTCTTGAAATAATCTCTCCACAAAATGAACCCTTAACCAATATATTTGAACAGTTCACTTTAGGAAAATTCACAGTACTTTATGGTGAGTGACCAGTGTGTGTGAGTGTCAACAATCTCAGATTGCTAGCACCACCAGCCTTCAGTCCTCACAGGTTAACATCCACACATTGCTTCAGACGGATTCTTATATGCCAGTTTAACCAGTCAGCTTATATACAACTTTATCACAATTCTCCAGATCAAACAGCTGCTAAACTGTGCTGTGCTTTGAGATGCTATCTATCAAAAGTGTTTCTTTTAGAGATGTAAATTTCAAGTATTTTCTGTGATCGATCTTTGGAAATGTTAACGATCAATTATCGATTAATCATTAAAAAACGTTAACGTTTTCCATGTTAACAACGATGGCAAATGCATTTTTTCCCCAAATAAAAATTTCCGTCACAACATAATGTTTATAACTGATAGTATTAAATAACTACGGATCGTATTGAGGTGTTCAAAGATTAAACACGCTGAATATCAACGTGTAGAGCAGGCTCTTGATCTCCACAGACATACAGTCATAAAAGGGAAGCCTCAGACTTCAACAAGGGAACTGAACATAAAGATATTTCAGACTCACAGTGTCCAGTTTTCTGTCTACTCGTTCTCATTGAGAAAAATAAGCATGTGTATGTGGTCAGGTGTCAGCTGGGAGCGCAACCGAGTCATAATCAGTCCAGAGGTGGGAAAAAAAAGCACTCGTGAAGACCTGTCACTCAGCCGCATCCCCCAGCTCAGCGTCTCCGCTGTGAGCAACACCTTTAGTCAGCTGATTCACATGGAAACACGCTTTAAATTTAAAACACCTCCCTGACAGCTGAACCAAATATGAGACCACATGATTGTTCCATGTGAAATCGAAACAAAAGATTGTGTTCGAGTAAGATCTTAACAATCAATTAATTGTTACTTGATTAATTCACATCCCTAGTTTGTTTACATATGGGTTGTAGAGCATTAAGATAAGATAAGATACTCCTTTATTATTCTTTACTATTACTCCTTCATTAGAGCAAAACGGCAGTAGTCATTCACCAAAGCTAAAGCACTGCTAGTGGCGGGTGGCAGCTTAGACTTTATCATGTGACTGGCATTTCAGGCCTACATAATAAAAACATGAATAATTAATCTAACAGACGAGTAACTCTCAAGCCAACATTTATTAGATAATTAAGCTGCGTGAGATCTGACTGCTCCTTCACACTTTACCTTCATGTTGCTGTGAAGTTTACCCTTTCTCTAGTTAAGGTTTTTGTCACTGCTATGAAGATGTGTTGGTCTGCTACTGCTTACACTTTCAACACAGTAGAAAAAGTCAGAACACTGCCAACAAACTCTCGATCAGAACACCCCCTTACAGTAAAGAAACATTGAATATTACATTATAAATAGAAGATGTACGGGTTGTGTATTAAGTTATTCAAGTTCTAGATGTTTGTGTAGCTTGACAGAGTTGCTGCGTACGCTGCATGACACACTGCTGCTGACAGGGAGTTCAGATCAGGTGTCGTGTCATGTTTCAGTCTGCGGGCTCCATTTCAGTTTTGCTGTCAACACAGTAGAAACACACACGCACACGCACACACTCTGCACGTGTGTGTGTGTGTGTGGTGTAAGTAAAGCACAGTTGCACTATTTTACACACTACAACTATCTACTCTACCAAAGTTCTGACATCACATAGTTTGAGCTTCTCTGCAGAATGTATCCAGGAGTGTTTTCACTGTTTTGAAATGCTATCAGATTAGATTTCCAGCATCAGTATCATTAACAGCAGCAGTTTAAACCTGCATGAATAGTGAATGAGCTCAGGTCAGTACACAGTAAAAGGCTGAATAGATTTATGTTAATTCAGTTGTTTAGCCAATTTATATTCAGTTTCTGAAACGATGAACCCCGCAGCTCCGTCTGGTCGGGATAGCGCTGTGCAGGAAAATGTCAAGCGTCATTTCTTATGCGTACAAACAATCCTAAACCTGACACTGGTTTAATTGGGAATATCATACCAATAATAAGAATAGTTTACACCTGGGAGATGTGGAAAAAATGAAGCACTAATAAATCCTGTCTTGTGTCTCTATTAGTCGAGTGGCTCTAAAAATTTGTGATGCCATAAATCCTACCAAAATGACTTCCACTTTCACGTCTCCCATGTTTTTTAGCTTCTCCTCACTTCCTCTGTTTCTTCCTGATAAAGAAAAGTTTCTGAAAAACCTTTAATGACATTCTCTTCTCTGTTTCCAGACTGCCAATGGCTATATCCTTTTGTTTGATGTGCTGGGTGGAGGAGATGACAAGTACCTCTACGGGCCTGTGTATCCAAAGTGAGTGATTCACACACACACACAAATAAACACTAACATGCACACTTTCATATACACATGCTTAGATAAATAGAGCAGAGAGGACTATATCATAAAGACATTATTAGTCCTCTAAAAGCCATTAATCATCTTTATTATGCACATTAAATCAAGCTTGTTTCCTGTCTGTTGAGAGTTAAACATTTAAATCGATCAGCTGATGTTCTGCTTTTGTTTTGACTCCACATTGATATCATGTATGTTTTTATGAGCAGCCACAGTTTGACTTTTCTGTGAAATCCTGCTACCTGTGTTTTTTTTCTACTGCTGTGACTTCCTGAAGTAAAATGTCAACTCCCTCATTATAGTGAAAGTTAGCAGCTGTCTGTCATAGCCAACTGGCACACAATGCTAGCTAGGATACAACAGTTTTACTGCTAAATCCTCTGACGCAATTAGATGTTTGCTCATTTCCGAACGTGTATTTGCTGTGGTTATGTTGTTGACACAAGCAGGTAGTGAAAGCCCAACAGCTAACAGCAACTTTCTACACGCAGCCAAAAAACTCTGTTGCCTAAAGTATGTGGACTTTCCACATTGATTTGGTACAAAGTTTCAATCTTTTTCCAAAAACCACAGCACATTAATTCTGCTCCAGCTGCCACCGCTCTGCTATTAATACGGCCAAAATAACTCTTGGAAAGCACACTAAAGTACACACACTGAGGTGTTTTGTGCTGGTTTTTTTTCCATTGTGTGGTAAAAAAGCATCCATTCTTGTGTTGCTTTTTAATGCATTTGTGTCTGTAGAGGTTGTGGATATGTTTGGCTCACATTCCTCGACAGCATACCAGTAGAGGTCAGACAAGTCAGGGTGTATTTATTCCAGGACCTTTTAGCTGCAGCTCTTTCAACAGTCTGTCTCTTGGATACATAATCTTTATTTTATTAATGCACGTTTATGTGTTTGCAGAGGAAGTCCTCGTGTGAAGGTAACCCCGGGTTATAAAGAGGAGCAATGTGCCCCCGCTTTATCTTTAGAGATGAAGAAGCCTGTGGATCTAGAGGCCCCCATCACCAGGTAAGATCAAATCTTGTTCATTAATCTTTTTCCTCCTCTTTTGTGTTTGGCTCTGTTTTGTCTGCGTCTCCCTCAAACTACACCCTAACTCAACCTTTGGCTGGCATATCCAGTCATAACATTCACACTGCAAAACCATCAAAACGTATGCTCAGGGTGCATCTTGAGGAAGTAATTCTTGTAAACTGAAAGAGCACTGCTGCACCATGCACACATTTTTTTGTGCAAATGATGTGCTAAGATCTTGTAACTTGAGCATAATCAAGATATCCTCCATTGAAAGCTCATATCCCACCGTGAAGTCAAGGTATTAAGTTAATTTATGCTGTGTTTGTTCGCTCCTGTAACCAGAGAGTTAAAGGATTTTGTGTTGTTGTACCTGTGAAAGCTTACCAGCTCTCTGTCCACCTGTGAAAGACATTTGGCTCAAAGCAGAGGCTTAAAAAAATATTCTGTTCTTTCTGAAAGTCAGCGTTGGCAGTGAAGGATGATCGAGTTGCACCGAGAAGCAAAGCCTCTGCACTCAGTCAGCTGTAAACACAGAGACCTGCAGAGAGAAATACTTCAATCTGCAGAAAGCTGCTTTTATAAGAGAAGAGTGATGGACAGATGAATGGAGGTGGGTGGAAGGGTTTAGTGGCGATTGATGAAGGTGAAGGACGATGAAAGGAACATTTTTGATTTCTCTGTCAGCTGGATGGAGAGCTGCCTGGAGCGTTCAGGACATCCAGAGATTTAGTGAGTGATACTCAGGTGTTATTAAGATCCTAACATTTCACTTTATTGCATACTAAGAATTTCTTTCAAGTTCATCTGATGCTTGAGCTAGCATCAGCTGTGCCTAAAGATAGAGTTCCCAACTAACTTGATTGTATGTAGAGCTGGGCTATTAATCGATAATGCTAATTATCGTGATATCATTTTTCTCAATTTAAATCTAACAAATTGTCAATACAAATTTGATATATTTAAACCTGTAATACACCCCCCCCCCCAACCAATGGAAAGGGAGGGTGTGCTAATGTGCCTTAAACTAGTTGCCAACCAACATTAAACAGAAGAAGGAGACGGCAGCCAATCATGTTGCAGGGTGAGAGGTAGGCGGGCTTAAAGACATTTGGAGCAGAATGTAAACACAGCTGAAACGAGCAACAGCAAGTTTTCTGAAGAAAACTGAAAACCTACCAGCTCAAAGCAGAGTCGTTAGTCTGACACTAGCTACTGACTACTTAGCTATTAACTTAATACACTTCATGAAATAACTTTCAGGATGTGGGTAAAGAAAGAGCACGGTAGGAGATAACAAACAATCTAGGTTCTTGAACAATCTGCCTTTAGATTTAAATGAAATAATGATTGGATAATTATCGCTATAGACTGATTTGAAAAATGTTATCGTGATAACGTATTTTTTGGTATTGCCCAGCTCTAATTGTATGCTCACTGTATTAAAAATCTACAAAAGAAATAGTAGAATATATATTTAATTTATGAACATTTACTCCCAAAAGGTAAAAATCCAATTTCACTGTGACATTAAAATAAAAGAATAAAACATCTTTGGTCTTTATTATCTTTCCCTTTTTTGAGTGTGATATCTTTAAAAAGCTTGTCTGTAATAAGTACAAATGTCCTTACACTGATTACTTATGATGAACTCTTAAGAGATTTTATATTAAAAGGTCAAAGGTCACTGTGACTTCACATTTGTCTCATTCTGATCATGAAATCTGTGAAGTACTGCCCTTCACATCAGGTTTTTTTTACTGTAACATCATCTACTGGAATAAATTGGCTATACCACTAGAAGACTCTTCACTTTAATAGTAATAATACTCATAATTGATAGGATTTGTATAGCACTTTTCTTGGTACTTAAAGTTGCTTTACAGAAAAAATAAAGCAAATAAATAAAAAGAACAAAAACAGAGGTGGGGCGGGAGTAGAGGTTATGGGTTGTATATATGCTTCTTTGAACAGGAAGGTCTTGAGGTGGTTTTTAAATGATTGAGGGAGTCAGATTTGCTGATGTGTGGATAGAGAGTTCCAGAGATTCAGGGGCAGCAAAGGCAAAGGCTCTGACCCCCAAGGTGCAGTGCTTGGTCTTGGAGATAGGGGACAGGAGATCAGCATCTGATGATCTGAGGCGCCGAGCTTGGGAGTTTACCTATTGGCTCTGATGTCATTGCAACCATCTAGTTACAATCCCTGCTGCAGCTCTGCAACCAGCCTCTGCCAACACCATTCTTTGGACTTGTCCATTGAGCCCCACAAAGGTTTAGTATTTGTGTGTAATGTGTAAACAAACAGTGAAAGCTCCACAGCACTGTTCTGTCCTGCCAGATTTGAGGTTTGCTCTGACGTTGTTTCACTTCTGTACTACCTCCGATGCTGGCTCAGCAGCAGAAAGACTTCCCCCAACCACAGATGTGACATTATGACAGCAAGGCATAACAGAGGTGCAACAGTCCCGCCTTGAGCAGGCAATGTAAGTGAAGCAAGAGAGGATACAGGCAGAGTGAATGATTCTGATGTTACATCCTGTTTAAGGCAGCCTGCTTTGTTTTAGGGTTCATGTATTCTTCTACATAAATCACCTCTTTGCACCTGAAAATCTTATAGCGTATGTATATATTGTGTGCTAATCTAAGGAGATCATCAAGTTCTCATTGAGGCCACAAAAAATGTTGACATGGTAAAAATGTCACTCGTGTTTCGTGTTTGAGTGAAGCTTTCTGAAACCAGCTCAACAGATTACATTAAAATGTATGAGCAGAAAGAACACATCACTGCTGTCAGTTTGATAAGAGCAGCGTCTTTGCTTTCCTGTTTTCTCCTACTTTCACCTCCCGTTATCAGCCTCACACCCTCCAACCTGACGTCTTTGCTTGCTGAGCGATAAGAACCGCCACTCCGTCATTTTTTTCCCACTCTGTTCTCTTTTCCTTCATATTTCTTGTTTATCTTCTCCTTTTCTTTTATGTCCGCGAGTTCAGCCGTCACATCCCTTCCACTTCTCCTCTGCACTTGACGCAGATTATAGGGTAGTCGTCTGAATGAGAGCACTCTGCTGGCATTTCACAGGCACAGCTTGATTGTGCAGCAGATGAGTGGGTGTCTCCTGCTGTGAAACTACACTGAAAGCAGTTCCCTCCTCCGTGGAGAAAGTCCAGTGTGCTTAACTTCCTTTCATTTCTGCTGCTTCTTTCCTCTTTGGGGCTTCTATCTTCAATTTGAGACCTCTTGTACTTTTTAGAAGACAATGAATGCTTCACGCAGACACACAAACACTCTGTTGTTTGTTCCTTTGTGTGTTACAGGACTTGGCATTGGCAGCTTTGTGGCCTCACAGCTGAATAGTAAAAGTTTCAGGCTGGCACAGCTGGATAATGACTAGTCCACTGTTTTCTAACACTCTACCGTTTGTTATCTTCTCCCCTCCCTTCCTACCTACCACCCCTCACTGCTTTCTTTTACTACCTCCTCCACAGTGTTTTTTCCTCTTTGAACCTCAATGCTAATCTTGTCTGTGGTTCCTCTTCTCCCCACCAGTCTGCAGTCCCTCCAGGAGGACTTACTGGTGTGCACCTCAGACGGCTACCTCCATGTGCTGCACTGGGACGGACTGGGCAGCAACGGGCGCAAGGCCATCTGCCTCACTACAATCCCCTTCTCACTGGACCTGCAGTCTGCTCGAGGTCAGAGGAGACCCTCAATCACAGCTAAACACAGAGCAGAAAGAATAAACAGACATTTTAATTCACTTACTAATGTTGGAAAATAAATGATGACTATGTTATACAAAGTTAGATTTTCAGAGTTAAATTCTCTCAAAGAATCACTCTTGAAATCCTCTCTTAAAGCTCCTGTGATGAACTTTGTTTGCCTCATTTCAGCGCCCTCCTGTGGGAAAGCATTACCTCTACCTCAGATTCAACAAAGGCTGTTTGTTTAGCTTGTTCTAACTCACTATATCTGACACCTACCCTGTGTCATGGGCTACAGACATTAGAATGAGTGTATAAAATAATCAGTGTTGTTGCTGATGGTCTTGTTTGCTGTTGTAACTCTGAAGCCTGGTTTATACTTCTGTGTCGAATCAACGCCTACGCCTACTCCACAGGTCTTCGTAGCCCTTTTCCAAGACAGGAGCCTACGCACATAGCCTGACATGCACCTCCTTCCAAATGTAACTACCTATCCAAACGACCCTGACTGCAAGCTGTATGATTGGTCGGCTGGGTGGCATTGTATTTGCTGCATTTACAACAGCCATGCATATTTCCCCCTCCGACGTCCTCCCCCTCTCTATACTTCCAATTAATACTTGCTGTATGATAAACAGCAACATATATCACCTTTAAATGGACACAATTTGCTCGGAATCGCCGTGAAAAAGCAAGAAGAAAACACACCAGGACCAGAAACCTTACTATCGGGAGGAGAGATCGCACTGCCCACAAGCATTTCAGCGGAATATTGCTGAGTGACACCGACACATTGACGCACAAGCATGTAGTGCTCACATTCACGTCGGCCACAGCCACACAGGGTCAACACAGAAGTATAAGCCAGATGTTATAAAGACATCAGTATTCATTTCTATTTCATAACCAGCATAAAATCCTCCCAGGAGCTTTAAATGTCTCATTCTTCTTCAATGTAGAGAATGCTTCAACCTTTATGGTTATGTATTTGTGCACTTGTGTCTACAGGTGGCCCCTCTCTGGACCTGGAGGGAGTGTATATCCGCTGTATGGAGTACTGTGTAACCCTGGACGGCTTTGCTGTGGTGCTGAGTGACGGGCGCCTGGGCTTTATCACACCACTTACCAACACCATCACAGCAGATGTAAGAACACAAACACACACTGATGATGTTAAAACAACACATATGTCTGCTAGCCAAGTTTATGAAAAATGTCTGACCCCTCCTCATAAGACTTTTGGGACAGCTGGCAGATCTACAGCTTATGAGATCATATGAACACATGATAGAAGATCCCTCAGACCTGTTGGAGCCAGAAAATACCACATTATAGCCGACTTTTCTGCTTGTCATGAGAGGCAGGCTATCGTTAGATTCTTCTAGCTAATCTGATCTAGTACCAAGATGTAATCTGAGGTATTTCTGTGTGGAATAAAATCTATGTGAGTGTCAGTTCAGGAGTAGACATCATGGCTGACCTGTCGAAGTTTTGAATCAGTTGATGCTAAGTGCAAACGCTGTGTTTCTCCTTGGGGGTCAAACATCTGGCAGATAAGTTGAGAGAAGCTTCATATTTTTTCAGTTGAACATCAAATGATGCAAAGTATTTCACAAACATTTACAGAGAAGCTGGAGATTTAAACTGTCTTACTTGAAATCAGTCTATACGTCACCCATGAGTTTTAAGTGAAGCCTCATTCGATGTGGAGCAGCTGTAACATCAGTTTTCTCAAAGAAGAGGAGGAGTACACAGAACCATGACGGAGAACAGAAATTCCAGACAGATGATGCAACATATTCAGGTTCAACATTTAAAAACACAGTGTTGTTTAAAGAAAGCATGAACATGTGACTCACTGCAGGGAAATGATGTTCTAACAAGCAGAAAGTTGGTCTGTATGTCACACCACTGATGTACTGATGAGTCTATATACAAATGAGATTAAAACCATGACCACGTTGTTTACCCTCTGCTGAAAATGACACCGTAAGTGACATGATAACCACATGTAGTCGAGTTTAGGACTTAAAGATTGTGTGTGAGTGTGTGTGTGCGTGTGCGTGTAGCAGCTGCAGGGTGTCTGGGCAGCAGATGTTACAGACGGCACCTGTGTGGCCGTCAACAACAAGTACAGACTGATGGCCTTTGGCTGTGCCAGGTACGTGTCTCTGTCTGTCTTTACAGTACACTGGTGGGCTGTGGGTTTGTTTGCATGTGAGTGTCACACAGATTGATTGTTGTCCGTGTGGTGTGTGTCCACTGTGGGAAACTGTCGGTTGGTGTTTGCAGAGGCCCACCTTGTGTGTGCTCGAGCAATTTGTCAAGTTGGCAGGAATTTCTCTTCCCCGTAGCTCCCCAATCTGTGCTCACCTTTTTTTTCTCTATGTTTTGATGCACAGATGTTAGACTGTGTTTAACTTACCATGTTAAAGAATACAAATGTCGTACTGTCATTTAATTGCAGTGGCTCAGTCCTGGTATAATGATAGACACCACAACAGGATCAATGCAGCTCTCCACAAACTGGAGCTCACCCCGAACACTACCAGGTACAACTATTCTGCTTCCTCTTTACCCCTCTTCACCTCTGTTTCTGTCTCTCCGTGTCATGCAGCTACATGAATTCCTTTTGGAGATACTTGCATTCCTTCAGTTGTCCCTCTCTTGGGTGAACACGCCTGTGTTTCCCCATAGTTCACATCTGCTTCAGTCAGACTCCTGTGATGGGAGAGCTCCCCCTAGTGGGTGAACTGACATGAAGGTATTTCATCATGTTAAACGGAATCTGTTTCCAGTTTTCTTTTTGTGTCTTGAAAAAGCTGATTCAAGAGATATAAAGTTAAAGATATTAAAAAGTTACATATCTAAAATAAAAGGTCAAGATGTGTTGTCTTGAAATCTTACATGCCTTTAATAGAAGTACAATTATGTTATTGATTCAGTACAACCTGTCAGCTGTTCAATTTTGTGGCCTCCACCAAGCATCAACAGACATACAGCATTCTCACCACTGCTAATGGTTTTCTCATCATGACAAGTTTTTCTCAAAATACATGATATCTTATTCCTGCTGCTTCTACAGGTCATATTGTTGTCTTTATTAATCATTAGGAAACATCATTATATAATGCTGAGAAGCAATGCAACAAAATCTGTTACCGCTTATTGATGAGTATTCACTTACTATCCCTTCTGGTTTCCATTAACATCAAAATGTTGGCCAAAAGGATTGTGAACAGGTTATAAATTGAATTCTGTTTAATATTAAAACGGCCCCGAAATGTCTTCAGTTTATCCCACAGGAAGTCCTGAGTTGGGTTTTTTTTCTGTACACTTATCTTAGCATAATTAAAACACTGTTATAGTGCTTATTCATAGTTTTCTTCTGCAGTACTTAAACACAGATAAACACACGGCTTCAACAGGGATAATCCATAGACTGTAAATGAAATAATAGATAATAATAATAGATAATCACACTCACTCTTAATCTTTCTTACTGAGGCTGAGAACAAAGTCTTGTATGAGGTAAGTTGTGTGTCAGCAGAATGGATTCCTCTGGAGATGTAGTTAGTTTATAAAAGGTTATTTTATTGCTAGCATGTGTAAGATAGGACGGTGTATTTCACAACACTTGCTCTGAATAGTGTTTGGCACTGTTCAATGCTTCCTCTCCTCATAATGAGATCAAACATGATAAAGAGTGTGAGGAGAAAACAACGTGAATCAGTGAGTCAGTGTCAAACAATGATGAGTTCTTGAACGCATCTTTGAAAGACCAGAGAGTAATTCATTTTTAGAACTGTTACTAACCCTGTATGACTCCTCCCTCTGATCACTGAACAATATCCTGAACTCTGTGCAATAACTGTACAATAACTGTGCAATACACTGCAATATCCCTGCCAATTAACATCCTTGTATATATCTCCCAGCACTTTTGTACATACCTTGTTCTAACTATTCTGCGCTTTGTATATACTTTATAATTTTATTTTATTTTATTGTATTATTTTATATTGTATTTGATCTTTATTTCATTATATTTATTTAATCATTATTTTATTTTATTATATATTTTGTTGGTCTTTATTTGATCTTTATTTTATTTTATTATATTTATTATCTTTATTTGATCTTTATTTTATATATTTTTATTTTATATTTATTTTATTATATTTATTTTTTTCTTAATTGTATTATTATTTCTCTTTATCTTTATTTGCTCTTATTTGATTTATTATATATTTTTTTATATTATTTTATTTTATAATTTTATATCTTATTTATTCCTTCTTCTATTATTTTTTTGACTTTCTACATACTGTTTATAAGAGCTCTGTAATGACTGAATTTTCCTCACCGGGATGAATAAAGTATTTCTGATTTCTGATTTCTCTGTGTTCTTCGCTTGTTCAGACATCTACAACAAGACTGGCCCAGTCAAACTCATCTGCTGGTCACCTGACTACAGCGTCGCCATGGTTACATGGGAATGTGGGGGCCTATCTCTGTGGAGCGTCTTCGGAGCTCACCTCATCTGCACTCTGGGCGAGGACTTTGCGTAAGCACACACACTTACTGCCACACAATCGAAGCCATACACACTTATCTAATACAAATATGGACTTTTTCTTACTCATGTCATGTTTGATGTCCTCCCTTTAGATATCGTTCTGATGGAACCAAGAAAGAACCTATTAAAATCAGCTCTATGGTGAGGGGATGTGTTTGATACTGCCACAGTTTATACATTGTCTGCTCAGTGTTGATGTATATTTGTTTTACATGGTGCCCACTGACTGAGATTCCCTTTCCGAGCTGGGGAGCAGAGGTGCTACCACCTGTGGGTGCTCCCTCTAAACACGAGAGGAAAATCCAGGAAGAGCAGGCGGGACGAGGAGATGATCCCAACCTCCTCACTCCTCCCTTCAGGCTGGCATCCTCAGTTCCACTTCATAAAGTCTGCCCTCACAGTGAACCCCTGCACGGTGAGAGAGAGAGAGCAGCCATCCGCTCTGTGAAAAACACATTAAAAAAACCACATGCATAAGATTCATGCTTTGTTATCCTTCTCTGTGCGTACAGAGTAACCAGGAGCAGGTGTTGCTTCACGGTGAGGACGCCTCTACCTGACCTGCGGCGACCCCACGCAGGTCAACGGCTCCTCTGACGCACACACGCATGCTCACCTACACCCACGTGACGGCAGCCCGCTGCACCATCCCCCCAACCCAGACTCCTCTCTCTCTCAGGGACTCAGCACTTTACTGGGACACAAGCATTGGCATGTGGTCCAGGTGAGGATGAGGGTTCCAGGTCACACATTGGTGGCCTTAGATCATTCTTGAAGACCAGTAACAGATACTCTAAGGGCTAAAGATCATCATCACTGTCATAATTGATTCATTAAAAAAAAGATTGTATTCATGAGTCATGATGAAAGTTCAGAAAAGCACCTTAATGTTACCTCTGCGTGTCATTTCCTCATATTTCTCATGCTATCCTTGTTGTTCCTGCAGATTCACAGCACATACCTAGAGAGCAACTGGCCCATACGGGTAAGTCTGAGGCTGTTAACAGGTTCCTACCACTCCAAATAGATCAAAAATCCGACACGTAGTTAATCTTTAAGTTGTTTCAAGCTTTCAGTGTGATGTAACATGTGGGACCCTTTCAGAAGGCACACAGTACAATGAAGAGTTAACACAAAGGTCATCAGTTCAAGCAGCCCACATGTGTGCACACTCTGAACACTGTGGTATCACTGAGTTTACAGAGCAGCAGTGTTTACAGTGTAAACTGATTATGCTGAGTTCCCAAGTGTGTGTATGCAAGCAGAGCTACTGCTCCATTACAGATAGGTAGAAAGAGAATTGTGACTGTATTATTATAAGTAACCACATACACATTTTAAATATAGTCCCAAAAGACTAATTATGATAGATGTGTCTGTTCCGTAGACTGATAGTCAATAAAAAGACCAGTAAGGCAGTTTACTTCTGTTTACGTGCTTCTGTTCTGTTGTAAATAATTGGCATTATGTTGTTTGTGTTTGCAGTTTGCAGCCATAGACACAGCAGGCCAGTGCATGGCTGTAGCAGGGAGACGGGGCTTTGCACACTACTCCTTATTCACAAGGAAATGGAAGCTGTTTGGAAATATCACTCAGGTACGTGAGGTTATGAATTAGAAGATAAAAGTAATAATGAAAGCATCTTCCAATAGTTTCAACACAGGTATCAAAGTGTTCCTTGTGTGATCTGGAGGAAGTTGAAAATTAAATGCACCTTTTTTTCTACTGTCCATCATATCATGATCCCAGGTGCTTTCTTTTCAGCAAAGTGTCAGAAAATTGTCCTGATTTGTTTTCCATGTCTGATGAAGATAGACGTCAGTACCTGTTTACACACAACGTGTTTCAGTCTGCTCAGTCTGATTTAGTTGTTGTCACTGTCAAATGTCTGAAGTATAATACTGTGCTTTTTAATTACTTTAGGTCATTGCTGGACATGTGCAGTGTTGTAACTGCTCTCTTTTTTTTCTTTTCTTCTTATGTTGTTGCTCCTATTTTTGTTTTGTTTTTGCAGTGTCTTGTAAGTCCTTAAGGGCTGGGCAGCTTGCCTGTGCATGACACCACGACAAATAAAACTGTATCAGCTTCATGTATCGTTTACATTCCCTCTGCAGGAGCAGAACATGACAGTCACAGGAGGTCTGGCATGGTGGAACGACTTTGTGGTGGTGGCATGTTACAATTTTACAGACCAGCAAGAGCAGGTGAGACTGAAGAAGCTCTTACTCTGACTATTCTTTTCTCATAAATCCTTAGACTTGTTGGTTTATTTTTATTCTTGTTACAAATACCCCTCTGTCTTTTCTCTGTTGACACCAGTTAAGGCTCTATCAACGCTCAACCAACCTGGACAACGCCTTCGCATCCGTCACTAAGCTGCACTCAGACACTCTGCTGCTCAACGTCTTCAGAGACATGATCATCCTGTTCAGAGCCGACTGCTCCATCTGCCTCTACAGCATAGAGAGGAGGAGCGATAGGTACCTCAAACCTTCACATCAGAACAAACATATAGATAATGTTAATCTCTTAAAAGGATAATCTGATCCCTTTTTTTTTAATGGAACATATTCAAAAAGTTACATGTTTTTTCATGCCTTGTATGAAGCGTCAGAGGGCTTGTTTGATCTAAAATCTGTAACCGCTCTGTTTCCAAGTCAGAATTGACCAAATTCCTCACATCACAAATCCAAATTCTGTTTTATTCAGAGATTACTGCATCGATTCTAAATCCAACACTGCTCTCCATGTTCTGCACAGTTTGTGTTTTTTTCCTTTCACAGTCTCTGGCTGCAGGGAAATCCATGGCCCCTGTAGTCATATTGGTTTTAGGTCATATTGTTACTCGGCCACCTTTCCCTTGAGAAAAGCAGCTTTAAGTAGAAGCCTTGTAAAAATCCATCACATGGTTGATCTGGGTCTCAGATTTATATCAGGCTGGGATAAGACGTGTTTTCACGAGCTGAGCTTGAGTTGCTCTTGAACCTCAAACTACATCAGAATTATGCTTAATTTAGATTTTTATGTGTCCCCTATTGTAGTTTTATGGTTCAGTATGTTGGGCCAATTAGGTCAGGAACACCACCTCAATTAAATGCTGCATGTTCTCCAGTGTTCCCGAGCACTGACTAAGTGGGAATTCTGAGAAACTGACATTCTTGAAAGCAATCAAATGCTGTTGCTTCTTATTCTTAAAGCTTTTGAAATATCTTTAATTCAGTTCATTCGCTAAGACTCTGCAACTCTGTATTTCATGTCCCAGTCCACACCCCACAGCCAGTGTTGAGTTGTTGCAGGAGGTTTCGATGTCCCGCTACATCCCTCACCCTGCCCTCGTGGTCTCCGTCACTCTCACCTCTGTGCGGACCGAAACGGGCATCACATTGAAAGCACCGCAGCAGGTAACAAATGAGCACGGCAACATACAACCGCCTAAACTGAACTCTTTGGAGTATGTGAGTTCATGTTTTGTGTTTGTGTGTGTACGTCTCAGGCCTGCATGGCAGAGAGCATCATGTTGAACCTGGCCGGCCAGTTGATCATGCTGCAGAGGGATCGCTCAGGGCCACAGGTACGAGAGAAGGAGACGCCTGCCAACAACAAGAAGCTGGTGAGTCAGAGCAACATCCTCAGATTTTAACTGTTTTTTCACTCCTACCAATAAATGATTTCTCTTACAGATATGATTACAAAGGAAAGTGTCTTTATTGTAACTGTCAAACGGATCACACATTAAGAATCTTTGCTGGGAAATATGTAATAAAAATGTTGTTGTAGCAGGATGCTATAAATCATCTCACCCCTCTTTGTAGCAGCTGTTTCAGACATTAATAATAACTGTTTGGAAATGTTGAGTCTTGTCTCTGATGGCCTTGATTGCTCTTGAGGGTCACAAAGAGACATCAGTAGTAATTTCAGTCTGTTTCTTCCTGTCTCTCTTAGCTACCATTCTGTCCTCCGGTAGTCCTCGCTCAGTGTGTGGAGAACGTGTGGACCACCTGCCGCTCCAACAGGAAGAAGCGCCACCTCCTGGAGGCCCTGTGGTTGTCATGCGGCGAGGCAGGCATGAAAGTCTGGCTGCCGCTGTTCCCCCGAGACCACCGCAAGCCCCACACCTTCCTCTCCAGACGCATCATGCTGCCCTTTCACATCAACATCTACCCTCTGGCTGTGCTGTTTGAAGATGCCCTGGTGCTCGGGGCGACAAACGAGACCGTGCTCTATGACGGGCTGCAGGGATCCTCCGAGCCACTGGAGGCGCTGTTCCCTTTCTGCACCGTAGAGAGGACTTCACAGATCTACCTCCATCACATCCTGAGGCAGCTGCTGGTCAGAAACCTGGGTGAACAGGTACGTAGATCATCCTGAGAAGATAAAGAACTAAATGCTGCTGATACTGTAGGAAAAACATCATAAACTCTCTCTCTCTGTCTCTCAGGCTCTGATGCTGGCTCAGTCATGTGCCTCCCTCCCTTACTTCCCTCATGTTATGGAGCTCATGGTTCACGTCGTGCTGGAAGAGGAGGCGACATCGCGGGAGCCCATACCCGACCCTTTGCTGCCCACTGTGGCCAAGTTCATCACAGAGTTCCCCCTCTTCCTCCAGACCATCGTCCACTGTGCCAGGAAGACAGAGTACGCTCTGTGGAACTACCTGTTCGCTGCCGTGGGAAACCCCAAAGATCTGTTTGAGGAGTGTCTCATGGCTCAGGACCTGGACACAGCAGCCTCCTATCTCATTATTCTGCAGGTAATCCATCCAGTTAGCAGTGGATTGCAACAATGCACAGATTAGTGACAGAAGGGAATAACAAGATGCTTAAAACTGGGTCTAATTTATAATCTCACCACAGATCAAATCATTGTGTATGCTTTACCTAATCTGTTTCGGGTGTCATGATCACATCAAATGCTCACCAAGTCTATTATTAGTATTATTAACAAAGACCCAACATCAAGACAGGATAAGATCCAGTCTGATCTCATCTTAATCCACCATGAGCAGAGCACTTTGCAGCATTTAGCAAGTTACAGTGGCAAGAACAAATTTCCTTTAACAGGCAGAAACCACGAGCAGGACCAGACTCATGTTAGATTGCCATCTGACTTCTGTCTGTCTCTCTCTCCTCTCTCTTTATAGAACATGGAGGTTCCAGCAGTGAGCAGACAACACGCCACTTTACTCTTCAACACGGCACTCGAGCAGGGCAAGTGGGACCTCTGCAGGCACATGATCCGATTCCTAAAAGCCATTGGCTCCGGGGAGATGGAGACTCCGCCCCCAACACCAACCACTCAGGTAGAGAAACTTGACTTCTTCTTCCACTTTTTCTTAAATTCTGTATATTAATATCACCAAATGAGAAATAAAGCAAGTGGACAGACTCATAATACCCTGATAGCTTAACTGCTACTATTTTATAGAGAATGAGAGTGGACTTTCCGTGTCCGGTGTTTTGCTTTAATTTAGTGTCCTCATACGACATCCAAATTTAAATGTCCAACTTTAAAGGAGTCAGAGTTTCTGATTTTCCATCTGCAACATGTCCAATGTCTTCAGGAACCCAGCTCAACGGGAGGTTTCGAGTTCTTCAGAAATCGCAGCATCAGTTTGTCACAGTCCGCAGACTCCATCACTACGGGCAAATTCAACCTGCAGAAGACCTTCAGCATGCCGTCTGGACCCTCAGTTAAAGGGTATTAAAGGGCACGCACGCACGCACGCACGCACGCACGCACGCACACACACACACACACACACACACACACACACACACACACACACACACACAGAACACATTGTAAGCTTTAAATCTAAATATCGTAACATTTTCTCTCCCCCTTCTCCCCTTCCTGCCAGTCGTGAAGTGGAGTGTGCAGAGAACATGTACATCGACATGATGCTCTGGCGTCACGCCCGCCACCTCCTGGAGCAGGTCCGCCTTCGGGACCTGGGATGCTTCTCGGCACAGCTCGGCTTTGAACTCATCGGCTGGTTGTGTCGAGAGAGAAACCGTGTGGCCCGAGTGGATGATTTTGTTTCGGCGTTGAAAATACTGCATAAAGATTTCCTCTGGCCCTTTCCTGTTATCCCCGCGGGAAGCCTGAGCTCACCTCTGAAGAACGGACGCTGTCGCTCAGGTGAGGATAGACCCAGCACAGAATTCAGATACTAGCTAAAACTGTTCTTTTTGTTGTAAGATTCATTTTAGAACACCTTCTCACATGTGTCTGAATATTTTTGACACTGTCTTTTTTTATTGCTACTTTAAGTTCTGAGCACACGGCTGTTGAAGTCGCAGTCCGCTGACAGCCTGTTGAACAACGACATGGACACAGCGCCCCCTCAGGGAGCTCAGACCAACCACACCTGGCTGGACGGGCTCAGTCAGAGACCCAAAGACACGGACTCAGCCTCGTCTGCTCACTCCAATCAACACTCACCACAAACACACGATGCTATCCTGTCCCTTCTCACCAACAAAGGTAATCAGACTCAATCTGTTAATTTGTTTTCAGCTATAAACATCTGAAAGAAACTCTCCTCAAACATGTCACCTTCTTTCCACAGTGGAGGAGTACAGTGTGGGCTCAGCCACAGACCTGACAGAGACCAGCTCTGTAGTGGATGGTGATTGGACGATGGTGGATGAGAACTCATCCACTCTGAGCCTGAGTCAGGCCGAGCTGGAGCACATCTCCATGGAGCTGGCTAACAAAGGCCCGCACAAGTCGCAGGTGCAGCTCAGGTAAGATCAACAAACCTCACTTCAATCATTCGACCATCGGCCGGTTTGATTCTGTTCTTCAGTTTAATGTCTGTGTCTCTTTTCCTCTCAGGTATCTCCTTCATGTGTTCATGGAGGCAGGGTGTTTAGAGTGGTGCATTGTGATTGGTTTAATCCTGCGGGATGCCAATGTCATCAAGCAGGTGATAGGCTTCCTGGACAGTCCCGAGGTTCCTCAAGAAACTGTGCAGAGTGTCCGAAACGGCTTATTGGCTGTGGACACATGGGCCTCCACTGACTGGTGGGTGTAGCATGTAACCTTTGGCCTAACTGTGTGTGTATTAATGCTGCTACTTGTCTTTCAGTTTGATTGATTAAGCAGCAAGCTTTTATTTTTAAATAGAAACTGAAGACTCTTTTTTTTTCTTTTTTTAAACCTGGAGTAGTGTAACAATAATGCTTATTGTCTCTGCCCTTCCTTCAGTGTTTGGTTGTCTTAGTTAAAATAAAAACTATTCCATAAACATTTTCCAACCTCCGTCTCTTTTCTCTGTCTCATATTTTCCAGCCTTGGCTACAAACCATTCCTGAACCTGATCCAGCCACACCTCCAGCAGCTGCTGGACTCCACTGCAGGCGAGCCGGTGCAGCCCGAGGCCTTTCAGCCCAGCAGCCAGAGCTCCAAGCTCGGCGGCTCTGAGGGGCCAGGAGGCGCTGCTGCACCGCGGGCAGAGGACAGCAGAGGAGCAGCTGCTCCGCTGGGCCTTGCTCTGCCCTCGCTCGAACCTGCGGGAGGATTCCCCCGCCCCCCCCTCTGAGGACTGTCCTCCTGAGCAGACAGAGGAGCAGGGAGACGAGGAGGGAGCATATGACTGCACCCTGTCCTGAAGCCAGGAGCCCCCTTCGGACTCTTAACCTGTGAACTCTGGAGCCTGGAGGGGGAGAGAGGAGATACACTTTATATTTGTGTGTGTGTGTGTGTGTGTGTGTGTGTGTGTGTGTGTGTGTGTGTGTGTGTGTGTGTGTGTGTGTGTGTGTGTGTGTGTGTGTGTGTGTGTGTGTGTGTGTGTGCGCGCGCGCGCACAGAAAGTACCTCTCCTGCAGGTTCTAACATCAGTCAGTATTATCCACTCTTCAGATTTTGCCCTCTTGAGTCGACTTAAACTCCTGTGGATACTGAGCTACAAACAGAGTGACACATCCTGACTGACAAAAAGAAATGTCCCCGCACAACGAGAGACGCTCTGCGGCCTGACGGATCAGGCCTCATTTTACCAAAATGTGCTGTAAGACAAACCCATGTGTCAGTTTGTGCATTTATATTTTAGGTCGTGGTGTTGAGGAGCTGTAGAGCAGCACACAGAAGCACCAGGATCATTCTTTTTTTCCTGTTATTCCAACAAAGTAATTGTGTGTATAACATTTCTTTCGCATTCAATTCAAGTGAAACTGGAGATTTTTTTTGGTCACTTCTTGGACAAAGCTCCGTTGTTTCCTTCAGTAAAATGCAAAAAAAAAAGTGCAAGAATCAGTCCAGAGATCAAACACCTGCGTGTGTTCGATCACAGCGTCATGCTACGTCTCCAGAACAAAGCTCTCCAGTCATGAACCATTGCATGAGATGCATCTGAGTGTGTCCGAGTGTGTTGTGTGGAGAGGTGATTCATACTTTCATACCTCATATGATTTTAAGATATTTTGTGATACCTTTTTCAATAATGTAAGAGTGTACAAGATGACATTATTTTTCTATGAATACCACCTTTGTCCCTGTAAAAACAGAAGAAGAAAAACACTCATGGTATGAATTCTGTGTAATTCTTGAGAAGTGATGACCTTTAGATTTCTAAGAAAATGATCTCTGAGAAGAATCCATCGATGTGAGTGCGGACTAGTTTCTTACCACTGATCAGTTACCTCTCTGTTGGTGTCTTTTCACAAACAACGCCCTCGACTTTGTTGGAGTTCAGGCCTGATTTTAGACATAAAGGAAATTAGTGTTTGGCCTCCCTGAGATGAGAGAGAGTGCAGGGAAGAGCTCGGGCAAAACAGACGCTTTATAAACCAAATCATGTGATGCTTTATCCAGCTTTGAAACACACATTTGGAGTGTCCACGTGGAGATTAAAAATGTGTTTCCTATCATCAGCGAGGCAGATTGTGTGATTTTAAGCCATCCTGCTCTGCAGATTTCTCTTTAATCGTAGGAACATCATTTGAGCCCTTTGTTCAAAATCCTATTTTTCTTTGTGGTGATGATGTTGGTACCTAGATGAAGAAACCCTCCATTAGTAGTGTATAGAAACATATATATAAATGTGGGTGAACAACGCTGAATGATGACATGATGCGTCACGTTGTTTGTTATTGCCGGCGTTCATCTTACTAAAACCAGCTGATTTGGGGGAGGGGCTAATTTGTTCTGGTATTATATCGGTACTTTGACAGGCTATCTCCAGGATAGTGATTTTAGGCTGTGTCAGATACGGAAGCCGATACAGACACCACCGCTGATACAGATATTAGTATCAGAACAACAGTACTCGTCAACACTCTGACGCCTGCATGTCAATATCCTTTTAGACCTTGTTTTTGCCTTGGTTGGTAATGAGCGTTATTATTGTGTAATATTACTCATAACATGATAAGGACTTCTCTTTTCGTCCACATCAACATACATATCATTTCCCTGAACCGCTTGAGACAGTGGTCGCCGATTTCGCCATGTGTTTGTGTGCTTCTATGTGGATTTGTGAGTGTGTGTACCACGTTGTATTGACATGCATTTGTTTTAATGGTATTAGTCCTCATATCTACCATTATTTATTGGCATTATAGCTGAGTGGTAATCGATGAATTGATGCTTGGTTTGTTTTTATGACTGATATCAAACCTCCTCCCCTTTAGTTAATCAAAGTCGTGTATTGGCTCTCTACCACAAGCACTAAACGGTTAATCAGACAGTATTATGATGTGCAATGTATCGAAATGTTACTCAGCTTTATTTTTGATGTTCCTTACACCTCTTTGTTTCCCCACAGCTTTGTACTTTTCATGATAGACCAAATCATATTTAATAGGTTCATTTTTGCTCTCTTGTCTGTGTGTACAAGATAAATTGGGTGTGTGGTGTGTTAAATTAGATTCTTCATTGGTTTCTGTTTTTTTATGAATAGCTAGGACACTTCATTCATGAAAAGGGCAAGATGAATACGCGACATGTTGCTGTTGTGGCTGATGTACTGTTGTCACTCAACATAAACCCCACCACCCCTCAGATCTCCCACTAAAACAAGCCCACAGCTCCACTATGCTGCACTGTGGGCTCTACTTGAAAACGGTAACACGATGAACCAAAGACTTTACATCCAGAGGCCTTCAGTTTAAACCGGATGCTTTGATTGAGTGTGTGACTCATTATGCAGAGGGGAAAGAAAATATAAACCATCCCTGTCATTCAAAACATAACCATTGATGCTTCAAACTAATGCTGACAGCATACCAGACAATTTCCTACGGAAATGTGTATTACAGATCTTTTCTGGAGTCCTTCTCAGCGGGCGAGGAGCGGAGCGGGCGGTCAGGTGTGTCTCATGGTACTCGGGTGTCACATTCACCCAGAGGTGAACGGCGCTCCCTCTCCGCCTCCTGTGTACAGTGTAAAAGTATTTCCTGTTTCCTGACTCAGAGTAAAGTTTTATTTCTGGGACGTAAACAGTAAAACATCCTCAATGCAGTGTAAAGATTCTCTCTTGTACATTTGCCTTTTCTACTCATGTTTGGTTTTCTACTTCATTTTTTCTCCCTTGTACATACAGAACAATAAATTATTTTTAAAAATGGTTGACCTCACTAAGTTCAGCTGAGTTTTTCTTATAATCCTTCCTGAAGCACTTTGCTTAAACAAAGGCCACTAATGAAAGAAACATCCTCGGAATAAAAACAGCATACGGAAACAAATGGATCTGAATATCAAATTTAACTTAGAGTTAAAAATGTATAATAAAAGAATAAGAATTAAAAAATAAAAATAAACATGATTAAACACAATACTCTAAAATGACAATAAAGCAAATAGAAAGTTCAGCACAGTAAAAATAAAGTGTAGGTTTTAAGGTTTATTCAGTGGCACATGAAAACATGTTTTAAATCTGGTTTATTTGCAGCACCTCTCGTCTGTAGTGGCAGTTTGATCCAGTTACAGGCAGCACAGTGGTTAAATGTTTAGTCAGTACTCTGGGCATCACAAGCTGACCTGAGTAAACAGATCTAAGGTTTCTGTTGAGTTGACATTCTAAACATGTCACAGATATATTCCAGGCCAGTATCATTCAGAGATGCCTCAACTTGTAGAAATACTCTGAAATCTATTGTGTAGTTACCTGGGAGGGGCTGAAGCCGCTTCATGGTCCTTTGAGGAGGTCCAGTTAGAAGACCATTACAGTATTCAACCCTACATGGGAAAGAAATGGTCGAGCCTCCTTTGGGACACAAATCTCTGAATTCTGGAGATATTGTTTTGGTTGATAAATGCTGTTGTGGAGATTGTTCTGACATGGTGAGATCAGACTCTGTCGTTAGTCTTTAGAGCTCAAGATGTTAACCGAAGCTGTGTTTGTGTTTCATCTCAATTTAACTGAAGGGAGATTTGGTTCATCCTAATGCTTTAAAAGTGAGAGGGCCACATATATCTGAGTATCATCTGCATAACAACGGTGGTCAGTATTACTTTGCTGTAGAATTTGATACTGAGGGAACATATAAAGATTAAAAAGAAGGGGCCTTGAGGGTTTAACTCTGTGGTTAATTTGCCCTGTGTACAGAGGCTGCAGCCTTCAACGCAGCAGCCCCAGGTTCAATTACCACCCTTAGCCATTTGTCACAATGTCTTCCCTTCTCTCTTTCCTGTTTTGGAATCTATCCATGGGGCTATCTCTTAATGAAGGCATTAAAAGTCTGAAAAAATAATAAATAGGAAGGGGTCTAAGACCTAATCCCTGGGGGACTCCGCATGTCAGAGCCAATTAATCAGATTAATCACTACAAAGAAAAAGAATATCAGTCTTATCATTGTCCTTTTAAATCCAACAAATAAAATGCAACAAAATTATATTTAATAGAGGACAACACCCAACTAAATTAAGTAATAAGCATTTTAATTTCTGTACAAGTGCTAATTAATTCAAGCCTTTTTTTGCATAATGTAAAATCATCCCGTCCTTTTAATAGATGAATACCCTGTTACCAGATCAATCCCAATCTCAACAGTCGTATCACTTAATCCCAACGGATAGACAAATATGCTTATTAAAAAAAAACAAAAAACAAAACGCAAAAACAGCTGTTCAAAAAGGAGAAATTTAACTGTTAAATGTCAAATCAATCACAAAAAGAACAAATTGATCAGTCTTGTTTAAAAAAACATCTTAACTTTCAGAACATGAACTGAACTGTTAGAGAAATAGGCATAGGTGAGATCAACATGTAGGACGAAACACGAACAAACTCTAATAAAACGTTAAAAAATGACATCCTTTCATAACAGGCATTAAGACATTTCAACTTGTATCCCAGAATCATGGATTATACAACTGTTTATTTCTCAAGCTGATATGAACCTCTGTGTGAATCACTGTTAGATTTTACCTTGACTGACTTGTGATGAAGAAGCTAAGACCAAGTGTGAGTCTACGCTGAGAAACAAAACCTGTGCAGCGCTCTGTCAGGCTCTCAAACTTTGAGAGACTTTGTTTCTATGTTAGGCTCTAAAGCAGCGCTGAGTGTAACAGTGGGAGAACCAGCGTGTTAGAGGAGTATTTTCACAGCATTGTCAGAAGTCTGTTTCCTCCCATGTTTACAGCAGCTCTTCTTGGAGTCTTACCCCAAAACACTAACTTGCTTTTTATGAGCAAGAGTTTTATCCAATTGAATGTTATAATGACCATAAATGTCATATTTCTGAAGATTTACTGAAATGTTTTAACTCTGTGCTCTCATTCAGCCTCTCACAAAAACCCACTACTTTCCCACTTTTAGAAAAATAATCATTTACATTTGTTAATAAAGCTTTTTCTCCCACAGACACTCTGCACGACAACTGAAGCCCCTCCAGTGAAACAGATTGTGTTCCTTTCTCTTACTTCAAGCAGCTTCTTGTTATCAGGGATCTTTTCATTAGATGTGAAATCAAAAGAACATTAAATCAAAAGACATTTCAGACGCCCCTGCTCACTTTTCGCTGTCCACAGGAAAATAAAAAACTAATTTTGTGAAAAGATAAGCACATTCACGGTTCAGATTTCAGAGTGCATCTGAGTCAGCCGAACAGAAAACACATCAGCTCCTGCTGTTAACAACCTTCATCCACTGATGTCAACACTTTAATGCAACACGAGCCGTAAGAGCTGAAGAAGAAACAGTCTGATCAGTAAGTTAGTGTTCCTGTTTCATGATGACTAACAGCAGCAGTTAATACAGCAGCATCTTTAAGGAAGGACCATACTAATGTTTTTATTCTCCTCATGTTTCAGCTGACTGTCTTCCATTTCTTTTCGGCCTGGTAGTTGTTCTTCTTTCTGTTTTTCTAACTGTAGACACCTGAAACAGTCGTTCACAGTGAACCGTGTTCCCACTTCTACTGTTGTCAAAGCTACAGACGGTTAACATGAAGTTTGTATGATCTGGCTTAAGTGGCTACAACAAACACAGGTATGGTCCTTTGAGGAGAGGGGGAAAAAAAGAACGGAAATTTCAAGTCTCTTTTCTGTCTTAAAAGTTAAATTCCAAACTTTCTATTGTGTCTTATATTTTGCTTTCAGACCGGTATCTGACCACAAGACTACTCTGGAGATTTGAATTGTATCACACCATCTTTCTCAGCACATGGAGTTCAAGTACTTTATAGATATTTCACCTATACTGTTTTCAAAACTTGTTCTGAACCTCAGAAAAAAAACAAATCAATCTCAGTGTCAACTAACTTGTATGAGAATTCATTAAATATCCAACTTAGCTACAGACTGGCCTTGTGGTGAGATTGTTTAGTAACTAATTATATTAAAGGTAAGAAAATTCATCAGCAACTAGCTTTAGGACCTGTGTCCACTAGCAGCAGTTTTGGGGCCTTTTAACAAAAGCAGTTGAGTGTTTTCAGCTCTCAGTATAAAGGCCAAAATGGCCTTAGAAAGCGTACTCAGTCGAAAATAGTTCAATGTTGAGAACACCGCCCTTTCTTCATGTCCCTATTCCATCAAGAAAGGGCGGGGCCTCCAATATCAACTTTGTCAACAGCATCAGCTAAGGTCCGCACAAAGCTGAAACTAACTGCACTTGTTTTTTCAAGGATATATTATGCAGGTCTAGAGCTGCTGCTAATGCTACAACAACATTTCTATCAATTGCTTTTAAGTTTCTTTGTAAGTTCCACTGCATAAAAGCAACTATTTTGCATACAGGGCATTTAAAAACAAACTTAATGGTCACGACTAACGGAAGCAGAAGTGCCACCGGCACAAAAACTGCAGTTAGTGGAAACAGGCCCTTATAGCATGCTCTATTGCTTTCATGCTTTTTCCTAATTAGAGATCCTACAGCACTTACATATGCCTTATAATGCACAACTTTGTTCTACAAATAATAACCCATTATCAAAGAACATTTCTTCAATTACCTTGTAGTCACTGCTTTATGGTAGAGTAAGAAAGCTGTTGCTTAAGAAATAAATAATAGTATTATTTGCTCAGTATCATTAACTGAGTAAATCATACTATGAAAATAGCTCATGGTAAAACATGTGTTACTTTCTATCAATAAGCAGTAATTCAAAAGTTCTGAATAGTTAACTCTTAGTCCCTTCAAATTCCCTTCTAAATCCCCCCAAACTTCCCTCTGACTTCTCTCTGACTTGCTTCCAACTCCTCTCTAACTCCCCTTCAACTTCCCTCTCACTCCCCTCTCACTCTCTGCCAACTCCCCTCAATTCCAGAGTAATTGTAGGACAAAGTCATACAGGATAAGGCATTCATGAGTGCTTTAATGTGACTGAAAAGAACCAACATGCTGCTAATGTGCATGTGATTAAGAATCTAAATAATATTGAGCATGTTTTCCTTGCTGATTCATTATTTTATCAACCTGTTTTTGGGCGTATTTGTCCAGTTGTGTTACTTTGTATCAGCTTTAAGTTTCTGTGTGGTGTCCATGGTGTTGTGCATAAAAAGTTGGGATGACGGGACAATCTGCTTTCGACCGAAACACGATCTGTTGAAGGCTGGGATGGATTTTTTTGAAGCTCAAACTCTCCAACAGACAAAATTTCACACACAGATAAAAACTCTGTACAGTGCAGCACCTGATAGCTTTAAGACCTCTGAGACTTCTTCTTCTGATCCACAACAGTAAACATTTTGTGCGTCTTTGGAAGCGAAATGTTAAGGCCTCCTTTTATGTCAGCGTTTTCTTGTTTTGTGTGACTGAAGCCAAACGGGACGACACGGATCATGACGACAACACATCACTGAGTGAAATACGTGGACCAAAGGTGTTTTTGCTTTGCTGATTTCCCAAGTGCAAGCAATCTCCCAAGATTTTTTTACAACCTGATTCAAGCTGTGAGCTGTGAGTAAATAAGGGGGTGAGGGGAGGGGGGGCTGCAAACAAGCCACGATGTGACATTTGTTTTGGGGATTTTATTAGAAAGTGGGACGATTTTTGACGTCACAGCATTATGATTTTACTATCATAATGAAACGGTACCAGACCTCTGCAGATAAATCTAGAAACCTCCCCTCTGTAGCAGGACACAGAGGAAGCCCACAGACAAATCTCTCTCATTATAATCTCTCTTTCTAACTCTAGTTAGTCAAATCTCTTCAACAACATTCAAAATGTGAGAAAAATTGCATCTCTTATCTTGATGTTGGGCCCTAAGTTCTAATCATCGAGGAGGTAGCGCTGCCACATATTTTTCAAACATCAAATTTATAGAATTTTCCAAAACGGATGTCACGGCCCTGAATCGCAAAAGAACCCTAAATCCTTACACAGGGTCTGTGGGGTTGATGAGGTGTGACGCAGACTCATCACACAGATCGTTTTCACCGGGCTGTGGTTGTGATACTCGGGATTGAAACAACAAAGATGCAGCTCCACATAAGACAAGTTAAATATTAGTGACACAGACCATAAAATGACAAGTGAGTGGATTACAGTTAATGCTATGAGCTATCTGCAGCAGCACCAATCAGGACAGCAGATGTTGAAGTTAGTTTTATTACAGTATGTGTGCAAAGAATATATGGACCAGATTTCATTGTAGCTAAAACTATGATGATGTACTGTCTGTAATAAAGGTGTTATATCTTTGTGTGCTTTATTTTTTTCTCTATATTGATCCATCCGCAAATAACTCCTCTAGACGTATTCCAAGAAAGAAAGAGAGTATTAATTTCCTTGTAATGATGGACAATAAAAAATATACATGTTCCATAAATTGCTTTTCTGATCATTTGCATGTATGTGGTTTTAAGGGTGGGGGAGGGGTCAGTCCTGGTGAGTGACATTCCTCTGCTTCGTAGTGCTTCGTTGTTCTCCTCGGTTGTCAGTATTATGTTTCTCACAGTTGTTATTGTATTGAGGTATTGACCTTTTGTTTGATGTAGTGATATAAACACAGAGACAGTCAACATTGCTGTTGACTACCTCTTCATGCCCTAACCTGCCTCCCTCTCACTTAAACCAAAGGTCGTTTTCAAGTTTTGAGAGCGCATCCGACACAGATAATCTGTCACTGTGAGGTGTGTGTGTGTGTGTGTGTGTGTGTGTGTGTGTGTGTGTGTGTGTGTGTGTGTGTGTGTGTGTGTGTGTGTGTGTGTGTGTGTGTGTGTGTGTGTGTGTGTGTGTGTGTGGGGGAAAGACAAGCTCCTGAAATCTCAAGTGTGGAGGGGGTGTAGTTATTGGTGCTGCTGGAGACAGCCTGCAGCATTAAGTAATCAACAATAAATACTATTACAGTAACTGCACATGTTATAATGAATACTCCCACATGGAACGGAACAGGCTGACTGACAATGACGCTGCTAATGACCGTGGAGCTGCATAGCTGCTTTCCCCCCTGGGATATTTAGGCCGCAGTAAGGCCTGATTTCACAATTAGTTTTGGTCTCATCCTCATCAAGCCCAAAATCAAAACCCCACATTACCCTCAGGAGCGCTACTCTTTTTTAAAAGGACACAATGACATTTTGATTGCGTCTGTTTTGGTTTAACAGGCACAGATCTCTGCAGCTGCATGCCAGATTCTCTGACATTTAAAGCAGATTGATGGCATTCTTCATTGTGACATAGGGGTACGACTCGCCGTAAATCAGCGGTGGAATGATAACGCTATGTTTTTTCACAGTTAGCTGATAACAGACAAGAAAATGTAGATAAAAGGTGACTTTTGAGGTGTCAAGGTTTCCAGTTAAAGGAGTTAAAGGTGGATGAAAGCAGGGTTGTTTTTCTCCCTTAAACAACAGATACTTAGGTAGATTGCAGACGGTAGGGTGAGGTTCCTTTTTTGTTTTAAGCAGAGGAAGCCGGAGACACTTGAACCCTTGAGAATGAATTTTAGCCATGCAACCTCATTCACTCAGGAAGAGTGTCATCGTGAGCAAGAAAGAACAGGAGGAAATGAGTTGGAGTGAGATGGAGTGAGAAAAGCAAAGGCACAGCAGATTATAAAAAAAAAAAACCCTAACTCCTTTCCTTCACTAACCCAGGAATGAGCACGAGGCTTGTGGCGACCGCAGCATCGGACGGTGACTTTTTCAGCCTGTGATCAGCTTACCTCTGGCATGTCTTCCTGCTTTGTTAGCTACTAAGCCTACTGACACAGTGATGGGGGTCTCTCAGGCAGGCTGGGAGGGAGCGTGAGTGTGTGTGTGAGAGAGAGAGAGTGTGAGTTTGTGTCAGAGTGAAAAGGCAGCAGGGCTTGTTGTCCTCCTTGTATTGTTTCCTCCTCGGGGGGGGCCCCTGCAGCCCCCTCGGCATTTCTCATCGTCATCATCATGCTCCGTGACGTCCTCAGTATCGGTACATGTCGTAGGTACTGACCCAAGATGAAGGGAAAGTCCATGTGGGAAACCTGCTTAGGATTTCCTCTAGCTGAGCAGTCCTCTGGTCTTGTCCAAAGAAATAGTGAGAGGAAATGGCAACAGAGATCATCCCCTCCGGACCTGACGGGTCTGGGTCTCTGGGGGGCTGATGGAGGAACACAAAGAGAATCTTGAATGTAAAAAAACATCTTTCTCTTAGCTTGATTGTGTTGCATGTTTGAGATTGTGCAGTACATTTGAAAGACTCTCTGTAGAGGTCAAAGAGTTGGTCTTGACTACTGCATTCCCTAATACAGTAAAAAAAAATCTAATCTCTTAAACAGGAGTTAAAGGATTTCACATGACGGCGACACCGTCCAACTAAGTCCTGACTGCAGCTAATCTCCTGCAGACATCGCAGGCTGAGGCCCTGGGGTGAAGTTTGGCACCAATCTAATATGTGAGGAATGAAAGGAATGATAAAAAGAACTGGTCTTGATGTCAGGATGGATTTCAGGCGGCCAAAGGTGCACCTGTAGCGGGTGATTAATAATCAATCGTGGGCAAAGAAAAGCATTCTTAGAGGAGTTATTTGCCTTGTTGGAAAATGTGCTTATTCACTTTCCTGCTAGGAGTGAGATGCCCAGACTAATACCTCTCTCCTGTCTTGCAGTTGGAGTATTGAGATGCTTAGCTTAGCATAAAAACTTGAAAGGGGAATAAACAGCTTGCCTGGCTCCAAACAAAGGAAATAACTCAGCCTCCGAGCAGCTTCAAGGCTCATACGTTTTTGAATGAGTGTTCACTGCTCATTTAAATACACAGGATACAATTCATTTGCATTATTTGAGGAGTTTAAAAAAAAAAAGGAAAATCAGTCATGTCAAGTTGTTTTCCCTCAAAGTTTTGGTTATGCTCTCCAAGATTCCATCTTCACACCCAAAACAGAAGGGACTTTAAATAATTCATCCAAAACAAATTTACAACACAGCAACACTATGAAATCTTAATAAGTGCATATAGTAAAGAAGTTCCTACGATGCGAGCAGAGTACCTGAATTTCGAACCAGAAGGTCCACGATGGGGCGTCGAGGCCGTGAGAATAGAAGATGAAATATTCCCCGCTCAGGTCGAACTGGGGCGTTCCATCCCCGAAGGACCAGGTGGAAAGGCTGGCTCCTTTGTGAGGCATCAGGTACAGAGACATGTGGCTGGGGCCTGCACAGGACAGGACAAGGTAGGGCATGAACATGAAAAGTGACACGTCCATGATTATGCACAAGTATGGCGATAAGACTGTAAATAAGAAGCTTGCATGTCCTCGAGTTTAAAAATGTAATCACTGCTCTTGAGCACTGAGTCTTGAAACGGACATCAGGGTCGACTCCACTGGTAAAATAAAGATGTCTGGATGTACTAGTGAAGAAAGTGACGTGAGCTCTAATTTTTCTCCCTGAATCCACAATGTTCAGATTAGTTCAGTTAACTGAAGATAATGGCTGAGGCGTGCTGTGATTCTTTAAAGTAAAAAAACACCATCCTAATCTTCAAATCAGAGAAGTAGTAGCACCTGTAGCATGCTATGACCTGCTGTGTGTGAATGAACCAAATAAGGTCAAAGTTGTGTTGCAAGTCTTTTTTGAGGATGTTTCTTATCTCTGCATGTGAGTCCCATTGAGACAATGTTTAGAGTTTTGTGTCAGCTTGGACAGATTAAGCGCTCCGGACCTTTAGCGCTGAAAGTCATCTTGACCGTCCCCCAGCTGGTCTCTTCTTTAGACAGCAGGCTGAACTCCACTGGAGAGCTGGGAGACACTTCTGGAGCAGGGAGGTACCAGTTCTTCCTGCAAAGACACCAAAACAATTCACGATTAAAAGAATAGGACAAACATATGAAGGAAATAAAAACAAGAGGAATAGGAACAATGCCGTGAGCTAGTGGTTACTGTGTTACTGACTTGCTGAGGAACTTGACGGGAAGGAACCAGGGGTAACCACAGAAGGGTCGGTCCTCTCTGCAGTGCGTGCGAATGCTGTCATTGATCTCGGGGATGAGGGGTGAGATGTGCTGTATGGCTGTGTAGTCAAAGCTGTTGATCCACACACCGGAGTCCCGGCTCTCCACCCGGCCCTGCAGGTTGTGGAAGGTCCTGGTCGTATGCTGAGGAGGAGAGTAAAAACAAGGTAAATGTCTTAAAATTTCAAAGTGTAGAGGACAAATGTACACAAGTTTCACTTCTTAAGTGTGTGCGTTAAGGGAATAGCCTAGGTGCTTTTTACTGAGTTCATGTTCCTGCTTGTATTTGTGTGTGCTGTGACTTTAAACCTGCAGGAAGACTCTTTTAGGCCTGGGGCTGTCTGGACTGCCGGAGTAAGGAAAGAGGAGGCCACTGGACACCAATAGAAGCACGATGATGAATACTGAAGCCAGGCCAGCCAGGATCCACTTAGTGCTCCGTGCCAAGTAGATGAAATGCAGCTGAAACAAAATATATCATTTGTTACAGAACTGGAAGTAGGGCCCACACTGCAGTCTTTATATGATCATAACAAATAATACATGTTTTTGGTAATTTAGTAGACTTTTTAGATCATTATTGTACACCACACCACACTCACAAAAAAAGAGGAGAGGAAGATGGTGGCAAGCGTGACCAAGGTAGCCAGCACCACTTCAGGAGGTATCTCTGTGCCACTGCGACCCATGATGGGGGTGAAAATCTCAAACACCACCCAGATGAGGAACATGAAGTGGACATACGGCAGAGCCAGACCCAACAAGTAGAGCACACTGTACTTCACTGATGCTCCTGTAGAAAGAGAGGGAGGGAGGGAGGGAAAGAGAGAGAGAGAGAGAGGTGAATGATTGAGAGTGCTTTTAGAAACAAATCAAACCACAGTGAAGGGTGCATTTTATACTTGGAGTTAGCATAAATTCACATTAAACTACCTCTGAAGGCAAAAATGTTCAAACCCATTCAAATGGCTAAACATACAAAGCATACACTGTTAAACCAATTTCATTCATATTTGTGACTTTTTATTATTTATAAAGTTATTATTATTATTATTATTATATATAATAGTTATTTGATTCATACAAAAATAAGAAGAGAAAGGTAAAGCTTGTCAGTGTTTCTGCAAAATCTGGTCGGTTGTGATTGTCTGATTGTCTACTTAAAAACCTAGAGTTCCCCTGACTTAGCAAGAGGAAAGGGATTTCCTAAAGCTGTCAAACAATCTCACAAGTGATTTATTTTAAGCACAATGAGGCGGCACTTGTAGATGGAAGGCAATTTCCACAAGTAATAAGAAACAAGTGAAGAATTAGCCAAAACGAAAAGTAAGATAGTGAGTCATGATCATGAGAAAATAAGTTGAAATAATGGTGTAAAAAGTGAAAATTCTGAGTTGGTAAGGCATTATTATAGGATAAAAAGGTCAACATTTTATGGTGAAGAGGTAAAAAGTGAGAAGCTGTGAGATAAAAAGCAATAATGTGAGATAAAAGATCAAAATCAAAAGATATGAAGACATTATCATGAGATATTTAAATAACAGATTTAAGAAATAGTAAGTCATAGTTAACTTTTCAACTTTTCGTCTCATACTTTTGACTTTTTAGTTCATAAATATGATTTACAATCGTATAATTTAAAACTTTATTTAATAATTATGAGTTTTTATCTCTTAATTCTGACATTTAATGTCATAGCAATGACTTAGCATTTTTTTTTTTTATCATGGATCTTTTTTTAAATTTTTATAACAATGGTGGAAATTTGCCTCCATGAGAACTGAAGTTAGTTCTCAGAGAGTAGTAAAGAGTGTGTGTAATTACCAAATGTGTACTCAAGAATATGAATACAATCTGAACTTTCAACTGAGTTTTACTTTAATCACAACTATGACACTACTCATGAAGTCAGGATGCAGTGTTGTACCTTTGTGTTTAAATTCTCTAGCCAGCAGCAGTCTGGTGGCCAGGGGGAAGGCCACCATCAGCATGGGCACATAGGCTGAGCACAGGCCCTGCTGGGTCAGCCACACCAGGCTGCAGCACCACAACAGGATGCTCACATCAAAGAAGAGATCGCCCAACTCCACCAAACGAACACCCTGCATGGAAAACATGCAATGCATGACAAGATTAGGCACATTATTTGGAGTGTTATTTCAGCTGTATAGTGTTTCACAGATAAATGGAGAATCATGTGTGATTCAGAACAAAATTCTGCTTTGCCAAAAAAGAAAAGAAAAGAAACAAAAAGTTTCCTAGGGGAAGAAAATATTTCAAATCAATCGGGAAAAAAAGCCTCTGAGCAAAAGATGATAAGGCATGATATCAAAAATACACACAAGTAAATGTGGAACAAACAATTGATATGATTATCAAAAAGGTAACAGATTCCTGCAACTATGATAAAGAACGCACATGTGATCTGTGATAATTTGGCAAGTTTCTTAAATTTACTCTATCACCCTAAGACTGTCAGACCTCAATAGATACATACCTGTACATATAAACATTTTGAATTAAATAAAAATCCTGTTCTGCATTAATTTTCATACTACAGTGGAGATGACAAATTAGCTCAAAAAACATAACATTTTGTGGAATGCAGAGTTGTTGTTCTTCTCCTCTTATCTGTTTCATTGGCAATAATGAGAAGAAGGCTCCTGTCTCAAATTCCCTTATCCATATCACTTTTTTTCTGCAACTCAGACAACAATGAGCTCATGACCGTTAAAGTGAGTAATAACTGAACAGGAACAAAGATTCTGTGATGTGACCTGATACTTTCCAGTTCCTTCAAAATGGGACTTTCATCATAGGCGTTAAACTGGTTTATCCAAAAAGCAAAACAAGGAACAAGACATGATGAAAAAAAAATGTAGGAGACTGTTGGAAGCATTAAATTATCTGATTTTACCAAGCATTATTCTAGCATGATAGAGAGTCTTGCTAGAATATTTCACCCAGAAGCTAAACCATCATGAGTACACAAGGTCTGAATAAAAGAACATCAAGATAACATCGCCTCTGAGTAAATGATCTATCAACCAGATTTATAGAAACTCCTCTGGCATAGAGTCACTGCCATGCACTGCAATGCAAATAAATCCCCAGTGTCAAAAGGGAGCTTTGTTGAACAGCCACAGACCAGTGCACATGCTGACCTCCGTTCACCACTGAAATAATCTACAAAGGGACGTCAGGACTGGATCACGAAGAAAGAAGGTGACTTGAAAGACCACAATAACAAGATCAAGGTGTTGATTTCACCTCCAAATGTCTCACATCTTGATCCAGTTGAGCACCTGTGCAGGCTCCACCTTACAACTTACAGAACTGAAACGATGTGCTGCCAAAGGTATATTGTGCGATACCACAGTCCATGTCACCAGGTGAGACAGGAACCTACATGATATTCAGCAGGTGGTCATAATGATATCACTAATCAGTGCATGGGTTACCAAATTACACTGCTTTGGTAATTGCAAAATTAAAATTTAGTGAATATATAGAGGATCTGAAACACAGAGCTTAAAGCTGTTGATAGAAACATTTATAGTTCATTAAAATATGAACAAAAGGAAGATATGAGGCTCTCCCGGTCAAAGCGGTAAGAGTATGAGTGCAGGGGCGCCGTTGACCTTGTGGTCTAAGTACACGCCCCATATACAGAGGCTATAGCCCTCGTTGCAGGTTCGATTCCAGCCTCAATTATTTACTGCATGTCATCCCCCACTCTCCACATTTCCTGTCTCTCTTCAGATGTCCTGTCCATTAAAGGTGAAAATGCCCAAAAGAAAAACAAGTATGAGTGCAAATTTCACCAAATTTACCAAAACACTGAATAAATAATTCAACTGCATAAAGACGATCAACGTCAAACACATATCTGAACTATTTAAAGTTTAAGGATGGCCAAATTAATCAAAACAAGTACATTTTGAACATGAGTGATGGTGCTGATGAAGATGCTTTAGAAATCTGAACACTGAAGAAAAAGGATGGAATCCACTGAACTGCATTTATCATGGAGTGAGCGAGGGTTATTATTAATTTTGTCTTTTTCAAGGACTTTTCATTTCTATCTGCTCTGCTTAACAAAATCCATCAATTTTCATCTGGACTGTCTGTACCATTTCAAACAAGGCCAAAGACATGTCCTGCACTTTAAATTGAGATTCTGTTTTATTTGGGATGAAGCCCTATGTTGTCTGGGAGCAAGATTAGTCTGAGTCCTTTCTGGAAAACGGCCATGAAAAGCTTTAATTCATAAAGTGGTAAGCCTGGGATGAAAATACTCTCTCTGTCATGATTTCAACCTCCAGTAGGAGCTTGTATTTACAAAATGTCAGACCTGCAATGCATCAGCTGAGCCTTAACTAGCTGCTCCTGAGATGTGCAGAATGAGCAGGGTTGATGAAAAAGTTAATGGATAGGCCCGAGCGCAGAAACAGGCAGATGCTAACAGTTGATAGCTAAAAAGCATGAGATACTTCCTCCTGTACTCACTTACAAAACCTCAGTGAAAAAAGGTCAATTGGCTCTGAGCGGTAAATTTACTTTGGTGAATGATAAAGAGATAGATGACTACTGGTGCGAGAGTTTTATAATCACGCAAACACACACTCACACAAAGAGCAGCTGTTCTGTAATCAGCATGAATAAAGAGGAAGTGTCTGGCTTTTAACTCAGAACACTTTGGCCTGATTAGATCATTGTGAGATATCAAGCTACAAAGTAAAAATTGACTTAAAGTAATTTGTTAAAACTAAGTCTGCACCGCGTTTGTTAGAAATTCTCTAGTATAAGAAGACTTTTTTAAAAACGAGATACATTTTGAGATTTTAATCTAAGCTTGACTGATTTAATTCTTTCAGGTTCAATAGAAAAACTATGTCAACACTCATCTTTGGCCTTATTCCTCATTCAACTTTGCACTGCAGTTCTTTTTTAGGAGGACCTGACATTTGGGGAGTTATGCATAATGCTTGTTTTGCAGATTCAAATATCACTAAGTAGGTGGATTCAAAGGGGCCTGTTCCAAGACAGCAAATTAAGTATTTCTCAGATTGTCTACCTTTTAATTTTACATTCAGAATCTACTTACTCCAAAGTACAAGTTCTTTGCCAGCGTGTGAACGAGCACCATCTTGCCTGTGGCAGCAGACCCGTACAGGCAGATGGAGGCGTAGAAGTGGTTGTACCAAAACATGGAGCGGCCCAGGAGCGTGATGATCAATGCTACGATCAGCACCGAGAGCAGGGTGACGAACCAGCTGAGGACTGCTACACCTGTGGCACAGGCCAGGTCTCGGATATAGCGACCACCTGCGAGAGATGGAGACAAATTGTTTATATAAAACTCAAAACAGCTCATTAGAAGCCCTTAACATTCACACAGGAGTTACAATTTCCAATGTAAGCAAACAATACTGAGTAAGCAACACTTTGTGATCCAGAGTGTTGTTTTGTATTCATAATGTAAAACCCTCGCTTTCATTTATTCATTTTCATTTGATCTCCTAAAAAAGATGATACAAATTATCGCCAGAACAATATAAATGTATGTTATCTGCAAATTAAACAATTTTAATATTTATGATACCCTGCGATTTTAATCTATGTGCATATCAAATCATTTGGAGGCCGACAACTGACCACTGAGGAACTCCACATTTGATATCCATGCATGTTGATGTATGTACATCTCCCTTCACAGGATTTGTTCTTGTTTCTTACAAAGCAGCTCCTCAGTGATTATACCATAATATTAATTTTTAATATTTTGAATGAAAAAGGTACACAACACATTCATCTAGTACAGGAAGTGGCTGGACATGCACCCAACACAGGAATTAAAGACCTACCGCCGTTTCCTGGCAGAGAGGCTTTCTTGGCCAGATAGAGGAAAGTGGCCGTGGCAACCATGTAGTTGAGGATGGTGCCAACACGAGCCGGGTACGCCACAACTACCACCCCTAACAGGTCAAAAAACACCATGTTGCCATGTCGATACTCTGAGGAATCAGCCAACTTCTCTGACATCATCAAGTACCTCAGGACCGCCAGGATGTTGTCGCCTGAAAACAGAACGTGAATTTTGAGGTGCAGCGGTTCAAAGTAGACGTTTAAACACAGGAGATCTGATAACGGAAGTTAAGCCAGGACTTGATGTGAGACAATACTAACTGATAAGAGTGCACAGGCTGAGGTTTACACTATTGTGATCTGTGGTTTCCTCAATTTAAATTTCTAGAGGAAGTAAAAACCTGAATATGAAAGTGATAGCATCACATCATATGAGAAAGAGGAAGCTCCTCTATAGGACTGACACATCACATGCAGCACACAGGGTTTATTGATGACTCAGTGTAACCTCATGACCAGCAGGGACAGCCTGCATTGACATAGTGGCCTTTGTTATTCCTGCACTGATACTAAGACAGTATTTTCTTCAGCAGCGAAGAGCACATTAAGAAGTATTACAAAAAAAGCAATGCATACTATTAAATGAAGGTCTGTTATTTTGTATTTAGTCTTATATTGCTGATCAATCATCAGATGCATTTCCAGCTTTTCTTTTTTTGGCCTCTTGTGCCTTTAATTAGAGGATAGAGCCAGAAACTGATAGAGAGAGTGCAGGGAATGACATGTAAAGGGTTGCAGGCTGGATTCAAACCTAGGCTGCCCACGTTGAGGACTAGACCCTCTGTACATGGGGTGTGCAACTTAAACATAAGGCCAAACTAGCACCCAATCACCAGCTTTTTTTTAATCCAATAAAACTTATTTTTGTTGGTTAGTGCATCATATTGAGAGTCATGAAAAAAGCATATGTACGACATTCTGGGCTGTTTGTACTGCTCTCTCCCACACTACATCTTCTTACTTGTGTTAAACTCCTGCTCCTGCATGCACTCTAATTCTCACATGCCTCAACTGTAAATCTTCACATGACAGGAAATGTAAGAGATGCACAGTGTTACTCATCCTGCAATTATGCTATTGTGCCTCACAAACTAACACTGAGCATGTAAAGGTGTTTTAAGGGGGTATAATGATGCATGTGTGTGTGTGTGTGTGTGTGTGTGTGTGTGTGTGTGTGTGTGTGTGTGTGTGTGTGTGTGTGTGTGTGTGTGTGTGTGTGTGTGTGTGTGTGTGTGTGTGAGCAGTTATGATATGGTTACGTCACAAACTCTGGCATGGAAGAGAGTGATGATGTGTGTGAGTGATATATGACCCTAACAGTTGCTTGAGGTTATGCAACAGCTTGAATTTTGAAGGTAGAGCACTATCCATGAAATAAATCCCTCATGTTGAATGTAGATGAGAAATGTGGGACGATGTGAAGGTTCAGAAAAAGGTTGCATTTGTTTCTGCAGCCTGAGGGCCGAGTGTCTCTCATCTGTGCTGCCCTATGTATTGAAGCCTGCATGTCTGCACAGTTAGCAGGACACAAACACACACACGCACACTCAGACGAGACAAAGCTCCATTGTTCTTCCGCCTAGTGGGCTTTCTGTGGTCTGAGACTGTAAACAACTGACTACAACAACTACTTGTACATGTCAGGGTTAACAATTCTCTTCTGTGAGTTACCCACAACTTTTATTTTGGGTAGTCTGCGATTCATAATTAAGTGTGATGTTATCAAAGCAACAGCAGTACTCTAATTCAGGCTTAGATAGATTTGAGATTACACCAATTCTTGCCTTGAACTTTTATCCTGATTTGTTCAAGGCTGAGCTGCTTGAGCAGGAGATTCAAAGCAAAATATGGGTTAAGCCAAAAAGCTGCTTCGTTCATCAAAAGCATCTCCAGTGCACAGCTACTGGTGGATCTTCCTCTTCAACTACCCCCTGTGCTGCATCCACTCACCACTGAACAAAAGTGTTCATCTCTACGGACTAAAAATACCTCCTACCTCTGGCTGTAATCTCACGTTCTCTCTCTCTCTAATAATTCATGCCTTTCACACTGAGTTACTGTACACAGATGTAGAGGAGGGAGCTTTCCAGTAGCTGCTGAGCGAGGGAGGAAAGATGCCAACTGTCTCAGGATTTTTTTTTTTTACTGCTGACTGCCTGGATTCTCTGCTAAGTAAAGCAAAAATAATTCAGCAACACAGATGCAAGAGCAAGTGCAACAGTAAGCAGCATGCGTTTGTGTCTGTGTGACGGAAACATTTGCCAATGCAGTAGTTCAGTCACATTGGTCTTTGGGCTGCATTTCTCACTCCTCTAGAGGCAAACACAACCTCCTGAAAGGCACTGAATACATCTGCCATGTGTGGTGTATAAATGTGAAAGAAAAGATCAATTCTTTTTAAGTGCAGTGACGTAAGTGGGTTTGTTTGCATACCTGCTCTCTGTATTGAGTCAGTGAGGATCCTGTCAGCAGTGTCGTACTTGGTATGGTAGATAAAACCGTTTTCAATAAAAGCCAGATCAATGCCTGTAACAAATAAAAAACATCTTTAGACAGAATAAGATCAAAACTGAGAAAAATGACTTTATTCTAAATGCCTATAACAAGTTATACACACAAAATTTCAGAATTAGGTACAACATGAGCCTTTCTTTGCATTGAGATTTTGCCAAAACCACAACCGCCTAATATTGGTGTCCCAGTGTGTGATTCTACTGAGTGTTACTGCTCTGCGGAGGCGCGAGAGGCACGATATGCAAACGATCAGCATGAGCTTCACATACAAATATAAACATGTGAGCACACACACAATGCTGATTCGTAATGCTGTGTCGGACTTCTACAGTAGCGCTGTTTCCCCTCTGTTACTACCTCCAATGTTGGCAGAACAGCAATGACCCATCATTGTTTTGATGGAGATTTAACAGAGGCATACCAGTTCCATCTCTTATCCATTTATTTATTTGATTTATTTATAAAGGGACCATGTACAAGATTGAACATAAATGCTACCATTTGATGCATTGTACCAAAGTTAGCTTAACCCTCCTGTTATGATTGTTTCTCTGGAACAGCAATAATGTTCCTGGGTCAATTTGACCCAGGGCATATTGAATGATCCAAAAGTGTCAGAACCCCAATACAGATTTTTTTTTTAACCTCGTTTTTAACTCCATTACTAACCATTTAAATCAAGATTTAGTCCATTGGTGTTCTTAAATTCTCACAGATCATGGTTCAATGAGGATAACTCACTGGGTTTTTAATTCAAATTAATGTTAAAATGTTTTTAATGTACATTTGAAAGCCCTAAATATAAATACAATAGTTTTACATTACATCAATTTTTGTTTATTTTATTTTACAACTTGAATTTTTCTTTTTTTTATGAAGTGATGTTGATAAATTAACACGACACTTCTTCTGTCACATGCTGCCCAGATTTTTATGCTGCCTTTAGCTGGTTTAAAAGGCACATATTGCCTAAAATAGACTTTAAAAAGGGTCAATTTGACCCGCAACATAACAGGAGGGTTAAAGCTAGTTTACATATGCAGTCCCTTGGCAGGTCACTATTAAAACACCACATTGCTTTAACGGTCAATGTGAAAGGAGAAGGTAAAAGGACATAAAATAAACCTGTCTGTGCTGCGCAAATGTATCATCCTAACTCCATACATTTACTTTTTAATTGTTAACAGTTTTCTGAGGATGGCTCAGTATTACCTGGGATGTTACCAAAGTCCCTGTAGATGCGGAAGTCAGTGTCAGAGGGGATGATGCCGCTCTGAAAGACCTCCTGACCCACCACAGAGGCGAAGGGATGCTTGGCTGCCTGAACATACGCCTGTACCAGCCACGGGTTCTCTGGACCTTTAGGGGAACAGGAAAGTCATTCACATGGACAGCTTCTTCACTTTGTGAGGTTTTAAGTCAAAGAACAATCATCAGAAAAATAAGTTACATCATCTTTAGTCTGTAACCTGGACCCTCACTGCCTTTACAACTGGCTGCTTGTTGTTTCTATAATGTTGGCCTTCTTTTAATGGGCAATATATAGTATATGTTGTGCAGAGTAAGTGCATCAGATGATGTTCAGAATATAACTGCATTGTTACAGGCACCTCAGGAACCATAATCATGGTTTTGTAATCCATATCGATAAAGAACAGTGGCAGCCTGCCAGAGGGCAACAAGGTTATTTCTGTTAATGCAAAACTAGAGCTGCACTCCATGTCTCTGTGACAGTAACATCACCTTTGCATTTATTTACAACCTTTCCATATTAGGGGAGAAAGAAACAATATGAGGTGGGCTGCAGACACAAACACTTACAAAACAAACACACAGAGAAAAACTGCTAACATGCAAACTGGAGCCATTTGTCAAACAGGAATGGTTAAGTACCTGTCTGGAAAACAACCTCCTTGCCCCCAACACCTGCAGCCTCCAGGTTAATAAAAGCTCGCACCTGCTTTGCCCAGGGATGCTGGGTAATGAAACCATGACTGGCCTGATACAGGGGGAAAAAAAGAGAGAAAAACAAATACAGCAGATGAAGGAGAGGCATTTTAAAATTGAATAACAAAACAGAGAGGTGAAGACAGGCTGGTAAAGTGTAAAATATATGTTGTTGTCACTTTTGTTTTACCTGGAGGATATTTTCTTCTGCACCATTAAAAAGGAAGACGACTCCATGATGAAGAGGAGTAGACTGGTTGGCCAGAGAATGGAGGACTTCTAGCATCACTGCACAGCTCACTGCATCATCACTGGCACCTAAAACAAGGAAACCAGTGTACGTGTGTCAAAAATACTAAATGGCTGCACAGTGCACAGTTTGGCAGTGTAAGCACTTACTTTTACATTCATACCAAGCAAAGGGAGCTTAGGGTTATGCAATTGCTCAGCCAGTTTACCCCAACGTCCTGACCCAGTGGCTCAGTTTGAGATTATGAAACATGCAGTTTGAAACCCTGAAGTTCTTCAAAATACCACAAACAAACTGGAGAGGACAGAATTGAGTGAATGTGCAAATACACAAGGAATGCTACAAGCTGGCAAATGAAAACAGCTCCCACCGCTTGTGCGAGGGTGAGAACAAAAAAGGAGGAGGTAATAGTGAGAAGTAACAAAAAAGGGAGCATGTGAAAGAAGCATGTGATACAGACAGATTAGAGAAACCTGAGTGATGAGGAACATGATTTATGGAGAAGAAAGGGAGAAAAATGTCCAAATGATCAGAGGGCCAGAGTGAGACATCATGTGCCGCAGCTTTCTGGATTGTGAGGTGGGGGTTGGAGCCCTGTTCTCTGTCTGTCAGGGTCCTATTCATGGTTCTGTTGTTGCCACTTGTTGCCACTTGTGTCACCTACCCTCAGCCAAAAATCTTGGTTTAATTTTTGATCGGAATTTGTGTTTTGAAAAAAGTTGTCCAGTCTTGTTCTTATCAGCTCAGAAATATATCTAAATTCAAGTCTTTAATGTCAGCAGAAGATCTACAGAAACGTATTCATGCTTTTATATCCTCTCGTCTCAATTACTGTAACTCCCTGTGCACATGTCTAAGTCAAAAATCAATCCACTGTCTTCAAACAGTTCAAAATGCAGCAGCTCATCTTTCAACTGGAACTAAAAAATATGCCCACATCACCCCCATTTTAGCTCATCTACACTGGCTGCCTGTTGATTTTAGGATTGATTTTAAGGTTATTTTACTGACTTTTAAAGCATAACATGGACTTACCCCTCTATATATCTCAGAGCTTTTATCCCCCTACAAACCTAGTCACAGTCTGAAATCCTCTGGGAGTTCTCTGCTAGCTGTTCCAAAGACCCGACTGAAAGCTAAAGGGGACAGGGCTCTTTCAGTCAGGGCTCCTACACTCTGGAACAGCCTGCCAGAGGAGATCAGACTTTCAGAGTCAGTGATGTGTTTTGTGTCATTACTCAAGACACATTTTTTTACAGGGAAGCTTTTATTGTTTTTAAGGGTCTGTTTTATAAGTTTGTATGTTTTTAAGTTTTTATTTCATTTGATCTCATATCGTTCATTTTGCTTTGCACTTCTTGTTTTTATTGCCCACTGTGAAGCACTTTGTTACCTGTATTGAAAAGTGCTATATAAATAAAGTATTATTATTATTAAAAACACTACAAAATAAAACAAAGCCTAAATTGTTTACCCGTGCACTTCCTAGTGTTTATGAGTACAAGAAATAAAAGTCCTTTAACCTAAGATATTCGTCTGCTTCATCTTCTGCTCTTTTCTGTCTCTCTCTTCTTCCTTTCCCATTATTTTTTTTTGCATGACCGAGTGTTTAGAATTCCATGAAATCAAAGGCTTGGCACGCAGTTGAGGACATGAAAATGTATGTGTATCTTCCTGGCCCACACCTCGAAGATCAATTTCCTCTTGCCAGGGAAGCTGTGTGAGCACATGTGAGTGTGTGTGCGTGTGCATGTGTGCATGTGTGCATGTGTGCATGTGTGCGTGTGTGTGTGTGTGTGTGTGTGTGTGTGTGTGTGTGTGTGTGTGTGTTTGAAGTGGTAAAAATATGTCTCTCCAACAAGCTTTAGGGTGTGGAATAAAACTATGAAATTCCTGATTTAAAACTAGACCAAAAAAAATGGGACTACATACCACAATGTGCTTCCTATCATCAACAAACACTCTTATTACTGTGTGGTCTAGATATGAGCCGCTGCTCCAACAGGCTTCCTGTTAAAAGCACTAAATGGCTGTTTGTAATAGTTTTCAAGAAGCTTTTTAGATTGGCTTGTTTTGCCATGGTGGTTTTATCCTCTGGCTGTGTGAGCCACATGACTCCACTGGACAGCACGGGAGACAAATTAGGGTATTATCAGAAAACTCCAGAGGAAGTGCATGCTGGAAACCTGTGGCTAGGTGTCTACAGAAGAACAAGCTGCCCAGCCATTATATTCACATAGCAGCCCTTCTCCTCTGACATCACACTCAGGGCTGAGGTCAAAGGCTTTTATATTATTGTATTTCAGGTTTGAATGTCATATCAAAGTGGAGAAAAAAACATATATTTCAGAAAATAGAAACACAACGTAGAGTGTGTTTTTTTTAATGTACATGTGGTAAAAGAAAAGAAAAACATTTGGATAACCTAGCAAGCTATCGGCAGCTATGTCAAAACAGCTAATCATAGCATTCAACTGATTCCTAACTAACATCAGTGTTAGCTCTAACCTTAGACTGTATCAAAGATGAATGACATGCCAACTCTCCCAAAGTGAGGCCAAACAGTCTGTGCATATTAGCTACCTTACATTTAATTCAACAAGACTATACACCTTTCATATTATATCTATATACTAGGGGTGTAACAGTTCATCCACTACATCGATGTATCGATTTGTATTCCTATGATCCGACTACATCGATCTGTGCTCGGCATGACAAACATCGATCTAACATCGTTTTAAAAGGTAATAAATCGATTGTATCGATACTAGGAAATAACGCATTGGATTTAAGCACAGCAAACTTTATATGGATGTGTTTTTGTTGCACTTTTAATGATAAAGAAGTTAAACGTTACTCGATTCAGGCTGCCTGTGACATCATCACCACACGCCATGGCAGAGGAGAAGCTGGAGAGCAAGAAATTATCAAGCCACCATTGCGGTCCAGCGTGTGGAAAAACTTTGGCTTTTGCAAAGACGGAGATGTTCTAAATAAGTCGCTCGTTGTTTGTAGGATATGTAAAGGTCAAGTAAAGTACCACGGCAACACGACAGATCTATCCAACCACCTACTACGGCACCGTGGGATTTCACACAAAGCCGACCGTCCAGGCACCTCTTGCAGCGTTCCCGCTGCAGCTGCTGCGCAAGGTAACATCAGCTCTGCAGAAGCCTCAGGCCTCGCCAGCATGTTTAGTCAGAGACTAGGACGAAACTCGGCTCGGGGGAAAAACATCACACCAACAACAGGAGTCTAGGACTGTCCAGTATCAAGGTATTTATTTCACAGTCACACTGGTTGAACTTTGGCTAAAAAGTTAGTGAATCGATTTCAAGTCACTGAATCGTATCGGATCGTTCTAAATGAACCAATATCGTCCTTTAAACGTATCGGCAACCACGACTGGTGATACAAATCGAATCGTATCGTTGATAAAAATAATCTTTACACCCCTAATTTTAATTCAACAAGACTTTACACCTTTAATATTATATCTATATACAGGTTGTTAGCAAGGAATTTTGTGAATGCTACATTAGCTGTTGTCTTTGAAGCTAAGTTTTCAAAAATGTTGTTTTACTTCATATATACCCTAACATTAATCTTCTTTTTCACTATCCATTATTTCTCATGACATAACCTTGAATACAGTCTAACTTTCTAACAGAGTTTTAGCTTTCCACCCTGAGTGTGACATGAAATCAAAATGTTCAAATCCTGATTGTGGCTGAGGGGACTGCAGTGACAGAGATGCTGAAAGCTAAATGGTCAACTCAGCATGGTGACTCACTAACACTGACACAGCTAGCATTTCAAAATTAGCAGACATGGTGTTATACATAGCCACCATCGTAACGTATCAAGTTAGCATGCTAAGATTCGATAACTAACACTTGCAGTCCTTTAATAGCTGTTGAGATATCTAACTCTTGACCAAAGTGATGGACTGGTTGATTAAGCCTTCTCTTGCTGCTGTCATTGTACAAAATGAAAATACAAAAAACTAAAAGGAATTTATGTTAAAATGTGCTTCAGATCAGTCACACTGCACCCCATTGTTCCAGTTCTATTTTACAGCATCCTGAGGTGGCACACAACAACTATTAAATCCAAAAAGGGAAACCACAGATTCACTATATTGTATGTACAGGACGGCGATGGAGGGATGTTACAACAGATTTGATCATATTTACAGAACTGATCGCTCCAATCTGTGCTCTGCTTCATTTATTCCAAGACTCCTATTTAGAGGTCCTTTCTTTAATCTTTAAATCAAGTTTGGAGAAGGAAGCAAGGTGTGTGTGAACTTTCTATAACTTCAGTCACAGGCTATATACAAACAGGAGTCTTTAGGAGAACACGGAATGTTTTCATACCTGGACTGTTGGCAACTGAGTCAAAGTGGCAGTTGGCTAGCATGAGATGCTGCGCCCCACCCTTGGGCTCCAGTCTGACAGCGATGTTGGTGACATGATCATAGAAGCTGGTGAAGCCTCCAAGGAAGTCGATAGAGAAAGAGCCTGTAGGACGCTGCACGTCCACCGTGAGCTGATGGGGGCCCGCTGCTGTCTCAGCCTGGATATTCTGAATCTGCTTCAACAGGTAGTTTACAGTCAGGACCTCATTCTCCGGGCTGCCCACTGGACGAGGGCCGACGCTGGTGATCTGCTCCAAGTGCTGCCTGGATTGTAGGGTAAACAGAAATAAATCAACAGAGGCAGAAACTGTTATTGTCATGTCCTGCTTTTTTGTGTTACTGTTACAGAGTAGATTGTCAAAGGGCTTCAATCGTTCAAAATCAGGTTAACATTTTCAGTAGCTCAACAGACAGTTTTCATAATGCTTGGTTAGATAAATGCTCATTTCAATTTCAATATGTATCATAAAAGTTGGAACAGGGCCATTTTTTTAAATTGTGTTACATCACCTCTTCTTTAAATATCACTATGTTTACATTTGCAAACAGAGGAGGACAGATTCTGGAGTTTGGAGAGTGAAATGTTGTCTGTTCTTGTCTGATATCAGATTACAGCTGCTCAACAGTGTGGGGTCTCCTTTGTCATATTTTTGGTTTCATGACGAGCCAAATGTTTCTAGGCCAGTTAGCACCCGGACTCTTCTACTACAGAGCCATGCTCTTGTTATTTGTGCAGAATGTGATTTGGCATTGTCCTGCTGAAATTTGCAGTCTTCCTTGAAAGAGGCATTGTCTGGATGGCAGAATAAAACCTGTCTATCTATTGTTCAGTATTAATGGTGCCTTCTCAGATGTGTAAGCTACCAAGGCCATTGGCACTCATGCATCCCCATACAATCATGGATACTGGTTTTTGAACTGTGCACTGATAAAAAGCCAGGTGATCCCTCTCCTGCGGAGGCAGCGTCCATGATTTCCAACAAGAATGTGAAGTTTTGACAACATTAATTTTGATGTCTTGTTGGCCTTGCCATATTTTTTCAAGGTTAAGGGCCCCAAATTTAAAAGTCTATACTGTATTTTTTTATTAGACAAAATACATTTTCACTTTCAACATCTCATATGTTGTATTTGCACATTTTCAATTAAATGTAGGGTTTGAAAATGTGTAAACTATCATATTATGTTTTAATAAACATTTGGCACAGTATCCCTTTTTTGGTACTAGGTTGTAAAAGTCAGCAATGAAAATCACTGAGTTTGATGTTAGTATTTGTCAGGGCTTTTCAATGAGACAACATCTCATCTCATAGTGTAGCAGCTAAAAGCTTTTCTTCCATTACTGATAAGGGATAAGTCAAACATTTACCTATTCGAAGCAAAATGAATTACCAAACCCTTTTCTTTGTTTCTCAACACAATGTATGACAGAAACAGACTGTTTGCATGATGGTCTTAGAATGAAACATTGCTAATAAACATATAGTTTTGGACGTTGGACAATGTGGGGGAGTTAACATTTTTGATTGGCCCGCTCTTCTCCTATCTAATAGATGTGCAAAGCTTTTCTTTTTTTTCTATAACAGAAAGATGATTATCTTTGTACTTTGAACTGAATTAAATTATAAATACAGAGCTCTGAAAAATTATTTTTCCATTCTGTAAAAGAGAAAGAGGAGTCTGGAGTGTCTGACTGGTGTGTTCAATGACTGGGATGGAAAGTCCTTCTGAATAAAGATAAAGATAGCCCCACAAAAGAAAGGGCAAGAGATAAATCTGACTGTTATCACTTTTCTAATCTTTATTATTCATAAGACATTAATGTAACCCTCCTTTGCTATGTTTGCTGAGTCCGGATTTTGGACCACAGCCCCAACTCAGTCAGGTTACCGTACTTTGGCATATTTCTATATTGCTTTGACCTGTTCTTCCTTGTTGAAGCGCACACAGCACCCCTTCGGAGACTGAAACAGGAAATGAAGCAAAGCAACCAATAAGGGGAGGAAAAAGAAAAACAGATGCTTTCCCTCGTCTTTACTTGAAAGAAGCAACTGCTAATACTGTTTGCTGCATCTGTTCAACGAAACACCAATGTTACCTCCACTGGCCACACCAGCAGAAGTGCTGCTGTGCTAGCTGATGTTGACATCATCCATAGAGACAACCTGAAGATAATATCAGTCATCCAACCATGACTGTTGAATCCCTGTGTTTTAGTCCAGCTGTTGCCAGCAGAAATAAAATACTGTTAATGTTTATTTTTCTTTCTGTAGTCGTACATTTTTTGTGACAAAGTGGTTTGAACTTGATTAGAGATAACCAAAGAGCTACTTTCGTTCCTTTTAGCAGCAGTCTGAGAGACGTTGTTTTATCCTCAGATCCTCAGGCTCATAATTCAAATCCGGGCCGACTTGTCATTCACTCATGAAAATCATGATTGTGACCAAAGACACTCCTAATCAGTACAAATGCACCACGCTCGACTCCATTATAGAGAAACCAGCCAAATGATGGCAAATCCCATCAACATGCACTTTCAAGAGCTCAACCGCAGCCCTGCGGATCCTAATCCCCGTCTTTCCTTCTCCCAGAGGCTGAAAATCTGATAAAAGCTGTTGCACTGTAAAGCTGAGGCATTCATTTATCTATAAATTATGTAGCTTCTTTGTATTATCAGGAGGTATATTGATTTATCTGGTTACATTGGATCTATCAAATATTTGTTTGCATTTGTTCATACTCATGCTCCATGACATGACATAAACGTTGCATTTAAGTCACTTTTAACTTTGTGTTGCCATTAAAATCAACAAAGTAAGAAACTGGTTGTCATGATGCAACTTTTGCCACTTTTGATGAAAAAAGGATATAGTGGCAAATCTCATCCTGCTGTTTTTTAACAGTCACATGTATTTCTCACTGTAAATCTATACTGTAGGATGTGTCTTCAGCTTGCTGTAGCTCACCTCATCTGGCACCTACCCTGTGGCATTGATAACAGACACTAAACTTACTGTAAATACATTATGAAGCTTGTCGCTGATAGTCTTGTTTGCTTTTGCAGGTCATATAGAGACATGAGTACCAATTTTGGTCCATGCATAACTGGCTCAAAGATCCTCACCAAAGCTTTAAATCATTTATAAATCACTATGTCAACAGAGGGTGAGAAATAAGTGCATTTTGGCAAGTAATTGCAAACAAATATTTGGACTTTTTTTGCTTAATGTTGACTCAAACTGCTATGTGCAACAGTCTACTGAACCTTAACATTGCTATATCTAGCATCCCTTCAATAATTAATTTAAACCCACTTATGTCTGTTTCTACCCTTACAGCTCTGTGATTATAGCTGGTTATAATCGTGTGTCCTGTCATTTCAACAGATCTTGTAGAATATTTCCTTTTCTACTTTCCCCACATCACATCAGCAGTGGTGGACAAAATACACAGCTCCATTACTTAAGTCAAAGTATAGATCCTCCAGGTCAAATATTACTCCAATACAAGTGAAAGTCGCTCTGTCAGATTATTACTTGAGTTAAAGTACTAGAGTACTTGCTTTTAAAAATACTTAAGTATTCAAAGTACTTCTTAAAATATCTCAAAACTTTGTATTTTCACAAAGCATGATGGCAGTCATGAATACATAGGAGTACATTCTGCTAAATCATGTTTATTTAGAAACCATTACTTGAAATCTCTAAAAACTATACCATGGAATAAAAACAGAAACTAAGTTACTCCAAGCACAGACAACTTAGTTTCAAATGTTCATCTGGAATGAAACAAATGTTACATAGCTCAACACGCTTTCTCAGGGTGGACTGTGAATTTTTGTATGTTTGAGCAGAGTGGGAAACAGGGAGAACATTTCAGACGATACTTATCATTATTCATTTCAAAAACCTCTAACACGGGCTGAAGATATGGCCATGGGTGCTCAGGTGGAAAATTATAGCCATCATTACCACCTCTACATGAACTGCCTGATCTGAATAAAACTTGCTCTGTGTTTGCTCCACATTCAACCCTGGAGACGCACGATATACAGGTACGACTAAACCACTGAGACAAGTAGAAGTATACAAACACAGATACTGTCTTAGGGATCAGACTTCAGAAAAGAGAAGGAAAATCATGAGCTGACTTCAAAGCAAAAGTAGCGAGTAACTAGAGCACTGATATAAATGTAGTGGAGTACAAAGTACAATAATTGTCTTCTGAATGTAGTGGAGTAAAAGTAATAAGTTTCTCAAAAAAATAATACTCAAGTAAAGTACAGATACTCAAAAAATGTACTTAAATACAGTGCTCAAGTAAATTTACTCTGTTACTGTACACCACTGCACGTCAGGCACTTTGAGATGCCTCTGGGTGTCTCTGGGTTTATGCATGGAGTCCTTCGGCTGTTACAAACCGTTAAAACACCTGTCTACCTTGAAGGTAAAGGTGGAGGAGGAGGTGGAGGTGAAGGTAGAGGTGAGATGACACCCGGTAGTGGTTTCTAGGCGGGTCTGTTGTAAAACTAGAGGAAAGGTTAGCCAGAGCTCGCCTCATTGCAGAACGCTAGTTTAAGAACAGAAAGGTGCGAATCAACAAAGACTCACTCACCTGGCTCTCACTGCGTTGAACTCGCCGGTCGGCTTTCCAATGACGAGCTGCTGTAACGACAAATGAACGAGTCCCCACAGCACCAAAATAAACACAGAGACCAGGGAAGCTGCCAGCCCTTCCCGCAGCAAGTAGATGTTCACTTCAGGCTTCCTCTCTGGCTCACCGCTGTAGCCGTTATCGCCGCACCGGTCCCGGGAACCGTCGTTATCTTCCGCTACATAATTCTGTGTCCCGAAGGCTTTTATTCTCCGGACAGTGGTGTCGCTCTCCATTTTTGAGCCAGCGGTACATCAGCTGCAAGCGTCGCTCTCAGGCGTCGCTTTTTTTTCTGGTGGACCGAAAAGGACGGATCGCGCTGAGGGACAAACTTCAGTATTGCGAGGGCGGGCATGCGAAGCGTTTGAGAAATGTAAAAGCAGAGGAGGGGAGCAGTTTGCATGTTATCAATCCTCATATGAGCATTTAGGATTAGGTTAACCATTCAAGTGCTGAGTAATTATCAGCTGATTTCTTTGCCAAAGCAAAGCAGTGACACAACAAATAAAAACATGGGTTATGCGCTTGACTGTCTGGAGTAATTTAAGGGCAAAACTACTCGCACATATACGGAAGAGGATTACAAAATAAAAAATGAAGGTCCAATATATATTTCTTTATGTTTTTGTTCTGGGAAAAAGGTCAAAATTCTGGCTTTCCCAGAATTCTGACTTTAATCTCAGAATTCTGACTTTTTCCTAAGAATTCTGACTTTCATCCACTTTAAAAAAAAAAATGTCCAATATATTGTATTATTAGTCTGAGAAAAAAGTCAGAATTCTGACTTTAATCTCAGGATTCTGAGAATTCTGACTTTTCTTCTCAGAATTCTGACTTAAATCTCAGTACAAAAATATTGAAATAATATATTGCACCTTAATTTTTTTTTTGCAGTGGCCCTAATCCTCTTCCGTACACATAATAGATAATAGAAATACTAGTTTCATTTTGGAATAACAATTTAACTCTGTACAATAAAATCCAATGACTTAATATGCCTAAATTTTGAACTGTTCCTTTAAAATGAACTCAATGACCCTCAACGGAATCCAGCAGAAAAAGCTCTGCAATGAATCCTAAACTAGCAAGAGTTAAAGCGTGTTCTTAACTAAAGTAAAAGTGACCATTTTATTACAATTACAAGCATTTACAATTATACTCAAGGATACATTTAAGGTAAAATATTAAAAAAAAAATGAAAAAATCCAAGGTACAGTCACCACTGGATTATACAGCATTATGTAGCTGTAGCTTGACTGTTGGGTGCAAATTTTGGTTAGTCAGTGTAGGTTACTATATAACAGATTAATCTATACTAATGCAAAATCTATTTCAAATGTTTTTTGGTATGCCGGATACTTGTTGTTATGTGACTTGGTTTTGCAGATTTTTTGAAAAAATATTTGACAAACACAAAGGGGAAGATTGGGAATATCTTTTCATGCTCTATTTTGGGGGGATTTTCTTGATTGCATTGTATTATCACAGTCTCATGTCTACAATCTAGATGCCATAGAGGGCTCACAGAGCAAATCCTTTTTCAAAGCTACTTTTGCGTTCCCCAACAATACTTTTTCATTCCCTTGCAATACTTTTTTCAATACTTTACATTCTTTCACTATTCTTTTGCATTCCAACACAATGACCTTCATTTAACAATGCAACATATCTTGCATTAATATTGCATTCTGTCTCAAAACCTTTGTGTCTCCATGCTATATCTTGTGCATTTCTAAGCAATAATTGTGTTTCCTTGCAACGCCTGTGTGCCCCCTTGCAACATTTTTGCAGTCTCTTGCAATTATTTTGTGTGCAATTGAAAGCACATTACAAAAGTGAATGTTAATTGAGCTAATTGATAGTTTGTACAAAACAAGCATTGTATCGTTATTATTACTTATATAACTATTATAATTATTAGTAGTAGTATAATCTGATCATCAGACAGTGCATGCTTTTCTGTTTTTTCTGCTACTTTGTTGCCATCTTGTGGACCACATGGGAATAACAAAAAGACATTACAACTGTCGTAAAGCTATTTGCATAGAGACCTTTCTCATGACCTTTTTTTTTTAAATGAAACAAAAAAAAATTCTTTTCCTTTTTCACTTTCGCAGAATACTGCATATTCAACAGGAGGTAACTACACCATGGAAAGACTAAAATGATGGATTATAACTTACTTGAATAAAAGATTATACAGTCCGACAAACTAATTTAATTAATTAATACTTCTTCATTTTATCTGCATTTATTAGACACAGCAAGCAGGACAATCCAATGAACAAATCTTAGGCTTATTCAAGTTAATATTTAACTTAAAGTTGTTATAACTCAAATAAAAGTTCTGCTTTCAAAATGTGACTACATTGAATACTTACTTCAATCTGAAGTTACAGAATGTGTAACGTTTTAGAAATAAAAGTCAAAAACTTTTCTCAAACTTTATGCAGGATGGAACCAGCCATCATTTTCTGAATACAGTATTTGGCTGATGCAATGTCACAGGCTGTTAAAAGCAGGGCCGGCCGTGGCATAGGCAAATGCTAAGGGCGCCAGCCATCCAAAATGGCACCACTTGCCCCCTAAATGGGTGAGGAAGAAAATTTGAAGATAATAGGAAAATTAATATTGTTTATCCAATATAATTTGGGGTTAAATTGTGGAGTGATGCCGGTATACATTTAAAAGCTTGTGATTCACTTTTAGTTTTAAAAATAATGGCTTGCACATCAGTTTTTGAAGTTTTTAAGTGTTCAAGATTTACTTGTATTATTTTTTTTACACTTATGGAGCTTAATTAGATAGAAAAAGTAGGCTAGGCTTAAATAAGCATTATGCTTCTCCCTTCAGTAATCACTTAATACATTACTGTTGCTTTGTTGAAAGTGTCTGTACTGTGACAATGATTGTATTATATAATGACTGAATTATATGAATAATTATACTACTACTACATTGTATATTTTAAAATTGTGTATTTTTGCCTGCTAAATATCAGTGTTATTACCTTTTTATTAATATTCTTTTGGAGGTCATTTTTATTTTAAATGAAGAAAACCTGTAAACACAAAACTTCTTGTCAAATGGATGGTAAATGCACTTGTACTTATACAGCGCTTTTCTAATCTTTTCGACCACTCAAAGCGCTTTTACACTACTTGTCACATTCACCCATTCATACCCATTCCCTCACTGATAATAGAGGCTGCTATTTAGTGATGGACCATCAGTATTAGCTGATCTCATTCGTTCACATTCACACACCTCTGAACAACAGAGGGAGCAATTCTGGGTTCAGTGTCTTGCTCAAGGACACTTCGGCATGTGACTGTCAGTTTTCTTTAAGTGTATATGTGATGTGATTGTTGGTGGAGTTGGATACAATACCAGGGGCACCATTTGAAATCTTGCTTAGGGCACCAAATTGGCTAGAGCCGGCTCTGGTTAAAAGCAATGCAAAGTTGGGCTGTTTTATGTGCAACACATAGGCTACAATTTATTTCTATATTGAGTATGCCAAACCAAAGATATATTTTTAAAGGTTATTATATGTCGATGAAAGAAGTTGGGTAATACAGTATGTATACAGCACTCCAAATGGGCCTTGTATTTACTGCTGCTCATTTAAAAAACATCAATGAAGTAGTAATAAACTCTCTGCTGTTTGGACAAAGAGTCAAAATAAGACGATATCCAGGATTATGCTTTTTTTTATTATTTTATTTTTTATTTTTGGGGGGAATCATTCAATGTGGTTTTCAAACAGTTGTTCGTCATTGGTACTTTTCCATTACACACCCCATGTAAACACAATAGCCGCTACATCAACAGCAGCCAACACAACAGTGTGCTCTGCAGAGCAGGAAAGACACAATTCTTCTAACATTTCATTATAATATTCACATAAAAGCACAACGTAGTGATAGTGCGTCAGATGTATCGCTGTGGTATTTGTGGTCATATGTCAGAGACAATTAATATTTGTATGTGAATGTCATGATTTCCTCTTGATTAGCATTAGCTTTGTAGCCGTGCGTGAAGCTAGATAGAAGCTGATTTAAAAGTAAGCTGCAACCTAGTCCTTCAAAATAAAATAGATTGTCTCTAGTAAGTGGAAATTGTATTAAAGGTACTCTTTATTTGTTTTGTAATTGTAATGAAATTAAACAACATTAATACTTCATGATACAATAAATTTACTTCATACTTAAAATGGAAGGCAGAAGAGATATTAAAAGCCTAATTTAGATCTGATGGTTTTATAAGTATTGCCGGAAATCTGTGTTTTATCAACTTGGGAGGTTTCCCTTCTCCAATTAAAACATTTATCTTATCAAGATATATGAGCTAGGTCTAGTATTGAATTCCCTCAATATGTTTTCATTTGAAGACATTTGAGCCACAAATTTGATTTGAGCCAGAAATGTGTTGAGGATGCTTTATTTAACAATGCTGGTTAATATGAAACCATCAAAACCAAACTTTTGTATTAACCAATAAGACATCAATATTTATGTTCAGTAAAAGCAGCTACATGTAACAGTTATGGAAACCCTAACCAGGCACGTATCCAGTCTATTTATTAGCTCAGTTTTAAATTCAAGCTTCACATTTAAGATGTTTTAATTACTCTTGTTATATTGGAAAAACAGTTATATTTGTAATTTATTGTAATATATTATATTATCATTTTAACAGGATCATTTTCTGGCAATCTAGAAAGCAAAACAATAGACTGGTTACTGTGATAAGTCGGAGCATGGCATGCCATGCTACTTTGTCAGCAGTAATAAGGTAAGTTAAGTCTACTTTTAAGATTGATTTGGGCTTGTGTTACTCATGGGATATGAGTTATGATCACCTCTGATTAAGTTGAAATCTCGAGATCTGAAATTAGTTGTTTCCATGTGAACCAGATGATGAAACCAATTTATCATTTTTTTCTGAATGGTGTAAATATTGTGTATGTTATTGTATTTTATTTTATTTCTTAAGGAGACTCAGATCCTTAGACATCTGCAGAAAGATGCTGCAGATGTTTTATAAGTCTGTGGTGGCAAGTGTGTTATTCTATGCTGCAGTCTGCTGGGGAAGCAGTATAAAACACAAGGATGCGAGGCGACTGGACAAACTAGTGAAAAGAGCTGGCACTGTGATTGGAACCAGGTTGGACTCACTGGGGGCTGAGGTGGAGAGATGCACACAGAAGAAGCTAGAGGCCATTCTAAATTACACAGATCATCCACTTCACAACTTCTTTGTGGAACAGAGAAACAGCAGCAGTGGACAGCTCATCACTATGCGCTGCAGGACTGAGAGATATAGAAAAGCATTCATCCCTGCAGCCATTAGGCTTCATAACTGTACTGAGACTGTACTTCCTCCTCCAGCTGAAGAAGTTCAATCTGCCACAGGAGCTGTTTGTGTTTAGGTTTATAGGCTATATTTATTGTCCTTACTGTCTTGTTGTGTCCTTACTGTCTTGTTATTAAGTACCAGTGTTCCATTCACCACGTCAAATTCCTTGTGTGTGCGAGCTCACTTGGCAATAAAGCTTTCTTGAATCTTGAATCTTGAATAACTCTCTAGCCAATGGGAGATGAGCTGAAAGACACCTGAATTACTTGTTTCATGTGATTTTTATAATTTCATCTGTCAGACACCTGAATTTTCCTTTGGGGATTAATTAAGTACATTTTAAAGTACTATTATATTCTATTCTATTAAATGTATATTGAATGGAATGTAGTTTGGTTTTTTTCCACAATTGTCAGAATAAAACGTTTAATTCATGACTTTTATTTTGAATCTTTGCTTAAACGGAAACGCTGAGCCCTGCATATGTGGAGCTTGATTCGCGTCTTTTTCACCAGCTCCTGGTCCCTCTATCGACCACTACCCAGCAGAGCATTGCAGAGAGCAGTCAGCCCGTCGTGTCTCTACCCGAGGCCGGATGGTAAAATCCAACCTCCAGCGGATCCTAAACAGTCATTGCTTTGCTCGCGAGAAAGAAGGAAAACAACAGTCTTATACTACCATGGCGGACTTGAGTATCTGTGACATGATCGGGAAGTAAGTAAAAAAAACACCGACATGCTAACCTGGTGTGGGGGAGGGGTGGCTAAGCTAATTTAGCAAGCAAACGCGGAAGTAAAACACATAACCCGTGTTTACAGACGTTATGCTGCGGACAGCCCAGTGTTAGTGAGTCATAAAGCTCCTGTATTTGAATTTAATGTAATTATGAGATGTGTCGTATTGAAAGTAACACGGACATTGACTTACTAGACAAACAAGTTTTTCAGCATAAGCTAGCGTTAGCTTTAAAACGACGTCGAACTTCGGTTACGTCAGTGTAGTGAAGTAAAAATGATGATGTGACCTCCGATCATTAATCCAAGGGCAATGCTGAACAATACATTACACTAAACACATTATTATGAAATATATCTACGGTATAAAACACCTGAGTATCTGGATGGTTTACTTCATATTCTCTTTCATGTCAGCCCGTTTAAAACCCCAGCCGACCCCCTCACCACGTCAACGTCGGAAGAAATGAATCTATAAATAAAAAAAATCAAGGAATTAAAAATCACTGTACAGTCAATCACGTGGTTGTGACATTTTTTTTCTTTCCTAAATATTCCTACGAAACACAAAAAAAGTCTCCCAAAATACATGAGACCACTAAGCTATAATTAACCATTTTATCGCGTTATTACGTTCAAAGGGAAACAAAAGTGACTTTGGGGTAAATATTTGTTTGTAAAATTCCTCAGTAAGCACATGTTTCTGGCCACGTTAGTTTTGTGAGCTGAGAATCAGTCACGTTGATGATTGCGTAACTCAGAGGATCCCAAAGTGTGGGTCGGGACCCCCTGGGGGGTCGTGAGATGTCCTCAAGAATGTTTTTTTTAAGTTATCTAAAAATACTAAATTTTACCCAATACAGTAAATAATAGCGACAAAAATACTAGCTAAACTTGAAACAAAACCTTGAAAATAGAAAATGTAATGAGTTTTCTGCCTTTCTTTTTGCTAGATGACTTCTATGTTTAGGGTTAGTGAAAAGTTAATTATCAAAACCATCAGGATAAATCCAAGCGGCAACCTCCGGTCTGAAAATATGAGTCCAATGCAAAAGTGCTAAAAACTGCAGGTCATCAGGATCCACTTGAGGCTGGCTCCTGAGGTACCGGAAACCACATACACACCAATTCAAAAAAGACGATCTCTACTGCAGAAATAAACATTTTCTAACGCGGCAATTTCAAAGATATTTAGATTAGAAGTTTTCCAATGAGAGGCACAGCTGACTTGATTGACAGGCAGGAACACTGTATCTGTTGGCTAAGAGGCTCAAAGCCCGCCTCTTTAGATCTCATTTGCTCGACAGCAGCAATATGGCTGCTGCCATCGTTTGGCTTCAAAACAGCGCTTCAGAAACAGATGGGTGACGGCACGGATACCACGTCCATATTTCATAGTCTATGGTGGCGAGACACAAATGGGGGATCTTGAGATGTCTTCCAGAATGTTTTTCTTTTAAGTTATCTAAAAAAATAGTACATTTTACCCATTACAATAAATTATATCGAAAAAAATAGAAGCTAAACTTGAAATGAAACTGTGAAAATAGAAAATGTAATGAGTTTTCTGCCTTTCTTTTTGCCAGATGATTCCTAAGTTTAGGGTTAGTGAACAGTTGATTATCAAAAGCATCAATAGCAGCAGGTTAATTGATAGAAACACAGCCACATGCTCATATAGGTAGACTTATTTTCTGCAGACCAGCTACATGAAGCCACATTAAATCACTTTGAGGAACAGTGGGGGTCACGAGTCTTTGGCACCTTTATTTTGGGGGTCGCGAGCTGAAAAGTTTGGGAACCCCTGGCATAACTGACAGTAAACGTAGAAGCAGGAGCCCGGTGACGGGAGGACGAGGTTAGAGTTACATTGTTAGTGAGTTTACAGAAAGCTTTGTAAATTAGGGGTAGGTATGTCGCATTACTATATAAGACAGGAGTCATTTAATGTATCTGTGTAAATGAGTCCTCAAGTAAGATATAGAACCCTGAAGTGACAGCTGTTAAAGAAGAGTGTTTTATTATTGTATATGAACCAGATCAAACGGATGCATCAATTATTCAACACAGTATTAAAAGTGCATTTCCATGAAGCTCAATCATCCTGTCATTATCTATTTTTATTTTTATTAACTTCGTATTGTTTTTTAAAACACATGTCAGTCATGTTATAAATCTGGTGAATTATGAATTATTCAGGAAAATACATGTATAATGGATGGGGAATAAAAATTCCATTAGTTGAAGCTGTCTAAGAACCCCACTGTGATCAGCTTACCTACCATATGATGTGTATGAAGACCTGGTACTGTTTTGGCTTTGTTTAGTCCCTGTGATAGGCCACAAGATCAGTTTTTCTCTCCCCAACAGTTCAGTAAACTGCAGCACAACAAAGAGTTCGTTTGTGGACTTTGGTAGATGTCAGGGTATGATAGCTGCTATACAAACACTTGATTTATTTATGAGCTTTAGCAGAACATAATTTCTATTGCTTGACTCCTATTGCATCCTGCTGCGTTAGTGCACTGCTCTTAGAAATGCAGCCAAGCAACACTATGACCACTGTACTGTTGTTTAGACGAATATGGATGGGAAGTGGTTTTACCAGTGTTGTGGATCTAATTATTCCCTCTGTTTTTTTGGTGAATTGAGTAATGAATGTGCATGCACTAATGTAGCTGCTGGAGTTGAATTAAAATAAATTTTATCCCAAACAAAGGCAGGTAGAGTCTACTTTAAATGAGCAAAACACCGATTTGATGTTTTTCAGTGCAAAGTCACACCATTTGAAAAGATAGGATAGAAGAACAAAAGCAAGATTATAATTTGGGATTGAATCCTTTTTGGATCAACATCCAAGACGGGAGTCTGTGAATTAGTTTTGGTACTTAAGTTTTTCACACGTTACCTAAAATAAATATTTCATTATATTCATTGGTAGGTATTTTGTGTGCATTGCTCTACACTATTTGAAACTAAGTTGTTGTTCTTCCTGGCACACATTGGTAAAGCATATATTTGTATGTTTTGTGCCTTCATGATTTTTAGACCATCTCGTATATGAATACAAGACATAAAATAGAAAATCTTTGTCATAAGTAGTGATTTGTGTGTGTTTTTTTATTTATAGTGTCCTAATTCTGTCCCTTCTCTGTCCTCCCCTCCAGCTTGTCCCTGCACTGTAGTAGTACCCGCGGCCCGGGGCCTCTGTGGTGCTCCTGATGCCCCTCTCCCACCCCTGAAGATCCCAGGTGGGCGAGGGAATGGCACGCGGGATCACACTCCTTCAGCTCGGCAACTCTACTCAGTAAGTCAAAGTGTAAAAACACTCATGATGAGGAAGTCAAAGCAGCTGTGTCACAACATATGTCTCTGACAGCAGCTCCTTGCTGAATCCATTTTCTGCTTGAGGTCTGTACTAACGCAGGAAGCTCAACATATCCTGGGTATTTTTTTGCTTACCTAGCTTAACTTACCCTAACATGAGTCCAGAACAAGCAGCCACACAAAGCTGGTTAATGAAAAGTCAACACAGAGTTACTGTGAGCGTGTTCACAGAGAGCATAATGTGATCAATCACTAACATGAACAAGTCTGATACATACTCTGGACTTAAAGATGAAATGATTGGTCAGTCGGCAACATTAATCTCATATCCTGGACATAACTTGCCCTGGAGCAAAAGTTGAGGCCTCAGGTGACTCCGTGTCAGTTTACACAGTACACAGAAGTTTTACTTCATTTAGCCATCCATGAAATGAACAAGCTTGTCTCTTGGCATTTCTTTTGGTCATTTTTATAGCCTTGTGATTTACTATTACAAAGACCAAAATACTTCTTGCCAGCCTCTGTTGTTTTCAGAACTTTAATGAACATTTGTGTTTCCAGGACCGGAAGCTGACGGTGATGGAGGAGCCAGCAGGGAACGGTCGCCCTGGAATACTCCACTTCCTAAGTCGTCCAACAGTCACCAAGACGATTCAGTGGGATGCTGTCCTGAGCAGCAGCGCACTTTACGTGGAGATACCTCTTGACCCGCTTCCTGAAGGCAGCAAGGAGAGGTGAGGCCAGATTGTTAAGAAAGATCACGAGAGTGAGATCGTTGTGATAGGCAGACTTGAGCCCGGTAACTGTAGAACAATATGTAAAAGAGAAGAATGGTGAAGTGGATTAGTCTACTCTAGACCCTCAAGCTTCATTCACCTCTTAACCTAGAACTTGAGATTGGTTCATTTTGAAACATCTGAGGGGGAGCCGGAGCAGATCGGTTTAAAATATTTTGAAATACACACTTGCTTGAGATTAGAAGTGTTGTTTTTGTCGCTGAATGTTAACCCGAGTCGCCTTCTGTTATCCCTGCAGTTTTGCAGCTCTCTTGGAGTATGCTGAGGAACATCTGAAAGTCGTTAGCGTGTTTGTCTGCTTTTACAAGAACAGAGATGACCGTGGTATGTGCTCAGTTTTATAATTCCTTGCACATTTTTTCCATTTTGACGACATGATTATTTTGGTTTCTGTGTTGTTGTTGTTGTTGTTGTTATTGCGTCTTAACACCTGTTATTCTACTTTGTCTTCTTCCAGCGAAACTGGTGCGTACATTCAGTTTCCTGGGCTTTGAGATTGTGAAACCGGGCCATACCCTCGTCCCACCTCGACCTGACGTTTTCTTCATGGCCTACAATTTTGACCGGGACTCCTCGGATGAGGAGTAGCCCACTGGATATCCCCAAACACCCCCACCCCCACAATTATTCCCATTTCACTTCCCCATTATATGTTTGCCTATCCCGTCCAAGCCTACTCACACACACACACACACACACACACACACAGAAACACGCACATACACACACATACACGCACAAAGACACACGCACAAAGATACACACACAAAGATACACACACAAAGATACACACACAAAGATACACACACACACACACACACACACACACACACACGCACACACACACACACACACGCACACACACACACCTACACACACACACACACACACACACCTACACACACACACACACACACACACACACCTCTGTCTGTGTTAGACACCTCCCTCTGTATTGTGAGTATTTATTTCCTCATGCATTCTGAAGGGAATATGTAAGTTGTGCATCTCCTGTTTCCACCACCTATATTTGTCTTTTATTATTCAGTTTCATTGAGGATTAATTAAAGGAGGGAAAGTTTTGGTTCTTTGAATTTGCAATCATTTTGCAGTTGTCATAGGTATAAGCTTAGTTCTGGTATCATTTCCATTTTCAAGTGTGTGTTTTTATTGATTATTGTTTTAAAGGCGGAGGATTTTTCATTTCTTGAATGTACAACAAAAAGGTCATCAGGTTTACACTCGGGTACTCCAGCTTTCTTTTGATTGGTACAGTAACGACTTGAAATTCGTCCCAAATTTTCTTTCTCTCTGAATTGATTAACGAATGCATTTCAGTGGGACCAGTTCTATTTTGTAGCACTAATACCCTCTTTAAAATATTAGGATTTTTTTCTTGGTTTGTCTTGAGCAACAGCCCCATTACTTGGTACTTAACAGCCGAATAGTTAATCCAGTTAGATTGAATTGATGAATGCTGTTGCATGTGTCAGTCTCAGTTAAAGATCCTACGATGAGTGAATTGGTACAAGGTGAGAGGAAAGTGAATTATCCAAAGTGCTTATGCTTTTTATTTTGCCATGTTTATCTGACAATATTGTAGTAGTTTGATTTGGAGGATGAAAAAATGCTGTGATATGATTGGATTCTGTTCTTTTTTTTGTTGGATTAGCATTCCTTTTAACTTTTATTGATAGTATTACGTTGTTCACCTTCGTAGTGGTACTTGTTGTGCTTCTGTGATAATAAAACAAACAAAAAATCATTCAGCATTTTTCTGTTTTCGTCATTGAATTCTGACAAACCCTCTGACTATGAATTTGTTTTATCATATGTTAGCTTTTCCTTTCGTTTTTGCACATGGTCATTTAATCAGTGGTTATGGTTTTGGTATCTTATGCAACTACAGCAATTTGCTGCTAAAGAGGTAGATTCTAAAGTCTTGTATCATTGTGTAATCATGTCGTATAAGATTAATAGTGCGCATTCTTATTTTAATTTTGTTCAATACACAAGCACATTTGTTCCATCCAACAATGTATTCCTTTCAGATTTTTCCCAAGTGCTGGTGCAGTATATAAAAGCATTCCCTGATGCATGTTTTTTCTTAATTTAAAGGCCATGGTCCCACAGTATCTACTATTCAACTCAAAGTCATCTGCGATGCTCTTAATATTTGAAGTTAATCAGGTCAGTTACAAAAGAGCAGCACGGCAGCGATGCAGAGCATGTCCTGTACCATCTTACCACCAGGAGGCTCTACTGAACAATGCACGACAATTCATCGGCTGATTTTCAAGATGCATCTCTGGTAAAAAAAATTCTGAAGTATGACAGTCTGACCTGAAATTTAAATTTTCTTAATTCAGCATTACTGTTGTCACTCAACACCCTAAGTTTATAGCTGCCATTTTGACCTGTCACTAAAGGTAAAGCACTGGTGTTACTAATCACAAACAATGGCTCTGTTGATTTACGAGTCCTCACAGTAAGCAATGATGGAGTAAAAATGTACCTTAATACACAACACAATTCAGATCCTGGATTTTGAGGAAACTAAATAAACTTCAGCAATCTTTTATTTTACTACTTTCAGCTACTTCATCTACTTTGACATGTCACAAGCCCGTCGCTGAAAAAGGGCCATTTCTGTTCATTTGATTATAAGTATAAGTTTTTAACTACATGGCGCAGAAATTAAGGCCTTTGTCCACTTACAGCGTTTTGCACTGGCAGCTCCTATTTTCTGTACAAAAACCAAAACATATCAGCTTTTTCAGCACTCAGAGTCCTTAGTACAAAAAGGCCTTATATATTTCCACCACTGACCAGACAGAATCAATAAGGGGCTGGACTTCTGATATCAACTTTCAACAATTGGAATAAATTGTTTTTACATTTCTTTATAAAAATTCAATGAAATAAAAGCAAGTGTAAAGCATACAGAGCATTTTAAAAAGGGCCTGACCTTCATTACCAAGGAAGGTGGAGGTGTTTGGGGACAACTTTTGCTACCACAGAGCACAAAAAAAATCTTGGCTTGCAAAAAACATTCCACAAGTGGAGATAGGCCCTTAATCTAAAGTTTGAATCTTCCACTGAAAATTTAGAAGTGTTCAGCATCATGAAATCTTTCAAATACAAAAAACAAAAGGCAGTATGTATTTTCTGGAATCCAAATATTTAATAGGTACATATCAAGTATTATTATGACATGTATAAAATTTCAGATCACAACATGAAGCAATGAAACTCCTCAGACTGCCATATGCTGCAAATGTTTGAGGTCGCCACATACAAATGACTAATGATTAAAATAGAAGTAACTAAAATGGTAAAAAAAAATGGCGTACAGACATAGATAGTAGTAAGCATTCTAGAAAAATTAAATGCAACTTTTCAAACTTTTTTCTTCAATAGAGTGCAATAAAAGTTAAAAAAAACAAAAAAGAAAAACAACAAAAAAAAAACAAACAACAACACAGCACTGAAGCCAAGCGTCCACAAGACGTCTAAAAAGTGTTAGTACTGTAGGTTCACGGAAGGGCGGGGGACAGCGAAGAGAGAGAGAGAGAGAGAGAGGGAGAGAGAGGGAGAGAGAGAGAGAGAGAGAGAGAGAGAGAGAGAGAGAGAGAGAGAGAGAGAGAGAGAGAGAGAGAGAGAGAGAGAGAGAGAGAGGGTCACAGTAGAGAAAGAAACCAGAGCTATTAGCTTTGCCAGTCAATGCAGGAAGAAAATAACCTTGGAACAAGGCTGAGCAACAGTGGAAGAAATGCACATCACAGTTAGCGTTAAAGACCATAGTAGAATTTGTACTTGCATGTTGTTGAGTGAAAAAAAACCTGAATGATTGAACAGAAACAAGGACATCACCACAAACAAACAGCCGGCCAATGAGAGAGGAGGAGGAGGCGGTAACACTGAATGTCAACAGAGCAGTAAGAAACTGATGTGTACTGCAGCGTGTTACCTCCGCTCAGCTATGTTCTACACATGGCTACACCTTGAAGGCTGTCACAGATGAATTCAATAATGCTAATAAATGAAAGAAGGGGCTACATTTCCCTTAAACCACCTCAAGAGTCAGACATAAACCATCCAAACTTCAGAAATCCAGGGCCCAGTTGTTCAAAAGTAATCTGATCGGATTAAAGCAATCTGATTGGATCCAAACTTGAAAACCGGTTATTAAAAAGGATTATGGGGGCGCTGTTGGCCTAGAGTTTCAAGCATGCGCCCCATATATAGATGCCATAGTCATCGTAGTAGTGGTCCCGGGTTTGACTCCCGGCCTCGACCATTTGTTGCATGTCTTCCCCTACTCTCTACCCCCCACATTTCCTGTCTCTCTTCAGCTGTCCTATCAATAAAAGCAAAAATGCCCAAAACTATCATTTAAAAAAAAAAAACAGATCATGGAATGTGATTCAGATCAGACAATCCAATCCAAGTTTTTGTTTGTATAAAACTTCCAGTTTATGTTGTGACAAATAAAAGATTCTGTCAGCAGAATCAGTTTACTTCACCAAATACCTGTTAAGATCAAACTTGAAATTAAAAGGAGCTCTGCGGAACTTTCAGTTTATATAAATTTTGGCGCCCCCTATGGACAAAGTTTGTTGTAGCATTTTCAAACCCGAACATTACTTATTGAGATTAAATATTTTGAACGACTGGACCCAGGTGAACAGATCAGGTTTGCTTGAGTAATTGTTAGACCTGCCAACCCTGCACATTTTGTAGTACCATAGCAGTCCTAGAAAAGATGCTACGCAAGATAGAAAAAATAAAAACACTCTCGGAAAATGAATGGCTATGGCTGTATAATATATGTGAATATGCATCAGATCTCACTTATAAATAACAACAATGCCATACATCTATCGGCCTGGTCTTCCAAAAACTGTACCACTGGGCAGCAGCTAGAAATAAGAAAAAAAGGTTTAGAATAATCAAACTCTTCTGATGTACAACAAAGGTTTTATGAACAAACACAAATAAGGAAAAAAGAAATAAAACATGACGTACTGTCATGTTCTTTTAGACTATGATTGTCACTGGTTTTCATTGTTGTTGAAGTACTCTTATTATAGGGATCAAAAAGAGGTTTGATACTAGCAAACACAACTAGCATACAAAATAGACAAGGTCTTGTCCTAGAAAATCAAAGTTGTTTTTTTGGTTACAGCTGCCCATGCTCAGTTTTTAGTTCCATTTAAAATATACTAAACTATGTAGTATATTCAGTAAATGGTCTTTTATTTCTCGCCTCTCATTTGCCTGTCTTATTGTTATATCCATGTGGAGAATTTTAAAACTTGGATTCTGAAAAGTTTTCTTCATATAAAGGTTTTTATGATCATCTTAACTTTGCATCTGTGTTTTATGTAAGTGCTGACTATGGGGTGCAAACTAATATATATACATTTTCCTAAATATAGCCAACTCATCTAATGTAATGCTGTATGATAGTGTATTTAAACATTTCATACTCTATCAATACAAGTACTGAAATGTGTTATGCCTGCATGCACCAATCTCCCCCCCCCCCCCCCCCAATGTGTTGACGTTTGTTAATGTTAAACATTATAGAAACAGAAGTTTAACAAAAGAACTTTGTTATAACAAAACTGTCTAAATCAGGTTTTAAAATCTATTCCTGATTTAAAAGGAACGAGTGAACAACTTTGGTTAAAACGGCAGGCATTTAATGCCAACTTTTGTAAGTGTTTTTCACAGTCAGTTTAACAAGGCACTCTAAAACTCTACAAACCTGTTTGTGTTGTCCTATGGATCTGAAACAAATCATGACATCATCAGACTGGTCATACAGTGGGTTTTCTATCTGGTTTGTAATCTGTATACAGACAGGAGTGCTGCACGTCTTTCTGATTCTCTCATCCTCTGACGGTGTGAATCCACAACAATCAGAATAATCAGAAAGCTCCTTTACAAGAGACAGAACTCAGCCTGGACCGTGACTAACTGAGACAGATGTGTCTCCATTTTCTGACTCACATCATCCTGTCAATGCAATCCCTCCCCTGAATATTTCTCTAAAATGAAACAGAAGCAGATCATGCTGCTCTTCACTTTCAACTACACTAAATTCAGCTGAAAGAACAGAAAGCAGATGAATGTCTGCTGAGCACTATAAACGCTACGCATCTTTGTGTGAAGTCCTGCTTGGTTGTGGTTGCTTGGAAACACCAGGGACAACCACTGTGTGCCACCCTTATGAAAATAACACACCTCACACTTCAACCTTTTCAGGGCGCTGCACTGAAATCTTTGATTTCCATCACACTAATAAGGTATTCCTCTGGATGACAAATGAACAGGATCTGAAGTACATGATAGTCTATGCCCTCTAATTGAAGATGCAGAAGATTTTATGATTTGTATTTTGTTTTTCTTTATTTTTAGCTGCCCTGGCAAATAAGATTGATAATTGGGTAAAGTCCTGTTTGTTACCAAACAAGCAGATGTTTATTTTTACTTTTAGACATGATACCTCCTAGAATCCTTCTTTAAGCAGATTAAGTTAGAGACAATAAAACTCTCGGATTTACTCTACGGCATCTTTACTTTAGTGTGTTTACTTATGAGGTAAATACTTCCTAAATATTAGGGGGAGCTTGTGTATTATCATCATGTTTACTAATCATGTAATGTTGCTTTTTGATTGGACCTAGAAATGTCCTGAAACCATGCAAACAGGACACACCTTCCAATTCCTCTTGACATCTGCTGTGCTGAATCACTCAGGGCATTAAAACGTGTTATACGCAGCTAGCAGGATGTTAGCATGTGCTCTTACAAAATACTCTGCTTGTCATCTATAAAGTGCTCAAAGGATGAAGCATTAACTGCTTAATTTACACATATGAATAGGTTAATTATCAGCTTTCCAGATTTCGTCTGCCATAAAAGACCACCTGCACGGGCAGCTCCTAGTCACCTGCCCTACTTCTTCATACTGAATGTTGAACATGCGGTGTTCTCTGCCCTGTGTGTCTTCAGTAACCTGGTGAAACTGCTAGTCCTGCTGTGCCTAATGACCTCATCAGACTAGCTCTGTTAGTTGCCGGCTGAATTAAAAACTCTACATGGTACACAAAATGTGTAAAGGTTGGCAGGAGTCTAACGATTTGAATGTCGATTCATAACCACTGAGTTATAGAAGAAAGGGGGAGTGGGTAAACGTGGGCTCCTTTTGTGCGTTTGTGGGTCAGGAGAATAAAAAATGTCCTTTGTAATTTCAGGCTGGTGATGTTAATGGAGACAGTCCAAGTTCAACAAGATGAGGTCAGTCCCTACTGAGGTGGTTTGTGTATGAATGATTGTATACATATAAATGGCTGTATATGCAATATACATTTCCCGTGGGTAAGTACAGTATGTGTGCGTGATGCGTTTTAAAGTGGAGCTTTAGGTACTTGCCGGTATACGTGGGTGCACAGAATGACTGCTTATGTGTGAGTCTGTACGTGTTCTACTTATAAACGTGTGTTTTGTCCTCATCGGCCCTTAGTGTAGCCGGGAAAGAACTGGTCGAGCAGCATCTGAAGCGTCACGTTTTGGGTCATGGCGTAGTCTTTTCCCAAGTCGTGACGGCAGGCTGGGCAGGTGTACACCTGCGCTCGGAACGACCGCTGGAGACAACTCTGAGGAGAGAGGACGGCAAGAAACAGTCACACACATATGAGAGGGAGGGGAGTTTTTCAGCAGGCTCAGGGGTTGGAAAAACATCAGAAAGGTTGTCTTTTTTCCCTTCAGAATATCTTTCAAGAAATAAATATTGAAACCTGAGAATGTTTACCCTAAAAGGCCAAACATTAACTTTGTGAATGAAACTTTATTTCACTTTTCCCTCCCCCTTCTCTTAACAATGTGTAGCATCTAAGGTGAATATAGCACATGTTCATTTTTAAATAATCAAAGCCATTGCTACTCAAAGAGCCAGACAGTAAAATGATAAATCAATTGTTCTGCATTTCTTATTTTTATTTATTAAATATGTTAAAAACAAACTATTAGTCATACATACTGGGTGCAGGGCTGAATGTAAAGTGCTCTTGCTAAAAAAAGAAACACATCCTCCTGATACCTTGCAAACATTGTGTGAGCAGGCGGTGGTGATGGGTTGGAAGGCAAGCTCCTGACAGCACACACACATGAAGATCTGCTCCATCTTGCGCAGGAAGTTCTTTATGTGTATGCAGACAAAAAAAAGAAAAGAACATTATGTCAGGTAGGAGGAGGAAGAAATGAAGACAAAAGACAGGAAAATATGTCTATAAAATGCTGTTTCTCCACTCCAGCCAGCTGACACGACAAGGATTATATTCTCTTTTTATATACACATACATTCCACTTTTGTTATTTTAGATACCAGATGTATAACTTAATACGATTTTGGTTCCTTTTTAGATCTCAGGATATTACTGTTGAGAAGGGTGAGATGTGTTGCAGTGTCAGAGATGGAAATATATTCTTACCGGGCCCTCTTTCAGGTTTCCCATGGCTTCATCCCAGAGTTTCTTGTTGGCGGTGTCCTCCTGGATCAGCTGCTTCTGCTGCTCTGACAGCTGGAACGCCTCTTCTATCTTCACCCGCTTAGAGGGCGGCTCTGCTGCTGGTGACAGATCTGTTAAAGACACACAAATAAGACTCAAAGAAAGAGAAGAAAATGACACTGGTGGAGTTTAAAGTGATAGAGTGTTACATATTTTAGCTATTTTCCTGTAGTTTCTCTGTTTACTCTGTCCTCACCTGTCCTCTTCTCACAACCCCTTGTCTGACCTGCTCTGAGCTCCATCTGTTAAAGCACCCACCACTATCTCTGCTCGTCTTCTCCTCTCCATTACTCTGGGGCTCGTCATCATCCATAGGAGCCATCAGCTGCTCATCCTCCTCGTCCGCGTCATTCTCTTCCTTCACTTTGATCTTGCGTTGTCTCCTCTGCCTTCCTCTCCCAGAGAAGTGCTTACTCCGGCCTCCACGACCCGGTCTGGCACAGGCCTCCTTTTTTGTTTTGGTAGCCATGGCGGCTAAGTAACCCGGTGGATACTGTACAGACACAAAGAGAGACCTGAGCATCAAGTGGACTGTTCATTTTGAAGAGGAAAAGTATTTTGCTAATGGGATTCAAACTTCTCAGTAAGACGTTGCATGATCATAGCATAGACTTCAGAAAATATCTGTTGTGTGTTCATAGTGAAAAGTTACAGTTCTAACCTGAATAGCAAGGCTTAGTTTGTTGATCCTCTCCAGTCCTTCAGGTGTCCACGGCGCTGGTTCTAAATCATCTCGTCTCAGCAGATACCGCCACACAAGGTAACCACATTTTCCAATCTCTGGCCAGTACTTTACCACCTGAAATTCACAAACAAAACCAATAAACATTAACTTTATAAGATCAGAGCTGTTTCTAGGCACTGCAGTCCCAGCGGTGTTATAAACAATCCTGCACAAAATCAAATGCTAAAGCAACAAGTATCGACAATATAGTTAATGGTTGTTACGTTGTGTTGCTTGATGCATGTGACAAACTTAAGTCCTAAAGGCTGGAGCTGATAGGGACATGGATTTAATATGAAGCCCATGATATGTCACTGCCACTCAGCCTGCTTCCAGTATTGCTCTAAGGCCACTCATGATATTGCAGTAGGGATTTCCCCTGGAAACCCAAAAGCATTTTCCCAAAGTACCAATACCATAAAAGAGATGTCCGCAAAACATCATGAACTGCAAACAAGGTCTGCTATGGTTCTTTCTATTATATAACTTGAACTATTGGAGGTTAGATATTTGGGAAAGATTCATTAACGCTGGATGATATATACAGGTTTGAGCTTCATATGCTGCCATCCAGACTTTTAGGGAAGACTTTTGCAAATTTCAGCAAGACAAGTAGCAGAGGAGTCCAGGTGCTTATCTGGCCTGCCTGCAGTCCTACCTTGACACTCATTGAAAACATTTGGAGAATCATGACACAAAAATTATGATTAAGGAGACCATGGAGTATAGAGCAGCTGAAATCACTTTCAGGGGTCAGCTGTGCGGAGTCCTTAATGCAGCAGCTGCTGGTTTGACTACTGGCCACAATCCTTATTCTTGTTCACATTTTACACAGCGTCCCAACCTTCTTGGATTTGTGTTGTAAATGGGAATCATCAATGATTACAGTATCCAGATCTTCATAATCCATCTATAGACAGGGATTAAGTTCTTTGCATTTGGCACCCCTGTAATAAAGGCTTCAATCCAGACTCTCTAGCCACCAGGCTTTTCTACATTTCTGACAGGCTGACGTAACATTATGTACTGGTCCATATTGTGTTTTTGTATTCTAAGCTCCTACATTTAAAGTTAGAGCTCCTGTTTGAGACTGTAACAATTAAAAGCATCTGACTGTACCTTGTAAATACCATCGTAGCGGTTTCCCTCTTCGGGAGCATATTTGCTGATCCGTCGACCTTTGGAGCTGCGCACCACTCTCACCGGCTTTCCTGCCCGCCAGTTCCTTGACTCGGCGCCGTCTTTGTCGTTCAGAGGTGCATCACAGTTTAAAGCCAATGCCCTGAAAGATCAGGATAAATTAGTTATGCACAAAACAGGACGTTATTCATATGTCAAATTAAGAAAAAATTATGATAATGATACATTAGTAATTGATTGCCGTTAAGAAGTAAATAACTTAAGTTATCTTAACCTTAAAACAGTCAGTAAACATTTGATCTTTCCTTTATTTATTCAGTATGCAAGCTTGACCATCTGACATGAACTTAACCGACAGAAAAGAAACAAGTGATTCAAGCTTGACTGTGACACTGGCTCCATCTGCTCCAACTTTTTAAATTGAACTGAGGGATCAAGCCTGGTGGGTCTTCTTAAAGTACAAACCTGTTCATATGTGTCAGGGTCTGGTCAAAACAGTGCTCTCCAATCCGTTTGTTTCCTGAGAGGTCCCGACCACCGCTGCCTGTGTACGTGAACTCATCTCCCCGATCCTACATGATGCAATAACTGTTAATAAGTGATTTCCATACAAATAGGAACTCAAAGATGACTCAGTAAACTATCCGTCAAAATAACATTCTATGCACTGATGATGAATAAAGACCTAGTTAAAAAAAACAGAGAACCCACCACTTCATCCTCAAAGCCCCCAGCCAACACCAGCGAATAGGAGCCATCATTACTGCGTCCATGAATACCCCCAACATGCGGCCGATGAACACCTGCCTCACTCACCTGAAATGGAAAAAAAAAATGTGGAGAAGGAAGTAAAACATAACATGAGGAGTTAGATACTAGATTATAAATAACACAGATACAACCATGGAGCGCATATCAAAACATTTTGACAATATGTGAAGTATAGAGTGAATCAATAGAGACTTAACACACTTGTATGGTATGCCTTATTTTCAATGATGCATGCTGAAAAAAAAAAAAAAAAAAAAGCTAACCTGAACTCTGAATTTCCAGGTGGTTCCAACAGGGACACCAGGTATGGGTCCATAGTGGTTTGAAGGAACAATTGTGCACTCCTTGGTACGCCCCACACAGGCCATACCCTGAAATTACAACAAGAAACACAGCATAGAGATGAAGCTGTTAACACAGAAATCCCATTAAATAATAACAGGAGGTCAAATGCTTAAAAACGTATGCTAGAAACCTTGGCACAATCATTCAGAAATAATCAGCTAACAGACAGAACACTAACAAAAATATTTTAAGTGCTTTAAAATTGCAAGTATAAATGCAGAATGACTCACAGCACTTAAATTTGCCCAAACACACAAGCAAAACTGTTTCCAATTAGTCCGGAGAAAGGGAGCATGCTGGTAAAGAAATAAGTTATTTTTCCGTTGGCCGTTCCAGGAAAGTGGCGAAGTCATGCTTAATGGGATTGTTCACATTACACTACGGAGCAGAGTGTCAGACTCACGGCCAGGGCAAGCAGACACTATCTCAATGTGTTGCCATGGAGGAGATTTAAGGAAAGTATTTCCCAGCATGCTCAAAACAGATGCTTTTAGAGGAAATTATTTTAAATGTATGTCAGCTGTCGTATTCTCTGCCTCTGCAGCTGGCATGAGATTATTTTCACTTTTCACTGAGAAAATGATAAAGAAAAATGTGATTTTGACCTTGCAAGAAAAAAATATGCTAATAGGTCAAATCAGGAATAATACAAATGGATCAAAGTTAAAAATATATTAATTATTGTTCACTGGATCAAAATCGTTTTATTTAACTGTTGATATGAGCTAAAAAAGGCTGTTTGTCTGAGCCTTGTGCACTTGCGTTTGCAATCTATAAAAATGAAGGTTGAAGATACAAACTTTTTCTAAGCCTTCACCCTTCCACTGGTTTATTAGTGAAGTTTTCCTGCAGCTTCCAGTCTGCTTTGTCTGTGTACCTGTGGGTGCCTCCGGCTCTCACCTTTCCCCAGTCCCGCTGACTCTCAGTTGTTGCTGAGGGCATCTTTGCTTTCTTCTTGCTGGCTTTGAGCTTCTCTCCAGCCTTTACCACCTCGCTGGTGTCGTTCTTACAGGTTGGACAGTACCTGGCAGGAGGAGAGGAAAACGTTTTTTTGTAGATGTGAGAGTCTGTTGAGAGATGGAACAGAGCTCTGCATAAAAAGATGTACCGGCCGTATTTTGGCACGGTGAAATGAGGAGAAATGTTGACTGAAGATAGCCAGAAGGCAAGCATGATGATTTTTTCAATTAGAAGAGAAATGATGCACAAACTGAACATCAAGAGAGATATTTGAATTTAATATGATCCATATAATTCCTCTAGAATTTGGTTTGGTGAATGTGGTTGGTCAATTCCATATTTCCTCTTCCCTAAGACACTCAAAGCCTCTTCTTTAGAAAGCCTTACACCTATCACTCATTCTTTAAGTCAACATAGACTTTAACATAATCACCACTTAATTATTGCTAAGGTTAACTTTAGCAAAAACCAAACACCATTTAACGACCTTGTTAAATTGTTTGTGAAGAGCAGGATGTTGTTGCTGAGCGGCACTATGCCTCACCAGTCTTCGTCGTCTGGAATGGTGGACAGTGGCGGGTTGAGGCAGTAGATGTGGAACGCCATGTTGCACTCGTCACACAGCAGCTGCATGTGAGCGTCCTGCTTCCCCCCGCACACACAGCAGGAGCAGAAACGGCACTCCGCCTCAGGGTCGGCCTTGCAGTGCTTACACTCTGGCCCACTCTTACCTGGAACCAAAAGAGCAAGTACTTTAGGATGATGTCATGGTACAGGTGTTCTAAAATAAAGCAACAGGGACTGGTCTATCTAATATTTTCTACTATTTATGAAAGAGTGTTAGCTTACGTTTAAATTGTCCCTCTGCAGCTGACAGTGCACGAGCTCCTGGCTTCTCCACCTGGTATATTTCATCCAAAAACTGAACTTTACAATCTCCAATTATATCCCCAGGGCCCCTGGAGGGAGGAAGAGAGAGAGTGAAGAGAGTACAAAGGAAAAAAAATGGGGGAAAACTGAACATGAGAATCAAAAGATCCATTATAATGTGAGTAAGACAAAAGGATTTAGTTCTGTCTTGCATCTTTGTAAGCCAAAAAAAAGGAAAGAAAAAGAAAGAGAGAGAAAAGTTGGCTTGGAGGATATTCTAAGAGCAAAAATAAAACAGCGACCATTCCACTGCAGGAAACATCCAGAAAGGATTGGAGATCCTCACCCAAGAAGGATCTTGACTCGGAGCTCCTTGTTTGTACGGGAGGCTTGGTTTAAAATCTGAATCTCGGCGTCGAACCAGAAACCCCGCTCGTCTGGCGTCTCTATATTGTAGTTAACCAGCACATGCATGCCCACCTGGAGCTGGTCCCACCTCAGCAGGGTTCTGGCACGCGGCCGCACATGACACGGTTGCATTTCCACCACACCATTCTCTGGATAACTGAGAGAAAGAAAAAAGAAAAAGGTTAAGACATGTGCAATCTTTACAGCTGCTATCTTGACACTGCTGTCAGACTATTAAAATCTATTAGTCTTTTGGACTGCAATTATTAACTTAAGAGATCAATGCATTAAATCCCATAATGCTAAATTTATTAACAATATAATCTCTGCATAGAAGGTAAAGCACTCTTATACAAGGGGATTTTGCACTGAAAGCCAAATGCTGATTGTTAGAAACTCCTGCTCTGAGTTTGGCACAGAGTTTCTGAAGTCAGTTGAAATGCTGCCCAGAACCACAACAGATGATGGTGAAAATGACCTGCAGATCTGTATCAGTTTATTCATATATGAATTCACCTCTGAACTGCCCTCTGTCCTGTTCTGAATACTGTGCAGAGAAAATATCAAATATGGTGTTCTTTTCATCCACAAAGTCATGTGGCTACAAGGTTCAAGAACAGGTCAACTAAGAGAAGAGCTGCAAGGCAAAACCAATACATTTGTAGATTTGAATTCAGAGCAGGCTAGTATTATACATAATGTTGACAGGAAATATTCCACAAGAAGACAATGTGACTTTTTTAAACCATCTGTCAAAACCAGTTTAGCGCACAGAAATCTATAGTGGTTAGAAAATATTGGTAAAAACAACATAAATGACCGCTCCTTCTCCAGCAGCTTTTTGGAGTGAAGGGTTAAGCAGGATTCACTACTATGGCCCCCCTCCACCTTCCCGTTAATCACTACAGAGAGTTATGTAACACATCCACCTTACTGCCATTGGAAGAACACTACAAGTTGAGTAACAGTTTAACCACTCCTTTCATAGTCATTCTGTATGTAGAGACTAGGCATGGGCCAGTATGACAGTCTGATGGTATGATAACCTTAAGCAAAAATATTAAGGTTTCACCAAATTGGGCATACCCATAGACTGTATAAATATGGACGTAGTATCCCTGACGTCACCCATATGTTTCTGAAGCTCTGTTTTGAGGCCAATCGCTGAGGCAGCCATATTGCTGCTGTCGAGCAATTGTGAGGTAAAGAGGCGGGCTTTGAGCCTCCTAGCCAACAGCTACAGTGTTCCCGCCTGTCAATCAAGTCAGCTGTGCCTCTCATTGGAAGACTTGTAATCTCAATATCTTCAAAATTAAAAAATTCACCCCATGTACAATGTGTGCCGATCAAGAAATGAGCTATGCAGACTACACTCGTTTTTTGTACCAGGCTGTAAACATGTTTATTTCTTCTGTAAAGATCGTCTTTTTTGAATTGGTGTGTATGTGGTTTCCGGTACTTCTGGAGCCAGCCTCAAGTGGATCCTTGATGGACTGCAGTTTTCTGCACTTCCGCATTGGACTCATAATTTTAGACCGGAGGTTGCCGCTTGGGCATACCTGACAACACTTGAGATTTTACGGGTTTGTCCCGTATTTCAAGGCCATCTACCACCCACCTCCCATATTGCTGTTTCTTGACCTTATTATAAAAAAATCCATATCACCTACATGGATACATGCAGTTTGTATTTTTGATCCCACCTACCAAAGTTGCCAGGTCGTCTTGGGGTTAAACTTAATGTGTTCATTTTAAACTTCCTTCTTTAAAAAGGCTAGTAGGCAGATTTTGTTACATTTGGACAGAGCCAAACTAACAGCATTTCCCCTGATTGAGACTTAATGAAAATTCAAGACGTATCCATCTTCTTATATCACCCGTGGCAAAAAACAAACATATTTGCAACCAGATTAATGTGCACATTTTTTTGTTTTCTGACGGTGGAAAATGTCTTTTGTTTTTTATATGTTCAACATCTAAGTGTCGAACCAAAAGCACATTCTGTGGCATTTAAAAATGTCCTCCTTTTGCCAAAAGAAAGTCTGAACAAGTGTGAAATCTCTTTATGTCTACCAAACTCTGGAGGTATTGAGGTTAACTGTGCAGGTTTCCTTCCTGCCAATCATCATTAACTGTGAGGATCAGCCTGACTCAGAGGGAAAATGACAGCCTGCCTGTCTGCCTGCTTGTCTGCCTGCCAACGGATGGAATTATGCTTACAGACGAACAATGTGTTAGCACTGGAGTTTAACTGCACAACAGCCTGCACACTCAGGTCCGCTCACACAGTGGGAGGTGAAGGGGGAAGTAGAGAATTGTGTGCATGAGCGAGCAGTGTATGTGTGTGTTTTTGAGGGAAAGCTGATCCTAAGCTGGGAACTTTCTCAGACAGTCTGCGCTGACAGAACCAACAATGGCCCGTTCAGCTCAAGCAATTACCAACTTTTAAAGATTTTATTCAGTCAGAATTTGCACTAATTATGCTTTACTTTCCAAGTGGAGCGTATGCTGCATATTCAACTCTGACTGGAGAGGCCTACTGCAGCAGAGAGCAAGAGGTGTAGCACACAACTAGCATACTCCCAGGAAGAGGAGGCCAGGGCACCGAGCAGGGATTTCCTTTTTTAGGCCCAAGGGATTATTGTGGTTTTGGGTATGGTGGGGGTGGGGTTGATGAGAATACAAGTACAACACAAACACTAACAGACATGCACATGCACACACACACTCACAGGAGAGGAATATCAACTTTGGGGCACAATGGGACTCAGCATGGACAGAAGGGGAACACGGAGCAACACAAAGAGAGCAGAAGTACCAAAGTTTAAGACCACACAAGCTTACACAGTGAACTGTTACATAAAGGTCATGCTTGCACCTAGCATCCACGTATGGAGACACCAGAACAATTCTCATAGTATGAAATAATTATACTGCAGGCTCAAGAACCTCATTTAGCCTGATGGGAGAAATAGAATAGACAAGGACTCTGACGTCTAATGACTAGGGATGGACAATTCAAGCAAAGACACCACTCAATAAGCATTTGGCACTATTTGACAATTATTAGTATAGACCCCCTGCCCCCTTCTGCTGGGTCCCATGCTCTCTATGCATAATTGTTGTAGACTTATGATATCCTAGTTTTACCTGGCACTTCACCTTCATTTTGTTTAGTCTTTGCAGTTTTATCCTGTTACTAATCTCACATCTAGGAACACGTTTGCAGCTTTGTACAAAACACAATTTTGTTCAAAGTTTTCATTAGTTTTGAAAACATTAAAGCTAGGGTTTGTAGTCTAGGAAAACTAGCATGAATTTGAATGCAGCATGTCCTCAGAGCTTCGTCTAACCCCTCCCCCCCTCCCCTCGGAGCTCCTCCAAAACAACACCCCCGCTCACATGCACAAGCGCTGGTGCTACGCGACGAAATGATCGTGACTGATTCAAAGTCGGTCCTCAGCACATCGTTTGTGTTTTGCATTACTTCAACGCATGTCTCACTCAGCGGTACGAAAACACCAAACATTATCATATTGAAAGTTAAAAACCCAAACAAACATGAAATGTACGCACAGGAGGCGGGCAGAATGGCAGGACAGGATTTGATTGGTTTTATATTTTTGGCTCCTGATGGCAGGGATTGGTTGGTTTTTATCGGTTTACTGTGGCTGTAGGTGGCGGCTTTTTACTTGCTCTTTTTTTAGAACACATTATGTATTGATTGCCATCGGGACATAAAGATAATTTCAACCAGTATAACAAAAAGTGTATCTAAATCTGACTACCAACCTCAGCTTTAAGGTTATGCGTTACCCTGTAGCTGTTTGCGAGGAGACCAAAGACCTGCCTTAACCCCGCCTCTTTGCATCATGCTGGATTAACTGAAAGTTAGGTCAAGTCAACATTTCCACTATGGCGCCATCGTTTGGCTTCAAAACTCCTCAACAAATGGGTGACGTCAGTCTATTCACTACAGCCCCAATCTAGTAGTTGTACTACAATGTTACTATGCTCCAGTAAAAAAACTGGTCCGCCCCAGAATCACTTGACTGTTAAACGAACAATTAATATTTTTTTATCATTGTTGGCCTGAAATGCCAGTCAGATGTTGTGTCTAAGCTCACCCACCACTTGCCAATGCAGCACAGATGACAGATGGCATCTTGTAGCATGGCGCAGCTTGGCAATATTTTGATCTAGGAAATGCAAATAAAGTTGTATGTAGGCCGCATCAGGTTGAACTGGAATATAACCATTCAATCAGAACAATGCATAACCAGCACATGCATGTGGACAATACCCTGCTGGGAGGACCAAAAGCTGGTGGTGCTAGCTCTGCTATCCCCAGCCACGCTCTGCCAACCAATTTAATATCAATAACCCACATTCTGTGATCCTATGTTCAGCTGTGTCGAATAAATTGTGTTCAATTTTGACTGTTTTTTTTCTTACTTTTTGACTGGTCACTTAGCCGATATTTGAGTTTCAATTCAAAGACAAGGAAGTAATTTGCTTCTGAACAACCCTAGTGTAGGCTGTTTGATTTTTTTTATAAATTAATGACCGTTTAAATATTCAAAAATCCTGACTCATCCCTAATACTGACTGCAACAGAGGAAAATGATCTCTTTGCTTTCGTACACATGGAGAGAGAATCATCATAATAAGGAAACATGACTGGATGCCTTGGATCAACAAAATGAAAGATGACTGTTACTGCAATGTGATGAATACATTAGACAGCCTACCTAGTTTTACATCTGTTATATTGTCTGTATCAAAGAGCTTAATGATCAAATAGTATTATGCTACACTTTCATTACTTGGGGCTCTGTATATTCTCCCACCTAGCTGCAGATGGACAATTGAAACCAAATACATTGTATACAAACTAACAGCATTTGCAACAATGGCTTTCTTCTGAGAGAGCAATACACAACAGCTCCCGCCACTAACAGCCAGACACAGAGGTCGAGAACCTTTCATGGAACATTACCCTACCTTTCGGATACAAAGCAGACAGACTAGAGTAAGTCAATGCAGAGAGATTTCCCAGACTGGCAAAGCTGGCACACCAGTATCTCTGCATACCAGCAATATCAGTGCCGTCTGAGCGTGTTTTCTGTCGCCTGACTGATCATGACCCGGTTGCGCTCCAGACTGACACCCAACCGTGTTGAATAGCTTATTTTTTCCAACAAGAACATATAGGCAGAAAACTAGACAGAGTGATTTTTCTTTTTTTGAGTTCAGTTCTCTCAGTGCAGCGAATCCACATTCAGTAGTTTGAGCCTCATTGTAAATGACGATAAGTCGGTGGAGATCCTTTTTTTTGGCCTGCTCCTCATGTTGATGTTTAGCATGTTAAACAATTTGTAGGCCTCTTTACGTTCCATAGCCATGCAACACTGTCATATCTGTCACTGTCATATATACGTTATATTTCTGTGGAAAATAAATCAATATGATAAAGGGAAAAAATGGCATTTGGTGATGTTTTTGTCACAGGAAAAATCTAGGTTTTCTTTTTTTCTTGGTGAGTAATTGATAAATGATGGCTTACTTTTCCAAAAATCGATTCATGAAATTACTTAATATCCCTGATTCTTAACCAACACAGAACATCCTTACGTTATTAAATACAATGTGTGGTTTTAGGGTTACAACGTTACAATGTCCAGTAGACCAGTAGCTTATCACTTTTGATGATGCTACACTCCAGACTTAAAGCTCCAGTGAGGTACTTTTGATTTGTGTCAATTTTGGTGCCCCCTGTGGACAAACAGGTACCTTTCACCACTTTACTGATTTATGTCCTGGACATAAGTAAGTTGTTTTGCCAGAACGTTTCTCATCACTTCATCTGAAACCTACCCTGTAGAAGCAGTTTCAGACATCAAAAACAACCAAATAGAAACAACATATCCTGTCTTGAAGTACATTTTCTATCCTTTGTTTCTTCTGCAGACCTACTGCTCTCCCAAAACATGTCCTGCTTCCCTAGGAAATATGATCAAAGTCTAAAATTGGGAGCATCAGTTTTAAATCTCGGTGCAGCTTTAACCTGACTACCTGCACTCACACGTTTTAGCTGCTCGACACAAAGCAAGGGATTAAAGGTGAAGTATTACTTTCAGAGGTAAAGCACAAGAAAGTAAAATCTCTCCAAGTAATTAAAAGTATACCCAGACAAAATGTAGCAATATATTTAATCAGCTGTCAAACTGAGGAATGGCTTATCATCAGAGGAGCTCTTAACAGTCTCCTCTGTTATGAAACCATCATTAGCGCTTTGTGTGCTTAGCTGAAGTCCCCGTAAAGAGAAGGAAACACAACAGAGAAAATGAGAAATCCTCAATTTACTGATAAGTAGCCGAGTTAGAACTTACTCTGACACCAAACAAGCTGAAAATAATTGCTTCACAGTAGTGAGGGAGAGTGACTGCAGTCTCTCTTAACCTCTGCTTTGTTAGTAATTGGGGCCAAAATGTGAAGCTGCAGCTTTTTAAAAACTTTGTATCTAAATTACTTTTATCTTAAGATGAGAAATGTTAAAGTTCATGTGGCATACACCTTGAGGTACAAAGGGAGCCACTATGACGAATTTGAACCTGAGTTCTATAATTGTAAAGTGACGGCCGAGCTCTCTCAAAAATATAATGCAATCACATACAACAAGCATAACTCCTAGGTAATACTGACTGCCCTAGAGCTGATAAATCAACACTATTGTTGGTATCAACACTGGAATACTAGGACCCATAGTCAATCTTTTAATGATTTTTGGTCATGTTTTCAGGCATTCGGGTGTAGCCAACAGTCTGTGATAAACAACACACAGTCAAAGCTTCCTTTTCCCTTTGTTCACAGTCCAGTTAGGAACTTGAGAAGTGGCTTTGGGTTCGGAATAAGGTGAATTGTAATTTGCCCCTTCAGATATATCTCCAAAATAAACGCTGTCATTTCTCGGTTCATTTCATCCCCAAGAGTCCGGTCTGTTCATCTTTCTGTGGTGAGTCTCAGTTTCACTGTATATAGTAAGTTACACCAAGGCTTCAGTCTGGCCTACTTCAGCGGTTTAAACAAGAAAATAAACAAAACCTCTTGTAAATTACTTGAATGAATTGATCTTGGGTTCAACAAAAAAACATCATTATGATAAAGATTTGTAAAAAAAACTAAATGCTGGCTTGGTAAGATCTGTCCTACAGAGTGATGGAGAACAACTTCAAGGAAGTTAGGAAACATAAACTGATTAGATTTCTGACCATAGCATCAAGCAGAAACCTTTGATCTAAAACAGATGGTGAGCTTCACAGGCATTAATGTCTCTTCATACAGATTCAACAAATCATTGTGGGATGTGGGCTGCCATTACAGCAGATTTTGTTCCCCTGCTTCTTCTCTCCATACAGGATGTTTTTCTGGTAAATGCTTTAGCCTTCTGATATATGATTGGTCAATACTACAGAGAGAGCAGAAACCAATGGTTTTGGTGGTTTTGGCGTTTTGATACTAGTACTCAATGATCAAACAATGAGAGAGAAGGAGATAGAGTGGCCTGGCGAGAAACCTATTGGACACAGAAATTAGACTTTATCTCATGCTCATTTCATTGTCTCTTTCTAAATTAGTTACCGCCCAAAATGAAACTCTCTCAGCGGCACCCACGTAGCAGCCGCACTCACATAACAGCAAAGAAACTGCTTCTATAGCTTTAGATACTGCAGCTAAGATATCTTCCACTTCATATGTTGATCCTTCTTAATTAGAAGGCAGAGCTGATTTATGAAGCATAATGCCTTTACTTTAAACATAAAAAATCCAATATAATACTTTTAATAGCTAAATATTGCATAGACAAAAAACAGTAGAGATTCAATAAATGAGGTACAGAGCTATGGATAGGCAGGAACTGGCTTTGTCTAAGTGACATTCTGACTGTTAATTGTAAGAATTAGTTACATAGTTGTTACTGAATATGCTAATAATGGCTCCATTAGATCCAAGTGTCCTAGTGAAAATAACAGTGAGGCAATGTCTTAAAGCCAGCTTTCACTCTCACGACCCTGAAACTGAAGCACCTAAATGAACTGAAACACAGTCAGTTTTTTAAACTTCCCACCTGTGCTTTAACATATTTCATCACACGGCTCTCATACTGATCTTCCGTCTGTGTAAGATGCTTGATTCTAATTGGTCAAAACCCCTTGACAAGGGTTATTAGCTTTCACTAACAGAAGCAACGTCAGAGGCAAAAGATCGCACGTCATGTCATGGGGTCTTGTCTCACCCTCTCTGGATTCTATTTCCCATAACTACCTGCTAAACGTTTATTATCCCTTACGTGATGTGCAACCAAGTCTTGCTGACACACAGTGTAACAGCTTTATTCTACCTTGGACAGTCCCTGTTGTATAGTGTTTATTAAAGACTGACTCTGCAGTTTTTGCTTAATACTCTAGAAGAAACAATATTTTTCTAACTAAGCAGTTTGTATATTATATTTTAAATCCGCTTGTGCAAATGACACCGTAATGAGGCAGCATCAAATATACAAGATGCCAAACCCTATTTGCATACAGCAAATGTAACAGTCTACTTCAAAGCTGTATGAACATAAATTGTATTTGTTCTTCTAACGTCTTTATTTGTGACTCCCTCTCGAGAGAATCTCGAATATACGGTTAGCTCAGCCGAGTTAAACCATAACACCATATCTGAAGCTTGTTATGGAGCAAGATACAAATACATTACATAAACATACAAACGCAAATGCAAACACGCCACCTTTGTTCCCTTGGAGCAGCAGAGAGAAGACACATGCCACGCATTGCTTTTGATTTTGTGGCTTATTACGTTCTGTAGAAATGCTGCCCGGCACAAAAATATTCAAAAACAAAGTAGTTCATCATAGTGGGCTGGTTTTCTTTCTCCGACAATGCAGGCAGGTGTTAAAGGGGGGGAGTATACTTGTGTGTATTTCTCGCGTGTGTGTATCCACGCGTAGGAAGATGGAGCTCTCTAACCCACCCTCTAATTTGCTCCTGCAAACAAAATGATGGAAGAAACCTGGGATGGTGTTTTGGTGTAGAATGCGCAGGGGAGCAGCTCAGCGATGCTGCCGCTAAAACAAAAAGCTGACATTTTTGATCACTTTCATTTTCAGTCAAGTCATTTGAATAGCACACAAAATAGAATACTTGACTCAAATGGTAAAGACTGTAATCACATATCACAGTTTACTTGTGGCAAGGCACCTTTGTCACCATTCGAGGCTTCCATCTATCAAATGCCAGAAATAAGGGGAAACAATAATCTGATAAACACGGAGATAAATCACTAAATATGTTCAATCTTCATGAAAAGGAAGACACAAATTCGTGTGTATTTCTGGATTGTCCCTGCAGGTACACTCATTACCCCGCTGCCAATGACAAAACATGGATTTGAAAGATTGCAGACTGTCGAATGGGAGCGATCTCTGCCTCAAACAAAACACACATTTGCTGCTCAACAGCCCTCGGTGCCGTTTCCTGCAGCACAACATCCCATGACAGAGGCACGCACTGGCACACGCACACTATGATGAGCTACAGCGAGGAAGCTGTGTCTCACTGGTGGCATGTTCACAGCAATTACAGACAAAGCTGAGAGAGGAAAGCAAAGAAGTAATGCTCCTGAGAACTCATAAGTTACCATGGAAACGTGGGCTTCTGAATGAATTTGCTGGAAAAAAAGGAGAGCGCGAGAGATAGAGTCCAAATTGTAGCATCAACTACCCCCCACCCTCCCCCTGCATCCCCCAGACTGCCAGGAGAAAGAGGAGGCTGCAATTCCCAATGCACTGGAACACTGATACTGATGCTCGCAGCCACTTCGACCACGCAAACATACACACCATATATTTATCTTGAAGGTACCTAAAACACTTCACAACAGCAGTATGCAGAGAGATACCATAGGTATGAACAACAGCCCCGAAACAAACCTACTTTCTGCTGTGCCGTGACGCAGCAAATGCAAAGAGGAAGGCATATATTGGTACTACGGTGTTAGAGACACAGCACTGCGGATTCCGATCCCATACAGCTTTGTTTACCAGATGAAAACATTTCTGCACTGACTCGATGAAGTTTGCTGCTTAAATGCCAAATGAGATTTCTACTTGGCACTTTTAATGAAAACCTGTAATAATGCTTCCCTGAAACCAAATTCAGTTCAGCTGCAGCAAAAATATTCTTCCATCATAGCGCTGTCACTTACTCGTCATATTTAATGTGGTAAATGACATCCTCTTGTTTCTCCGTGGTCTCTGTAGCTGCTGTAGAGTCTGTCTGAGAGGTGGAGGCTCCATTACTCTCAGTGCTAATAACAACATTATTCCTGTTACTGTCTGTGGTTTGGCCCTGGCTATGGGCCTGTCCCAATTCGGCCTCCAGCTTTCCATTAGTCCTTTTTGGGGGCCGTCCCACCTTGCCCTTAGTGGGTGTAATCTGTCCTTTGGGCGCTCGTGTCACATTTTCGATGCAGGCCTCAAACCAGGCTCCGATGCTAACGTCTCTGCAGTCCACCAACTCGTTAATCTGAGAAGACAAGAGACAAGAAATATAACACCTGGTGTCTCTTAACCAAGCTTAATGTTTATTTCAGCCCACTTGCTACACATCATATACTCTCAATTAAAACAGTGCAAGGTTTAAAATAATTTTCTTGCTCTTGAAAGCCAATTATTTTAATTGTTTATGCATGGTTCAGCTGATTAAAGCAAGCTGTGTGTAGATTTATACTGTAACATTTCACAGAAAACACTAACAGTCAAGAGTGCATCACTAACTACATTAAAATACTAACATGCAAATTAGAAGTCTATGCAGATTGATTCATTATACTACTCACATGAACAATTACCAACAGCATCAAAGACTTATTAAGACCTCACTGGGTAGATCAGAGGTTGAAATTACATAAATTATTGGCAGTTTAGTTATTTGGTTAGGACCATAGACTGTATAAAATATGGACGTAGTATCCGTGACGTCAACCCTCTGTTTTTGAAGCGCTGTTTTGAGGCCAATCGTCGGCGGCAGCCATATTTCTGCTGTCAAGCAATTATGACGTAAAGAGGCGGGCTTAGAGCCTCCTAGCCAACAGCTACAGTGTTCCCACCTGTCAATCAAGGCAGCTGTGCCTCTCATTAGAAGACTCGTAATATCAATATCTTCGAATTTGCCGCGTTAGAAAAAAATTCACCCCATGTACAGTGTGTGCCAATCGAGAAATGAGCTATCCAGACTACACTCGCCTTTTGTACCAGGCTGTAAACATGTTTATTTCTGCTGTAAAGATTGGCTTTTTGAAATTGGTGTGTATGTGGTTTCCGGTACTTCTGGAGCCAGCCTCAAGCGGATCCTCGATGAACTGCAGTTTTTAACACTTCTGCATTAGACTCATATTTTAGACTGGAGGTTTCCGCTTGGTTAGGACATGCAAAAACATTGATTTATACTTTAATTACTTCATTACCTCTTCTTTTAAATGTTCAAATGATTGGCAACTGAAAAACTGAAGGGCGATATTAAACCATGTTTTGAATAAATTTACCCCAAAATACAAAAAACAAAACGCTAATGTTCACCAGAAGCTAATGCTAGCATCCAAACAGCTCCTAGTTAATATAATATCTGTTTGTGTTACAAGGTAGAATAATAAATGTAAAATTTCAACCCTTTGGTGTTAGCTTGCTAATGATGATGTTAGCTTAAAATTAGCTAAATGCCTCAACTAGTTTCGTGACTTAGGTGTTGTAATGAGTTTACAAATGTTGTTGTTTTGACACTAATTAGCTACAAAAATCTATATCACAACAACAAAGCTAAGCTTAAACTTATTTATTGATAATGCCATTGTTAATAAGCTAACAAGGTAATTAGCTACAGCTTCTAAAGGCCTTTTCTACTTCACTGTGAAACACTGTTAAATGATCATGTTAGCAAAGAATTTGATGCTAACGTTAGCAGTACTGCTATTGTCCAACATTAACTGGCAGGTTTCCAAATGTTGTTTTTACTGGATATGTCTAGTATTCTTAACTTCCAGGGTCTTTTGTTGCACTTTAAACAATAAGCAGAGACATTCTCAAGAATTTTCAGGTTCCTGCATTTCCAGCATTTCAGCTTCCTATGCAGGAGTTAACAAAAACAGATGAAAATGGCTGCCATGTAGGTATGGTAAATGACATTGCCTTGGCATTGACTCTCTTTTATGAAAACCACAAAAGATATGCACTAGGCCTGCAGTGAATACTTATAAGCTTGTAAAGGTATAAGACCTTGAAAATCGGAGTAGTACAATTTAAACTCCCCTTCCAAGCTACATGATTGATCTATCCTGTAGGCTGTTTGGGACTTTTGGCATAAAAAAAGGTCAGTTCAGTCCCACGCATGTAATTCTCAGACAAGTCGGTCAGCCAGTCCAGCCAGCAAAGCCCGGTAGAACACAGTGCAAAGTAGATTCACCGATATGTGGGCTGTAGTCTATGACTAGACCTGTTTCTCCGATGTGGTTTGGAATGTGCCTGGTGAGCCTCGTGTGTGTAGGACATTAGTCCTAATAAATTAAAAGGATACTGGACGTAAAGATTTGTCATCTAATAAAAATATATTTATTTGCATGCAGTTTGTGAAATTGAGGCTGCTTTATGGTCTGTGGAGCTACAGCAAACGACAGTGGGTGAAAAGGAATCTCCACCTGCACACTGGAAAGTAAAAATTCTTGTCATATTGTCCTTAGACTCCTAATTGTGTCAATGTCAAATCTAGTCTGCAAAAGTATGACAACCTCTTATTCTGTGAGCTAAATTACGCCAAAGACAAATGATTTTTTCTACGTCTTGCATGGCTCATATTAACAGGGAGGTTTGTAGTATTTAACAGCTGTAGGACAAAGATACATTTGGTCCATAATTTTATATAACGTGAATAAATGCGAGGGCCCTTTTCAGACATGTGACGGTGACTATCTCAAAAAGCTCCAGAACATTGACGCTCTCATCCTCACCTTGTACACACCAATTCCTGGGTCAACTAGTGTGTTTTTGCTGGATGTGTGTGGCTGGCTGTCCCGTGTTGGACTGGGGGACTTGAACCCATTTTTGGTACTGGCTGAATTACTGGTAGCGCTGGTATCCCGCCTTGGTTTCATTAAGAGTGCTGGTATTTACGCTGCTGCTGCTGTCATTGTCTATTTTGGTGGAGGTTTCCATAGCAGCAGGGGAGGCAAGAGCTGAGGAGTTGTGGCTTTCTGATTTAAAGTCAGGAGAAGGGGCTGAAGTACAGGAAACACCAGAGGAGTCTTTGTTGGCAGGGCTGTCTGGAGCATCAGACTGTGAACGAATCAGCAGCTGGACGATGTCATTAAGTCCTACGTTGTAGTCGAACAGTGTCTGGCCATCTTCCATCTGAAAATATGAAAAAAGCAAAACTGTATGAACAAGCACAACCAACAAGAAGAAAAGCAATTTTGACTTAATGAGTTGTGGCAGCAAAATTTGCATCTTTTCAATCCGAGGATCCTATTGGCGGTCATTTGTTGATATATGCCTCCGACAATGGTGGCCAACAATTCAAACACTCTGGTGTAGCCAGCTGTTGGCGATGGATGACTTCCAGCCAAAGCTTCCTTTTCCATTCTGTACAATTGTGTTACAACCCAATTAAACTCAAGGGCAAAACACTGCTCACAATTTGTTTTCTAAATGAACACCAGCATTTCTTGTTTCATTACATCCCTCAGAGGAGCACCCATTCATCTGGTGAGTCTCAGCTTCACTGTAAATAGTAGGCTACACAGCGGCTTCACTCAGGCTTATTTCACTGATATGAACCAAAAAAAAACGAAATATTTGTCTTCTGATTCAGTTGCAATTAGCAGATGTTCAGTTTGCAGAAATAACATCATGATGTAGATTTGTAAAAACTTGCTAGCTTTGACCAGTCTGTCCTCAGGAGGATATAAACTTTTAAAAGGCTTGTTTGTTTACCAGAGATCGGTTTCATCATTTTTGTGCTTTCCAGGAAGTCTTAGCAGTCTAAACAATGATTTGCAAATCTGTGATCCGGCAAATCTGTAACAAAAAGTTGAAATGTATGATCTGAGGCGGACTGTTGGCTGCACTCACTGATGTCTGTTCCTGGAGATAAATAATACAACATCAGATAACTGCCAATGGGAGACAGGATGTCAAAGAAGCAAATTGAGTTCTACCTGCTTTAGCTCTCTATTCAAACTGTTCTTGGTGCATATGCCAAAGCCTGCTGATATTTGATTGGTCATTCTACTTAGACTACAAACAGAAAACAGAACACTTCCCAAACTAAAATCAAAATCCTAAAAATATCTTAAATTCTTATGTGCAATTTGCAAACAAAGATCAGCAGCTTAACTGCAGAGCATGAAATTGATCAAAGAAGATGTGTTTGAACCGTTATTCAATTTTGTCCTAAATGTTTTTCCTAACAGGCATCCATCCAATGTGACACCAAATGCAAACTACTGCACCACACAGTGCCCTCAGTCAATCACATTCAGCTGCTTTTCAAGGACAAAACCAAGATGCACAAGTCCATCATTACTGAGCATGTTCTGTATAACTTCTATTTCCAATCCAATTGCAACAGATACTAAGCATCTCTAATCACATTTATGCTGCAGCAGTTTTCAACAAGAAATATATATTTAAAATAAAGAAAATAACAGAAAGAAAAAATTGATGCATGAGTTGAAGTGATAGGAAGTGTAGCTGGGGGAGAGAAGAAATGACTGGGTTGCTATGGCAACCAAAAGAGAGCACCCCCCCCACCCCTACATTCCAGCCCACCCCCATGAACCTGAATCATGTACACCATCTCTTTCGAGACAAACCCACCACTGCCACCATCATCGTGTTCGTTGCGACTCTGTCAGGCAGCGCGGCTTGTGGGCTCCAGAAAATTACACTCACAACAAAAACAAGCTGTTGGAAAAAACAATGAGGGCCCATTACATTACAAACCCATATGTGCTCCTCTACCGCCTGCCATCTACTATTATTAGGTGTTCTGTGGTACAGCTACTACCTTCGAAACAGAGCTTATGGCAGACACACAAACTCATTACAGACATCCGCTTTGATTTTAAGCCCTCAACCCTACAAGCCCATTGTACTGGAGAGACGAGCATGGCCGCCACTCTGGCTCGCGCTCTCCTCCTCGTCTTCGTTATTTGACAGCAAGGAGGGGAGCAGTCGGAGGCGTAGCAGGAGATTGTAGAAGGGAGCGCAATTTCCCCATCCCTCCCTGTTTTTAATAGTCTCATGAAATTTAGATCAGAGGAGCAGCGGTGCAAACACAGCCGTACAGTGGTTGCAATACTCACCTGTCTTCCTGTATTTTTCTGTTGTAGTCTATCTCAGCATTTCTTTGTCTGTTTTCCTGCCTGAACTCGGTCTTCGATTTAGTCACAGTAATTGCCTATCCTCCTCTGCCTTGTGCTACTTGATACTGCATTAAGAAAAAAAAGGCAAACAAACACAGTGAAGGAAAACAGACTATTGCCAGTAGGACCTGCAGCAAACATTCTCACTGCTGTAAAGGTCAGATGGACGGACAATAAGGAAGAATCCACAACATACTGTCAAAACAACATATGGTAGAATTTCATGCACTGCATCAACCCTTATAAATGGCTGTACATGCTTTGCCCCAGCTTTCAATGCGAGGTGTTGCAGCTCTGACATCAGTAAGGTAATAACCGTCTGAAAACACTAAAAGCAGAACACTACCCTCTGAACAGGCAGTGACAGAAAAAACGCTTCACACATTCATGGAGGTCAAGATCACTTTGACAGAAAAACGGCCATGATGACTGTCCTGAGCATGAAGGACGAATAACATCATCAAAGATGTGGCATTTTCTCCTTCATCATAAATAATGCTGGCAAACAAAAAAAGAAAACAGACACTGCTTCTCGTACCTTCACTAGATGACTGTAACAAGAAAGGTTGAGCACTGCTCCAAAGGGAGATTTCAGTACCAAGCACATCACAACAAAGCTTTACCACAAAACCAGAGGCACTTGACAAAGATTTCTCAAAAGGTTTTAAGAAATCAGAGTCAAAAAACCTTGGCACTGTAATTGTGTGTGTGTGCGTGTGTGTTGGAATAAAATTAACACCTCTCATCCGGGCTAATTCCTCTGTTGCATATCCACAGGCATTCTCTCAAAGACTCATTTCTTACTGTAAGAGGAAACAAAGTACAAGGTCAGACAGAATATCAAAGAAAGACGTGTTGCTGCAGAGATACTGTAAAATCAGAGTGAACATGTAGACACATATATCACACTGCCAACTCTGTATCAGCTTATAGCGGTGAATATTTCAATAAATCCTGAGTCAATAATGTTGGTTGTGAAGCAGAAGCGGAAAATGGGGAGAGATTTGTCCATTGAGTTTCATTTTTTAACCCTCATGCTTTCACGCTGTATCTTTTTACAACGCTCTAAAGGCTTTTGTGCGGGAATCTTTGTATCCACGCCCGTATAACAACACAGATCCATGCCTGCAAGCCATTAAGAAAAGGACTTAGGAACCACTGTGGTCTACCGTCTATGTAATAACATTGAGTTGTGAGAAAAAGACATTTTAAAAGGTTTTTGTAGCAGAGCAAAAATTAGCCTCTTTTGCTCCAGCAGCCATTTCAAACCCTTACTCATACCCGGTCTTCTTCATTTGTGTCCCCGCCCACAGGCCGTCAAAGCAAAGAACTGAGCAAATAGGTCACATTTCCAAAAAACAATAACACGGGGCGGGTCTGCCGTTCACCAAATTTCCATCTCATGTATTTTCTTCCTCGTTCTGCTAACAGTCATGTCTTTTGCAGAAAATGATCCACTACTAATTTGCAAAAATGATCTTGAGACATAAACAATGGCCGTGCAGAGTTTTGATAGTTTTTTACCTTGCCAATTTGTTTTTATCTTGAAACCAGCTGCTTTGGGCAAAATACATTTTCTCCTTGTTCCTTATCGCTTTAAGCAGCATTTTTTTTTAAATGCATCCAAGAGTCTCTTAGAGCTGGTCCTGAACTCAAGTATTAAATAGAGGTTTCTTTACACATTTAGAACACAGTTCCCAGTATGACCATTCATAGAGATACACTGGGAAAGTGTGTTTGCTGTGCACTGTGAGCAGGCATTCTCAATCTTCATGTTAATGTGACCCCGATTCCATTACTGAATAATGATTATGATCCTAGTACACACATAATTATATACCTAAATGTATAAACATTACTGTTAAGACCAATGTCCTTTTCTTGATTCAATTCAAAGTCGTGCTCTGAAAACTTTGATAACATGCTGTAGGGTTCACAGTGTGGCTTTATGCTTTAGTAATAAAATCACTCCGTATACAAATTACAGATTCTGCTCTAATTCTTCAAATGTTTATTACTTTCAAACATATACTTTTGTTGACACGAGAAACCTACAGTCAGAAGAACACGAGATAATTGGAAGCATAATAACCTCAGCAGTCCTTTAGTATCTGAGCACAAAAAAAACAGCCCTATAATTCACAGTGCCGATAGAAGATCGGGTAAGCTGAGGCTATTTGAGTAGGAGCAGTAAAACTATCAAAACATGTGGGAGTGTTAGAAAGCCCGCGGTTGTAGTAGTCTAGGTTTCATGCCTCTTTTGTCTTTGCTCTTTGTCCGGCATATCTGTCGAAGAAGGGTGTGACTGTGTGTACGCATGACTGCAGCCAACTCTACTTTCCCTGAAATTCTTAATGAAATATACAGCTTAGCTGATCAATCGAGGAGCCACAACATCAGAATATGCATAATCAATTGTAGTGATATCTAGGTCACAGCAACAGTCTGCGTGAAAGAGGGCAAGCCAATAAAGCTTTCCTACCGGCCAACAACCGGCAACAGTTCAGAGTGGACGGCAGCAGAACTATGTGAAAATGAACATGTTGGTGCCTCTGTAGAGGAGAATTTAGAGCCTTATTTTGCAGCACACATGCAAATCAAACCAAGCTCTTAACAACTTAATAAGAGGCCAATGTTTTTAAATAGGGAATGAGATCTCTACTGCTAAAGTGAATGTTGGCGTTGAATTGAGAGGCTGCATGAAAGCGTGAAAGGTGTGTGGCAAGTCTGCTTGTGAGTGTATGTGACATAACATGTTGTCAAAGTGAAACAGAAGCACAACGAGTGCAAAGGCAAATTGGAAAAAAAACCCATAAAAAAAAAAAACACTGAGGCAAAGTTGTATGGCTTGAGACCCTTCGACTGAAGGGCAAGCATGACTTTGAATGGGTGAGGCAGCGTGCGCAGTGAGCTGGGGGGGGAAAAACAAGACGCCATTTTGGAGTGGAATTAGACTGAGTTATTCTGCTACAAGTCAAATGTTAACAGAGCGCAGACACCCCCTCCAAGCATGTAAGGGCACTAGCTAGTGTGCGCTACATGTCACTGGCTCATTCCTTGCATTGCTTAACACGTGGAAATCCCCTAATCAACCCTCCCCACTTATTTTCCAGTGAAATGAAGGAAGCACAGGATTCAGTACACGGGGGCCGAGCCTTTGCCACCACATCTGACACGCAGCTCCATGACATCTCCAGCAAACAGCTTATGAATTGTTAACTAAACAAATGTTAATAAACCAGTTTTCCTCCTAGATTTAATGTAATTCTTGAAAATGAGGCTACGGTTGCTTCCTGTTGACTTAAGAAAAGCCTCGACCAGTGAAATCAAGTCATCGGTAGGAGAATGAAAAATGCATCTAAAGGCTTGTGCCTAATGTGTAACACAACACCTCACATTTCCCTTCAAACAATGGCATATTAGGTTGCCAAGTGAGCTATTGTTTTTGTCAGATATATTATATGCCCACCATCTTGACTTAAATACAGCTCCCAAAGAGGAGAAATCCAACCCATTTTGACCTGCAAGATTCATAACGGAAGACTTCATTATCATTCATTACACAACATAGGGTGTGCAGACAACTAGAGGACAAAGACACTAGTGATAAAAGCATTTCTTGCCGTGCTGTGGAAGTCCTAAGGGGACAGGACTCAAAACAGTTTGTTTACTCCATTTCCTGTGAAAACATGTTTCTCCATCTTTTCAGATCTGCACTTATTTATCTCATTATCGCACAAACAACACTGGTTTTACGTGTCTCGTAAAATTCAGTAGTGTGCTCGAGATCTCAACGCATTTTTTCTTGCTACCTTAGGAAAACAAAGCTGGTTTTCCCAATATGACGATTGAATGTGTCTCCCCTTGACATAACAAAGAGTGTCTTCTTGTGATTGGGGATTTGCATGTTTAGTCAACTGATTTATTCTGCATCATCACCCTCCCTAGTCAAAAGCACAATTACTAGTCAGTTAATCCAGTTATCAATATTTGTATTATTATAGGCCTGAAATGCCGGTCATATGTTGTGTCTAAGTTGCAGCATAGCCCACCTGCCACATGCAGGGGTTGTAGCTCTGGTTAATGGCTACTGCAATAATGCTTTAATGCTCTACAACCCAGATGTAGACAGGCTCAGATGACCGATAGCATCTCGTTGCGTGTCTGTATTTTGATCTAGAAAAAAGATACAGTTGTATGTAGGCTGTTTCTAGTTACACTTGCAGAAAACCACTTGACCAAAACATTGCGTAACTAACACAGGTTTGTGTACATTAACCTACTAGGAGGACTGAAGTCTGGTGATGCTAGCTCTGCAACCGTTAGCCACAGTCGGCAAACCAATCTGACATTGTTATCCTGCAGACTCTGTGATCCATGTTTAGTCGTTTTAAATGACGTGTGCTTGTAATTTCAATTTATGTTATTTATTTTCTTTTTTTAATTTTACATTATATTTTGGGGCATTTTTGCCTTAGAGAGGAAATATGGGGAGCAGTGAGTGGGGGAAGACATGGTTTGCAAATGGTCGAGGCCAGGAGACGAATCAGAGACCACTGCGACGAAGACTATAGCCTCTGTACATGCGTAGAGCGCAGGCCAACTGCGCCCAATTTCTGTTATTTCTGACCAGATAATTAGTATTTTCAGGACATCCCTACTCTTGGTAACTGGATAATTATCTGGCCATATCCAAACTAAAACAACAGGCTGGTCACTATGATAGGCCAGCCATCAGGGTCCGGGTAGGTAAGCCTATGTCTGTTTGTTATCTGCATTAAAGCTCAGGAGATGTAGATACAATATAACCACATGATGTTACGCCAAGATCTCTAAAAACAAGTGACGTCAACTCATTAACTAGAAAAATAAAAAGTATGGCTGTGTGTCCACTTAGGGCTTCCGTAGCCTTCAATGACCCATCTCAAATGAATGAATAGGACAAAGTGTAACTAAATGCAAACAATGTGAGATTTACACATCATATGTGATGCTTCTTCTTGCCAGCTTATCCGCCTGGCCGAGTCACACTATGTTATTATTATCTTTGTTATGTTGTGCTGAAACACTAAATAATCATGACACCCGTGTTCTGCGTGCATTTCTGCCTATTACTGATCGAAACGAGGGCTTGTAGGGTCTCACTAATGTTCAGAAATCATCTTGGGAAAGTCTGGCGAGTTACATCTAAGGGCCAATAAAAAGGAAACACTATTTTAAACAGTTCATTTACGAGGAGAGGTTGTAAAAATGTAAGAAACTGTTATATTTTTGTGTACTACGGCTCTAAAACAACACAATCTGGGTGTTTGTTTTTTTCCATTACATAGTATATAGTACAAGTACCAAAGCTTATGAAATAGACAGATAT